>NW_026695938.1:10000-1210000 GCF_030347475.1 Cadophora gregata | reverse complement strand
TTTTAAAAAGACTAAGATTACTTATAAAAAAGTAATAAAAGTAAAAGTAAAAAAAGTACTTTAATTATAAATATAACTTAACTTTACTTAAAAGTATTTAAAAAATAAAAAAAATAAAAAAAGATAAAGTAAAAAAGAAAAAACTAAAGATATAACTTAATTATTATACTTTAAAAAGTACTTAAGAAATTTAATAAAAGTAAATATTAAAACTTTTATAAATAAAATTAATTTTTTTAATATAATAATATAATAATAAATATTTATTAATAGTTATAATATAAAGTAAAAAGAATAATAAGAAAAAGAGGTTTTTAAAAAGCTTTAAGAATAAATAAAAGAAATATAATTATTAATAAATTAAATTAGTCTTAAGTTTATTATATAACTTTAGCTTTATAACTTTATAATATTAGCCCTACTTATATAAATAGCCTATTATAATTAATCTATTATACTTTTATAATATTTAAAGCTTTACTTAGTTACTTTTTTTCTAATAAAGTTACTAATTAAATTTCTAGCTATATATTATTTATACTTAGATTATATACTAAATTAAACTTAATATCTTAAGTACTTAATTTATTTTTATCTAATAGCTTAGTTACTTCTTTAAGTTACTTATATAGCTAGTGAACTATTCTTTTAATATTAAATAATATAAAAAATAAGCTTTTATTAAAAGTAATATTCTAAGTAACTATTATATACTATAATTAAAGTACTTAAACTTAATATATATTAGATAAGATATATCTAATTAAATAATTAATATATACTCTTAAATTAACTTTAAAAAGCTTTCTCTTATAAAAAGCTTCTTAATTTTTTACTAAAAGATATAATTTTAAATTAAAAGTATATACCTTACTTTAATTAAATTATAAATTAATAGTAAGCTTAAAAAGTAGCTATAAGTTATACTACTTAAAATATTATTATAACTATAATTAAAGTATCTTATTTAAGCTCTTCTATTTCTTTTAAGTAAATAGACTTATATTATATAAGTAAATTATAGCTAGAATTACTTTTAGCTAGAAATATTAAAAGAAATTAACTTATAAGTATATCTTAATTAATTTTTTAATTATCTCTTTATTAGTATACTTAGCTCTCTTATTTAATACATATATATATAAAAGGGTAAGCTTTAAGTCGATTTTATTACTTTTTATTTAATCTTTATATTAAGTTATTCTTATAAGGCTTATTACTAAAGTATTATTATCTTAGTAAGTTTTATAAATAAAAAAGCTATATTATCATTTAATCTATTACTTAAATATTTCTAAAGTATTATAAGCTACTCTTAAGCTTTTATTTTTTAATATCTTTAATTAAAAGGACTTAACTACTTTTATCTTATTTAGATTTAAAATTAAATAAATCCTAAGATATTTAATAAAAAAAGTAAGTTACTTTTCTCTTAGATAATTATTAATTAATAACTTATTATACTATTATAAGAGATAATACTTATATTCTACTCTCTTAAAGTTAAGTATTTTTATATTATATATATTTTCTATTAACTTTTTAAGTATATCTTTCTTTAAGTAGCTTACTCTTAAGTATTATAATTAAGTATTATTTAATTATAGCTTTAAATATTCTTAAGTTAATTAGAAACCTTAATAAATACTTTTCTTTATTATTAGAAATATTAATAAGTTAGTTCTTATATAATTAAATATAGTATGTGTACTTAAAGAGACTAAAAAATAATTAAAAGGCTTATATTTAAAGAAAGCTAAGTTAAATTAATACTTTAGCTTTTTAAAGATTAAATTACTTTTTATAAACTTAAAATATAATATATAATTAAACTTATTATATTATATATCTTATTTTAAGAGCTATATTTCTAAGATTATATTAATATCAAATCCTTTAACTCTAGCTACTTTAGTTAATTTAAGATTCTATATTTAAGTTAGTTATTCTATTAAAAGTACTTTTAAATAAGTATATACTCTTACTTTTAATTAAGTAACTTAAAGTTCCGGCTTTAATTATATTATTAATAGTTACTTTTATTAAGTTTTTAAGAACTAAAAGCTTTACTAAATTAACTAAGTAAGTAGTTACTTTATTATTAAATAAAGTACTTATAAAAAGTAAGTAGTATTTTAAATCTTATTTTATATATACTTTAGAGATAGCTATTATATTATTAACTAACTAAGAGCTAATTACTATACTTATAACTTTTATAAAGTAATTAAGATATAATAATAAAAAGTAAGTTAATTATAAAAGTATAAAATTAAATGAATTAAAAGAAGATATATTTAAAAAGTTATTTTAAAAAAAGCGATATTAATTTTATTTATTTAAGAAAAAATTAATAATTTAAAAGACTAAGAGTATTTTTTAATTATATTTATTAGTCTTTATATATAATTAAAAGAAGCTTATTTAAAGAGTATTATATATTTCCTTGATTTAATTAATAAAAGGAAAGTTTTAAAAGTTACTCTTAGCAAAATTATTAAAAGTATAGTATAAATAATAATAATTAATTAGCTTATATTAATAATTTTCAATTTTATATAAGTAAATTTACTAAGAGCTATTAGAGTTATTTTAAATAAAAGAGAAGAGACTTTTAAAAATATTTTATTTTCTATTTAAAGTAATATATAAGCTAATATATCTCTTTCTAAAGAAGCTATATTTTACTTAATTTAATAAGTATACTAATAATATTATTATAATTAATTAAAAATAATTACTTTTTTTCTTTTCTTTTAATTATAATATTCTTTTAAAAGCTAGTAAATTCTAATTATACTTTAAAGTTATTTTCTTTTAGAATACTTTTTATTCTTAAATCTATTTTTAAAAGTTTACTTATTAAAAGTATACTTTCTTTAAGATATTAAAGTAAGCTTATTATACTTTTAAGAGCTCTAATAGTTTTAATAATATAAAGTCTTATTTTAATACTCTTATAAGCTATTAAATAATTTAGTTACTATTATATTTTAACTTATACTTAGTAATTATACTTATATAAAAAAAAGTTTTTATATACTTTTAAACTTACTTTATAACTATCTTATATCTTCTTATTTTCTTAGTTTAAATTATATTTAGAACTAAATATTCTATTAAAAGTAGCTTAAAGTTATTTAAAATTCTCGCTATTATTACTTTAGTAAAAGTAGCTTAAATTAGCTTTACTTTTTAATCTCTTATAATATTTCTCTTTCATTTTACTTACTTTTTAACTAATATAATTACTTCTCTTTTATTATTTTTATTATTAAAAAACTTCTAAATTATTAGAAGCTTTAGTTAGCTATTAAAAATACTAGAAGTATTTTTTATATTAAAGTTAAGTACTTCTTAAGTCTTAATTAATTAATAAAAGTTTTAAAAAGCTTAAAACTACTTAGACTAAGTACTTTAGTTATTTTAAAAAATGATTTTAGTTAATATTTAGTTTAATATATTAAAATAATTACTCTTAAAAGCTTAAAAGGAATTAAAATATTAAAAAATTAGTTATTAAAGCTTTTAAAAGAGATATTCGCTTTTAAAGTTAAATTAAAAAAGTAATATAAAAAGTAGTAATAAAAAACTCTTATAATAGATACTTAAAAGCTCTAAGCTTAATTCTAATTAGTGAAGTGTAGATTAAAGAATATCAACTTAATAGCTTAGCTTATAACTACTATACGCGATAGTATTAAAGACTCTCTAAGTAATTAAATTAATTATTCTTTATATTAAAATTATATATAAAAGAAATAAAAGAAGTGCTTCCTTAAGTAGTATAAAGCTATAAAATCGAATTAAGTATAAATCGAAAGCAGATAGTTATTCTTATACTTTAATTCTTTAGTCTAACTAGTAAGTATTATTATTTATAATATATACTTAGAACTAATTCAAATTATTCCTAGAGTATCTTTTAGACTTAGATTTAGAATCTTATATAGTTTCACTCTTATAACTATATAAAGGCTATTTATTAGTATAAAGAATATAAGAGATAACTTTGTAAATTAATATCGATAATAGTCTAATATTTAAGATAAAACTAGTAGGTCTATATATCTATATCCGGATCCCTATATTATATACGATTTCCTTATATTCTAGGTATTCGGATTCCTCGGATTATTCCTAGATTCCTTAGTATATTCCCTTAGTATATATCTTATCCGGATTCCTTAGAATATAAGTTTTAGTATGTGTTTTACTTAGATTTGTCTTATCCGGATCCTTCGGCTTATTCCTAGACCCCTTGGTATATCCTCTTATTCTTATAAACTTAAATAAAGCTATTTTAAATAAAGGAATCCTTTAAAACTCCTTATATTAGCTTATTAGATAACGTTTTATTATTTTATATATTATTATCCTTGAGACTTAATTAAATACTCTAGAGCTCTTTTATAAAGCTTTTTAATTATATTAAAGTCGATTTATCTTTTTAAAATAACTTATTTTAAAATATAGAAAAAGTTATATTAAACTATTAATTTAAGTATTAATTAGCTCTCTTCTTTATCTTATAGTTATTATAAGTAGCTTATACTAGCTTATTTAATAAGTATCTCTTATTCTAAAGGTACTAGTAATAATATAAAAGAGCTTTATCTTAGAGTATAAATAGAAATACCTTATACTATAGTATAAACTTTATTAATACTTATTAATACTTATTAATACTTATTAATATAATCTCTAGCTTTACTATATTAAAGCTCCTTAGTATATATCTTACTAAAGCTTATAAGTGACTTAGCTTATTCTAAAGAAATTAATTTTATATATATTAACTTAGCTAAATAAGTTTTAAATATAATTTATTTTAGCTAAGTACTTAAGAAGAGAGTAATATCTTATCTTTTAGATATATTATAAGAGCTAAGATAAGATCTAATAAACTGTTATTCTTTAGTCTTTATATAAAAGGCTACTTAATATACTATCTCTCTAGTCTTATTAGAAATAATTCCTCTCTTTTAATATTAATAAGTAAAGAGGCTTTATAAAAATCCTCGCTTTTTATTAAGAGTTTAATATATATAAAAGTACTTAATAGCTTAAATACTAAAATAAAACTTAGCTCCTTAAGGGATTATTTATTTATATTCTCTCTTAGTTATTATAATACCTAATTTCTATATTTTTAAAAGCTATAATCTTTATAAATAAAAATAATATATTAAGCGAGTTCTAATAAAGTATTTATTATACCTAGCTTCTTTTTTAATTATAATTCTAAATCTGGTTTAAAAACAGTATAAATAATATATATTATAATAGTTTAATTTCTTATTTATTTAATTAAGTATTCTTTTATACTTAAATTACTATTATTAAAGTATTAATAATATATAGTCCTTTCTAATATTAAATATAAATCTAGTTTTTTAAAAGATAATCCTATAGCTCTTATTATTATAAACTTATTACCTTTTTAAAGTCTTTTATTATTTAATTTAGAAAGTACTTTTAAAAGTCTTAAAATAATATCTCTCTTTTAATACTTTTTCTTATAAAATAATCTATAAATCCTTAAACTAGACTATTAATATTAGCTTTTATAAGACTTATTAAAAGTATTCTAAGTATTAGTATTTTATCTTATATTAAAGTTTTATTACTTTTAACTTTTACTTTAAATTATTTTATAACTTAGTTTATTAAAGTTACTATTATATTAAAGGCGATTTATAAGTATTCTAGAAGTATTTTTTATATTTTAGAAATATTTAACTAAATAGCTTTAGAGATATCTTAATAATTATTATAAAGTAGCTATTATTTTTTAATAGTATAGAACTTACTTTACTTATTAATAAGAGCTTATTAATATAAATTTAGTATTTTATCTTAAGAGTTAACTCTATTATATTTAACTTATCTATTCTATAGTATAAAGTAACTACTAATTAGTATTAGTATTATACTAGTAAATAAATAATAAGTGTATATTAATATATATTAATATCTAAGGTTTAATTCAAAGGTATTTAAAAGTATATATTATAAAAAGTATCTAAGAGTTAGAATATATTATATTACCTCCCGAATAACTCTCGGTTTATATCCGAAAGAGATCTACTTCTTAACTAGAATTACTTATACCTCTTAATTACCTCTTATATTTCTATAGTATAAGTCTGCGAACTAATATAAATAGCCTCTTATTAGGCTTTAAAAGAGGTTTATTCTTTAATTAAGATTATTTATCTCTTTTAATTACCTTTTATATTTCTATAGTATGAGTCTATAAACTAATAAATACTAATATTTTTAATTAGAACTAATTATATATTAATATATATTTATTATTTATTTACTATTATAATACTAACAGAAAGTATATTAACTTTTTATATTTAATATAAGTTTATTTTATATTATTATAATTAATATATAACTTAAATACTTTATATTATAAATATAAAAGTAAAGCTTTAATACAAGTTACTATCTCTTTATAAGTAACTTCTTTACGTAACCCTAGCCTCCTACACTGAATCTCGCAAACTCGGTCGCTATTCCACTTTCTACCAACAACAACAATAACAGGATAGCCAACAAGGTCTGCATCATGCATTTTCCAGGAGAATGACTGCAATCGATCGTCGAGAACAAGGTCAGGCGAGGTCCCAGACTCAGACGGAGCCTCATGGATCAAGTCATAAACTGACAAGGCCTCCTCCTCGTTTCCCTTACTTGGCACAACAAGCACCTCAAACGGTGCCATAACTCGCGGCCAATTCAAGCCCTTTTCGTCCGCTAATGTGTCTGCAACAGCACCGATTATACGAGACACGCCAATTCCATGACACCCCATTTGCATCGGCATCTTTCCAGTGGAACTTTGTGGGCCTGCTGACACACGTGTTGACCGGAGGTCCACTGGCACTGCAACAGTCGCTGCCAATGGCTCGCTATACCTCGTGCCGAGATGAAATGTATGGCCAAGTTCGATAGCCTTTTGGACTTTCAACAAACCGTTTGGGCAGCGAGGACATGGATCGCCATTTTTGATACGAAGAAGATTGAGTGGCTGTTGAATTGATGGGTCTCGAGGGATAGTTTCAACCTGAATACCATGTGATGATTCCTGTAGCATATCCGAAAAGAAGGGCAAGCGAATATCCCGTAAACTGATACATTGTTGTACCGAGGGAGGGACCCTAGAGTCTACCAGATTCACAATTCTAGGAGACCGATGACCCCCGACTTCTCCCGACGCTCCTGCTTGCTGACATTCCACCCAGAGCGACAACGGATCATCAATGGACGGGTCGATATATGGCAATATTGTCTTGACGGCATGAATGTTGATCTCGTGCTCAACAGGCGAATGACTTGGTGTAGAGGTTGAAGATAGGTACCAGACATTGATAAGAGTAAGCCGATCTCGAGATATGCCATGCCATACCGACACGTTGCCCAATGATGAGGATTCTTTCTCGATGAAAAGATGCTGGTGTGCGGGAACTGGGCTTTCTGCCAATTCTTCATTGGCAACGTAATCGCAAACAGAGCAGCTGATAATGTGATCCTCGCCCTTGGGAGTTGGAAAATGGAACTCATGGCTCAGGTTCCCACCCATGTCACCAGAATCTGCTTCTGCAATTAAATATGGAAGCTTGAGCTCATCAAACAGACGAGCGTACACTGCTCGGACCTCGTGATAAGTTGCCAGCGCGAGAGGCGAGCTAGAATCAAAGGTGTAAAGATCTTTCATAATGAATTCCCGAGAACGAAGAAGACCGTGTCTCGGTCTTAGTTCATCGCGATACTTTCGAGCTTAATATAGTCAGATGTGAGCACAGTTACGGCTGCAGCTACTCACATATCTGGTAAAGGCGGACTGGGAGCTCTTTGTACGATTTTACAGTACTAGAGACAAGTGTGGTAATTTCCTCCTCATGCGTAGGCGAGAGGAGGTATCTCGCATCTTTCCTGTCAGAGAAACGAAAGAGCTGGGATCGTTAGACTGGAAAGGAGTATCGGAAGGGTAGCACTACTTCCGAGGTGGCATTCTTCAAACGGCCACTTCTGGCCCATAGTTCCTCCGATGAAATGGATGACAACGCGAGTTTCGAAGCACCTGGTGAGGTTGTCAACACAGTCCAGCCAATCAAAGATAGGCACATTACCCAGTTGAAACATGTACTTATCGATGAGAGCTTCCAACTTGTCTTGGACCCTCCGACCTAGGGGCAACATGTGAAAGATACCAGGATGTGCCTAAAATGTCAGCATCTATTCCATAACAAGAAAAGATGGAATCTAACCTGGCGCAAGAACCCAGCTCGCACCAGCTTCGCATGAGAATCTGGAGTCGATTAGGGACCAAGATTAGTGTAATGGACAGCGAAACCAACCTTCCATGGCAGACGCTGCAATTCCACCCGTTGGCAGCCATAATCTCGACAAACGTGCGCGACCATCCAGCTGGGGGCCTTAGGATTAGCATGCACACGTGATCAATGAAATAATTAGAAGACTAACGGTGGCCTCATGTGCAGGCAGTGTATAAATACAGCGAGTAAGTCGAGCAGGTCTAGTCGGTGGGGGAAAGTTTGGCCCAGGCCACATTGACGGACGGCGGCTGCGTAGACAGATCCCGTGTAGGTGTATATGGAAAAGGGAGGAGGGAATGGAAAGTGAAGCCATTGCGGCCGACAAGCAGAGCAGGTGAGGTGAGGAGAGGTATGGTACCCAGGTAGTTACCTACAACGCAGGTAGCTGGCAGGCGAGTAGGTTGGTTGACGTTGCGATGGCGAGGACGAAGCGAGCAGATTGGTTGGATGGTGGCAGTGATGACCGGGACAAGAGAAGTACCTGACCACCAATATACTCCTATGCCTAGGTAATGCACGGAGACCCGTACAAATTCAATTCGACTTTAAAGGCCCATGGATATTGGCAATTGTCAGTAGTTCTGTCCCACGCACATGGCAGGAGCAAAGGATGTAGGGAGAGCTAAAGGAAAGGGGAAAGTCAACAATGTGTTTTGTCGAGACGTTCAAGGGCTATGACTACCTTGAAGAAGCTGCCTTAGGTACCTAGGACGTAAGGTAGCGTAGCGTAGCGTAGCTCTTAGATGCCTTAGGTAAGCGAGGCGAGTTTGGTAGGGACGCAGAGAAAATGACCTGGCGTTAGGTACGACCGTACGAAAGTACAGTATCTGCAGGCTCGCTTGTGATAAGATCTCAGAGCGAAAAAAAATATCGGACCGACGATCGACCCGACAGGACGACTGTACATACCAAGGCCACTAAACTTCTTCACATCGCATTAAAAGCTGCAATCCCTCCATTTTGGCCCTCCCTTACTCCTGCCACAAGCCAAAGCCATGGCCAGAAAGAACAAGAAGCAGCAGGCTGGTGCTGGCGGGGCTGCTACAACAGTGTCAGAGGCGCCGACTTCGAAGCGCAACGATTCTGCATCCTTCGACGAGCAAGCCCTGTCTGTCTTGACTACGAAAATTGAGAAGGGATTTGGACAGAGCAAGTCAAAGTCGACGTTCAAAAAACCGTCAGAAACCCACAACAACCCCGGTGGCGGTCACGACAAAGAGAAGGCAGACGTGAAGCTAAAGAACAAGGACGGTATTGGAAGAATCAAGCCTTCGGAGCTTGCGCGAGGGACGAAGAGAGATGCAAATGGGAAAGCCAAAGCCGCCGTGAAGCATACTTCCAGGAGTGACGGTACGCCAACAGACTCGCAAGACAGTAGGGGCAAAGATGAAAGAGCAATTCTACTCCAGGAGATACTGGCACTCGGGGGCACTGAAGAGGATCTGGACTTGGTGGCAGACGCTACGTCTGACGAGGATGACGATGGGCCTAACACCGCAGACCCTCTCGACGGATTATTTCAAAGAGACCTGGTTAGTTTCGTTGCCGGTTTAGGTATTGAAAGCGGAGTAGAAGAAACATTTGATTCACCCGCCGAGCATGACGTCGATGATGGCTGGGAAGGGACTTCTGGTTCAGAATCTTCTGGTGAGGATTCCGAAGACGAAAAAATCTCGAATCTGCCATTGAAGAAGGCGAAACTGTCTCCTATTATAGAAGTCCAATCGTCAAGTAATCCTAACCGCCTTGTTAGTATTCTTTCCTGGGTAAACACTGGTCTGACTGACTCTCAATAGGTTTTCGAAGCACGACCTGACTGGCATGCCGCTCCATTACCTGTTCTCCCAAGCCCCGATGGACAAAACGCGTCTCGTTACCAGAATGCCATGATAAGTCTGAAGGATTACGCAAAAAGTCTGATGGAAGCTGATAGTAAACTGTATGCATCTAAGCATCTTTCGTCCTCATCATCCCATCGATTCTTGTCAACCATCATGGCCTCGGGTACACTTTCTGACAAGGTCTCCGCTTTGACATTGGTCGTCCAGGAATCTCCAGTCCACACTACAAAGTCTTTTGAAAGTCTTCTATCACTTGCGAAGAAGAAGAGCCGTGGGCAGGCCGTGACTGCACTGGGTGCGTTGAAAGATTTGCTCGGCATGGGAGTTGTCTTGCCAGCCGACAGGCGCCTACGATCCTTTACGGGACAACCAGGCCTTATTGGTACCCTACAGGAAGATACGATAACATCATGGACAGTCGGGCAGCAGCTGCCAGGAAGTATCACAAAGCCGCAGCTCATCTCATGGGCATACGAAGACTGGTTGAAGGAAATGTACTTTGACATGCTCAAAGTCTTAGAAGGCTGGTGCAATGACGAATTGGAATATGCACGTCTTCAGGCTGTGACATTTGTCTACGAGCTTCTTAAAGAGAAGCCTGAGCAAGAAGCCAACCTACTTCGGCTACTAGTCAACAAACTGGGAGATCCAGACAAAAAAATCGCATCGCGAACCTCATATCTACTACTCCAATTACAGACTTCTCACCCGTTGATGAAGCCCATCATTCTACGATCAATTGAGAGCGAACTTATCCTACGTCCTGGTCAGAGTTTGCATGCAAAATATTATGCAATCAATACGCTGAACCAAACAATTCTGAGCGGTAAGGAGGAAGAGGTTGCTAGAATGCTTCTTGGCGTTTACTTTGAATTGTTTGTGTCCCTTCTTAAAAAGCCGGAACCAAAGGCAGTTGTTGGACCTCTCATGAACCGAAAAGGCCAAGTACAAGGCGGAGGTGCTCCAATGGGAAAGAAGGCCAAAATGAAGGCTGAAAAGGAGGAGGAAGCCAAGTTGACAAGCGAGGAGACAACAGAAAAAATGATATCGGCCGTCTTGACAGGTGTCAACCGTGCGTTCCCTTTCTCAAAGTCAGATGACGGCAGGTGAGTAATAGATACAAGTCTGCATACCTCTACTAATAAATGCCCCAGTCTCGAAGGCCATATGGATACGCTTTTCAAAATCACACATTCATCCAATTTCAACACAAGTGTCCAGGCCCTCATGTTGATTGAGCAGCTTGCCACGTCTAAGCACCTTGCTGTAGACAGGTTCTATCGAACACTATATGAATCGCTCCTTGATCCACGACTTGTCACCTCGTCGAAACATGCTTTGTACCTCAACCTTTTGTTCCGAGCATTGAGAGCAGATCTCAACATTAAGCGTGTCAAAGCATTTGTCAAGAGGATGTTACAGATAGTAACGCTCCACCAACCGCCCTTTATTTGTGGTGTCCTTTTCTTGATTAAAGAGCTGGAGGCTACTTTTCCGGGAGTGAAGACCCTACTCAGTGATCCCGAGGAGAGTGATGAGACGGAAGACGAGGTTTTCCACGATGCCCCAAAGGATGAGCCCGTGCTAGATATCAAGGATTCTGATGGTCAGTCGAGGCCATCGGTGCAATATGATGGCAGGAAACGAGATCCGGAATATTGCAACGCTGACAAGAGTTGCTTATGGGAATTGGTGAGCTGAATTCTTGCAGTTTTCGACCTAGGTCTGACTAACCTCTGTGTAGGTCCCTTTCCTTGTGCATTTTCATCCATCAGTGTCGTTATTTGCTTCCCGTCTATTGAACGATGAGAAGATGCCACCAAAGCCCGATCTGGTATCGCATACCCTCACCAACTTCCTGGATAGGTTTGTTTACAGGAATGCGAAAGCATCTGCCGGTGGAACCAAGGGTGGCTCAATCATGCAGCCTCTTTCAGGTGGAGATAGTAAGGGAATTCTCCTCTCGTCGAAATCAGCAAACAGAATACAGCAGCCGTTTAATACGGAAGGATTCTGGAAGAAGAAGGTGGAAGATGTCGCTGTAGATGAAGTATTTTTCCACAAGTACTTCAATCAGATTGGAAAGTCAAGAACTATCGCTGGGCAGGGAAAGACGCCTCCGAAATCAAGCGTAAATTCTGGGGACGAAGAGGACAAGGAAGAAGATGAGATCTGGCAAGCTCTTGTTGAGTCAAGACCTGAGGTGGAAGGCGACAAAGACTCCGACATGGAAATGTTAGACCTAGATGATTCTGATGCTGGATCTGATATAGATGACGTGGAAGTCAACATGGATAGTGAGGATGATGAAGGTCTTGAGGCTGAATTCACTGGCTCGAATGCTTCTGTGGATGAGGTTGACAATGCTGGTGAGAGCGGAGCTGAATCAGATATCGATGAATTCTTCGCAAAGGAGCTGGATACAGACCAGCCGAAGGAACCCGAGAGAGGTGACGAGACCAGCAGGCAACGGAAACAGAAGTTCAAGAGTCTGCCAACATTTGCATCTGCCGAGGATTATGCAGAAATGCTGGATAATGACGAAGATGAGGATCTATGAGATTCGAGATGGGTACGAAGTTTGGCACAGCTTGGAGATTCAAATTGGCCGGCGTTATTTCAACCCAGTACTATGAATGACACAAATCGCTAAGCAGGTCGTCACCTGAAGAAATTCTGGCAAAAAGAATCATTCCCAAAGGTGATAGATCGTAGTCTTGTCAATTCTTGCTCACGTATCAAACCACTCGAGAGGATCGTTTTGAAAGAAGATGGCCCGGAAAACTTTATCTCCATCTGACTTGTCGATTTCCTCCATGTGGATACAATGAAGCTTTGCAGTCTCTGCTTCGCCTGGAATGAATGCTCTAAACATGAAGTAACAGTCAAGTCCCCTATTGTCCGATGTCAGCTCTTTGAAGTCAATAAGAACACAGGAGGATGAACTTCTCTGGAGAGGCGTGCGAGCGACCACTGTCTGGCAATAGAACCTTTCCGAGCAAGTGCAAGCCGTAGGCTGATTGCGCAACCCTGACTTCCTTCAGGTCATCGGCTGACGTTGTGTCAGTATTAGAAGATTTTTACGAGATTTACGTGGAGATTCCTGCATCACTTACAAGAAAAGTTTGTGAGTTGTTCATTTGACAGGTCTTTGACAGCCGTGAAGTACTCAGGCTCGTGCTCTAGGGAACATAAATCTAGGTTGTGATTACAAGAGGTTAGGAACTTACTATCAGTCTCATGACGGAGGTGTTGGAGAGTCTTCTTTAGGTCGATCTCAATCTCTTGGAACGCTTTGATAGAGTCCGCCCTTGTCGACGCATTAGCAGCATTTCGTATCAAGTGGGCCGTCGATAATACTTGGGAGGATGAGGCAGGCCCAAAGTCACGGTATCGGCAGTTGCCATGATGATGTTGTTGAATTTGTGTTTTGGTTTATTTGTTTCCGAAGCGATACCTTGGGAAGCTGGGAGCCAATACTGGATGTTACAGGTTTTTGGGAAAAGGGATGTCGAGTGAATGGATGGACTGCACGGCCTGACCTGGGAGCACGAGCCCTTTATATCACCTTATGGCAGGCTCTGGCCAGTTACGAGCCTTGAAGTGGGGGAGCAGGATGATTGCATGATTTGCAGATTCCCACACGTTGCGTTGGAGACTCATGCCGCTTCATTGGACATGACCAGCCACAATTGACAGGTTAACGTTAGCCTTCAAGTATAACACTGGAAGCCGGACTCCAGATACGCGGCCAATCGTGCTGGTGACCCATATTCAAAATGGCATTGTGGTTTGAGGCCACAATCACAGTATAAATTCACAGAAGGTTCCATGCTTCCCAACACAATACAGTCGCCAGAGTAGGTAGCTCTTCAAACCGCACATCGCCGTGCCAGCTATAAGTTGGCGTCAGCGGTGGAAATGCTGGGTTTCGAAAAGACAGGGATTAGAGCAGGAAGGAGCCGAATGACGTCGGCTAAGGGTCTGCAAGAAGGTAAAGCAGGGCATAACCGAAGCTCGAAGGCATAACCGAACAGCAACAAGATTGATCCTGCTTGCTGTTGGTTGTGCCCAGAAAATGAAAAGAAAGGAGAGGAGGATTGGATTGGATGGTGCACCACGACAGCTACCTTAAGTTAGTTCAAGACACAATTGTGGAGTGCGCATACATACATATCAAGTGATAAAGCTGCGGCGGAAACTTTAGCGAGGGGCTCAAAACAAGCTCTCAGGACTTGCTTTCTACTTGAGTATCTAACCAGACCAGAGACCAACCTAAGCAGAGAACATGCAACAAAACACATAAGGCCGTTTGCTAGAACACGTACTTAATTGTTCGGCACTGAACTCTATATAGAGCGCTACGTGGTTTATGTCAAGCTTGCTTTGTTTTCAACATATTTCGGTGATTGTACCGAATCAGCAAGTGGCACAAAGCGGCCGGCCGAATCGCCACCTTGACGTGCGACACGCTACAAAGTAGGCATTAGGGGAAGTTAGCAACTGTGTAACTCACATGAACTGAGTTTACTGCTATACCCTTTTTTGATAATTGTGTAGAACCTATATATTCTTTACATTTAGATATTTAGTAGCTACTTTTCTACTCTTTGATATAGTTTAAGAGTTTAAGGTTTCTCTTAACCTTAAAAGTACTAATAACTAATACCTTAATAATAAAAGTACTTTAGTTCTACTTTTACTTAACTAAGTTTTATAAAATATATAGAAGTATATAATTTATACTTTATAATTTAATTTTAAATTATTAACTTATAATAGGTTTAACTATATATCTTATAAGTAGAGATATTAAGGTTTTCTAAAGACACGGGGCTCCTTTGTAAGATTTCCCGAATAGGTAACTTTTCTAAAGTATTTACTTATAAACTTTATTACTAACTTTCTTTATTCTATAAATTAATATAATTGTAATATTCACTCTTTTTTAAAAATATATCAGCAAAAAATTCCAGCGCCGGGTGCACAGATCACCCGCTATTTTCGCTATTTCCGCTAAATAGACGCTTTTTCCGCCTAAGGCAGCCTTAAAATATAAGAGGCCGCTATACGTCGGCTCTAAATAATAAGAGGCTGCCCTAGGAGTCCTAGGAGCTATTACTTATTATATAAGCTAGGCCTAATTAGGAAAGATATAATATTATTAATTAGAATTAAAAATAAAAAATTTATTTTTATTTTTAGATTTTATACTAACTAAAAACAGTTAGACTAGCGTAGATTTTAACCGAAAATCTAAAAAGATATATACTTTTCGCGTATATCTTTAAAACTAGTCTTACTAAGCCTTTAACGCTATAAATATCTACGCTAAAAATTCGCTAGCGTACTTATAATTCGATTCGAGTAAATTCTATATAAGAATAAGTCGCCGCCTTACCTAATCGGATAATATAAGCCTAATAATACTCTCTTATAAGGTATACCTTTATAAGTACCTTTAATATCCTTAGTATTCTTAGTATTACTAAGCTTTCTAAGCTTACTAATATATCTTCTATAATATTAAAAAAATCGGACTTACTTTTATTTTATACACTAGTCCTAATTAGGCTTATAAGCACCTATAGCGCCTTAGTCGCCTTAGGCGCCTACGTCGTTAATTTAAATTATTATATATAGTCTTAGAGGTCGCTAGCTATTAAATTTATCGATATGTAACTTAGGCTGGAAATCGCGAAAATAGCACCTACAGCGGCTACCTGGAGCTAGATCTTTTTACTAATATAACGATTTTATCTTAATATATAATATTATAGAAAAATTTATATTTTTCAAGTTTTAATTATTCTTAGACTTTCATTAGTAGTAAATACTAACTTATATAAGTTATACCTTATATAGTTAACCTGTCTAGTCTATACTTTTGAAATAGAACTCGCTATCTTATTATTAGAGCCTACTTAACTTTATTTTCTAGGATATCCACTGCGTTAAGGTAGGTAAAAAGAGGTAATCTACCCTAGTGCTCTATTCTATACAATCTCAAAGTCATAATAAACATAGGCTGTATACTCATTGCCCTCGCCCCCCTGACCACCAACCCCAGCCGCGGCCATTTCCGAGGATAGTGCCGAGTCATCTTTTGTAACCTTGCCCTTCTTATCTCGTCCGAATGCATTTCCACCAAGATATGAGTAAGTCGAGTCCAGCGCAGTCTTCGCTTTCTTCGCAGATTTGGTATTTGCCTGTCGGCAGTTAGCCATACTCCTTCCAGGCCAATATTATCGGAATTACCTTGATTAGCCCGCAGACGAAGTCAAGCGGAAGTCCATAGCGTAAGACGGTTTCTACGAAGACCCGAAGTGTCAGAACATGTATCCATATCATGACAGCTTCGCTCCATCCCGTCCGTCCAAGTCGCAATGCCTCGCCCCAAACTTTACGCTCGTCCTTGCCCACTTTCTCAATCTCCTTGCGCTCCTCCTCCTTTCCGCCTTCAACATACTTGTAATCTCTTGGCGTCCATTTCATCTCTCTGCATTTGTGCTGGAACTCTGCGCTATGCTTCTTAAAGGTTGTGACAGCAAACAGAACGAATTCGTCGTCCTTGGTGATTTCGTAAGCGGATCGGGGAACGACCATCGGTGACAAAGTCTCATAACTTCTTAGGAAATCCTTCTTGGAATTGTTAGGGACAACAACGAGGTGGGTCTCGATGTATTCCGATTCGTGGATCAGTAACTTGGGGTCAACAACTGGAGTGAGTGACCTGGTGGAGAGATTTCCACTGATTTGGTTAGCAGGAATCCGCGGGTAAGTAGATTTATTGCCCAGGCCTACGTTTGTTTCCGTTGGAGTGTTGTGAGATTCGTCTTGACTTGCGTGTACTGGGTGGTCTTGCTTTTTACATCGTTGTCAATGCTGGCAAGCTCCTATAAGCTAGCTGTAAGGTGGGGGTTTTCTTTCATGGGACATGCGCGTGCATACCTTCTGCAACAATTCAATGAGCTCTGCCAGCGGCTTATCGGCACGATACTTGACTTTGTTCCAGTTGAAGGATCGTAGATATTGATCCGAAGGCTCTGCGGAAATGGTTAGATTTCATGTACCGAAGCCACGGCACGAGCTGCAGATAACGTACTGTCATTCACCGTTTTCTGCTGGGCGATCTTGTCCTCATCGCCCTCGAGTAGGTTCTTTAAAGAGTCGCCCATCTTAGCCACTACACCTTCGCAGGCATTCTCTAGTTTCGCCAGGTCATCTGCTTGCTGCACCAAAGCATCGAGAGTTCCAATCTTGAATTCGGGAATCTTGAACGGCAGTACGGCAACGCTGTCTCCTGATACTGTTGAACGTAGAGCCGTAAAAGCCTCCTCCTTGTCGCTGGATGTTGAAATGGACGTGGGCAAAGACACCAGCATGTACTTTGTGGAGCCCGACATCGTGTCTGTTGATTCCGCCTCTAATCGATGCCTCGAGCAACTGAACCAGAACAATGATTTAGGAGGGTTCAATCGACGTGTTTTCGTTTGCGACGGGAAGGAGATCGTATAAGTAAGGACAATCCGCCGGGTGTGGTCGGGCAGCTGTAGAGAAAGATCGCAAGGCAGGAGGCAGGCACGAGCGCGGACAGCTGGAAACTGGAAGCTTGAAGCTTCTCTGGAATGGGAAGCTCTTATCGGGCACGTGAAGGCTCCGATAAAACCTAATTTCTACCTCACCTCGCCGTCATTGGCAATTCACCCATCATGGCATCCTTCGAAAAATACAAAATGGCCGGAAATATTCGTTTCCTCTTTTACTGATGAAATATCTGACAATTCCTCCCGAACCTCAAGATGATTCACTGCCTAATAAGTCCCTACTGGTCCCACTTGCCACCCAACATTCGAGTCTCTCCAATACCAAGACTGATCCCCATGCCTTGTCATCTCGCTTTTGGATAGCTCGATGCCGAACAACTGGTAGTACGTGTTATCCGTTTCGCTTGTTCGCAGGAACACTTTTACTCTAGCTGGGAGTGGAAGCAGTTGTTACATACCTGTAACCACTAATGATAGGTCTCAAGTATCACCTGGAGATGGATTCCTTACGTACTTGGAAATTTATTAGTTGGATTTGATTTCCGTACCTTAAGTGTGGCCGCTTTGCTACTCTGCTGTTTTTGTTCCTGCCTGTGCTGAAATTAATCCTTTCTACTACAAGTCCGTGAGCCTGCAACAATGTCTAGTCGAAGCTCCCCGTGGCATTCCATGTAGCTCCATAAGTGCTGAGGTACATTCTTCGATGAAAGCGTCTGGAAGTTGAGCGTACTTGAAAGCATCAAGCAGGTTCCGGACATTGTCATGGTCAAGTCATATTCGGGTCTTCAAAGTCGCGTGACAGTCTCCAGTGCCTAGAAGGCAATGGAATGCTATCAGAGAAGGAAGCCAGACGTGCATATCCCAAGGAACTCCCCCTCCAGTCATTTGGTTGTGGGGTTTATACGAATATTGCAGAGATTGGTCAGTGAGATGCAGGGGTCTTTACGCTTTTGGTATCAGATTTCATGTTCCTCGTTGTTGACGTCCTTGCAACGCTATATGTATGCAAGTGCCTCAACATCTGGAAACAAAACGTACAGCATTCTTCCGGTATTTGTAACTACTCATAAGTGGGCACCGATTTTTTACTTGAGAGAAATTGCTTGTAGGTTAGGGCAGTAGGGTTCGTTTCGGTCTTGCGATCGTCATGCCATTCATCTCTGTGATTAAGACGTTGCTGTTGAACACATCAGCAATTTTTCTCGCCTGAAGATTTCTTTCTCCTTCATCCCACACAAGCATCTTTGCTCCAACAAACACAAACCGTTACTTGGCGGAGCAATACACGATGGATCTTACCTTGGAGTATGTAAACAGAGTCCTCCTGAATCCTCTCATCGGACTGGCTAGATCCCGATCGCTTTCCTGGCTTTCCACCGGCAAGACCGACTCGATCCTGGACAACGATATCGCCCTGGTATTCAAGCAGACCTTATCCTGTCCTGGATCACCGCTTTTTATTGAGTCGGAGGATCAGTGGGCCGATCAGGTTGACTGAACGGCGACTGAAGCCAAGTAATCGTATTCCCAATGCCCATACTCAAAAAATAAGTTCTGATCTCCCTTAGTATATACCGACAAGAACTTTGGAATCTCTGGCGTCGCCGGGAATTTGAAAGATTGGCGAGACCGTGGGTCAATGGATTGGCTCACTCTACGGTCATCTGAAGCCGCAATACCATCTCACCACGCCAGCAAACATTCGATTACAGAGACTTAGTCGGGATGGTTCTATGTCCGTGTTCACAGCAGAAGGTGCCCCAAGACGGTAATTATGGCCATGTTTGCGGATCCTAGAGTAGCGACTGCGCGCACGCCCACCGCTGCCTCCATTGCCCTGAAATTAGCAAGAAGCCATTGACACTACCTCCTCTATCTGTTCACAGGCATGATCCGATTGTATCCGTCGTCGCTACCTCCTTTCCCGCTTTGGGGTAACTCTATGTTGAACCCCATTCGTGAGTTTGCGCGGCCGATGATGATCAATGCGGAGGAGGCCGTCACTGGTGTAGCCAAGAAGACTACCCCATTCGGAGAGGAGATCCTGGTTGAACTCTTCGACTCTCAAGGTCAGGTATGCTTCATTTGCATCATTACATGGCTTCCAGTGTCTGTCGATGGACCTCGGAATCAAATGAAACGGAATCGGTGCTAATATGCCCATCTAGCATGCGATATTGCTATCAGTCCAACAAACATTCCCCTCGATCCCACGAAGGCATTGGACAAGAAGGCAGCCGAGAGTTCCAACGATAATAAAGTCCGCGACAGCATGCTAGCTATTACTAAATATGGCTCTAACACGGCCGAACCCATGGGGCAAGAGTCCACCAGCCAAACATCATTCGGATACAAGGCCGTCACTAACCCCCTCATGTCCGGAAATTCTCTGATTAGACGCTAAACCAAGACCCATGGTATCGCGGTTAGCCCACTTGTATCTCCAGCCGTTGGCCCAGCCGTCCCAGTTGCTCCCCTTCCCCCTCGCCGCCCAAGATACTTGCTCCAACCGATACCGCATTATTCACACAAACTAAAGGTTATCGCCAAGGGAGAAACCACGACCGGAAACGTCATCAAGGAGATCGTCAGCTGCAAAGATCCAGGTGAAGAGGTTGAGTAGCTACCGTTCCACCTTAGAGCTTCAGCGTGACCGACCGCGATTGACAGAGGCTCATAACAACATGACGCAGTCAATTCCCGCCGAGCGAGAAGATGAACAGACCAGTCCGTAACATAGACACTCCTCAATGCCCACAACACCCTCCGGTAATGGCTTGCTGCGAGCCTCACGCAACTATTCCAATATCAAGAAGACGACCATGTCAAGTACTTTTATTGAGGTCGCCGAAGTTGAGGAGGTGGAGCACGCTGCTTAGACACAACACAAGTGGCAGGCACTTAGACCACTTCAACTGCAGAAATGCGAGGGCTTTTTTTGAACGGAAAGGAAGGATGGAATGGCCTTGGCAGTGGCAATGGACGGTCGGTGTTATGGAAAGCATAGCATTCATCTCACTTGAGATAAGATCGGGGTCTATCCTACACTAATAGAAAGCTCATCGTCGACAGTTTTGCATGTTACCTTTTGAAAGGCAGACGTTTTGTGCACGGTGTATCAGCTGATACCGCAGGAGCATTTGAATTTGTTGAATACTCTCGAGTGGAGTCGGCCATACAGCCAATATATGGCAGCCGCTCATTTGACTTGTGCCAGGGACTAAAATAAATCTTACCAACCCCTTCATCTCACCGTTATTAGGCGAATGCAAAAGGGCAGCCAGCTGGTCTCTCAACCATTAGCTTTTTCTCCCAAGCCCTAGTCTCCCCTAGTCCTCGATTCTTCATGATCTTCGGTCCAATTTCTTCGAACTTGTAGCCTTCAGGCAGGTACAAATTGCCCTTTGAGCCGGGTCTGTCGCCACCAGAAATCCACACAAACAGTCCTTCTGGGCCCCAGCGATTAAGAAAGCCCGGTTTATCTGCACGGTCTTCAGTATGGTGGACGTTTTTGCAACAGTGGAGCGTATGATCCCTGGGAAATATCGAGAAACAGGAAATAGGACAATACGAGCAGTGTACATCTACTCACTGTAGAATGGATAAGCCACATATCTGTTAGTGTGGAATCGTCCGGTATTCAGGTCGGGGTGGTCGCTGAGCTCCCGCACTCTCATAAAATAAGGTCGTGGGAGTGCCAGGTATCGGAGGACGAAACGACGAAGTCCGAATAGAGCATTAGCAACTTTGAAGTAAGTCGGTGGTGGAGTTGGATGCCTGTGTACACTAGAGTCAGCATGTGACCTCGGCCAATTTTTCTTTTACAGAGAAGCAGTGATGGCTGTAAGGAAGTGACGACAAACATCATGGCAGCTCTTAGACGTTCACCCATCATGACCCCAACCATATGAGAACCAGCTGCTCTGAGCTGATGTGGGACGTAGAACAAGAGAAGAGGGATCAACTCGTCAGCAGTAGTCTTGTTTGTTTTCGCAGGTACCATGAACTTGATTTCGTAATCGTGTGCCCATGTTTTGATGTCCATGTAGAATTCCAGACCATCGGTCCATTCCTTCTTGGTTAGATAACCTACATATTTAATTCCCATGGCATCGCCGATTGATTTCCAAAATGTAGCGATCGCACACACTTCCAAATCGTTCATGCTTCTCCATTCATACTTCTCGATCCAACTGATAGGCTCTGTGATGAAAACGCTCAACGTGTAGAGCAGATCCCCATTTGAAATCTTGCCAGCCTTCTAAATTTCAGTGGATTAGCATCGAGTACCGAGTCCTATGGAAAAGCCCGTATTGAATCCATGGAAGTCACGGTCAGGGAAAGTAGCGGAGAGGGCGCTTACCTGGTATTGACTGTGGATATAATTCATTCGAGCAATGGCTTTGATAACACGCTCTGACTTTGGGTGATGGCCAGCAAATTCTTGGATGAGAACTGTAGTATCCGCGTACCTCTTTCCAGCATTTTCTGGAGTACTGAACTCCTTGGTGGCGCAAAGCAGCTCGGAGATTGTCGGAATGCCGTAAGTCTGACAACAAGATCAGGATACGAGGAGGTGATAAAGGCTGGACACTTGTGACTTACTTTGAACAAAGCAAATCTGCGTAGTCGTAAATTAGAGAGGTCTAGATTTAGCTGTTTGAGATGGACCAAAGCTGGAAGCCGCTAGTTGGAACACGCAGAGAAATGACCTACTGGACACTTGTGTAGTAAATCTTGGGGAATTCACGCTCCGCCAGCTGGCACATGATAGCTTGGGCCTCCACATTGGTCATGCGAGCCAATGACTTCCGACCAGTCAAGTTGTACTTCCTAAGCATAGAAAACTGACGATGGAACCTCAAAGCAGAACAGAGCATGACATAGAGCAAAAATCCACCGACGACATATGGAGTCCAGGGAATACAGCTAACAGAATATGTCGTCTCGGGGGAGGATTTTGTCACAGTCGCCATCATGGATGGAACCAGTTGGTTTCTGCGAAGCAGCTGCGTTGATGCTATAACTGAGGAAGGAGTGTTGACTTGGTTAAGTGCCCCAGGACAGCTATACAAGCGTATCTTGTCAAGCGAAAGCCACAAGGGCCTGGAACCAACAGCTAGTCAGCATGCGACGTTGCCAGTATGTGTGTAGCTGAGAGGATAGAATAGAGATAGAGTAGGTAGTGTCCACTAGCCGTGGACCCGAACCCTTGCTGGTGATCGCACTCGCACTTGCACGGCCATGCGAGTCGAGGGCGAAATCGAGCCTGTATGATTGAAATAAAATCGGAAGCAGGTACCTAGATAGGCCCAGGTAGAAGCAAAGACAATGTCGTGCTGCGGAAATTCGAAAGCTGGTGGTGGAGTGTAGTGTAGTGTTGTTGCAGAAGTGAGAGGAGAGGCTAATCTGGTGCCTTCCCTGTTTCAGTACACTCCAATGCAACCGTGGAGCAGAGGAGCAGTTTACAGTGCCCCAAGCCGTGGACTGCTAAAGCGGAAATACTAGCACGGTTAAGAAGCTTGTGCGTATAATTATAGTCACACAAACATAGGATATCTAGAAGGTTATTATGCTTGTTTAGTCTAGATTTTGAAGAAAGATGCAGGAAAAGGACAGCTGGCTTGGTACAAAGCGCCGCCATCCCCCCTGGTTCGTCATTAAAGATCCAAATAAAGCGCTATTTGGTCAGGCTTCTACAAACACCACTGTGATAGCCGGCAAGACTGCGATTCTATGTATTTTCGCCAAACTCTCAAATTCACACACTTCACCTATGCTCCAAGCTCGGTTCTAGCTCTTCTCCTCAAGTTCTCCTGCCTCCACATGTCTCTCAAGTGTTTTGATTCTTATCGGCCAGACCACAACTCAAGCATCTGCCACAACGATAAGTATATGCCAAGGAAGATATTAATTGTGTTCAAGAAGGGTATACGCCCAACAGTAAGTATCTAACGCATAAATTGGCTACCGCATGTTTCAGATCCCCAAACTCCTCTCATGCACTCTCTCTCTTTTCTCTCTTTCATTGTCGGCCATTAATGATCAGTTTTGAGCCACGGGATGGTCTCGCTGCTAGAAAAACTGAAGGGGCTCTTCTGCATCTCTGGACTGCGAGGACTTAGCTTTACAGCAAAGAGATCCTCTTCGGTCTCTGTCTCATCTCTGGCGTCTTTGGCGGGAAGGGGGCCACTTGCGATGGCGTTCAAGGAGCCGACGCAACCACTATCATTTTGTCGAGCGAGGAGATGCTGTGGCGGGGTTTGGAAAACAGCCCGTGGTGCCCGCGAGGATGTTCCATGGAACAGTGAGAAGGACGAGACTGCAACATCTCCAGTGTCTGGAGATAAAGGATGGGAATCGGAAGCCGAGGAATCATGCCCTGGCCGCTGCTTAGCACAACCTTTCCACAGACAGGATAAAATTACCTGATGAGCTTAATTCCGAAACACTTGTTCCCAGCTTCAAACCTTTCAGCTTTCCTGATAGCCTTCCACTCCCACCTGAAGACTTCGGACTCGTGGGTGGCATCGTAAACTGTAAGTCCGGAATGACTTTCGGACCAACACCAAAATTCTCTTCTATCCACTGCTTCTCTTGTATTGCCATTTCCAGTCCAACACCTTCTCCATTCCTCATCTCTAGTTCTATCTCCTGCTGCAAAACAGACAATCGTTTCTTAGCCCAGACTGTATGCAGAACACCTTTCCGCCCTTGACTCGTAGCACTGACGCCCAGCTCCGGCGGGAATATGGCTGGCAAAGGATTTGTCTGCATAGTCTTCCCTCCAGTTTGCGAGAGCTTGATAATACTCGGTACGCTCGACCCGGGGGCGAGTAGAAAGTAAAGTCGGTGTAGTATCCCCTCAGAACCATCCTTCGCTGACAAAACGGTTGACTTTCCTTCCCAAGATACCTCCCAATCTCCCATGTTTGGCGGCCCATCCGCCTCCTCATCTGACCATTCCACCATCAATATCTTGGTTCCTTCATTCCCCCTTCCCGACTCAAACTCGAAACGGGCAAGAGCTCTTGACGAGGACACAGCAGGGGCTTCTTCGTTGCACAGGCTTTCACCAGTTGCAGTAACTCCATCTGGCTCGAAGTCAGGTCGTCGTGGCGATGGGTCCGCCATTACAAGATCTCGCTAGGTCTGCAGCTTGGAGAGCTTGTGAGGAGCCGTCAGTCCATGCGGGGAGGCAGACAGAATGTCGGAAGGGATGAATATGAGCCCAGGCGAATGAAGCGTCGGGTCGGTGATATTCCTCCAACAGTCCGTCCTTCAGGCTGCTCGGTGACTCGGAACAAAGAAGTTGTAACCTCGGGAGGGTCTGGACGGATATATGTGCAGTGTAGCGCCAGATGAGGGCTGGAACTCAGAGACCGCGGCTTTTGTTTGCATCACTTCCTTTCGTTGAGGATTCGTACGCAAATGCAATGTGGTGAAGTGCAGCGCTGTGCAGCGGCTCTTGAGGAGGACTGGTGGTTATCGCCAAAGGCCTGAAAGTTCGGACATTTGTTTCTGACCATGGGTGTCCCATTGTGTCCAATGAATGATTGCGCAGCGGGCCTTGGGTTGTAGTTTGGACTCGGACTTCCACTGGATCGTTCACGGATTTGGTGGAAGGGAGGGGCTGACAGATGGCATGGCTTGCCACGCCCTAAGAATAGAATATGGGTTCGGCCAATGTTCTGGAAAGGGATGGGATGGGATGCATGGGATGCCATACCTGGCCCTAACCTTAAATAGCGTAGATCGAGCCTTGGCCATCTGCCGCTGGATAGTAGAATAATCTCCAACCAAGGTAATTTTCTCGACTTCCAAGCCATTGCTTGCTACGAACTTACGAGGCATTCATTCAGCAAACACTTCATGAGTTCTGAGGCCCTAGACGGATCCAGATGACCAGGCGTCGTATTCGATTTTGCAACGAGTAAACCAGGCTTCTATATCGGGCGATGACTGCAAACCAAGTGTGGCAAATTTACCCCACGCAACATGTTGAGGTCAGAAATCCAGATAGGTCAGACGCAGTGGAGGCTCATAGTACACTCAGCACTCAGCACCTTCGAATGTGGAATGCAATGGAATATTCAACCAGTATCCGTTCTCCGAAGCACAGAATAGTTCAAAATGCCCCATGTGATTAGATATTTTTACTACCTACTTGACACTCCACACCCTGTCTCACCTACCTCTCTTAAAAATGATATTCAGCAATGATCTTTTCTGCGGCAGTCTCTCCGACAAGATATGCCGTGCTCTGGGTGTGATTGTTAGGAACCAAGGGCAAGATTCCTAAATCAACCACGCGCAAGTTCTGGACGCCTCTAACGCGAAAATCGGTATCGACGACAGCACCCTCATCCTCTTTCTTGCCCATACGAGTCGTACTGCACATATGCCAGGAGCTGAACATATTGCCTGTGCAATGTTCCTGTTTCATCTTAACACTTATCCACAATAATACACAGCACAGAAATTGACGTACCCAAATATCCTCATCCGAGCGACTCTTAGGACACCCAACCATTCTCACAGTGCTCTTTCTAAAGACAGGCGCTTCCAGATAATCCATCAATTTACGCACTCCTTCGATGAGGACCCTTCGATCATAAGGGTGCGAGACGAGTCTAGGATCTGCCTTGGGGGCGTCCAGAGGATTTGTGGAGGCTAGAGTGACTTCGCCGTACGATTGAGGATTCATCACGAAAGCGAGTGCAGTGAGGTAGCTGTCTGTAGGCTGGAGTTGATAGTCGCCTACAAAGAGGGGCGGTGTGTGCTTTCTGCTTCAGCTTGTGCAATGTGCAAGGGGTCACTGGGACGTACCGTAGCGAACTCAAAAGTTGGCACAGTTGGTTTCATGAGATACTCCTTTGTGTCCTTGTCAAGAGCTTTGAATTCATCGGAGGCGTACACGGCTTCACTCTTGAACCATCCCATAGGAACGGAGCCATACAATGAATTCAAAATGCCGGTCTTGTTTTCTGCATGTTGTGCTCTGGCAGCGGCCACGGCTTCTGCGTCTGCCTCAAATGTCATCCTGTCATTGGTCCCCGGCTTCTGAAGAAGAGTTATGGTGGTGAAAGCATGGTCTTGCAAGTTCTTGCCGACTTCGGGTAATGCATGGATAATTGAGATTCCGAGCTTCTTGAGCTCATCGGCAGGACCAATTCCCGAAAGCATCAGTAGTTGGGGAGAGTTGAGTGCCTGACTCATTAGTGGTTTGGTCTGACGCAAGTGGGAGATGACTTACTCCACAAGACAGAATGACATCCTTCTTCGCGAAGAACGCCTGACCTTCAACAGTCTCAATTCCGATAGATTTCTTTCCATCAAACAAAATCTTAGCCACGGTCATGTTAAGTGCGAGCGAGAGATTTGAAGGAGCGTCTCGGAGATACGACGATGCAGTGGTCCTCTCGCCCTTGTAAGCGCACGTCGCTCCCATTCCCATACCGATGGGATTTCCAGAGTTGACATCAGGATTGATATCCATCCCAAGCTCCTCGGCTGCTACAAACACGTCTGAGATACCTTTCTCCCATATATCGGCATAGCTCAGGTCTAGTGGACCAGTGGTACCATGATCTAACTCCTTAATTGAGCTCAAAAAGTATTGCGTTGAAACGACCTACCTTGTTCTTTCGGGTTGATATATTTCTGATGCTCCTGTGGGATCTCGACATGATATCTCTCAATCTTCTTGAATCTCTCCTTAACATTTTCCCAATTCCAGGCATCGTCGCCGAGCTTTTTAGCCCATTCATTGAAGTCCTCATCAGCGCCAATGAGCCAACAGGAGAAGTTGATCGCCGTGCTACCACCCAGCCCTTTGCCGCGCGAATAGTCAATCTCTTGTCCTTTCAAGTGACTTTGGGGAGCCGTCTTATAACCCCAATTGAGCTGTGGTTGGGTGAAGGCCAAGTTGAATCGGTCGCCTGGGACAAGATAGGCAGCATCTTTGTTGTCCCCGCCAGCTTCGACGAGCAGAACTGAGAATTTGGATGAAGACTTGGCAAGTCTTGTTGCGACAGCACAGCCGGATGGCCCGGCTGATAAAGGGAGTCAATAAAATTCGAGAGGGGTGCGTAAAGAATCAGCTCACCTCCAACCACAATGAAGTCATACTGACAAGACATTCTAATAATCGTTAGGTGAGAGACGATGCTTGGGATAAGAATAGAGATGGATTCGAAGGCTGCATAAAACACTCAGAAGACATACTGCAACCAGGAGATCAATGGCGGAAAACAAACTTATATGCAGAACGACCCGCTGAACGGGAAGTGCGCATCGATGAATAAGACTGTCGCTGTCAGCACGGACTGCAGATCTCAAAGTCCAGCATGCGACGAACATACCGCGCCGATTTGCAGGTGCCAGTCCGATGCAGTCAAGGTATGGAAACAAGTAAGCTTGTCCTTGGGAATGTGCTTCTCCGCGAGGCGGGGACAATTCCGGTGCCTTTCCCCTTGGCAGAACGAAAAAGAGGAGGTGAGTCGTTTGGAGAATCCGAAGGGTCAATTATCTTTGGGAGAACAAGAACATATAAATATAGAGAGGTTCAGATGTGTCAGGTGAGAACCCCCACAATCTGTCCCTCGGGGAAATCCATGGTATTTTGATACTGCCTGAAGCGGGACCAAACGCGGGGTTGCGGGGGGGAGGAGCAGAGGAGGTCCATTCTCTTGAGGCTGACTCTGCTGAATGGAAGGCTGGCCTTCGAACTTTGGTTAGTGGGACGCCAATCATTGACTAAGAACTTCGGAAAACATTTGCGGGATCTCGAAATCCATGCAGACTTGCAAGAATATGAGGGGCCATTGATCTGTTGGATATGAGTACAGTACTATCCTCCCCCCTGAATTCATGTTAAATCTCTAGAAAACTGGAGTCAGTGTGGGTAGCTTTCTAGGGTGTCTATCCAACAGATATTACTGCTTCAGGCCCTTGTAGTCCTCTCAAACCTTCTACTGTATAGACACCCTAGCTTTTACAACAGACCTAATTCTGGCTCGTGCCTCGAGGCCTCCAGGGTTACGTGACTACTCAGAAGTAAGTCTTCAAGCCTCCGCCCCATATTCTCAACACTTTAACATTAATTCAGGGGGGGGGGGATAGTATGAGTGCTAACAGGGGCTTGTGTTCTGTCAATTGGACTCTTCGGGTGAGCCCCATTGGCTATCTCGGAACGCCTCGTATCAACCGGTCCTTTTGAAGCACCGGGAACAGCAATAGGTGCCCTGGCTCTGGCATGATCCAGCAGCTTGGGATGACTTCGTCTTAAAGCTTGCGATTGAGTAAATGAGAACATGTGATCCTGTAAAATTTATGGTACGCCTAGGTGAACTGAATGGCATGAGCATGCCCTATAAAATCAGTATACAATGGATAGTCCCACCTAATGTTTGAGTAGCAGTTCATGCGGCCGCTGAACGCATTGGCATACCCGCGGGTTGCGGGCTTGGCCCGATGAGACGAAGCCTGTCTGTAGCATAATTCAACAAACAAATGGAAGCGAATGGAGAAGAGACCTTGTTACACGTAATAGCGGACGAAGTGCTTGGACTGCTTAGCGGTACAGTGAGCATTGTAACAGAAACACAATACACCGCACTGCATCTCGTGCATAATAGTAACTCAGAGATCATACTGACGTTTGGGTATATATATGGATGGAGGAACTACTTTAGCTCCGCTCCGATACAACTAGACTATGCGAATCAGCGACTCCACCTAAGAGAAGTTGCACCAAAACAGCTGCTCAAAACTTGGCGTTCAAGTGAAGCTTTACCACCAACACAAAGTCTAAGAACATTATTGGTATGAGGAACAGGATGACAGGTTCTGGAAAGGTAAGATGTTGTAGCGAAGATTTGACAATCGGCAACAGCTTAGCTAAGGGCGACTTTGATTTGTGTCAACACTAAGCCGCCGAGAGCTCTACCTTGGGGGAATAAGTAGTGCCTGTCAAGTTAAAGACCTTGGCGATTGGATCCCGCGCTATGAATTCCGTATCTCATCCTCATACACCCCGCTTTTGTGGCTCCGATCAATGTGTAGCTGTAGTGTCGTCTAAAAAAGCATAACTTTCTCAGAAAGAAATCATTACTTTTGGAATGCCTTTCCCGCCGAGATCTTGCGTATGATAGAGCATCTTTACGTCTGCAGCCATGATACTAAGTGCGGTGATCAGTAAAACCCGCCAAGCCAATCCCAGGCAAGGCATGTGACGGCGAGAGGGACGCGATCACACTTTGCGGTTGAGATGTGTGATCTCAGCCCTAGATGCTTGCCACAGTGTTGACGTTTTCCAAACGTAAACGCCAAATGGGCTCATTGACCGAGTGAGGGTAGCTTGAAGGCAGCTCGTTATGGAATAGTGATAACGCCGCAATAGGCTGTCGTGGTTTACCGCCATCCTCCGACACGACCTTCGTCCCATCTCTCTTTTCGCTCCTGACGTGAGTAATAGACCTTTTTTGCCTCACGGTATCGTCTCACCCACTCAAAGGCTTCTCTCTCAGACGCGGTTCCGCCATCTCCTTCAAGGAAACTCTCTTCCAAGGCCCGGCAAACCATCTCTTGTTCCTGCATACCTTGGTTGAGACGCTGATAAAGGGAAGAAGGTGAGAAGGGAGCCAATGCACGATCCATGTCCGACTGCTTCTGCCGCCATTGTCTCTCAAGGGCATGCGTTGACAGGAGCTGAGCTTGGGTGGAGGATCGCAAGTGGCTAATTCGTGCTTCAAGCTCTTTTAAATGCGAAGCAAGAGAAACGTTCTCGGTCAATGCAGCTTGCAGCGGCTCTTGTGATGTGGCGACTGAGGGGTGTGCAGTAGAAGACGAGTGGGCAAGTGCTGCTAGGAGAGCTGGTTTCGCCAGTACATCGGCTAGATCTTGTTTGCTGGAGAGAAGTCAATTCATGTCCTGGGAAAATATAGTAACGTTACAAACGATTTATCCTCTAGAATTCTGGGAAGCCATCTGTCGCCAGGATCTTGGGTCTGCTGTGCATACGGCTGCTCGCGGAATCGGGCCTGTTGCGAGGGCTGGGATTCTTCAGAGCGTCCACCATAGGTATCGAGAGCTTCTTGTGTCTGTGGAGGCGGGGGAGGAGGCATTGGTTGGCTGCCGGCAGGTGTGCTACGACGACTGACCTCTTGACTGCTCGGCTTTGGCGGAGGTGCAGGTGGTAGATTGGGGTCAAAAGACTGAGAGCTTCGATGCGGTTGGTAGGGCGGATATACTGGTGATGGAGAGGACATGTTTGCTGGAGACAGGCAGACTTGTGTGGATGGATCGGAAGGGCAGGGCAATGGCACAGATGGAGAGGAGAGGAGAGAGGAGAGGAGAAGCGAGAGGGGAGAAAAAGAGGAAAGATTGTAGTATCCCCGCGAAGTGTCGCAAGTACTGTCGTCGCGAGGGCAGTTGGTGGATCAATGATGAGGCTTACCTACCTACTGTGTCGCCAAGCGGCGTCGGTGGGGTTGAGGATGGAGGCAGGAGACCGAGGAGAGCGCACACGTTTCCATTGTCTTGTGTTGCACGTGCGAGAGACCCTGCTCTCGGCCCGCCAGTCGAATCAAGAAAGCTGTGAATGGATACCTAGGTACAGTAGGTAAATTACCAAGCCAAGTCCCTAGTAGCCAAGGGGACGTGGTTTTCCTGCCTCCGTAGCTAAATGTACATACCTGGGTGACTTCGTATTAGTAAGGTAGATTACTCTCAAAAAGTTGAAAATTTGGTCAGTAGAGGATTTCCGTGCCTGAGCATTGTTGAACTTCACGCCCAGCACAGAAACGAAGTTACGAAGTAAGACGTGGAAGTTTCAGGGCATATCATATCGATTTTGGGCTGGATTTCTAAGGTAGGCAAGGTGAATTACCCATTCCCCCAAAATAGGTACCATGCGAGGATCATTTACGTGCACACAGTACCACCCTTATGTGAATTAACGAGGTATGAGGGCCCGAAAGATGACCTAGGTACGAAAGGGGGTTGACAGTGGGTCTCGCCACCCCTTGTAAGGCGGTGAGTATCATCGAAGCTCGTAGAACCTATGCCTCTAACACCATATGAATGACACTCTCACTCTGTTTAGTATTACTAAATCATTAAGACAATGCCGTGGACACATGATACACCAACTCGAGTGCGATTCAAAACCCTCTTAGCTGAAGGCTACTCAGTTCAAGAAGCTGCCCGTAAGCTTAATATCCCTCGTTCTTCAGCACGATATTTTATTAATAAACCCGATCGATTAGCAAAGCCTCCTGGTGCTCCTCCGAAAGTCTCTAATGAACAAGTTGAAGAAATAATTAAGTGGTTTACAGGCCACTATGATCGACGAACTCTTTCCTTACAACAAATTCGCAAGCAATTCCATCTTGATTGCGCAGATATTACTCTCCTTCGGGCCTTTGAACGATACGGCTATCATTATCATGTTCCTGATTGTAAGCCTTTCATCTCTAAAGCGAATAAGCTCAAGCGTTGGAGCTTCTCGATTGCCAATTGGGACCGATCCAAAGAGTATTGGCGGCGAGGACGATTTACAGACGAAACAATCACTCGAACGGATATCCTTCGTAGACGAAAAGTCCTTCGGAAACGAGGGGAAAGAAGGAGACTCGATTGTATCCAATTCACGTTTCATTCAGGCTATAAATCAGTTATGGCGTGGGCAGCAATTGGCTACGGATACAAATCGAAGATATACTTTTGCTCATATGAAGGAGAAGGGAAGGGGTTTAATCAAAAGAAGTATGCAAATCAAATTCTGAGGGGTCCATTGAAGGAGATATTCGAGCAACCAGGAGACTTCTTTTGCGTGGAGGATAATAGTAGGGTTCATGGAAAGACAGATACTCGACAGAATCATGGACTCTGTAATGCCGTACGCTTAGAATGCCATATATACTCAATTGACTGGCCTCCTTGCTCGCCAGACCTTAATCCGATTGAGAATATCTGGCGAATTCTAAAGCAAAAGCTAAGAAATCGGAATCCCCACGGTAGTTGGGCTCTTGAGGACTTGAAAAGAGCTATATTAGATATCTGGGAAAACGAGATATCTATTGAAACAATTAATAGATTTGTTGATACTATGCCTCAAAGGCTAGAAAAGGTCAGACTACGAAAAGGAGGACCATCAGGATGGTAAATCATTACTGTAAATAGCTATAGCATACGGCAGAAACAGGGGGGGTGGCGAGACCCACTGTCAACCCCCTTTCGTACCTTACCTCGGTACCTACCTAAGCGCAGATATAAAGTCACACTTTAGGTAATTCTCGGGAAACAGATCGTCATAGGATCTCCTCTTCTCTCGCTTCATCTTCACTTCCGGGAACCAGAACCGGAGACATACCTTACCTTACCTTACCTTACCTTACCTGCAGTGAGGCGACCCAGAGCCAGCCGCAGCCCGGCCCCGGCCCCGGCCTCCAGATTGTAGGGCAAGCGCAGTTCGCAGCAGGCGGGCGCGGTCTTTGACGGCGCTCCCGACGCCTCTTTTCATATTTTCAAGCCACCCGACCCGAAACTCAAAGCAAATAATACAGTAATGGAAGCAATGCAGACATCCAGAAGCATGCATAGGTGCTGTACAGACAGACAGACAATAGTACTGTACAGTAAATCTACAGTACACTGCAGGAACTTAATTTACATCCAGTCAGCCTCTACAAGCGTTGCTCTCTTCCCTGGCTGTCCGCCTCAGCTTCCACATTTATGTATGGCACCTCTGGCTAGAAGTGACGACCTCGACCTCGACCTCGACCTCTACTCGTGCGGCTGGTTCGAGTACAGATGGGGATATCTACCTCCGTAGGGAGCATGGCATGGATGGCATGGAGAGCGAGCTGGCTCCGTCAAGTCGGCTGCAACTCTTGACGTTACGCCGCAGAAAGACCGACTGATCATCCACAACCACCACGAAAGCTGGAATGTTATCATCATATTATCAATCGGATCAAATCAACCTCGAATAATAATGCACGTCGAGCTTGGCCGTGCAGAGAATAGAAAGAATACTATTCATAAGGTACCGTGGCGAATGTCATTCTCCACTGATCGCGCCATGGGGAAATTAGAAGGGGGCTCTTCGACATCTGTAAGCTATTCTGCTATCTGGGGGTGCAGCTTGAGGCCCACGATCCAGCAAAACACGGAAAAGATCGCTCGGCACCTGCGATTGTATCGTGTCTTAATATTGGAGCAAGATTAGCAAGATGAGCTTACTGTATATCAGCGCGGCAGTATTATTGCAATGCAAATGAATGGCACAGTATCATGGCGAGCATGGTAATTTTAACTTAGGATTTGGTGTTGAGAGAGAGTAAATTTACATCAAAGCGCAGATGGTGTACCTAAGTTCTTGACCAAGGCTGGCCGTTCTCTCCGCGTGCCTTTTCTGCTCATGTCGCATCATCGTAGCTTCATGGCATCTTGACTATCCAACAAGCCAGTTGCAGCAGTCGCATTTCTGTCGAACATTATTCTCTTCAGAGGAGCTGGGCTGCGCAGCGAAGTACAATCCTAAGCTACCATAGCAACCCCATCTCATCTCCAGCCTCCAGATCCCCATCCCCAGAAACAAGTGAGTAGCTTCTCCGCAGCGTATCAACCCTTTCCCTTTCCCCTTCCTTTCTCCGGCATGACAGCAAAATGAAAACGGAATCGAAAAAACACTGGAACTCGTTCCTCCACTTTGCCTCACTCCACACACTAGGTAAATTACCTACTACCTAACCTACTGTGCGTTCTTGCGCTATCTCCTCTATCCCCACCAGCATACAACCACGACTGTGGCAGCAGCTCAGCTGCAGTGGGAGACACCATACAGAGTTTGAAGAGAGCGGAGAATGTGCAACAAAGGAGGAACGGGCGAGATAGTTAAGTACACTCACTGTTCCGTGGTCCATCGATTCATCCACTATTATTATTATTATTATTATTATTATTGTGACCGAAAGCAGGGCCGGATGGCAGCCCCAGTCTGCGCATTCTCGGCCTCATTATTTCGAGTTTGTCCCTTTTGGGTATTTAGCCAGGCTGGTCTAGCATTTTGCCGGTGGTGGTCGCGGCGGTGTCTCTCCACTCCCTCCACTACTCCCTCCACTCCACAGAGTCCCGAACACTTTGAATCCCCACCACAGAATAAGGCCGGTCCAATTATGGTCGGCAACAGGTTGTGGGACCAGGGAGTGACAAGGAGCCAGGAGGGAACCGACAGGCAGTGACGAAGTGAAGTGAAGGGAGGGAGAGGGACCAGGACCGGGGCCAGGACGCAGTACAGTACAGTACGGAGGTAGAGGCAGTAGGAAGGTAAATTACTCGTAGAGGGGAGAGTAGGTAAGGCAGAGGACAGTAGAGTAGAGTGGAGTAGGACCTTAGAGTCAAGTAGAGGAGAACAGAGTAGAGTAGAGTAGAGTAGAGTAGAGTAGAGTAGAGTAGAGTAGAGTAGAGTAGAGTAGAGTAGAGTAGAGTAGAGTAGAGTAGCGTTCTAGTCAAGGATACTCTTGGGGGAGTCCCTCACCTCGACACAGCTCACGAGTCACCACACCTCACCTCACCTCACCTACCTTGAAGTATTTGCCCGCCCGAGTCCGATCATCAACCACCCCAAGCGCAGTGCAGTGCAGTGCACCGCACCCCAACCAAGACATACTGTAGGTAATGTACATACACCCGGGCCTAAGCCTGCTCGCCGCCCAAGCTCAAGCCCAAGCCCAAGCCCACGACCACGGCCACTGCCACGCCCACAGCATCGACAACCACATCTTCCCTCACCTCAGTTCACTCACTTCACTCACTTCACTTCACTTCACTTCACTTCACTGGCCGGATACCCCCTTCCCCCGATAGGCTTCACCCCTCCTCCACGACCCAAAGACACTCTGCGACTCCGACTACAACGACTGAGGGCGACCATCCCGAAACGACTACGACTGGCAAAACGAAACCAGACAGCATCTCTTCTCTTCTCTTCTCTCACAACCAACCGAAGCACAAGAAGCACTCGACTGACTGACTGCCTGGCTGCCCCGGACGCATTTGAGCCGCTCGCTGGGACTGGTTTCGTTTGATTGTTGATCCTCCCATCTCTTCCGAAGTCAGTCGCTACCTACCCTCGAATTCTCCTCTCCTCTCGATCAAGACTCTGGAGTCATATTTTGGCCGACGTCTCTTGCGGACTTGTATTGGACTGTTATCGCCAATCCTCTTACCACGACTAGCCTTGAATCCAACTCATCATCACTGGGCACGCTGCCGCGGCTCTCATTAAACTGATCTGGCTGTGGCCTGTCCTCTTCAATCTCACGATGCATGAGCATCAAACGTGCGACGACGTCTCTCGGACCCTCGACGCCGCGTGCGCGATCCTGACGGCCCTCGTGTGAAGAGTGTCGTCCTCCTCGCTCCTGATATGCTTTATCAATTACGCCCTTTCAAACCCTCCGGCCGGATGACATAACGGCCAAACGCAGGACATTATGGATCCTCTCCACATAACTGAATTCGCGTCGGAGCGATATTTCAGTAAATTAAGGCAGCTGAATGAGCCCTCCGACAATGCTACATCCACATCAGAAGCCTCGACGGCGACGGCGACTGCGACCTCCCCTCCATTGCCGTCTGGCCCTACATTTACTCTACCATTAGGACGACAACGGTCTCTCAATAATGATCTTCCACCTCTCACATTCAGGCCTAGCGAGCAGAAGAAGCGATCGCTGGGTCACGATCTCACCGCATTACGAACACAACGCCGCCCAAGTTTTACCGGCTCGTTTGGGAGATTGACTTCCAAAGTTACTGTTATCCACAAGGTTCCTTCGATTGTTGAACACAAGGAGGAAATTCTGGCAGTTGATCCAGTTGCGGCCCCGAAGTATGTTGTCTTTCATGAGAGACTTCAGGAGAATTGCTGACAGTTTAGTTTTAATCTTAGTGACCTGTTCCTTGCCCTACCGAACGAGCTTCAAGCTCAAATAATTGCACCCCTCCCCATACATAGCGTCCTCACTCTCCGACTAGTGTCCAAGTCCTTTCATACGATTGTGACCCTTAATGAATCGACAATTGCTCGGTATCATATGACTAACAGCTTGCCTGCGTACGCTTTGCGATTGTACCCATTACCTGATACCGGTTGGATCAACCTTCACTACCTGTGTAGTATATGGCATCGACTGCACGTTGCTGAGAAGCTATCGACAATGATTGCAGCACAAGCAACGAAAGAAATATTTCTACGTACCACGGAAGTCCAACGGCAGGAATTCGAGCCACAACATAGGCGGATGCGTCAACGCCTGATGCCTCTTGTCTTTACACTTTTTCATTTTTTTGAAACATATCGCGACATTCACGCGAAGCGACTTCAGGCCGAGCCGCCTTTACATCATCAGGCATATACCATAAATCCCATCGAGGCTGAAGTAATGGCCATGTATGATGATCAAACACTACTCAAAGTCCACCAAGTTTTCCCCCTGGTGATATCTTCTTTCTCTCGACGGTTACGACCACCATCTTATGTGGGCACTTTGGAGCGTTCAATAAAAGGTTACTTAAAGGACCGACCAGCAGACGAGGTCTACGCTACCATTTTAGCTGTTGGAGGGCTTCGCCAAGCGCAAAGGTTCTGGGAGACGAAAGGGTACAATGCTCGCCGAGCAGCAGTCGACACTTGGTATGGCATGGTCACAAGGAGTCCTATTGACGCAGCGCCCAAGTCCAAGATGTCCTTGATAACGCACCTTGGTCGCAAGAGGTCCAAACAGGTAGCGGAAACCTCATCATCGGACACCACCACAACCACCAGCACTACCAACCATGATGCAACGAGCTGCCGGGAATGGTTTTGCGTCAAGCCAGCGTGTCAGGTCTCTCACCGGCGACATTCCACCGACAACCTCGTTTTTCACAGCAGTCTTGCGGCCGGACCACCAATGAGTCCATTACCACGTGATCAACTTAGACTCATGCTCCCAGACCTCCAACACCTCTCCAACATCTGGATGCACACGGCTGAAGCACTCATTCTGGAGCGGCAAATCGTGCCTCGACCGCAAGATATCAAGCGGAATACACAAGTTCTACTCGATTTGATTCAAGACAATGGGTTGGAGGTTGACCACTGGACATCTGGAACTCCACCACGAACAAATGTGAATACGGAACAAGAAGAGGGCATGGAAGCCCCCGGAGGCGTTTCTGACTAGGTTGGAAAAGAAGCAAGCAGCATTTACAAGGCGTTATGTTATATTCACTTAAAGCTTGTGATCGGCTTCATTTGTGTCTGGACACTGGGACAGCAGCTGCGCCGAGACACCGGTCTGGAGTTTCAGGGAATTGGGCATTTTTGGGAACATAGATATCGTACAATTCTCGTCGTAAACCGAAAGGCCTTGCACAATAAGATGCCCTTCAAAATCAAGCTTATATTCACTTCACACGTTGTAACGAAACCCAAGGCAAGATTTCCGTCCGTGTCTTGTAGACCACAGTATCCCTCCTATATATTCATCTGGAAACTTATTACTCATTACCTACTACAACGTCGAATCCCCGCGCCTATTTTTGTAAAATTTCCTGGTGGTTCTCGGCCGTATTCCCCAGTCCATCCAAATCGCCATATCAAGCTGATAGGGTCCTACGATCCCCTGCCCCAGACTCCCGTTATTATATGAAGCAAATACAAAGGTTTGCGAACAGGAAAAAGTACCATTGTGAAGAAACGCCGCCCAAATCCCGTTGTCCCGCTCCATACTCATGCCCTTCGTTGTAAATTCACCCGCAGACCATATATTCCGTGGCTATCAAAAAAGGCGGTATCAATCAATTAGTTCGGTCAAACAACCAAGGGTATCTTTCAACGACGCCCGTAGCCTCTCAGCAACTGTTCCCTCATATCTTCCTGGTTTGTTGGGTCAAAGGAGTTGCTGATCCTCGAAGATGACGTTCCATAAGCCGAACCGCTGTTACCTGAAGTTCCATATGCACTGTTACTCCCTGAGCGTGAGACGCCCACACCTCTAAGAATATCATTGGCACCAGCATCGTATGGATTACTCAGGCCGGAAGTGCTGCCATATATACTGTTGCTCGTGGCTGAGGATCGGGAGTTTCCTAGCCCAACAGCAATGCCCTGCCCAAAGCCACCAGTCGTGCCATAGGTGTTGTTGCTTAGGCCCACACTAGTATTACCCACGCCGCCGGAATGACCTAGAGACTCTAATGTCGGTAGATCAATGTAGGACGAGTCTGAAAAGTGGTTATAGTGGCTCTGATGAGACGGCTGGCTCTGGGAATGCGAACGTGCCGTAGTGTATGAAGGTGATGCCTGGGCTATAGAATGAGAACTTGGATTTCTGTAGCTATTTTCTGCCTGCGTGACGGTAGGGGAGTGTTGAGCGAGGGTATTTGCACTCGGATTTCTATAATTGGTCCCTGTTTGAGAGAAGGATGGAGAAGGATGGCCAAGGGTGTGTGGACTAGAAGTTCTGTAAGTGTTCTCCGCCTGGGAAAACTGAGGGGATGCTTGAGCCATAGTGTGCGTAGTGCTTGTCCGGTAGCTGTTGCTTGTGGTATTGCTCAACTGAGGAGACGCTTGGTGTGTACCATAGAGTTGTGAAGGTTGGTGAGAAGGGTATTGCTGGCTAAATGTCGCTGACGCTGGTTGATTTCCCTGGCTATAGAAACCTGTGGATGAAGGTCGGGCAGATCCGGACTGGGTCATCTTCTGGCTATCATCACGGTGGCTAGTCTGTTGAGTAACTTGTTGGCCCTGCTGGGATTTTTGATGTTGCATCAGATTCTGCTGTTGCATTTGTGGGGTAGACTGCTGGGGTGTTATTGATTGTGGTTTGGAGTGCTGGCGAGAGTGCTGTTGTACTTGCTGCTGAGGCATAGTTGGAGTATTGCTTCGACCATTTTGCTGCTGCTGCTGCTGAAAGTAGTTGTAATGAGCCTCTAGGCCTTCCGCGGCTGGCCGTGACACTGAGGTAGTCTGGGGCATGCTCTGTTGATTGCTCTGTGGAGCAGTCTGTTGGATACTTTGCTGGGAAGATGTTGCTTGGGAATCTGGAATTGTGCTTGGCGGAATCGGAGGGGTTGCAGTGCTGACTACTGATGCGGTCTGATTTCGAGAGGGGGTTTCAGTGTTGGCAGGGGGCTTAGGTTTACGCTGGCGAGGACGCTTTGCAGGTGGGATGGTCGGTGTTATCGAAGCATTAGTGGTAGTAGTGGTGGTAGTTGTAGTAGCAGCAGCAGCAGCAGCAGCGGCAGGCCCAACAGAAGTCCATTGTAAAGCATCCTTAGCCACCCCCATAGAATTATCACGGCCAGGAGGAAGAATGGGTGGATGATTGGTTTGTGGTAGATTTTCAGTCGAATACTTTGGGGTAGGAGTAGGGTTGGTCTTAGGTTTTGCAGGAGCACGTTTTCTCTTCTGACCCGTTTCAGGCGGTGCAATCTTGGGAGGGACTATCGGAGAAGGCACAACTTGTTGGACTTGTTGTATGCCAGGTGGGTGATGTCTGAATGCCTCCAATACAGCGCGTTCCTCTGGGCTCAATTCGTCCGTTGGAGCTACAATCGCAGCACTATTAGTTTGGTTGAGCTGGTTACTTGCTTGCCATCGCTGCCCGGAATATTGGTTATTCTGGACGTGATTGTTCTGGACAGTCTTGAGGGCTGTATTCGAGGTTGAGCCGAAAGAACTTGCCATTGGGCTAGCAGTGGTAGCTATCGCAGGGCTCGGTTGTGCGACCTTGGCAGTTGTAGATTGTACGTGAGGAGACGCCTGACCTTGGTTTTGGCCATCGGTCATGTTTGCTGTCTCGGAGTCTGGCTGTCCATCTTTGCCCTTATTACGCGACCCCTTGGGTCTGCCTCTTCTCCGCTTATTTGTAGATGAGCTATCTTCCGCCTGGTTTTTAGCAGGAGTTGTTGGAGATGGCTGCTCGAGGGTTTGTTCGGGTATGTGGAATTTAGGTTCACCGAGGGGTATAGTACTTGCTGCCACTGGTGTATTGACCAATGCTAAAGACTGTGGAAGGCCCCAGGATGGGGCAGAAACCGCTGGTCCATACCCGTATCCATTTCTGGAATTGGGGGCTTCAGAGGATTCAGCAGATGGAGTATCCTTCACACCTTTTGACGGCCTTCCTTTCCTCTTCGCAGCAAGGTCTTTCGAGACTTCGGGGCTCTTTGGGGTAAGGTCAGGAAATATCTCTGCCAGCCACCCGATGAAGAGTGCTCCTGTTTCTCTAGTATTCGCGCTCTCTGGGAAGATTCCATCCTCGGGTGGGGGAGCTCCAGGAATTCCTCCAAAGTAGGCCACGGCTTTGCATATCTGATCCACTACCGTAACAGGATTGATGCTTCTCAAAAGCGTCAGTAGTCGAGCTTGTTCAGACTTCGTTTCGTCTGGAGCCAAAGGTCTAGATCTCTGGGCATCGCGTGAGCCTCCAAAAGGCGAGTTGCGACTTCGCGTATCCGCGTTCAAGCTCGCATCTAATCCTCGTTTCTTCGGTGGCACGTATTTTTCGGATTGTGCAGCTTTTGCACGAGACGCTGTATTCTCGCTGGTTCGCCGTGCCGCAGCGTCGCGCTCTGCAGCAGCATCTCTCCCCTGACCTTGAACCTCAGTTTTCTTCCCCGGACTCATTCCCATGTGCATAACACCAAAATTCCCCTGCTTGTTATCTGTCTTACCCTTCAGCTTGCTGGGGACAGGGTTCCTGACTCTGCCGTCCTTATTCGGTCCCAAGACGCCTTCGATGAGAGCTTTCGTAGAGGCCAGCTCGACTGCTTCGAGCTCTGCCATACTGGGCGAATTGGATTGATTGAGATCGAGAGATATAGGTCTCGCTGATACTGCTCCCGCCGGCTGGTCTCGTTGTTGGCTCTGATCCATGTTATCAACTTGAGCGTTTGGGGCGTGGGCGTGGGCATGGGCGTGGGCGTGGGTGCCGCTCTTATTGAATGAGCTGGTAACCCCTCCGACGAATGGTCGAAATTGAGAAAACGAAGAGCTGTCGCCGGTCAGACTCGCGGCAGCAGTCGCCATGATTGCTGCTGGATGAGGCTGGTCGAAGTAACTATCGCCATCGTAGGCTCAGGCTCAGGCTTAGGCTTGTGTTGAATGCTCGTTGCGACGAGAGGACGCGGCTAGCGGCTCAGGTCAGCTAATCACGTTAAACCAGGTCTGGTCCAACAACACGACAGCGCGATACAGACGGCTATAAATAAATACACTCAAAACAAAACATACGAATCGGGCGACGTCTTCATGATTACGAGGAAGCATCGGAAGCAACTGGGCATGTGTGGAGGTAGTTAGAGACCTAGGATATCTATATGGTACGTCCATGTACACACACAGCTCTGGATGTGAATGCACACGGCATCTGTATTTCGATTCCACAGGTTACAACCGCTCAGGCAAGGTATTGCTGCGTAGCTGGCATAATAATGAGCGCCCGGTCCACCTTTTAATTCTTGCCAACAATGTCATACCTGCCTGCCAAAGGGTTGAGCAGGGACCCGAGTGCCAAGAGCGAAGTCAAAGTCAAGACAGATGTTACGAGTAGGTAGCAGTGGCACAGTGTTTTGCAGGAAGTTGGGAAGGGTTCTTGGACAACTCTGCTTCTCCAGCCTGCTTCCCGCATCAACTTTGACACCAAGTAGGTACTGTACATACTTCTAATTCAACACATCCCATGCATAAAATTTGTTTGATGGAAAGGCTGGTAAATAACACCATCGCATCTGGACCAAGGCTTCCAGTCCCACAGACCTTCGCATTTTGTCCTCCGTTTAATACAAGCGTGATGTTGCGTGTCATTCAGTCTAGCCTCGAGAAAAGCCTGCCCCTGCCCTTATTTTTGGACTCGAATCGAAGTCTCACCCAGTACCTTACGATTTCACGTTCCAAAGTTCAGGTGTCCATCCCTTCCTCCTAAGCTTTTTACTTCTCGTACCTGGAGCTGCCTTTTGCGCTGTGAGAACAAGTAACTCTTTGCTGGCCAAAGCGAACGCCTCAACCAGCTCCTTCACCCGACCTGTCCTCATGAAGACCTCGAGCACGTCCGAATCCTCTCCCGCTATCACAGCAGATAATTCCATGCACTCCATGAGAAGGTCTCGAGTCAGCGCAGAACCTCCGAACTGTAACAGGGCAATGTAAGCGAGTATCGTTTCTGGTAGATATGCTTTTCTGAGTTGCTTGAGTTCGGCTTCGGCGCCATCTGTCACAAGAAATCAGCATTAGCAGGTTGTGGAGGAGATCATGAAATACCATTCTGGCATGTCAGAAGCCACCCTTTAAGGAGAGGCTCTATGCAAGCCCGCATCGGCCCGTACGACTGTGAGAGACCCTTTCGCCATTGTTGCTGCGCTGCCGCCGTCCGATCCCTGAAAATCGAGTTAGAACGATACTTAAGTATCTTCGACGGTACGAACTCACTCAACCAATAGGGTTGCCAGGGAGGAACAGGTTTCAACATTGTCCAAGCATTCGATGAGAGCCTCAAGCTCCCGGTATGTCTTTGCTTCGGCTAGTAAATGCAGCTTCAGAAGTCTCTTCTCATCTGCCGAACCATCTAGCACCTCAGTCAGATCTTCTTCTCTGTCATTGCTGAGTTCTGCGAAGTCCAAGCTTTTGCCTAGGAGCGCTGGCGTTTTGCTTTTCGCAATTTCCGAACTCCTAGCTTTGATGGCCAGTTCTCGAGCTGCGCTGAGGTTCATATTTTCTTCGCCGCATTAGCATACCGCACAGAAGAAAATGATACAAGAAACACTCACTGAAAAAACGGAGATAAAGCATAGTGCCAACGGTAAATATTTCGCTCCACATTCCATCCACAAGCAGATACCATTCCATGCTTCGGATGAGAAGCATATCGGTCCTTGATACGTTGTCATTGTCACCTCCAATGAAATCGCTCCGAGGTCGCCTGCTTGTCAGAGGATTTTGCGCGACGGACGGATCAGCATCATCGAAGAGCTTGAAATTTTCTGAGGCAGGGTAGGAAGGTACCGTATCAGGGAAATCCCCAAGCAGAAATCGTGCCTGCAAACCAACAAATTCTTGTACATCGAGCCCAAATTCTCTCATTAATCTGATCTGGGTAATCCGCTGGTCGTTGTCTGTGATGTCAATCAAGTTTCGACATAGTATTGCATACTTCCGTTTCCCAGTAAGTTGCGAGCAATAAAGAGGAATCAGCTCTTCTTTCCCAGCAAGTCGGAGAAAACTGATGTAAGCGACAATGACGTTCTCCACTTCTGTTACTCGAAGTATACCACCAAGGTCAAGCCCTAGACCCATAAAAATCAGGAGAACGTGGGTGAGGACTCTCAAGCTATCGTGATCATCCATAGTGACATACTTGGTGAATTCCTCATTCTCCGGTTTCTCGTCCTTGGGTGGAATAAGATTTGAATGTCCGTTGGCATTTGCAAAATGGGAGAGAGCCAAGCCTTGCTGGTAAATGAAGTGCGCGAACTGATCTGCGACAAGGACTCCTTGAAGCATCTTCATGGGCTGCAATGTCTCTGGAGCCGTCTTCGGGTTGGTTTTCAAAGTATCGATGAGCTTTCGACCTGCTGCCTGAGGATCGCCATGAAATTGGACGGCATCGAATGATTCGAGATTCAGCGTGGCAAGGGAAATCGGGCGGGCTCCCAAGGCAGTCCGAAGATAGTTGTCGTATTGATTCTTTAATAGCGCGTTGTAGTTGGCGAACACGAAGTCGTCCCAGGATCGACAAACGACCTCCACACTCTGGATGTCACCACTCAGAACACCATATACAGCGCGTTCATAATCATCGCCTCCGCCCCTGCGAGCGAGAGCAAAGCACATCCGTCGCCAGAGAGCACTGGATTCGGGATCACCAGATTCGAAATCCTCTTCTGATCTCTCATCGAGGCTACCACTCATGCTGACAGCTCTCCATACCTCCGTGCGTTCCGTGCACCACTCTCTAATCTCAGCGGAGGATTTCCCTCGCCGAAGCATCTCATAGCATCCTAACCAAATGGCGCGCTCAAAAAACTGGTCTTGTTCCTGCAATGTTCGCTTCTGTCGAGTCATTGCATCAGGATCAAGTTGTGTGATCAAAGGTTCGATTTGGCTGGCATGCTGCGCTATGTTCAACTTCGAGCCTTTGATGGCGTGCTTGGTATGAATCCAACCAGCTGCAATGATATCTCCGCGATCGGCATTCTGTTGGAGGTCTTGCACAAGGATATCGATCTCCTCGCCCGACTCGTCTGCTGTTTCCTTCAACCACTGCAGCACCGTCTTTCTTTCAAGAGCAAGGTTATCCTTCGCCAGAAAATCCTCCCACAGCTCATACTCGGAAGAATACTGGTTGATAGCAGCGTATCTCCGTAGAGATTGGCCTGATTTGCCTGGAACAGGGAATCGAAGGTGAACTAGGCGCCGTAACAAATCCCATGTCTGGGCTTCTTGTTCCCATCGTTCTAGATCCTCAAGCGTCGTTTGTCGGTCTGCAGAGGGCAACTCCTTTTCTTCTGAATCCTCGATTTCTATATCCTCATCATCGCCTAGAGATACCTCGAAGCCTCGCATTTTCCTCCTCCATCTAATACCATTCTTCTTTCGTCGTTCAAGTGCATGTAATTTCCGTAGCTTTTCGACGGTTTCCATGGCAATTTCTAGGTACAGATCGATTAGATCTACCATCATATCGCGTCTCTCATCCTGATCATTAGTCCTCTGGGGGTTGTATCCGTCTAAGACTTCGGCGAATCGCTCCACCTCACGACCGACGCGGTTTGCGGTCTCGCGGAGCGGGTGCAGAATAGCTTCAGTTTCTTCGGCACTTCGATCTGGGAGTCGCTTGGTGAAATCTAGATGGTTCGGTAAGCTCCATACATTCAAGACTCTACTTGTTCGGCGAGCTTACCATCGTCCTCTTGAAACCCATTCGGCGCCATCTCTGCATCTTCGCTGAAGGAGGAAGGAGGTTCTGCAGAGAGCTCTCGTTCGGAACGCGTGTCAGACTTCACAGGATGTCAGTTATTGTCGGAGATCGGGTTATTTTCCTGCTGAATGAATTATATTAGACTTACCCCTGAGAATTGCCAACTAACATCGCGAGCGCGAGGTTGCTGCTCCAAGTTAGCCCAAATCATCGGCTACTAGGGCAGAAGCTATGCACCTGGGGAAGAGCTTGCCTTCCCTGTGGAGGGGGAATGAGCGCATGACTCCGGGTCATTGGAGCCATGATAGCTGGAGTCGGGGGCTTTAGGTGGATGAAAGGGATATCAAATAAAGGGTTCGAGTTTGTGGAAAGAAGAAGTTGGCCAATCGATGATGAGTTCGAGACTTAGCACAGTAAGGTAAATGGAAGCCGCCCGTTTTGTAAGGTCGCGCGCGTCAAAAATATCTGGTAGCCTTGCCCGCCTGGTAAGGCACCTGCGAAGCCTTTGCTTGACCAAAATCAGCTAGTCCGTCTGAGGACTAGCGCGCAGCTTTTCTCTGTAAGTGCTTAAATTCGTCCTCTTTCTCAAGACCTCTCTTCTTCTCACATAATGTCAAGGCCATCTAATTAGAGTCTCGGAATAAGCCTCTTCGGAGTAACCATCATTGCTTGTTCAGGTCCATGCGACCTCTCTGCGCGCTCATGATCGCCTAGAGAAAATTTGATTCTTCCTGTTTCCGTTTCTTGACCTTCGCTGGACTGACAAGGGACTGTAAACTTGGAGATTCACAGATCCGTCCATGGCTCAAACCCTTGGGCTCATCTATCCATAGACAAATTGACCTAGATGCAACCCAGAAGGGACCTTTCCATCAACCAGCGCCTGCTCCTTCTGCCCTCTGCTTCATCTTCAGCCTCAAAAGACTTGCTTTAGGACAGCTGACTGATTTGGCATCATCGCCGTTGCGTTGGTAGAATCTGTTGCAGCAGTCATAGAGGGCATCAACGTGGCTCCTGCACTTGGATTCCTTGTACGAGTTCTTGGCCAGACAATCTGCGAATGCATGAGCAGCCACTCTTGTGATCTTGGACAAGATGAACACGCGAAACTTACCTTGAATGGCACACTGGAAGTTTGTCCAGTCAGTAAGTTTGACGTGAGGGGAGTGTTAAGAGTGGAGAATATAAGGCCACCTAGGTACATACGGCACGAGAATGACATGGGAGATCTGTTGCAAGATCGTCTTTTGATGCCTGCTTGATTGAGTCGGCGAATCAGCAAGGTAGCAGCCAATGTACAATACCGATGGCAGCCAGCCGCAGTCTCAAAGGGAAGGATGAGATCTATTCACCATTTTGGGCGGCCTCTCGCACCTTGGCGTAATATACTATGATTGACAGTTTGGTACCCACAACAACCCAGAGGATCTCTTATAAAATTGATTCCCTTTGGGCTCAGATCAAGTTTGATACGACACTTTTGGGTTGCAGGAAATAGAGATGAGGTGAAAGTTTGTTGAGCCTTTGCAACCACAAGGCACTGTTGTCGTTGGTCAGACGCGCTGCCCGGCCTGGTCAGATCAGTTTCCAGAATCGTCGCTGCCTTTCCTCCACTCCCGCGCCTCGCTTTAACTGGAGCGCCATCAGTTCTTAGCGTAATTCGCGTCGTGAATCTAACTGCACCCCACTACATACTTCTGGTCGTCAACCACCTCATCTTCTTCGCACAACACAAACACCCAGCCTCTCCTCAGATCTCTTCAAAGCGAATCTTTCCCCTCATAGTAGGTCCAGCCCATGCCACCCTAAGATATCCTATATCTCATGTACTAAGACAAGCGATAGCCTCGCTCACGTACAACTCTACGAACTCTGATCCGTAGCCAGCATGTCCGGCTCTGATGATAACGGCAGTCCTGGTGCCCAAGAGAAGCCAGAAGCCGGCGCCAGTGAACATCTCAATATCAAGGTCACCGACAACAATAACGAGGTGTTCTTTAAAATCAAGCGGACCACTCAGCTGAAGAAGCTTATGGATGCCTTCTGCGAGCGACAAGGAAAAGCTCCCAATTCTGTCCGATTCCTCTTCGATGGAAGCCGTGTTCAGCCTACGGATAGCCCAGAGACAGTAAGAAAGTCCTGTCCCAGATATCTTTTCCCGTTCATCGATCACCTTATAGTCTGACACAATCTATTGCAGCTTGAAATGGCGGATGGCGACACTCTTGAAGTCCATCAGGAGCAAATCGGTGGCGGCATCTAGGCTATCAGATAATGGATTGCATATGGGTGGAGAGTGCAGCAGCATATGGTGGCAGCGAAAGGGGATGGATACCTGGACTTCGGGTTGATTGATTTGCATTTTGGGTCATGGTCTGGGCTATTCCAAAGGGATTTTTATTTGCAAAGGCGTGCAAGGCGTCTCGTCTCATGGCATGCGTGCCTCTCGGGAGAATGTGAGATCTAGAGGCATTACTTGTGCTCAAGAGGTCCGCCCACTATCACAATGCTTGCTTCTGGTATGGGAGACATCCAATGAAGCATTTACAAAAATCGCATGAACGCCACCCATGAGGGGTGTCGCACAAAACCAAGAACAAGGACCACTTCTTGAATAGTGTTGCTATTTCGAATTTGAACCATTACTCGGTATCCAGTCATGAAGTTCTTGCACCTAACGCCGTTTCGATGCACCTACAGTCGCCCAAAACAATGGAACACTCGTGTACGCCGAATCTAGTCATCCCAGACAGCAGCCTTTGCTCGTTCGGCATCTTCTTTCGCTCTCACAGCGGCTTCTTTCTCCTGATTCCGCCGTTTCATCTCTTTCTCCTTTATGGCTTTGTCATAGGCTTTCTGCTCCTCGGTCTTCTTCGGAGCCTTCACACCCAAAGCACCAGCGATCATCCTCTTTGCAACCGCATCAGTCTTCTCTGGCCTCGAACTGGGTCGTTCACTTCTTGCTTCGGCCACCCCATCAATGCCACCGTATCCGTACGGGTTCACAAATGTAGTATCGCGGGCAAATGATGTAGATGGGGAGATCGGGGTAGGCGGCGGGGCAGAGGGGTAATCTGCAGATTGCTGTTGGGAGAGGGGTCGATCCGTATCATTTCCCGAGTCGTCGAGTTCTTCGTCGTCCCAGGACTCCGAAACGGGCGGCTTTTTCTTGAAGGAGCTCGAGGGCTTAGACGGATGGGGATTTATGGACAGTTTGTTCAGAGACGATTCGAGTGCTGGGAGGGTCAGTAAGAGAATAGCTGGCTCTAGGGCTTTGCAAACCCTTAGGTTCCGCCATGTTGATAGCTTGGTGGGTTGGTATGTACAGTTCTCAATTACTTCAGGTGAGGCTATTTGGTATGAACTATTCTCTGCAGCTACGGCGATGACAGTCTTCGGTGGATAGAGCAGAGCAGAGCAGGTCTTGAGGTCGAGGTCGAGGTCGAGGAGGGCTTCGAGTTCGCCCAGCAAGGTCGCATGCACCTTGACACAGATTGCGGAGTAGATGTGGGGGGATCACGCGTGGCAAGCGCTGGCACTGACACTGACTGAGGTGCTTCGTCGTGAATCGCCCAGGGCAGAGCAGCTCAGCCGTTGCGATTGCGATTGCAGTGCATGGACTGGTCTGGCTTACGGCTAGAGGCCGGACGAGGTAGGCCCTGGCACTTGGCACCTGGCACCTGGCAGTTGGCAGTTGTTGATGTCTGTCAGTACGAGCAACCCGAGTCCAAAATGTTGTCCTTCTCTTTCTGTACTGGTATAATAGCATCATGGGCGAAGCCCGAATGTCCCGCCCTGTGAGATCTGCCGGTGGGGTTGCTAAACTAAGGTACCGAAAAACAGCTCCAGATTTGCCAACATTGAACCAGAACCAGACTACCTGAAGTAAAATAGGGTTACCTGTAGGTCTTACATTCAGGTTCGAGGTTGCAGGTGTTCAAGGCTCTTGTTCCCCGCAAAAACACGTGAAGAAACACCTGCGGATCCCCTCTTCACAGTGCCTAGGTAGGTGGGTAAGTTACCTACCTTAGGTATCTAGCTGTCTAGGTACCTACCTCCTACCTATCTATTCCCGGTTACCCATGTTCCGACGGCCGGGCGGCCGAGGTCAATCTTTTTCGCCTTCCTACAGTGTTAGATCACTGTTTGGTTCTTCGTATCTCGGGTTTAGATTCTCAAGATATCAGAAATTTGTTTGTTTGTCCAGGTACTTACTTCCGTCTCCATAATCATGATTCGACAGCACCTTGTGCGGGGTAGTCGGGTGACGAGGAGGCATGGTTCTTTCAGTACTTCGTCCTGCCACCTATCTTATCAGGATACCATTTCCAATTTGAAGATTGGAGAGCATACGCGAGTTATTTTCCAGGGCTTCACTGGTACGTCTCACAGGTTGTTCGGCGAATTTTGACTCTGATTGGGCTCATTGTGGCTGCAGGGAAACAAGTATGTTTTTTACTTCCAAGCTTCACAGACGTAACTTGTGTTAACTGAAGCTGGGCAGGCGACAGCGAACGCCCAAGAGTCAATAGCGTGGGGAACCAACATCGTAGGAGGCGTTACGCCGAAGAAAAATGGAGAGCATCTTGGACTTCCAGTGCTTCCTTCTGTTAGGGAGGTGGGCTTTCTCTTATACTACCTCACTCCTATAGCTAAGCCACGAAATACAGGCCATGGAGAAGCTAAAGCCAGATGCAACCGGTATATACGTAGCAGCTCATCAAGCACCTGCTGCCATTGAAGAAGCAATTGAAGCAGAAGTTCCTCTCATTGTTGCTGTAGCAGAACACATCCCGATCCACGATATCATGCGGGTAAGTTCTGAGCATTTGGGCTTGCTCATACAGCTAACGAAGGTTTCTAGATACACTCAGTATTGAAGACTCAATCAAGATCAAGATTTGTTGGTGCCAATGCTCCAGGCATTATATCTGCAATTGGGAAGTGCAGAATCGGGTTCCAACCTCTCCCGTGTTTTATGCCTGGCCGTGTCGGAATTGTTGCAAAGTCTGGAACTTTGAGTTATGAGGGTGGGTTTCAAACCTGGAGAGGGAATGCCGTTACTGATATTCGACAGCTGTTGCATCGACCACTAGAGCAGGACTTGGTCAGAGTCTGTGCATTGGTATGGGTGGTGATGTTCTTGCCGGTACAAACTTTGTTGATGCTCTAAAAGTATTTGAGCATGATGACGATACTGAAGGTATCATTTTGATTGGTGAAATTGGTGGAGAGGCGGAGTTGCAAGCAGCAGAATGGATTAAGGAGTACAAGAAGCGCTCGTCAAATCCAAAGTATGTGCAAAATCATCATTATGAGGAAGAAGCATCTAACTCCATCGCCTTAGACCAATATCAGCAGTCATTGGGGGCATTCATGCTGCTCCTGGAAGAGTGATGGGCCATGCTGGAGCCTTTACTTTACCCGGAGAACCTGATGCGTCGACAAAAATAAAGTTTCTCGAGGACGCCGGAGTGACCGTCGTCAATCATCCAGAGAAGCTGGGAAGTGCAATGACAAGGCTGCTTGGCAGCTCTGGGCGAGTTAGTAGTGGTGCAGCAATTTCAAGTTCTTTTCAAAAGAGAGGCATGCACATGTTGAGAAGAGCACGGCCAACCTCAAGATCAGCTCCGGGTTCTGCAAACGTAGTACAGAAAAGGGATCTGTACATCCGAGAGGAACTTGCGCAGGACTTGCTTAGAGAACGGGGGTTCAATGCCTCGGAGTACTCTGGTAAAGGTGCGAAACGACTCCTTGCCGTTGGCGTGGACAGGAAGAACATGTCTCCCTGCATCATTGCCTCACCCGCAAGCGATCCAACAAACCCTCATGCTGAAGCCAAGAAGTTCCCATTCGACTATCGAAGAGGGATTGGCGCCAGCCAAATTCAGGAGATCGCTAATCATATTCATTTAAGCGAGTCGTCTAAGGAGTCACTCCCGAAGCTAGTCAACGGTCTCATCGACCTCTACATGGAGAAGGAAGCATTTCTACTGGAGGCCATGCTCGTGGAACGTCTAGGTGACCTGAAGATTGTTGGCGCAAATTTTGGATTTGACGATGCCGCTTTCCGAAGCACGAAGCGGCAAGCTGACATCCATGCTCTCCGTCGAGTCGAGGACGAGGATGCACAAGAAGTCGAGGCTGAGAAAGATGGTATCGTGTACATTAAGCTAGCAGGCAGCGGCAATATCGGAACCTTAGTCAACGGAGCTGGCTTGGCCATGAACACCGTAGATGCTCTGGCGGATGCTGGAGGAAAAGCAGCAAATTTCCTGGATACGGGTGGAAAGGCAACGAGTGAGACTGTCAAGAAAAGCTTCCAAATCATCTTGCAAGATGAGAGAGTGAAGGTGATTTTCGTCAACATTTTTGGTGGATTGACTTTAGGCGATATGATTGCCAATGGGATTCTTCTAGCTTTCAAGGAGTTGGAGATGAGATTGCCTGTTGTGGTGAGAATCCGAGGTACTAATGAGGAGGATGGACAGAAGATTGTGAGTAAACAGGAGACTGTCAACCGAGTGTATTGAATGCCTGCTAATGTGATACACAGATTGCGGAGAGTGGATTGCCTCTGCATGCATTCGATGACTTCCAGGAAGCTGCAGCAAAGGCCATTGAGCTTGCAAAAAAATAGGGGGCATGAGGCGCTTGTGAAAACTCATGTCTTGAGCGGGTTTGTAACATTTCGGCGTTACTGTACCTTGGCTTTCACAGTTTTTGTTGTACATAGTCGCATGCCTGGTGTTGTATTTGTCCGTGCGTCCGTTGTTTACTCGCTCAAAGCGAACTTACCTCCGTAGTGCTCAAGATTGAATATAAGTGAACCCCCAAGGCAACCACGAAGTAAGGAGTACGTACCACAACGACATACACCATGTCTGTGCAAGGGCAACCTTCCCTTCCCTTCCCTTCCCTTCCCTTCCCTTCCCTTCCCCTCCCCTCCCCAGAACAGTCTCACTCGAAGCAGTAACCCAAAGTTAAGGCTCGAATTGGCTTGGAATGGTGGAATAGGGAGGTATGTACGAGTGAGTAGGTATGGATGGGCTCTAGCTCTCGCTAAGGTACCTCCTATCTGGGAGCCTGGTAAGGTGTCTGGGTGTACTCGTAAGGTAGCGGTAGGTAATTTACTGGTACCTACCTATATTATGGACCCCGCTTCCTCCCCACTACCTTACTACTGTACCTACTACCTAAGGTAGCCGAGGGGAATTGACATAGGGAGGGGCAGATGCAAATGCTAATGCAAATGCCTCACGACGTCATCTAAAGACGAGAATTTCACGAACTCGCGCAGCAGTCCAGAAGAAGTCAAGCATTGAATCGAATCGGGATGGGAAGACATTGCATTTCAGCAGCACGTCAGTGCTTGGCTTGACAAATAGATAGTGATGATGAAGATGGTGGTTTTCGCTCTGGCTGCCAATAGGACCGACCAGCTAACTTACCAGTTGGAGGTCTTAACTGCAATTGTTGTGCCGTTGAAGTATAACTTAAGTACTCTCTCTACTATCCTTGGAACTATCTAGGAAGCCTGGAGCGTCCAGGACTTTTCTTCATCGCTGACAGACACAACACAACACAACACAACACAACACAACAGACAAAGCCCACGAAGAATTTATTACGAGTATTGACATTGACATTGACATTGACATCGAACGAATAAGCTGCCGTGCGAAGGCGCTACGCCGCGCCACGCCACGCAGTCTTGTCTGGCTCAAGCAACGAAGTGCCAAGAGATTACCGTAGCCCGGTGGCACGGCGATGAGGTCAGGCATCGGATGGCTTGTCGAGCTTGTCCAAGCCTCCAAACCAAGGAGCTACCGTCCTGTACAATACTGCACTGCACTGCACTGTACAGTCTTGTTGTACAGTAGGTTGTGAGCGTGCATCTGCAGCCTTCGGGTATTTGTACCTGTCGTTGCTTGTATTGTTTGTGCTTGCTACGAAACCGTCGTCGCCAATTGCAAGTGCCTGCCACAGTGCCTTCAGGCTTGCTCGCGTGAGGAATAATGCAGAACATGGATGTCAATGTAAATCAGATGTATGCCAGAGGCAGAACAGGTAAGGTAATGGAAGGTAAGGTAGTGTGGATGGAGTTTCTTCGGGACCGCCCCGCCGCGAAATTCCTGCAGACGTCGAGTAGGTAGGTAGATGTATCTTCCCTTCGAATTCCCCTTATCCTTACCTTACCTATCGAGTATACCGTACCGTGCCGATCTGAGCAAGCTATCGATGCTCACTTGCCTTTACCCTGTCGTAGAGGGTCGCCATCGCAGCGCCAGCATGGCTCTTGATAGGTGCGTCGTGCAGAGCAGCCTTTCCATTGGGTATAAGTATCCCAGGAGCCCAGCTATAGCTAGCTGCTCGCTCTTGCATGTCGAGATGATGAACCCTTCCAAGGACAGGATAAGCATGGGACCTGGTGGACCTTGTTAAAGCTTCTCGCTCCCAATTCACCTTCACTTTTCATCGAGGAACTTGTCCCCATTGTCGTTATCACCAGTTGACTCTTCACTCAATATCCAACAAGCTACAGTAATCCCCCGGCCCAGGTCTAAGCGAAACATCCTCGACGCCTCTAATTGTGTTGAACACCTCGCATCGAACACTGATTCGCAGTACATGCAGTCGAGAGGCCCTGTCACGTCTTATCCGCTTCCCTATCTTCCCATCATCCATTTCCCATCACGAAGATGGCGCTGAGACAGCAAGATGAGTCGTACGCGGCTTTGCAGAACCCAAATAACGAAAAAGATAAATCCCAAGATGCCAAGGGCGATTCCGGCAGTGGCGACCTCGAATCGAATGAGGCCAAGAGGAGAAGTGCTGTTGCAAATAAGACCACTGGGAATCGAATCGCTCCAGTGTTGCCACACTTGATGGGATACGATTTTGGAGATGATTCCAGCATTGAGGGCTCGGATATCTTGGGCAAGCAGATCGAGCTTGAGGCTGACAACGCGATTCAATACAGGACTTGTAGCTGGCAGAAGGTAAGATTTACTTTGCACAGTGGTTGCTATTCAAGTGGCTATTTAGAGGTGTATTTCCTGTCCAGCCTCTTGGATCGTATTGACGTCAACATTTACTGGTTCTTCACGCACCAGCCCATGATCCCATGATCTCATTTCATCAGCCTTGGACAAACGCTATCGTTCTTCTTGCTAACTTTAAAACAGACTGCTGCCTTGCTCTTCTCAGAGTACATCTGTCTGGCTATCATGTCCTTCCCCTGGTCTTATCACATCCTGGGTCTCGTTCCTGGCCTTATATTGACAGTCTTAGTCGCGGCTGTGGTTCTGTACACTTCTCTGGTCCTCTGGAGATTTTGTTTAATTCATCCTGGTGAGTATTTACTCTCGAGTAACTCATCGACTTCCATAATCCCTTAGCTAGAGCCTTTTGCGATTGTCAATAGCTTTACCATATGGTGTTCGAACATGAGCTAATACCGATGAAAGAAGTTAGAGATGTTTGTGACATTGGGCAAATGCTATTTTGGGGCAAGACCTGGGCATGGTATGCAACTGCCGTCATGTTCCTTCTCAACAACTGCTTCATTCAGGTAAGCTGGAATCGAACCAACTGTAGATTCACAAACTTACGATGCCAGGGCTTGCATGTCTTGGTAACCGCCAAGTACTTGAACACTATCACCAATCACAGCCAATGTACTATCGTTTTTTCAGTTATTGCCGCTCTGATCTCGTGGTTCTGCTCTCTCCCGAGAACATTCAGCGCTCTTTCTAAGCTGGCAACTGTGTCTGCGTTTTTCACATTCGTCTCCGTTCTTCTTGCTGCCATCTTTGCTGGGATCGAAGCACATCCAGCTGGCTACAATCCAGACCCCAATTTCGTGGATTCAGTAACCGGAATGACAGGGGGAGAACCAATTGTTACTGCCTTTCCAGTTGCAGGAACAACATTTGTCTTGGGGATGAGTGCCTTTCTCAACATCAGCTATACATTCATAGGCCAAATCACTCTTCCCAGTTTCATCGCGGAGATGAAGAACCCAAAGGACTTTCCAAAAGCTCTTTGGGCTGTGACTATCGCAGAAGTGGTCGTGTTCGGCTGCGTGGGTGCCGTCATCTATGCCTTCACCGGAAACCAATACATGACTTCTCCAGCTTTCGGCTCCATAGGGAATGATGTTTACAAGAAGATTTCTTTCAGCTTGATGATACCCACTCTGATATTTCTCGGTGTTCTTTATGCTTCGGTCTCCGCACGCTTCATCTTCTTTCGAATCTTTGAAGGGACCAGGCACAAAAGCAATCACACGGTTTTGGGTTGGTCTGTTTGGGGAGGTATTCTTGCAGGAACTTGGCTTATAGCGTTCATCATTGTAAGTCGGCTCCCTTCAGACGAAACGGCGTGAGCTAATTCATGTTCTAGGCGGAAGTCATACCCTTCTTCAGTGACCTACTTTCTCTTATGTCATCCCTCTTTGATTCTTTTTTCGGCTTCATCTTCTGGGGTGTTGCCTACATTCGAATGAAGAGAGCCGATGGAGGTGTCCAATGGATTCGTGAGCAGTCTTCAATGGGGTATCTTGAGCTTGGATTGAATGTCTTCATAATCATCATTGGACTCTTTTTCCTGGGAGCTGGTACCTACACTAGCGTGGAAAGCATTATCGATAGTTATGCTGCTGGAGCAGTGTCGGGTGTTTTTACTTGTGCAAGTAACGGCCTCTAGGATATATCAAGCTGGTTGTGGAAGCATCATTAGGAGTGTTGGAAACATGTGTACACAAACCCCCGTGTTGGCATGATGCTGGCACAAACCAGACCCAGACTCTAGGTCACAAGTCTGCCATTGACGCAGACTTCGTTTCTATCGAAAACTAGAAAATTAAGTGATTGATGATGGATGGTACATGTTATTGGAAACTCCAAAAACTTGATCTATGGCCATTCGGACGATTTCACGAAAATTGAGCATCCTGCGGACGTACCGGATTTAATTTAACCTGTGAGTAATGAACCGGTTTGGTTGGTATCATTAAATTCTTTCATCAGTCTATGATTTAGTTTCCAGAAAGGTTCCAGCTCAGACAACTGAAGCCAATGACTCAATATCCCCCAAATGCAGAACCCAGCACTGTACAATGCTGAAGAAATCTAGGAGCAAAGCTCAATCATCCACTGATACGCGACCAGAATCCCCTTCTCCTCCAAAAGGTAGGCAATAACAAAACTCCAATGTCCAAATATATATACTATCCAAGTGCCATGCCGTCTGAAGACATCTAAGGGTCATACTTCGTCATTTCCTCGCAATGTATTTGAGGCAAGCCTTCAATGTGGTCCCAATACTCCCAACCCTTCATCGACCAACTCTTCGTCTTCTCCTCAAACTGCTCCCTACTCTTTAACGTATAATGATGCAATGCAATCCGATCTCTTGTGATCGGCTGCCTGATCCCATCTCCATCTTCGATTTTATCGCCATGCTCGCCCACGGTACGTGTCCCATTCTTTGTCTTGAACATATGCGGGCTCAGGGGCTTCTCGTACAGGGCTGTTCTGACAATCGATTTAATGAGTCGATTGTCTTTGTAGTCGGGGAGTTGGTCAAGTGGCAGGACTTCCGGGTCTCCCACACAGCTCGTAAAGCCCTTGCGCATCGAATCCGGCCTCTTCGTGAGGTTCGCAGACGAATGCAAGCGCCAGTTCACCCCCAAGGCTCCAACCTCCTCCTGCTCCCCGAATTCGCGTAAGATAGAAGTAAGAGTCTCGCCCTCCTTACGGGCTTCGAAAAACTCATCCGCATCTACAAATGCCATCCATGTATGCTGCGATCCGTACAACCTCACACACTCGCTGTAAATGTGGGTTTGCATCACTTTGTCTTTATGTTGTGCTTGCTTATCGTAATATTGGAACGAGAGCATCGACCGTGGGACGCCCCAGTCCTCGACAAAACTCGAGAGGGGTGGACTGGACTGGTCATCCATGATGTAGAATCTGCGTATGCCATGATGATGGTAATGATGTTTGAAAAACTCGGCAAGGTCACTGCGTTGATTGCGATGCGCGACGCAGAAGGCTACGTATTCGTCCTCTGGGGCGGCTGATCCTGATGGGCTCGGCGGCGACGAGAATACTGGTACTGACTTTCCACTGCCAAAAGTCGTCGAGTCGTTGGTTGCATATATGAAGTAGAGAATGGCGAGCAGAGCTGCAACGAGACAGATCTGGATCTTCCTAAGATGCGAGAGGTTCTGAAACGACATGGCTCGAATTGCTTACGCTGCGCGGTGCAGCAAAAATGTGTGGGCTTAAAATACAGAACTGGTCGCATGCTCATACCTCGCTCGCAGTGCGATACAATGCAGCTGTTCCAGGACGCCCGAGAACAGATGAGAAGAGCAGGAGCAGGCAGCTCAGAGTACAAACGAACCTGGTGACACCAAACTAGAGATGAGAGGAGAGGAGAGGAGAGGAGAGGGGATCGCTGCATATGCTGATCATTAGGAAGGTTGCCCACGATTCGGCGCTGAGCACAGGACTGTGAGTCTGTGACTGATGGGATGGTGAAGGCTGGTCGGACCGGTGAAGCTTAATTCAAGAGGCGCTCTGGTGCTGCAGGGGCACGGGGGCACGGGGGCACGGGGGCACACCACACCTTCCGAAGTCGACACCCGAGACATCTTATTATTTGAACAGGCACAAGCACAAGCGAATCTCTACCTTACGGCTTACCTTCTTACCCTTACCATGGATGTCAACAGCACTGCATTTGAAAACCCTACATGAGTTGGGCAGGTAGACTCTCACGAATATCAGTCTCCCAAAGGATCGCCTCCACACAGTTGCTCTTGAGGTAGTAATGTACTTGATCCTACAATATCACTGGACCAGTGTCTTGTTGCACTCGTGGCGGAGGACATCTGCCAGCCAAGCCTTGTCAGTCAGGGGTTGCAGGAGAGCGGACTCAGCGGAGCGGACCCATCATTTGCAGGGAGACTGCAGGTGGTCAAAGTTGAGATGAAGCTCCAATTTTTCAGGGGCCAGGCCTTAAAAGGGGTCTGCCTCGGCCACGTGTGTGCAGGTGGCCCTCTCATTCAAATACTCGTCTAGGGAGACAGTCGACGAGTGCCCTAATCGTAGGATCCTCTGGCTCTGGTACCACGATCATGCCAAGTCCAGGAATCATATAAAGGAGTGGTCTGTCATCTTCTGTTTCCATATTCCATGCAGTTGCGACGCTAATTGCGTCTTCTAAATGGACGGCAGCATTTAGGCTTCCGGACCATCGCGACATAAATTCAAATACGAAGTTCTTGTTGTGGTTTTGTGGAAGCTCTCTTCATTGAATGGAAACTCAAATGAGATCTACTGAAAAGAGAGCTTCTTGTCCCAGCTATCCGTCTTTTTGGAGTTCAGGGGCTCGCTTGTCATTAAGCGAGCCATGGATCCTGTCTCGTCACTACTATTGTTTATTTACATAACGATGTTACATACCACTCTCCGAACCCAGCAGAATAAAGCAAGGAGAGTTGATGGCAGAGCCCAATCCGATTGGTCCTTACTTAATCCTATGCTATGCTCACCTGTGCTTCCGCTGGAGTTTGCTCTTGTGTACTTGTCTTCTCTGGTCATCCTTGTGTTCCTACTTACTGCTTATCCCCTTGACTTAGATACGCATATTATTTTTACTGTTTTATCGAAGGCGAACGCTATTAGAATTTAACTGTTTAATACATAGTAATGTACTTTCTTGTACTTAGAACTTTATTAGGGTGTCTTGAGCTACTTTGCTATATCATTCCTCCATCTCATCGCTTCGCTTATTTGAAACCTTTCCCGTCATCGATCCCAAACTCTAAAATACAGAACTTTAGATGAAAACATGTGTCGCATAACCCTCTTTTATGCAGCTACATAGAAGGAATTTTCCCTCGGACATTTTTCATCAACCTTGACTCGATATCACAGGGGAAATTGTTTGAAAATCTGGGCTCTGGGTGACCTCCTCCTCAGATATTACGTTGAAACCCTTCAAAATCATATCGTTGAATTCGATTGTTACGAAATCAGAGGTTGATTCTTCTCCATCACACCACTTTGCTAGACCTTGGGAAGTAACATCTACCTAGCGATGGCATATTTCATCCACGCCATAACATGTTTGATGTGAAAACCCCGGGATTGCAGCCTACCCTTCTTTTGTATTCACTGTCTTGAAACCGTCAACCTATACGGGTTTTTACAAACTTGACACATATTTCGTATGTGTAATTGCTTATTGATCATCAGCTACGCGTGATTATCTCCCTCTTCTGTCGAAATCCTATCTTCCGCAAGCTGTATTGCGAAGACAAACCATTTCAAACCCAGTTTTCCCCCCTCTGCGATAGATCGATCGACTGAAGTGCTTGGAGACTTTTTTTCGTAGTGCTCTCAATGGCTGCTTGAATAAAAATTCCGGGCTTCTCTCGTCCAGCCTTTGAACTTTTTGGCGAATGCTCAAAGTATGCCATGAACCATCTCGGTTTCTACTCGCTGTGAGCTGTCTGAAATATTCTCCCTACAGCTTATTCCGGCTTACCATCCACCTTCTCATTATTTTGACCTTCTTCAAGGTGCCAAATTTACTTTCATCCCATTCTTGCCTTTCGTCGCCATCTGTGGCATCCATATATGCGTATCATTGAATGAGAAATGAAATTCAAAAGTTCTTCTTGAATCTGCTACGAGGCTAGCTCAATTCCAGTTGCAAACTTTGCACTATGGATGATACCTTAATTTGATGACGAAAAGCCTGGAATATTTTTCCATTTTCTTTTACTTCTCTGCCAATGTCTCGTTTTATTTCCACATTACTGTCAAAATTATTCTGGGATGATTGATGGCAGCGCTGTCAGTGTAACGGGCTTTGTGAATCAATCCTCTATTGGAACTCATCCATGGGTCTCAGTATCGCCCTTGACTTCACTGTAGGTGGATTGCTCGCTCGCGTCAAATGTGCCTTTATTTAGAGGGAATCCCTCGCTAGTGTAGATTCTGATCAAGTACCAGGAGTTCTGATCGTTTTGTGACTGGATTAGGAGGTGGAAGCTGCAGACTTCCTTGATTAAGATGTCTTCGCTGGTTGTTTGTTCAGTTTCGGGGTATGAGTATCTTCATCTGCAATGTACCTGGATCTACTTCAGAGGCCGAGGTAGATAACTTTCATTGATTCTGCGGCATTTTGGGTACGGGGGGAGGTCATTCGTTCACCTTCCGTCGTTGGAGGTTTTGGTTCACTGTTGTTTTTCGCAGGAGAAGTAGTATCCCTGCTCCTTCATTTGCCCATATGTTGCATGATGTCTATAATATGCGTGAAGCTTCTAGTGGGCGAAGACTTGAAGTGGTCTTTGAGGATAAATGCAAAGATGAAGAAGAATGATTCCATGGAGGTATCTGGTAGTGGACCAAGCGAGACACTGGCGCTAAAGGTGAATGGCTTCACCCCATAAGCAACCCACACTCTATGCAGAAACCTTGGGCACTTGATGTAGTTCTGGAAATGGTGACGAAACGAGAAACAATATTCAAACCAGTCATTGTCCGCGACCTGGAGTGTTAATGCGACCATTGCGAACGTTCTGAAGACGATGAGTGGATCGACGAGGTTTTAGTTGCTGGTCTGGATAAAGGGTTCTGCTGTGACTCTATGAAGAGGAGACTCAGTCGCCAGAAATGTAGAGATATCCTGTGAGTTTTGCAACCTACTATGTCAAACCTTCATTTGGCTATTATGGCCATATCCTCCAAAGATGCTCCACGATGACCACCAACGAAACTGGTACGGGTGCGAATAGAAGACAAATTACCTGCAATCGGGATCTCCCTGCATGATACTCTGGGTATCTTGAAATTGGGCTTGAATAGAAGCTGTACAGCAGCTGAATCGCGTAGGGGCCAGAAGTGATGTCGGTCCAACGCTGTTCAAGGACTTGCGTGCTTGGTTGAGACGGGCCCGAAGCAGACTCTACCATCCCTCCCACCGGTAAGGAGGAAAGCAGAAATAGAGCTCTAGACTAAAACGATATCTAAGTGGTCGAGTTCATCGCAGTGACAATTTGACTTGTTGGTGTTTCCCATTGGCACCAGGCAATTTTAAAATACACGAACACAGATTGCTCAGGCTAGATTTTGATCCAGCTCCACTTTTAAGCCTGTTCACTTGCAAATGGGCTTCCTCCTCCTCCAATTAGTAGATTTTGGCAGGGTACAAGCGTTCCCAAGAAATCTGCCGTTGACGGAATAATTATCTCCGCCTCGGAAAGCTTTACCCCGCACTCTCTGAAATGCAACAGAAAATTGATGATCTAAATGTACATATGTACCAAGATAATTTCGTAGTTTCGTTTCTTGAGGTCGCACCAGTCTCCCTCTGTATCCTGTCTTCATATCATGAAAATCTTCCTTGGTACTGCACTTTATTGTTGGTTGGGGTTTAGCGAGGCCAAGCCAAAACAACCCTCGGCAGCATTCAAGTGGAATAATGTGAACTTTTTGTAAGTTGGTCAACTGACGTGGAGAGACATTATTTGACGTAGTCAGACTTGCTTTTGGCGACTCCTATACATATGTTCAAGGGACAGCCGGACGTCAGAATTACAGCTTCATTGGAGACGCCCAGAACTTTGCATATCCCCCGGAGACATTACTGACGGACAAAATTATTCAAAACCAGGTATGTATGATTGAGAGCTCTATACGAGGCAGCAGTAATAACGAAAAAGATTGGCACGTCAGCTGGTGGGCCCAACTGGGTGGAATATTTAACGGGTTGTTTCTCTGGCCTGCCCTCAAAATGCAGGAAGCAGCTGTGGGATTTCGCGTTCGCCGGATCTGATGTCGCCACAGAATTGTGAGATTCTGATCTCCCTTAAGTGTTATAGGAAACTCACAGCAATTCTAGGACTCCGCTCCATCACAATTACACTGTGTCTTTCGAAGAACAGGTTGTTCAGTGGGCTACCTATGCCAAGCCAGTACTGCCGGTGAAATTCTCCAAAGCTCTCGTGGCTATCTGGATTGGGATAAATGACATCAACGACTCTGCAAAATACACTTTTCCTCGCAACAATGCTACTGATTTCCCGTCATTTTATGGCAAAATCATGGAAGCTGAGTTTAATGCCATCGAGGCCATATTTCATGCGGGATATCGGAATTTCTTGTTTATGAACCTTCCCCCACTGGAAAGAACCGTGCGTATCCATTGATCATCCTCAAAATACCAATTACTCCTTTTCTAACTTCTCTGCTAGCCTGGTAATCAAGTCAGTGCCAACCCACTTCCTAGCAGTATCATGGTGCATCAATACAATAGTGCTATCTCCTCGGCTGCCACCGAGTTCGCTACATCGCATCCTGGTGCAAAAGCAATGGTTTTCGATACGTATTCGTACCTGTCCAGCATTTTGGATAATCCGTCCAAGTATGGAATCAAAAACACGACTTCGTACTGTCCAAGGTACAATGCACCAGATATCGATACGAATTATGCTGCATATGGATGCTTGCCCATCGAAGAATATTTTTGGTATAACTCTGGGCACATTACCTGGCCTATCCACAAGCTTCTCGCGAAGGCCGTTGCGAGATTTCTCGCAAAAGAGAGCTGCTAAGTGAAGTCCAGCTAGTGAAGAACATAGGCACGAAAGTAGCCACAGTTAATATATACTTTCTATCCTATAGAGTATTTACTAGTATGAAGCAATATGAAAAAACATGCGATCCATGAGTCATATCCGTCGAATATAATCATGGCACTGAAGATATAAGCACAGCTGCCAGTCCACCTCAGTATCTATTCTCCAGCAAAGCGGCACTTCACTGCCTAAACAATAACCCTGGCATCGTTCACCTCGCGCGTAAATTCGGATATCTTTGCATCACCAGTATTCACCTCACCAGATCTTTCGGTCAACATGATTTCTGCGTCGCCGGCAGGTCGCTGTCTCACACCCTTCGGAACAGTGAAGATCTCTCCTTGGTATGACACCACGACTTCGTTGCCCTCCTTTCCGTCGACTTTGGTCGTGAGCGATCCGCTGAGAATGTAGAAGAACTCGTCTGTGTCCGGATGGGAGTGCCAAACGAAGTCGCCTTTCGTTCGGGCGATTTTGGTGTCATATTCGTAGTTGACGGTTGCAACGATATTGGGGGAGTATTTCTCTGTGATCTTGGAGAGGACCACGGGTATGGATAGTTTTGACTGCAATTTTTGATTATGTCTCAGCTATGTCGAATCGAATGCTTTTGAGGGAGGACCCCATATTCCTGGATGCTGGTACTGGATATTAGCACTGTTTTGGCATGATTCAAGGAGATCATACGGAACGCGAGCGAAAGAGGATACTTGCACCGTCGATTAGACATAGTAGCAATCTAGAATAAGGCGTCTCTGTGTGAACTTCCGAGGGGAATTTGTTTGTGTTCGTCCGTTCTGAACTTCGAAAGCAAATTATGCAAGGGAACTGACCTTGAAGCTGACATTACGGCATCCGCCCTGCACTTGACACGTAGAGTGCGACTTGAACAGACCTTGACTTAGCCACGAGACTACAGTCACAAAAAGAATCGTTCTATAGTGGGGTTAAGTTTGAAGGAGGTCTATCGCTCGCATGTGTCAATTGTGTATTGCTATTCCACGCCCATACCTACGTGGGGATATTTCGCTTGTCATCCACCTGGCCTCTCCTTACTCCAAAAGCCCTCGACACTACGTTGATAAATCTGCTATTCTGAACTTCTATTTGGCCAAAACAAATGAGAAAGTGTGGATGACTGCATAGCTCATGTTTTTCGTGCTGTTTGTGCCGGGAGGGATGAGAGATACTGTAAAGATCCCTAAGTCTTCACCAAGCGTGAAGGAGCGCGTCAGCTTGTGGATACTTTTTTTCACCTCCTTGGTGTAATGTCCCACCATCCCCTATGTGTCAGTGATCACTACTGATTGGATACAAAACCCAATATCCCCTCTGAGTAAGAGAAGTTCCTCTTGAACTATACAAAATTTCGACGGACCTTCTACCGCAGTGGCCGCAAATAGGGGAGACAACACCTTGACCTGGTGTGAGTAAGTTCAGCTTCGCCATGACACCCAGTGGTACACAATTGATTACCATCACATCATCCGTGGCAACTTTTTCTGGCAGCACTGACATACATCAGATAGGAAAGCCATACTCATCAAGGCTTCGTTGCAACACCTATGCAAAATCACAGCCGCAGCTTCCGACACTACATAGCGAATCATGTCAGAAGGGAAGACCAATCTTCGCAAGGCAATGTTATCAGAAATAGGGATATGGTTGAAGTCGTTCTGCCAGAGCTTGAGGAGGATCGACCAGGGAATTGACCTTGCTGGGTAGCATCTAGGCTGCCCGTGGAGCGGAGAAACTACACCTCTACCATTAGACCATGCCTATCTGGATATAGCACTATTTTTCTGGCCAGCTATGAACGACACTTTGGGCGGTACAGATCACCAATGGCATACGCTTCGTATGAAATATGCAAGTGGAGTAAGCAGGTTAGTTTCGCTGCTGACGGAGCACATGCATATGACGAGCTCGCCCTCCGGCGGCGCCGAGTAGATTATCATACCGTATGAAAATGACGAGTGGCTGCGAGTGATCACTGTCATCTTGCAGCGTGATTGATAAATGCCAGAAAGAGCAGTGTAGCCTGAGGTTCCAGGTCTCGGTACATTTACAGTAAATTTCTATATAGCTTCAAAGCATCCGCAAGCTCCCGTAAATAGCCAGCAACGAAGACCACTCTTTACCAACATCTTCAATTCTTACCACGATAATGAGTAACCCAGCAATACAAGAATTCGGCTGGACGGCTGTACCGCGCAGAATGTCTACACTTCTTAAACAATCGCAAAGATCTGCTCAAGCTCCACAGCCAATTTCAGTTTCGTCAGTTTCGCTTCCAAACTCACATTTGGCAAAGGCAGTCCATGACTTCGCAAAGACAGAGCTGTCTACCGAGACATACAATCACAGTATGCGAGTATTCTACTATGGTAAGTGTCCTCAATTCACCTGACGAAAAGTTTATTAACAGCAGCAACCAAAATAGGACAAGCCATTGTTCGACAGGCATTTCCGGCTTGGTCAACTTCGAATTTCAATGAGACGTACTTTCTTACGTGCCTTCTTCACGACATCGGAACGACGGACAGGAATATTACTGCGACTCTAATGTCGTTCGAGTTTTATGGCGGTCTGATTGCTCTTGATCTTCTGAAGCATCTCTCCGCACCAATTGAGCAAGCTGAGAACGTGGTAGAGGCAGTTATTAGACACCAAGACTTAGGCGATACCGGAACAATTACCAGACTTGGAGCACTGATCCAGCTGGCCACTGTCTTTGATAATATGGGGATGAATCCAACGCTTGTCCATGAGGAAACCATCAGGAATGTCGTGACGGAGTTTCCAAGAAATAAATGGAGTTCTTGCTTTGCGAAGACGATTCGAAAGGAGAATTTTTTGAAGCCATGGGCGCATACAACCCACCTTGGCGAGAGTGAGTTTCCGTGTGGGGTTGAGAACAATCAGTTGATGGCTCCATATGACGATGCATGAGGAAGGGTTCCTTGCAAGAGAGGCGGCAACACGTGATTGGTTTGAGGAGACGGTCACCGAAATTCGGGCTGCTTGTAAGACTACAAAGTCGGGTTGATGCTAAAGAATGGCACTTGACTCCCAAAGTTGTCTGTGGCGGTATCGATATAGTCTATCAAGTGCTACACCTGGCGTAACCTAAAGTTCCAGATCCAAAAGGCCCCCGCTCGCAAAGAACAGATGCATAAGGGAGTCACAGGAAACACTCATATCTGCTTCTGCAACAGACCGGTGGGGACTATGAGATGTGAGGGCCCTGTTCTAGAGATATGCCTGGCAACGGCAGACGGCAACTAATAATCTCCAGCTGGCTGTGCCTTGGCGTACAAATACAAGTATAAATATAAAGACAACACAAATGATTACGCACACAGACACAAAAGTCAAAGAGACAGACCCGAATCACAAGGAGAAAGCAACACGCATCAGAGAGGAGGAGGAGAGAGAGAGAGAGAGAGAGAGAGAGAGAGAGAGAGAGAGAGAGAGAGAGAGAGAGAGTTCTCTAACCTAAATCTGGAAAGGTGTTGTACGTAAAGTAAGGCTCGAGGATACGTCCTATCTTGTCTTGGCCTGGGTCACCTCTCCTCGCTCTGCCTCAACCTCCACTGGGCCTCTCTATCTATCTCCTTATCATTGTCGCTTGGTTCTAGGGGAGTATCTAGGAAAGGTCCCTTCTTCATTGTGTTTCATTCCATTCACGGCTTTCCTGCAAAACAAAGAGTCTCTGCGGTCCTCTCAAGCCTTTCCAGCAGTGTCCTTCGCGTTCGGCTCGGTTCGGTTCACCCTCCCCGTCTGTTGCCCCAAGTCCCCAGAGTTCAACGGCATGGAGAACACTGGGAGACGCAAGAACCAAGCTTGTACCCAGTGTAGACAACAGAAGGTACGAGATTGCCTTGTCCTGCCCTTCCCCGTAGGATGGGGGTTTCCTGGTCTGACGACGTTCTACAATGTGCATGTCCAGTTACGCTGTGATGCTTCAGAGGATTATTCCCAACCATGCAGCCGCTGCCGCCGAAAAGATATCCACTGTGAAGTCAGCGAAAGCTTCTACCGAAGGAAGAAGCAGACGTAGATATCATGTGCCGCATAGCTGCCAACTGCCATTGCTCACAGTATTGTAGAAAAGCCATGCTTCAAACGGAAATCAACCGATTGAAAGAGCAGGTCCAAGGCTATGCTTCCGCCACGACATTTTCCAACGACCCCAGCAATTACATGACGCCTGGTCCTGATAAGAGTGTATTGAACCCAGAGTCTTCAGTATTGTCGCAACCTGTCCCGCCGGGACAAGGAGAGAGTCCTCTTACTCACTCACATGTATCACACTTCCAGCTGCAGAGTCCGCTATCACCTATCAAGCTACCGGAGACACAGCCACGATCACTGGATGGCAAGCTGATTGACTCGAAAACAATTGACGAGTGTTTTTCTTTGTAAGAATCAAGGCACTGGTAGCATACTGGTCACCTTCTATCGGTAACAGCTACCTGGTCCAACCACATGCTGACACTGTCAGGTTTGTCCGACACTACTCCTCCAATCTGACTGTTCTTGACGAGGTCTTGATACCAAATATGTGCTACGAGGAGTCTCCATTTCTGTTTTGGACAATCGTGACGACAGGCGCGAGAAAGTACCAGAACCCAACGATTTTGGAGCTCTTGGTTGGGCGTGTAGCAAGTCTTGCAATGTCTTCCTTGTTTCCTCACGAATATCCGCTTCAAACCATCATCGGGCTTCTTATCCTCTGCATGTGACCACCACCTGTTGAATCTGTAACGAAAGAACTCTCGCACATATTTGGGGACGCTGCTTTGCTTCTGGCGACTCAGAATGGCCTCCACACTTACGGCAATGGGCAGGATTTTCTCGAACACGACTGTTACCGAATGTAGAACAGCGTGAATTTCGATCTAGGTTGTGGTCTCACTGTCTCATCATATGTCAAAGGTAGCTTTCGAAAGCTGGAATTTTGACTACTGTGCTAAACGTCGCAGAACTAGTCTTTCTGATGGTCTGCCACCCTTCACTGTGTTTGATCACTTCGATTCGGACTCCGAAAGTGCTTCTGTCATCTCGAAGCTCCCTCCCAATCTACGTTTTCTGCGAGAGATCCATGACGTACAAATGGAAGCATTCAAGACACTTGTCCGGAATTTCTTGACGCCTCAAACCGCGAACGAGTGCTCCGCACTTCAATCATTAATTGAGATGTTTGACACTCGCGTCCTGGAGCACAGATCACAATGCTCCAACGAACTTGGTATGTGGTCCTGAACCTGTCTATACGGCTCGCAAGCTAAGATCATGGCATCAAGATGAATTTGCACTCGAGTGCGCGAGGTTGAATATACGCGCATTCCACTTTTTTGCTAAAGCCGAGCTCACTGAAGCCCTCGGATTTATTGAGCTGTATACACTGGCAAGATGTATTCTAGATCGCGCGACAGTCCTTGATAGAACCCAGGATTTTTCGCTACTGTAGTCAATACAGCATACGAATGACACTTTTAGCTGCTTGTGCCATCTTGAAAATATACCGAAGCAACCTTGTTCACCGCGTCGATCTAGTGGGCGGAGAATCGTCCTATTTCTCTGCCATTCACCTTTCGAAGAAGCGATCCTTACAGAACGGGGATGTGGACTCCAGATGTGCGCTCATTCTAACACAGCTCTGGTCCAGCAATTTGATATTCAAAAGGAGGGACGGGACAGAAGACAGCCTTCGCATGAGAACACGATGTAGACTGGTAAGCTCGAGCATTAAAATCATGAGATCCAAGTCCCGCTGATGAAGAGTAGTCTGTTGGTATTGTGTTCGAGTGCTTCTGGTGGTGGCGTGCAGAGTTTGATGGCAAACCGAATATATACTCCGAGGAAGGCGAGCCTCGATCTGCAGACACGGCTGTTTCGGAAACCATCCTCGACCCAAATTTGTCAGATATAGAGTTTTATTCAACAGGTTTTCCAGATTGGCAGTGGGCAGCTGGTCCTAATTTCCTAGCAGACTTCCCGGATGGCGTGGGATTCGGACTGGACAGTAGGACAGCAATACCCCCTTGATTTCCCAGTAGGCCCCTTTTCAAAACACAGTTATGAGAATCTGTCAATTCTTTATCGCCTGGTGTTACCTCGTGCACCATTGAAAACAGTTTCCTACCAGCGACAAGATTACTCCATTAATCGGCGGATCTTGGGCTCACCCACGACCTTCGATACCTCTTGTCCTCGGCTGCGGCGGTGACTACTCGGTAGACACTACATAGGCAGGCAGGTACCATTACAGAGGACAGATGATGACTTTGAATACAAGTCTCGTAAATCGGCAAACCGTGTTGTCCGGTGTCACGGCTCCACCAACCATATTCAGCAGCATGGCCGTTGGTGACAGCTCTTTGCGGCCTCTTTGCCCGACCTTTTAATCTATGGCAACCTCCTGAAATATTACATGTGCACCAACAGCGATTGCGGCTTTGATCGAAGACATCGTTGCATCATAACCTAACAATTGTAACGCGTCAGTTCGAGCAATAAACACGACATGATCTTCCAGCCTGCTCGGCTATTCACAACAGCTCTTTTCCGTTCACAAAGCTCTTTTCCGCGCTCCGGACGTTTCCGTGTCGACGTAATTCTCGTGATGAAGATGGCCGCAGCGCTTATTGACGAGTTGGCCTTCGAGATGGAGCGCTGTGATGCCGACTTACATGTGCGAGGACTACCCGGTTTACGAATATGTGCTATAAGAACTGATCACCCGATCATGAAGCGCCAAAATACACGATATAATACCATGCAACAATAATGGTTATACGAATCACTGTTTCTGTATTCAGGCTAGGTATAAGCATTCGTAATTATGCTCTCATTCACCACCACCGGCGGTTTCTCGATTCCATACCCTCCAAAATCGGTAAACACGTTTGATGATCTACGTCTTCACATCAGGCTCGGTTCGTCCAATGTGCTCCTGGAACTTCAAAAGGTCCGTAGAGAATTGGATATCCGGCTTCAGGAATTCCTGAGCATCCTGACCGTATGTCTTGGCGTCACTAGTATGCTTCTCGATGTACAAGCGAATTGTCGCGCCTGAGCTACCCGTCCCTGAGAGTCGAACAACAATTCGGGAGCCATCAGAGAATTTGACGTAAAGACCCTGGTTGGGAGAGACACTACCATCGAGATCGGTGTAAGAGAAGTCTCCAGCATCGGCAACTGTGCGGTCTGTGGTTTGTTAGCATTTGTTCCAGCAATTAAACACGACAGCACATACCGCCAATTTTTGAGCCGATGAACGACGTATCCTCAATCTTGGCAGTCAAATCTTTGACAACTTGGGCGGCACCCTCGCTGCTGACGTTCTCATAGTCGTATCTCGTGAAGAAAGTTCGACCATAAATGCTCCAGAAGTCATGCTGGATCTTGGAGATGCTTGGAGTAATTTCTGGGTTGGCCTCTCCAATACCAGCTATGATGTTTAGCCAGGCAACAACAGCCCAAAGTCCATCTTTCTCGCGTATATGGTTACTACCAGTTCCGAAAGACTCCTCACCACAAATTGACAGCTTGTCGGCGTCGAAAAGTGCGCAGAAAAATTTCCAACCGGTGGGAACCTCGTAGCAGTTCAATCCTTGAGCTTTGGCAACAAGATCAACGGCTCCTGAAGTTGGCATACTACGGGCTAAGCCGTAGACACCTTGCTTTTTGAAGTATGGAATGAGTTGAGCGTGGTGAGCAATGATTGCCAAGCTATCTCCAGGAGAAACAAATGCATTGGCACCGTAGATCATGTTACGATCTCCATCTCCATCGCTAGCAGCTCCAAAGTGAATCTTGCCCTTATCAACAGCCTCGACCAGCGAGTGAGCGTAGGTAAGGTTGGGATCTGGGTGGCCACCATTGAAATCTGGCGATGGAATGCAGTTTTGCGTGCTGGCACTGGACAATCCAAATTCCTGCTCGAAGATTGCCTTCCCGTATGGACCTGTAACCCCACTAAGAGCGTCGAATAGGACCTTGAAGTCGTTGTGTGATTCAAAGAATTTCTTGATCAAGGGAAAGTCAAAGATGCTCTTCAGCATCTCTGTATAATCCGCGCACGAGTCAATGATCTCCACCTCTAAAGGTCCGTATGTTGTCTTGCCAATGGTGTTGATATCAACATCTGGAATATCTGCGATCTTATATGATGTGAGGGTCTTCGACGTTGAGAAGATCTTATTCGTAACAGATTCGGGAGCTGGCCCACCGTTCGCAAGGTTGTACTTGATACCGAAATCATTCTTAGGACCTGGTTGGCATTTTAGCAGAGCTTCATCATCCAAATATGCGACTAGTTTACCTCCAGCATTGTGACTAGCAGTCAATAAGATACCACCAGTAGCTTTACGCTTACGAATGATATGACTGGCGGCAGGTGTGCTCAGAATACCGCCTTGTCCGATCAAAAGCTTTTTCACACCATAGGCAGCCCCAATCTTCGCGATCAATTGCACCACCTCAGGATTCCAGTATCGTCCATCACCACCAATGACCAGGAAGCTACCCTCGACACCTTCTGGGATGGATAACAGAATGCTAGTAACGAACGATTCGCTGTAGTGAGGTTGTTGGAAGACAACGACCTTTTTTCGCAGGCCTGATCTGCTTGGCTGTTAGCTATGAGGCGGGGTACGGGTATGGGCATGGGCATGGGCATGGGCATGGCAAGAGAGCGGGGGTGGGTTGCTTCTCACGTTCCAGGCTTTTGGTCCGTGAAGGACTTGAAGCTGACTTCCTGCACACTCATGTCTGTGTTGTGGATTGTATACACAGGATGAGGAATTGAGGGCAATCGGGTAATCGGGTGTGGTGGAATGGATGATGGAGAGGAGGAGGAGGGGGGAGGAGGGGGGGGGGGAGGGGAGGAGAAGCAGGTTGTGGGTGACCTAGCTCTAGGTAGTCGGTAGGGCGAACAAGGCTCTGGCGTTCGACAGAGGGAGGGGCAGCGCTGGGCGTCAACTCAACCCGACGGGAACGTCACTAACCTGAAAGCCAATCCGGACAACCAAGGAGGGCATGGGTCTCGGAACCACCAATCAACCACTACAGTATTGAGAGCAGCAAGCAAGCAAGCAGAAACAACGACTATTTCAACGAGCGCAGTACAGTATTCGCATGATGGAACAGCATTCGAGATGGACGGCCACTTCTTGAGAGTGCATTGTCGCCTTTCTGCTTGGACGAGAAGAGAGGCTGCAGTGCAATGTTCCTACGTCTTCCTTCGCACACAGCTCTGGCTCTGAGGCAACAAGCGCTGCTGTTGGGGCCTCTTCAGACGATACTCCCGACAAGGTGATCCTCTGACATGTCTCTAGCCTCACTTCTTTCCCTGGAACACGACCTCTTTATAATATCTAGCCTCCGCAATACTTTCTAGTATATCTTGCTTCGCAGTATGTGCATTGTTCTTCTGAGGAACTCCCAGAAGAGTGTCCAAAGACCCCCAGCGCTTCAGAGCCTCCTTCATGGTACTAACATCGAACAATCTATAATGGAGGTGGTCGATGACTTTCTTGTAGGGCTCTTGACGGAGGAACGCCTTGTCGGCATGTATCGAGTTTCCTGATAGGAGGGCGCGCTGGCGCTCCGGCACGAACTTTTTGATGTATTCGAGGAGGTCGGTCGCTGCTTGTTCAGGAGTCGTTTGGGATGCGAGGACCGCTGCGGTCAGACCGCTCTCCCCGTGAGTTCGAGTACACCATTCGTCCTGTGTTGCTTAGAGTTAGTTGTTGGCCAGGTCCGGAACTGAAAATAGAGCAGGTAGGTGTACCATTCTGTCCATCGTCTCCTTCGACTGGTGTATTACTGCCCCCCATCCCTTCTCGTCAATCACCTCTAAGTTCCCGTTTGTTATTATGCAGAATATCTCGATTATAACGTCTTTTTCGATGTCCAGTCCGGTCATCTTATGGAGCGCAAGTTAGTGATTGCATGCGACTGAGGGCAGCTTAGTGGACAGACCTCGCAATCGATCCAGACTAGCGGGTGGCTGTTACTGAGGCCTTCCATTTTAGTGTTTGAGTGCGCCTGTTCTGGGGTGGGAGTATGTCTTCGTGGTGGAAATGGAGGGTGTTCCATCACCCGTGGAAGCCTCGCCATCCAGCCTCGCATGTTCCGAAAGGGAGAGGGAAATGGTCTGCACGTGATTACGACCTCTGTTCCACTGTTATGTTCATAAGTCTGTCTCTGGTCTCGTCTCTGTGTTGATACCACATTTACCTTACACGAGTAAATGCTTCGTATAGAGAGAAAGTTTGGCACAGTGTTAAGACAGGTTCGTGGATCTTCAGCCTTCTCCTAAAATCTTAGTGTTAGTCCTCTCGTCTGATTTGAATCAACCCTCTCCTTTCTTCTTTCCTATCAAGCACATACAATGTCTCTTGATTCTGCTTTTCTCCAATATCAAAATGTGACCATCACTAAATCTTCCTGGATACCTACCAATACCCTTTGGGCCTCGACTTCGGTCTCTGCACAACGATCAACCTCTAGTCGAGATTCTTGAACTCTCAGCCTGCTTCTGCAAATATATCACTGCCTTCATAATCCAAATTCTTCAGATAACTCTGAAAAGATGTTACACGACTCTCTGATACGGCCCTATGACAATCTCTCTGACCTCTTCTGTCTAATCGTCGAAAATGTGCCTGGGACCACCTGCCCTGCTCTCAGTTATTCGAATACCTTGTTTCTGTCAAAGTTCAAGTGGCAACATCAAAGTGCAGACGAAGAGATGAGGCGGCACGATAAGAGAGCACATGCTTGACTATCATGATGCCTGAGTGGTATTGAGCTTGTTCCTTTCTGCTTTTTGGTTGCTTTCGACTCATCTTTGAAAGCTTCAAAACCTACTCTCACGCTTCACATGTTCGCTTCATCGCCGGCATCATTTCGCCCGCTCAAAATCCAGACTACGACCAACGTGACAACTTGAATTGATACTATTGCATTCCACCTATCGAAGACTCCATATTGATGACCATCCAAGGCAGCATTGGTGTCGTCCGCATCTAAACCCTCGATTACTTTGTATGGCCGGAGCACTATGACCACTCCCTTCTCAACCCACTCTGGGAACACCTTCCAAAAGCGGACCGCAAGATCTGGGTGGGTGTCGATGCTCCACTCAATTGTTTCTGCTCAAAACCTGCTTTCTTCTCCGACGCAGCACTTTCATCGAGTCGACCAGGAGCCAAGTGCAGCAAAGTTCTTTTCTTGGTGTTCGAAAGCAGAGAGACACCGACTGTGTGATCGCCTCTATTAAATGTATCGTATAGATACACTAGATCGTCTCCAACGAGTTTTTTGGTTGGATCAGCGAGGTTAGATGCCTTGCGGTCAAGGATATGGGTTGCGCCGTAGCTCCTTAGCAGATTCCAAGGAAGCCGTAACAATAATTCTTTCATTACCGGCGATCCGACCAAACTGAACAGCGAACTTGCCACAGGCAGTTCCACCGCCAATAATAACCACGGCAATGGACTTGTAGTCAAAAGTTTTCGATTCACCTGTTCCTGGGAACGGAATCCGAAGCCACCATTGAGCCCTTCGCCAGTGAAAAGCGCCGTAGCTGAAGTGAAGACATTTATTGGGAGTATTGCCACATCAGCCTCAGAGATGTTCTTCGGGACAAGAACCGTAAACCGCTCGTCATGAAGCGTGTATTGTTGGAGACCCCCGGAAAGATTGTTGGAGATACTGAATAAAGCCTGCGAGAAGACCTTCGATCTCGCTGGGAAATTGGAGGCGTCGGATCCAGCCTTTACCACCTCGCCGACAAGATCGAGAGCCAGAATGGCGGGGAGGTTGCTGCTGATGTTAAAGATATTGTAGTCGCGGAGCTTTTGATCAAGGGGCGTTACTGGTCTCTGTTACAAAGCATTGGCTTGTGTATAATGCGATACTTACTGCCAACAAATGAGACCTTGATGAGTAGCTGGTGTTCCTTGGGCTCAGGAATTGGAACTGTGATTCTGGTGAGAGGCTTAGCAATCTCAGTGAGTGCGAGGGCGATTTGAGTTTTCATCTTGTCCGATCTTCATACTATGTCACAACTGAGGTGATTTGAGGGTTATACATAAGTACACTTTGGATCCGTGAGCAAGAAAGAACGACGGACGTGAGATCACTTCCGTTGTTCACCCGTCCCCGTTCATGAACTTGGAATCGACATCCTAGCTTTCAAGATAAACCGAGGCTAAAACAAGAATCGGAGGAACTCTTCTCCATTTCATTTCACAATGTCATGGATAAATGTAGGCGAGGAGACACAGATGGATTTAGCGGATTAAAACCTTGCAATTGCGTGCCTGTACGACAAAAAATAGTTCTATTGGTGAACATAGCCTATGAAACCGTCAATTGGTACCGTACGTTGAACGGGAACGGGCAGGTCTTCATCATTGGAATGTTGTCATCATAGTGGTGGACTTGATTAATATTTTCGGGTTTGTCAGCATATGAGAGCGTGGGAGAGCCGTGAGAATATCAGGGCTAAACTCGGTGCACGAGACTATCATTTGCCAAACGAAGGCTGAAAGAGACAGGATGCCTCTGAATAAATCACAGAGGTAAAGTTGCGAAGTGATATCTTGGTCTTAGCCTGGAAAGGAAGTCATCTTATTGCCATGGTAGTCTCGGCCAAATTTCCTACCGACATCAGATGGCAATCAAGACCTATTAGGCGGCGTTAGTGCGAGAATCACGTCACTTCTCTGTACTCATGAGACAAAGGACCGGAAAACGTTCGCTAGTCACTGTATGGGAAACAGCCAATGTGTACTTTCATGCCGATCGATCAGCGTCTGCATTTCAAGAGAAAGATGTATGTCTTTCAAGTCTAAGCAAAAGACCGACTTTCTACTTGACCGTGGTTGAAGAGCCAAGTAACGCCATGCTGAAAAAAACCCATTGTTGAAACTTTTCCCAAAGAGACCTTGTAAATGCCGTTGAAGGACAAATGTTTTTCCCCAGATCATACCATCATTAGTCGTGTTGAAGGTTTCGTCCCAGTATCGCCTTACACAAAAAAAAAACCTATAAGCCAAAATAGAAAGAAGTCTAATAACGGTACCTAAACGAATGATTAGTGGAAAAAGTAACATATCGGGTTGAAGTTGCTTACAACTCAGGCTTGTATGGTCCCTCGACCTCGAGACCAAGGTACTCAGCTTGGACTGGGGTCAACCTGGAGAGCTCAGCGTTGACATGATCCAAGTGTAGCTTAGCAACAGTCTCGTCCAAGATCTTTGGCAAGACGTATACACCAACGGCGAGCTTTTGAGTCTTGCCGAACTCAACATACTTCTTTCCGAAAGCCTCATCCTCAGACTTGAATAGCAAGATTTGGGCGAGAACTTGGTTGGTGAAAGAACAGGACATGACGAAAGATGAATGGCCAGTGGCACATCCCAGGTTGACGAGACGTCCCTCGGCGAGAAGGATGATGTGGCGGCCGTTTTTCATGAGGTAACGGTCGACTTGGGGCTTGATATTCTGGACGCTAGCAGCGTTCTTCTTCAACCAAGCAACGTCAATTTCGATATCGAAGTGACCAATGTCTCTATGTGTTAGCTTTGAGCAGAAACATTACTTGAATGACTTACTGCAGACGATGGCGTCATTGGGCATCTTCTCGAAGTGCTCACCAACCAAGATGTCTCGGCATCCCGTAGTGGTAACGAAAATCTGTCCAACGCTTGCAGCCTTCTCCATCGTAATAACTTGGTAACCAGAAACGGCAGCTTGGAGTGCGTTGATAGGATCGACCTCAGTAACAAGGACACGAGCTCCCATTCCGTGAAGAGCCATGGCGCATCCCTTTCCGACATCACCGAAACCAGCAACAACAGCGATCTTGCCAGCAATCATGACATCGGTGGCACGCTTGATACCATCAATCAATGACTCACGGCAACCATACAAGTTGTCAAACTTGGACTTTGTGACAGAGTCGTTGACGTTGACGGCTGGGACAAGGAGAGTGTTGTTCTTCAACATCTTGTACAAGTGGTGAACACCGGTGGTGGTCTCCTCGGAAACACCGTAGCAGCCCTTCAGCATCTCGGGATACTTCTTATGGACGAGAGCAGTAAGATCTCCACCGTCATCGAGAATCAAGTTCAATGACTTGCCATCCTTGAATGCAACAAGTTGCTGCTCCAAGCACCACTCGTATTCCTCCTCGGTCTCTCCCTTCCAGGCGAAGACCGGGACACCAGCGGCGGCGATGGCAGCAGCAGCGTGGTCCTCTGTGAACGGTCAGTAGGAATAGCAGCTTATTGGATCAACGCTTCGTACGGGTAGAGAAGATGTTGCAGGATGACCATGTGACTTCAGCTCCAAGGGCAGTAAGAGTTTCGATCAAGACAGCAGTCTGGATGGTCATATGCAGACATCCAGCAATGCGGGCACCCTTCAATGGTTGATCGGCATTGTACTTCTCACGGGTAGCCATCAAACCAGGCATCTCATTCTCGGCGAGGTCGATCTCCTTGCGGCCGAAAGCAGCAAGACTAAGGTCTGCGACCTTGAACTTGGAGGCTGGTGCAGACATGTTGTTTGTACGGATGGGTGTTGCGGTGAGGGAATGTAGGTCAAGTTTGGGGTCGAGTGTTTGAAGACTCTGCAGACAAGAAGATGAGTTAGTTTTGGTCCTCAAGGGCATCGATTCGATGGAAAGCAAAGAACTACAAACCTGATTGGATTCTTCGAATTGTGATGAGTGAGAGAAAGAGAGAGAGAGAGGGGAATGAGAGACGGGAGAAAAGTGGTGGTTGAAGCTTCGAGGGGTTTTGTGGAGGGGCTTTTTTCCCGCACTAGCTTCCCTTTAGCGCCGAGCCAAGAGACTGCGGCGTTGAAGCAAAGAAGCCCGGTAAAACTTCGAGATTGCTCGAGAGGGTGCTTCCCCCCCAATGCCCATGAAAGCAATGCAAGGGTTCGACTGCGACTGTCAAGAAATATCTCTCAGTACTTTCTGAAATGTCTGAGCTATTGGAAACAGATATGTATGAGTATGAAAAACCAGAGATTTCTCCTCGCTTGCCTGTGTCTACCCCGCTAACCCTGTTGGCCACTCAGTCCCGTCACTGGATAGGTAAGTCGCCGACTGCTGATGCAGAAGGTAGGTAAGGTATAGGTAGGTACGGTCCCAATGTCACCGAGCTCTCACGTCGTTAAACTGGGTTCAGATGTAGACACGACCCGTACCTTCCCTTGTTTCCCTTGTTTTGTGTTGCCCTGCCCTGCCCTGCTCTGTCCTGCTATGTTTACTTCTAAATGTACCTTCCCCAATAGGTAGATTGAGCAACAAAGCAGGCCCGCTTGGGCCAAGCTGTTTGAGACCTTGACAGATATCTTCAAAAAGATGAGCAGGTGATATGTGGACAGCGTCCTGGTAAGTTTGCATATGCCGTATATCTACCAACGTCGCTGATAGAGTCCAAGATCCGGACGTGGAGCTGGCTGGCCTTTTCACCTAGGTGACCTTCTTTCCTCCGCATCCATTTTACTTTGTAATCCGAGAGTTCAAGAGTTGAATGCTCTGAGGTGGGACGATCGGGGAAGACTCCCGTATTATTCTAGTGCTTTTCCATGCTTCATTCTGGCTGCTCAATTGGTGTCAAGGGAAGTGTTTGGTGCCCAGGCCATAGCACGAACAAAATTGAGGAATAGTGAAGAACATTTAGAGTTTTTATGTGGGATATTCCGCCAATACCTACCTAACTATAGGTATCTTGCACTTTTCAACTTGTTGTTGCCTCTCTACTAAGGTACTATCTCACAACGACGGAAATGTTTGGCGGGGTAGCTGAGTCACGCTAGTCCAGGCGCCAAGGCTTCGCGAATCGCTTCCGCACACTCCCAAATTTCAGTCGGCAGCAAGCTGAACGCGCGACAACGACGACGACCCTACACACCTGTGGACAAGAGGCTATCAGGATCAGAACAATAGTCACTCCGGTCCCGATAAGTCTATCATCATGGCGGATGCTACAGCAAAAGAGATTCCATTGAACTCGGTGCAAATTGAGGCACTGGTAGGAGCGAATTCTTTCCCGTTAACAGGATATCGTCTAATGCAATTTGCAGGTGGTTATGAAGATTGTCAAGGCATGCTCTGCGACTTTCCCAACTACGGCGACTGGTTCTATTGTGGGAATGGATATTAACGGGACCCTCCAAATCACCAACTGCTTCCCCTTCCCTACCGCAGATATCGCAGCCTCCGACTCGCACCCCAACGATCACATGGCTGCCTCGAACATCGCTGCTGCCGCGCCTCGATCAAAGGCCAATATCGCATATCAAAATGAGATGATCAAATATTTGCGAGAGGTTAATGTGGACGCGAACAATGTCGGATGGTACACGAGCGCGAACATGGGCAACTTCATCAATACCAGCCTGATCGAGAACCAGTTCCACTATCAGAAGGAGCCAAATGAGAGGACGGTTGCGTTGGTACACGATGTTAGCAGAAGCTCTCAGGGCGCTTTGAGTCTCCGGGCTTTCAGATTATCTCCAACTTTCATGGCCGCATTCAAAGAGAGTAAATTCACGACCGAGCAGTAAGTTTAAAGAAAATTCTCTAGTCCAACTCTGTTAACGTTGGAGTAGCATGCAAAAGTCAAAACTTACATACAAAGACATCTTGATCGAACTCCCAATCATCGTCCATAACTCCCACCTGTTAACCTCCTTCCTACACCAAATGCCAGCCGAACTCCCAAAGGAAGATCTCGAATTTCCAGCCAGCCTTTCAGATCTCACTGCAGATGCTCCCCAAAATCCGCTATATCCAAACCTCGAATCTCTTGACCTTTCCATCGATCCCTTCCTGGAGAGAACTTGCGATCAACTCCTCGATAGCATAGAGACACATTATACCGAACTCAACAACTTCCAATACTTCCAAAGACAACTGGCCCGTGAGCAGACCAAGGTCACTGCATGGAAGACGAAGCGAGCGGCGGAGAATGCTACCAGAGCCACACAGAAGCTTGCACCACTTCCTGAAGATGAATGGGAGAGACTCTTCAAGTTACCAACTGAGCCCAGTCGATTGGAGGGTATGTTGAACGCACGCCAGGTTGAGCAATACTCGAGACAAGTGGACGGATTCACTGCCAGCATTACGAGTAAGATGTTTGCAGTCAAGAGCAATCTGTTACCAGATTCTGAATAGAGGTCATGATTGGATGAGATTGGGGGACTTGCCAGACAACGTGCTGCTGTCTCGTCATTTGATGTCATTTGGGGGTTTGCATTGGCTGGCGTTCAGAGGGATATGCTGATAAGCGGGTCAACTGACCTCAAATGATTGAAGGGTATAGATGTCAGAACTGAGTTGTATCATACAACCTTGCCAGCTGTGTGAAATTAAATATGTAAATTTCAAGCCTGACCTGGATCCTCAAGTAATTCTGAACCAACGTCAAAGTCACTTCCAGCGGCAGATACGGAGATGGAAAAGATGGTTCCTAGACCAAATCTAGTCATCTCTATGAGTTGAGAACGTCATTGCTTTCGTCTTACTTCTACAGAAGTCCACCCATGTTTGACAATGCCCGTCGAAGTGGATAAAACAACAATCAACTCATGAATTCATGCTCACGATTCCTCCCAGATCCTCAAATCTGTTGCTACCTGCCTTCCCTACCCTTCCGCCAATCGTTCAGCGCTTCTTCCCAATCTCTCCAATCTTCCCCGCACCGTTCACTAACCAACCCCCAACTCCTCGCCCTGATTATATTCTCCACGCCCCTCTCCTGCCTCACCAAAGCAGCTAACCTCTCGGTTCTTGCCTCTCTAGGGAAGAATCTGGATGAATACGGATCCAGCCTCTCATCCACGACCCTCTCCCTGTCCCTCTCACTCTCCACCTGGCGCAACACCGACTCAGGATCATCTGGATCGGGACTCGTCGCCACGGACGCACAGTAGTTCAACACATTAGACCGCATCTGCCATGATGGGAAGAGTACCTGGTCCTTGAAGTTGCGACATGATTGGGGGGATATGCGTCGTGAGTTAGACGGCCGTGGTGTGCGGACTGAGGTTGAAGACGGGTCGAATCCAGTAGATGCTGGGGTGAGTAGGGCGTTGAGGTTCTGCGTTATGCTGTCGTCGATTGCGGAGCGGGATATACGAAGGAAGTCTAAGGCGATTTCAGCATCCATTTTCTTTTTTAAATTTGACTCAGGACGTTAAAACCTCTTAGCTGAACAGTACTGAAGCAAAACTGTGGGGTAAGCTCCGGAGGGGGCGCAGGTTGGGTCATTATGTCTGTATGCGCGGGTTTTGGTGCCTCTATTGCGGAGGTCTTTCTCCAGAGAAAGCTCGCCAGTTTGATGAGGAGGGAATTGGTAGATAGAGGGAAGAAATATGGAAATAGTCTTCGGGGGAGCGATATTACCTTAGTTGTACTGTACGCGCACAACTGGAGGCGAGTTGAGGACGGAGCTACGAGTAGCTGGTGAGCTCGTCTCGCTCGTACAGAGCTCGCTCGCAGGGGTTGTTTATCTTAGCTCCCTTGGTCCTAGTGGCCCGATAAGACTCACTACGTCAGAGATCCAGGTCTGTTTGATGGGATTGCATGGCTTTTTGCTGTCACGATCCTTTCTTTCTTTCTTTCTTTCTTTCTTTCTTTCTTTCTTTCTTTCTTTCTTTCTTTCTTCACGAGGTGTGTACATGTCTACTCATACCAATGTTCTCCTTGTAAGTAGTTGCAGCCTGCTGTACAGTAATTTGCAGATTTCTCCCAGAAGCACCAGTCCCAGCCTCGCTTGTTGCTGGGCGGGAGTCAACAGGGAAGTGTACCTAGGGAGAGTCTGTAAGGACTGTCCGTTTGGAGCCGTCAACAGGCCGCCTTGGTTTCCAAAACTGTTCAACAGGGTTTCATTTTGACCTCTTTGAAGAAGCTGCTGACGGAATTGATATAGGCAGGAGGCTTTGCTGCATTCACAGTTGATTTGGTAAGTGACCCAAGAGCGTGTGTCGGAAACATGAAAACATCTCCCAAAGCACCGGTTGTAGCCCAGACTTACATTAGACAGCTTATCTATCCCCTTGACACCCTGAAAACTCGATTCCAGAGTCCGGATTACAAGAAAATCTACTTCGATGCTACCAAAAATGCCATCAACCGGAAGCTGCTCTTCCGGGGGCTCTATCAAGGAGTTGCAAGTGTCATACTTATAACAATACCGTCATGTAAGTTTCTTCCGTGGTCTCAGATGTCCCATATTTAACGACATTCAAAGCTGGAGCATTTTTCACTTCATACGAGGCAGCGAAATCTGGGCTCTCAAAAGCCACCACTTCCTCCACCGGGAGAGCACTAATTCCACAACCCATCGTCCACAGCGCCGCCTCAGCAATAGCCGAACTAGTCTCATGCTTCATCCTCACACCTGCAGAAGTCCTAAAGCAGAATGCGCAGATGATTCGACGTCCAGCATCAAGCTCGGATTCAGTGGCCAAAGTAGCGTACCAACCTTCTGTTACTATGCAGGCATTGAAGCAGTTCAACAAGCCGTCACAGCTGTTCAGAGGATATACTGCTTTAGCAGCTCGAAATCTTCCGTTTACTGCCATGCAGTTTCCTATGTTTGAGAACTTGAAGGAGACTATCAAGGCTCGTAGGAGAGAGGCTGGGACGTTTACTGGGGAGTTGATGGAGACGGCTTTGATTGCTGCTGTAAGTGCCGGAAGTGCGGGATCCGTTGCTGCTGTCATAACTACGCCTGTCGATGTCGTGAAGACGAGAATCATGCTTTCGGCTGCAGGAGAGGCCTCTGAGACGGAAGCAAAGAAGGAGATGGGGACGGCCAAGAGGGAAGGGCAATCGCTTAACAAGCTCGCGAAAAAGAAAGGGGGAACCAGGAAAGGTGGGTTTGCCGTGGCCAGGGAAATTATAGGGGAGAGTGGGGCGAAGGGATTGTTTAGAGGAGGATCCTTTAGAGCAGCTTGGACTGCTTTGGGTAGTGGACTCTATCTCGGTGTTTATGAGAGTGCAAAAGACTACCTTGCCGGCCCAGGCAACAGCAGTGACAAATCTGATTGACTATGCTCTCGTACGATAACGTGTCTCGTGAACATCCATTTTTGCCGATCAATAGTTGTCTGTCCGACTCGGAACCTTTCGAGTTTCTGTTTCTCGCCTTACCATAGATAAGCCGTCAACATACCTAGGTTTAGTGAAGCAGAGTTCTGGCTTTTCTTTTTTTTCCTTTTCTTTTCCTTTTCTTTTCTCTTTTTTTTTGGATAATCACCATACACCTCGAAGTCGCTTAAAGTTTCATCATATTCTGTTAAGGATCTGCAAGCTAGAATTGCCCACCCCTGAACGACACGTCGCCCAGAGTAATATATACGTATGCTTAGCTAATTGGATGGTCAAGTATTACGCTGAGAGTGTCTAAAAACTCATCAAATCTCGTCGAGCCCTTACGGCTGCCGATTGACCCTCAATGCCCTCATATTCGAACAGCTTGTTGAGTCATGCTGCGTCTTGGGACAGATATATACCCGCAGAAAACAGCGATTGATGCCTTGGAATGGAAAATACCTCAGATGGCCCTCAAGGAAATGATACACTCGATGTGTAAAGTTGTAGGTGCGGTCGATTCCATTATATTGATAAATGCATTCCCGTACTGCTTGCGAATAGAGCTCATCAGTAAGCTCAAGGTTTTAGTTTTTGCTACTTCTCATCCTCAAAGAAACTTATCAAGCTGTTGATGGTAAAGCGTTTATGCTGGTCTCCTTCTTTACCTTGTAGTAAGGGTAGACTCATTTGAGACATGTTACCAAGAATAGCTCCAGGAGTAGACCACGATGGACGTGATCTGAGCAGCCAACTGGGCCCCCTTGCCTGCTAGGAGACTACGTCACTCACGGGGGCTCAAATCATCAAGTCTGGAAGTACAGCACTCTCGAGGTCCAGCATGGGTGGTCGCATAGCCTTTACTGAATGTCACTGTTTACCGGGAAATCCATCTAGGCGAGCCGCCTCTTTTCCCGATCGTCGTTTTATGATGCAAGTTATACCTAGGCAATGCAGAAGGAATGATAGCTACACGTATGAAAGATTGAACATTTCGCAGGAGACCGTTCAATCCGGTATTGACACTGGTTGCAACACTATGACTGACGTACATAGGAGAAGTGGTGTAGAGTCTGGGCTATGCAATGTACCCATCAAAATTAGTCAGGCATCTCGGTTTGAAAAGGCACTCTCAGAAAAGTTTTATTATGGGAAAAGCCTTGCTAAGGTAATCATAAACTAGAAGCATAAATTGTCATGAAAGGAAGAAAAGGAACAGGCTCTGGCCAAGCAAAAGGCATGCACGTCGCTGAATGAACGGTATGCGGAGTGCCACGGCTTCATCTCGCTTTGAAATAAGAGCCGGATTCAACTCTTCGAGGCTTTATTAAGGAGCCCTGAGATTCCGTACGTCCCACAGGCTACTTGGCATGGGGTCGCACGAGAGTTCGAGATAGTGAGGTGTATGCCAGATAAAGAAACATAGGAATTCATTCGTCCCTCATAACTTGTAGTCGACACGTCTCGTGGTACAAGATATATTGAGAGTATTGAATACGTTGACCTGAATTTGGATGCGCAGCTTCGAGTCCCTTTGTCCCTGAGCAAGGGGAAGATACTGAAATGAGTAAGACGCATGGCTGCCGGCATCATATCCTTATGAATAGTCCACCAATCCCAGCGTAGGAGATGCTCATGAATGCAGAAGTGATTGGATGTGCACTATAGATCAGTCCTGATTTAGCCCACATGGTATCGTAGAGATTCTGGTGGAAAAGTTTCCCACTCCTGTTGGTATTTGGGACGTGATATTTGGTATCTGAGCCAAATACCATTCCGAGAGAGTAAGCGACTTCGGAGCCTGGACTGAGCTGTTCAGTAAATACGCAGCTCGGGGAACATTGTACTGTACGTACCCTCATATGCCTCACATACCTCACGTACTCATATGTCATATACCCATATGGCGACACCGAGACCACAGGGATGATTGATGCTGTGACCCTGAGTCGTGTGCGAATTGCTTGCTACCTGCTCTTGCAAGCGGTGAAGCGAGGCTGCCAGAGGGCAACAACCCGTGTGCTGACTTTGGATTTCCTCCACCAGACGAGCACTCGAATAGTCGAAGTTCAAAATTTCTGCAATTCGAAGCGCATCTGTTCGGCCAGCCTTGCCGGCGTTTCAGTGTATTGTCCCGGCAGAGACATCGCAGATATCAGAGATGTGAATATAGGCGTAGAGCCCTGATACTACTACACCCATCTCCGTAATACAGTGGGCACTGTATTATTGCATTTCAACCATGAAGATAAACGAACCAATGTCTTTATGGCCCTCCCGCCTCCAGCTTCTAGCCTCTAGCCCTCGGGAAGACCCTTTCATGCAGATTGGGCTCCTCACCGTTAGTCGACCGCAACCGCAATTGTATGGGTGGAGCGGCGTCTTTCGGCGGTGCTTATACTGCGTGCCCGCCAGCGCCCCTTGCCCAAGTTTTAATGCTTTGCGGTGAGAACAATACCATACCATACCATACCATACCAATGGGTTCATTCCAGACAAGGTTTGGCTTGCAACTTACAGTCGAGCCTGCCAGCAGGCAGTCCGGTTTCCGAAGGGGTAATTAGGTAGCTCGCCATCGCCCTCATAAATGGCGTCAGATGGCATATTTTAGAATAAAATGATACAACATCCCCGAACGCTCTCATTTACCTCGATAAGGTGTGATCTCGCGATAGATTACAACTAGAGCAGTAGAGCTTCGGTGGGTTGCGCGCCTTTCTTCCTCTCTTCCTTCTTGCACACACTCTCTCTTATCAAAAGCTTTCCTTTGGTCTCGTTCTCTTCAACTTCCCCCTCTGCCGGGGCTGCTTGTGCAAATTTGTTCAGGATTTCACGCAGCTTTGACTTTGCCCCTTTGACCGATCTTTCGTTTCCTTGGGTCTCCCAACTCGCATCGTCATGGCCTCCACAATGCCTGCACACTCATTGCCAGAGCGCAGCCCTCAATCCAAAGCATCTCCGTTCCAGCTCAACGAGTCGATCACTGCCAGCCATGTCTTCGCTCCTGTTGCGAAGGTCACGGGCACGACCAAAAAAGAGCTCCTCGTCGTCTCCCCATACCTTGAGCCAGCTCACTTGCTTGATCTCTCTACCCTGGATACCGCCAATCAACTGCTCGCAAAAGCTCTCGTTGATCTGAAGTTCATAAGAGATGATCATAGAACAGCGCCATACGCCGATTCCCTCAATTGGCCCGAGATCATCAACTCGGTCCGCAAACTGGCTGAGGCATCCGAGTTCAAGTGGAAGACCACAGACTTGTAAGTGATCGCTTCCTGAACATGACTCGTGGAATAACGTGACGAATTCCCACTGACCTGTAAATCTTGATAGCTACATAGTCGTTTTTCGATCCAGGATTCCCCCCACCACGATCTATGCTGATCTCGGCGTTCTTGACAAAGCTGCGCATGCTGAGGCAACTGAGAGCGGAGGATTCCTAAAGTACGCCATGCCAACTCATTTAATTTGCAACCAATAGCTGATTGAATACTAGATACCTATTCTCATGCCCAGACATCGATGGTCGCAACCTGGCAACTTGTGTCTGGCGTAGCAAGCATGATGCAGCGATCGGTAGTGTCGGTCCGCACCACCGTAAAGCTGCTCATGCTACCCGACTGTTGTACACCGAATGGGCCATTGAGCGCCTGAGACTGGTCATCAATGATGATGTCAGGTCATGGGAGATTGTCGACTGGTCGGCCTGAGAAAATAATGGGTTTGCACGATTTTCCTTTTCTTTGAGCGACAGGAGTTCCGGAGTTGGGATCTAGGCCATCGCAGCGTTTATGAAGTAGCTGATAGACTCCGATGCTTTACTGCTAGACCAAAGAGATCCAATACAAGCCTTGTTGATCTCGAAATTGCTGCCCAGTGAGAGTGAAATCCATATACGAGCCGAGAGATAACATGAAAATACAGCTGATTAGAACGACAAGCCGAGGAAACCAAAATGGATCCGCTCGAGGGGGTAGGCAAGACTGATTGTAAGTCTGGCTTATACTATTGCCTTATCACCTGCAGCTCTCTAAGGTAGTTAAGCTTTCGAGCAGGTAACTTAGGATATTGTTCCAAGGTTGGTTGCTGGATGGGAAGAAGACACGGTCAAGCTCCCAGAGCGTTTGGTCTGTTTGGATTCGAGGCCAGAGTGCCCAATCATATATCTCCTGGCCGCTTTGAAGCCGTTGACTGGAGCAGCCATTCTCGTCTTCACTAGAATCGAAAGGCAATTAATAGACTCAAAAATAGGCCATTGGTGGAGCTATACCACTATTTTGAAGCAGACCATGCCAGTGACGTGAATCGAGCAGTGACATATATTTCTTGGCCAATAAAAGCGATACTGAGATGTATAGAAGCGCAAACAGTGGGCAGCTCTTGATGGGAAGTCGTTGACCGAGGAGGCTCAAAAACAAACGTGGGGGTTCTGTACCTTCCAGTGCAGGACAGAGCTTTCAGGCGTTTGTGATGCACGGGATGACATTTGTTCCACCACAGAGCTTCAGCCGAGTCGACCTAGAGATCTCTACATCTACATCCACACGCGACCTCGCCATTGATCGACAACAACGCCGCCTTCCCTCATTCTTCCTTCACAGTGTTGTTACTCAAGCCCCGGATTCTTCCCAAATTATCAGACAGCGAATAGATGCCCCGTTGAGTTTCCTTCAGAGCTTTCCGGACCCCTCCAAACGACTTCCTCGAAGCAGCCTCGACCTCCCTGTTCAAGACTCTCACTCGTTCGCAACTTTCAGGGCGATTTGAACAGTGCAAATCATGCCACAGCAGCTTAGTGCGAAGGAGCAGTCGCTCTTCCGCACAGTCGTGCGCAACTATGAGGACAAGCAGTACAAGAAAGGTTTGCCTGAAGCAGTTTCTTGTACATTCTGCTCCTATTAACTTCTTCTAGGAGTCAAGGCCGCCGACCAGATCCTCAAGAAGAGCCCCAAACATGGCGATACTCTCGCAATGAAAGCCCTGATCATGAACTCCCAGGGGAAAACCGACGAAGCCTTTGCCCTAGCCAAAGTTGCCCTAACCTGTGACATGAAGTCGCACGTCTGCTGGCACGTTTACGGGTTGCTCTATCGTGCGGTGAAGAATTTCGAGGAAGCTATAAAGGCATACAAGTTCGCTCTGAAGCTGGAGCCAGACTCTCAACAGATCCAACGAGATTTGGCGTTGCTGCAAGTACAGATGCGAGATTATGAGGGCTATATAGTCAGTCGCAGAGCAATGCTACAAGCAAGATCTGGCCTTCGACAGAGCTGGACAGCTTTGGCAGTGGCACATCATCTAAATGGAGATCTCGCAGAGGCAGAGCGTGTCCTGACAGCTTACGAGGATACTTTGAAGAATCCTCCTTTGAAAACAGATTTCGAGAACTCGGAGGCTGTTATGTACAAGAACTCATTAATTGCAGAGCAAGGCAATATCCAGCAAGCGTACGACCATTTACAATCAGCTGGGAAGTACAATCTCGACAGGCTTGCGGTGCAAGAACTCCGCGCGACATACCTCATGAAGCTTGATAGAAAAGAGGAAGCTGCGAAGGCCTATCGAGCCCTTATTGAAAGGAATGCGGAATACAAGTCATATTATGACGCGCTCATTGATGCATTGGCAATTTCGGAGTCGGACCATTCAGCTCGTAAAGCAATTTACGACGAGTATGCGGAAACATATCCTCGTTGCGATGCGGCTCGTCGTCTGCCTCTGGACTTCTTGGAAGGTAAAAGCCTTACATATCTTCGAGCTAGAACAATTGCTGACAGAAGCGCTAGGGGATGACTTCAAAGCTGCTGCTGATAAGTATATTCACCGAATGCTTGACAAGGGAGTGCCTTCAACCTTTGCCAACCTCAAGCACCTGTACTCGAATACAACTAAGAAGGAAACTCTTGCAGCTTTGGTTCAAAATTACATTGACGTTGACAGAAGCGAAGCCAATACTGAGCCAAAAAGGAACGGCGATACATCAAAAGGTGCTTCAGCAGCATACTATTTTCTCGCTCAACATAATAACTACCACCTAAGTCGAGATTTAAACAAAGCAATGGAGTACATAGATAAAGCTATTGGGTTGGAACCTGAAAGTGTTGATTTTCACATGACAAAAGCTAGGATATGGAAACACCGTGGGGACACACGGAAAGCGTCCGAATTGATGGAACAGGCCCGCCTTCTCGACCCACGAGATAGACATATCAACACCAAGACCGCCAAGTACCAGCTACGGAATAACGAGAATGAGGCCGCACTCAAGACAATGGGGATGTTCACGAGGGCAGAGACTGTTGGAGGACCGCTTGCAGATCTCCATGATATGCAATGCATGTGGTTCTTGACTGAGGATGGACAAGCATATGCTCGTCAAGGCAATTTAGGGCTCGCTCTCAAGCGTTTCACGTCAATCTACAACATATTTGATGTCTGGCAAGAAGACCAATTCGATTTCCACAGCTTCTCGTTACGAAAAGGTCAAATCAGAGCCTACGTAGACATGATGAGATGGGAAGACAAGCTGCGTGAGCACCCATTTTTCAGTCGGGCCGCTTTATCAGCAATTGAGATCTATATCAAGATCCATGACAAGCCATTATCGAACGGGACAAATGGAGACAGCAATGCCAATGGTGACGATGCTGCAGAGAGGAGGAAGGCAGCGAAGAAGGCCCGAAAGGAAGCTCAAAAAGCCGAGCGAGAGGCAGCTGCAAAGAAGGCTGAGCCAAACAAGCCTGTGCGAGCTGACGACGGAGATTTGAAGAAGAAGGATGATGACCCAGATGGAATTAAGCTTGCTGCGACGACAGAGCCAATGACCGATGCCATGAAGTTCTTGACACCTCTGCTTCAATTCAGCCCAAGGAGTATCAATGCACAAATCGCTGGTTTCGAGGTATTTATGAGAAGGAGTAAGTCTTTCCATTCGGCATTATTGGCGAGATACTAACAAAGCTGCAGAAAAGTACCTCCTCGCTCTCAAGTGCCTCCTGGCTGCATCGGCTTTGGACGAGGAAAACTCCACTGTCAAGGAGCAAATCAGCCGATTCAAGGCTGCCGTCGATACTGAGTCTGAGTCCCTTTCACCAAAAGCGAAGGCGGTCGTCATATCCGAATTGGCAACGCTAAAGGTCTCCTCATGAAACGTCGAACACAAAAGGGTTGTTTCTACTATGGGATCCAGTGTCCAGTACCGGCATAAAGGGTGCCATTCTATGAATGAGAATCAATTATTTTAAGCCACTTCAGCATGTAATGCCATAATCTGGATGGATGGCCGTCTGTTTGTGAACGTACCCAAGATCAGTGTGGTGGAATTAAAATAGAAAAAGGTTCACATTTGGCACTCATGGCCTTCGGTCCAAACGAATAACAAGTAAGAGTGAGAATGACAGGGGAGATTCGTAGTATCCATGCCGTACTTCGCTTCGCTGTGCGTACATTTGCCATTCTGAATCATTCCAGATACTCCAAGCTGGATTTCCAAAACTACACGAGATGTACAGGCTCTATGTGGCAGTCGATATCGCTATTCCATATCGTACAATGCAACCAACTATCCATCCCTTGGTTTCATCCAAAATAATTACACTTCGCCGACCACTTTCGAACTATTTACTCACTCCATCTTACACCCACTATCCCTGGACATCCTCCCCCTCTCCCTCAACAGGATTAGGCTTCTTTTCCTTCTCAAACCCTAATACCTTGATGCCCTCTCGGCCTAAAGTCCGAATCCCACCTTTAAGCCACCCTTCAATTTCTTTTTCCGGTACCACAATATTCCTCGCTCTCGTCTCATCTTCAGGTGTCAACTCCGACCTGCGCATCCGGCTAGCAATTCGCGGGTCTAAAACTACGGGCTCTAACCATGTACGTTCTGGCTCACCATCAAGTCGAACTCGGGCACTTTTATGCCATTCCTTCTCCTCTTCTATGAGTGCTGATTGCTGCTCTGCTATTTGCGGGACAGCACCAGTATTACTATCGCCATTCTGAACGCCTCCATCAGCCCCCTCTGAGGAGAAAGAACTAGAGAATTCAGAGGAAGGATTGGACGTCGTGTAATATGGTCTGTAAGTGGAGAGTATTATGGCTGCTGTCTCTCGCCCGATGGAATCTGCTAGGACGCGTCTGTTTAGGAACCGATAGAGACGTTTTGGTGTGTTGAGGAACCCTAGGATGTGAGGGAAAGAGATCGGCGTTGATGGGTCGAACTCTACTGGAAGGTCTGGTGGGCTGGGAGCGGTTGCGTAGGCGGATACGGAGATGAAGGGCGCTGGTTGGGGAGGTTTTTTGGTTTTGTCGTCTGACTTTGAGGTTATATCTTCACCTGGGGAGAGAGCATTTGCTTCTCTGGGCTCAGAGATGAGAGTAATTCCTGGTAGAGTTTCCATGGGCTCTTTCACTTTGGTGTCCTCGGATGGCTTCTCTTCAACTGGCTTCGGCGCTTCTTTGAGAGGTCCCAGCCATCCTTCATGTAAACCCCGGACGTATTCCTTCCATGTATGTCTCCCAAGGACAATATCTCCCATCGGCCCGTCGAATTCTTTGATTCCAGATGTCCTGCGGGTCTCGGTCACAACGTCCTCCCCTGTCCGTTGCTCAGGCGGCGTTCTCGAATTGCGTATCCTTTCCGCCAGCTCAGCTCTTACATCGCCCTCTTTCCTTCCCTGTACGAAGTCCCAATCGAGCCCCGATGCAACAAGAATCGGCTTCACATAGTCCTTGAAGTGATCCTGCGCAACTCTTAGTCCGTCCGTGGGCGGTCCTTCCAAATACACAGTGAGTCTCCTGGGCATTGATTTGGCATCCAGGGGTTCCTTCGCAATGTGCTCCACAAGTTTGCACCATTTTCTCTGCGCGCGCTTTTTCTCCCGCTTGTCGTAGATAACGGCGGCAGTGAAGGAGCCTGTTATGGTGAGAAATATGGTCCAGTTTCGGGAGGGTAGCTTTGGCCGGAAGTTTTCCCCGAATCCGAGGTACTTCCACATTGGATTCGGTGGCTTCAGAGGTTTAGCAATTTTCGCATCGACTGGAGTTTCTGGCTTGGGTGCAGGGAAGGCATTTGGCTGTTATCATTAGAACTGGCGATTGAATGCTGTATGAAAGGATTTACCTCTGAAGCCGCTGGGTGCATGGTGTCTGCCATGATTTTAGCCGTCTGTCTTCATTCGGGGTTACGAATGGTCGGCACAAATACAAGCGCAATAAAGAGAAGTTTCGTATGAATTAACTTGCAAGCTTTCGAGGTCGCTCGGAACTTTTTTGGAGGACATGTACCTCGGAGGCGGGAGATGATCCGTTCCGCACCCGAGACCAAGCGAGAGTGCGGAAGGTCAATAACGACCATCTGAAGATGCTACGACGCATAAGCCGATACCAAATTTGCTTCTCGATAAACTAGAGCCGGATGATGAGTTGGTCACGTCGCCTTGACTTCATATTGCTTTGGAGTCCGCTTGATGCATGTTTATTTATATGTGTGAATTGGGACGGGAGGCTTCTGACTGCCCTCGCTTGCTCCTGGAGGCACCAAAAACCGACCTACTCTAGGCAAGAACATAAAGGCATATGAAGCCTCCGATCAGGCTCGAACTGAGAGCAGGATACATGGGAAAGATCAGGACTTTTACACTTCATTCCATATAGAGTTCTCCGTGAACAATCCTATCCTTTTCCGCACCAGCATTATGAGCACGGGGCATTCGATGCCTCCCTCACCCAGCTCGCTTGACACTGCCATGTTCGTCACCGAAGGAGTTTCTTTTCATTATTGGTATGCAAGCACAACACCACTTGAACACAACATGTTGGCACACGTATGACTCTTGCGGCGTCTTTTACTCCAATTCCGTCAGAAGAACCTTCGCAAAATTCATAGGGTGTCTACTTGATACTGCAGGAGTGGCATGCAGCGGAATTTGGAGGCGGAAATCAATCATAAGGTAATTCGCCGAAAGTGGAGTGCCGTGCCAGTCGTTGAACCTAGGTCAAGTGGCCAAGCATCTTCCTCAGAGGATTAGCTTTCCTTGGGTTCATCTGTCCATGACAACGACGTGGGACAGCTGCATGACAAGTGATGGCGTACAGTGGCCCGTCTGGGTACCGCTCTTACATTTGATGTCTCCTTTGCCGTGACACCAAAATCATGCATCTCTTGTAATCCTGCCATCACATCTCCAGACTGACAACGTCAACGGTCATGCTGGTTGGGACCAAACCTGCGAGGTCATTGGGTTGCTTATCTCAATACTTGGTAAACCTGTTCTCTGCTGCAAAGAATAGAGTTGACAGGTTCATGGAAACGGGCGTACTTAACACATACCTTAGGGGCTGCAGCCTGCTGTGCACTAGTGCCATTTAGAAACTTGGGAAGCAATTGATATCTCAGGATGGAGAGAAGTCCAATCAGCCATAGTCCACTCACCCGTGCAATCATACCAGGAAAACGAGGGAAGGTGTGCGTTGCACTTCTTTAGGCTGAAAAGGCGCAATCTTGATGGTACCTGTTGGTACACAGCAGAGAGCCGGCAGCCGTGAGTGCACATATGTGGACGAAGAGAGAGTGTGACTGCGAGAACCCCTATTCCACGCAGTGCAGATATCCTCAGCCTTTAATTGTAGACTGTGCGGCAGTCAACGTGCATGGCCTTTGGGTGGACTTTCTGGTGACAGGCATGCTGTTGACGCAAATAAAGGCACGCAACAAATAGCCCGCTTGCTTGAAGCCGTTGTCTTCGTCTTCGTGCCTAATCCAGTATTTACTGTCCTTGACCCCTGGCTCGCTAACGAAGTATAAGTAACCTAGTGCTGCGGTGAAGGTCGACATTGCGGGTTCTGCCTCAAGTTGCCCCTTCGGCCAACATCTCCTCACTGCGATTGCGACCACAAGACAGAGCAGACCTTGCAACTACTTCTGCACGGCGCCTCTCTTCTCTGCACGACTCGTTGTCTACGCACCTTCGAAGTCCGGACAACAGAATCTACTCGAGGCTGGTTGGCAAAGCGGTGTGTCCGTGGAGAAGGTTAGTTTGGATTGTTCGAGGCCAACCTTGAGCGCACACGACAAGGAGGGTCACTTGAACCTTAGGACAGCTCTTCGAAACACCTCCACTGCTCCGAACTGAAGCCGTCCCGAAAACATGGAGAACAATAATAATAACAACCGTTTCTACCTGAACCTCAACAACGATCGATCTGCCTTCGCCGACCGAGCATATCCCACGACCCCTTCAACTTTCCCCAACCCTATCTTTCCCCCTTCAGGCCAGCAAGGTCAGGCTCAGGCTCCTCCTTCGCAGTCTCAGCAACAGCAGTCATACGGAACAGGCTTTGCTCCCTCAGGATACTTCATGAACAATCCGTACCCTCCCAACTATCCTCAGCAGCCCCCTTCGAGCTCGTCTTCGAACTACCAACAGGCCCCTCAAGCTCCTCAAGCTTCCTATCAACAGCGCCCAGCTCCAGTTGCCGATGCTACGAATGGCCTGGTTCACCAATTCTCCCACCAGAACCTCGGTGGACGGGCCTCCCCATATGGCAACCGTCAACCTTCCCCAGGACAACGGCCACGAACAGCTGGAGCAACTGGTCAGCAACCTGCTTATAACAGTTATCTGAACGCACCTATGCCCTCTGTTCCACAGCAGAACTGGCCAGAATTCCAGCCAGCTCCGGAGAGAAACCCTGACAGGTATGGATCGTTGGCACAGACAAATCAGAAGAAGTGTGCATCGCTTGCGGAGGCGTTCTTCAAAGATAGCGTCAAGAGAGCCCGGGATCGTAATGTTCGGTAAGCAAATTCCACAATCAGAGCTTTTGCACTGAATATCTGTCACATTTGTGACATTGCTAACATTCATCCGAAGTCAAAGCGAGATGGAACAACGGTTGGGAGATCCGAACCAGTCACAGTCAAGACGAGAACAGACCTGGTCAAATGCTGGCAAGCAGGAGGGCAAATATCTACGATTTTTACGAACCAAAGATTCTCCAGACAACTACCAGACTCTGAAGATCATCGGAAAGGGTGCCTTTGGGGAAGTGAAGCTCGTCCAGAAGAAGCAGGATGGCAAGGTCTATGCTATGAAGTCGCTCATCAAGAGTGAAATGTTCAAGAAGGATCAGCTGGCCCACGTTCGTGCAGAGAGAGATATCCTTGCTGAATCCGACAGTCCCTGGGTTGTGAAGCTCTACACCACTTTTCAGGACTACGACTTCCTCTATATGTTGATGGAGTTCTTGCCTGGAGGCGATTTGATGACAATGTTGATCAAGTACGAGATCTTTTCTGAAGATATCACTCGATTCTATATTGCTGAGATTGTCCTGGCGATCGAAGCGGTTCACAAATATGGCTTTATTCATCGGTAGGTGGAGCTTATCATGAGCAAGACTTCGTCAATTGTCAACTTTGCGGAGGGCAAGCAAGGCTAACTTGTTGATAGTGATATCAAGCCCGACAATATCTTGCTTGATCGTGGAGGACATGTGAAGCTGACCGATTTTGGGTTGTCAACTGGTTTCCACAAGCTACATGACAACTCATACTACCAACAACTTCTTCAAGGGAAGTCCAACAGACCAGCAAACAGAAACTCGGTCAACCTGGATCAAATCAATCTGACAGTCAGCAACCGCGGTGTGATCAACGACTGGAGAAAGTCTCGGAGAGTCATGGCATACTCAACCGTCGGTACTCCTGATTACATTGCTCCAGAAATTTTTGGTGGCCACGGCTATGCCCAGGACTGTGATTGGTGGAGTTTGGGTACAATCATGTTCGAATGTCAAATTGGATGGCCTCCTTTCTGTGCTGAGGATGCACACGATACCTACCGAAAGATCGTAAATTGGCGCCAATCACTCTACTTCCCGGAAGATGTTCAACTGGGCCCTGAAGCTGAAAACTTGATCCGAAGGTATGTTAAAATCGTCATAAACGTCAGCTTCAACTAACCCATCTAGTCTTGTGTGCAACACTGAGAATCGTTTGGGCCGAGGAGGAGCCGACGAAATCAAATCTCACAAGTTCTTCCGTGGTGTTGATTTCGACAGTCTCCGTCGTATTCGTGCACCATTCGAACCCAAGCTCGCTTCAAACGTCGATACCACTTACTTCCCGACTGATGAGATTGACCAAACCGACAACGCTACGCACCTAAAGGCCCAAGCTGCTGCCAACGGACCGCGCATTGAGCAGCCTGAGATGAGCTTACCGTTCATCGGTTACACCTTCAAGAGGTTTGACGATTTCAACAAGAACAGCCGTTAAGTCTATTCTTGGTTTCAGAGTCATTAGCAACAATACCCGGGCATGTACATCCATCTATCCTATCTTCTGATCGGCACTCTGGGCTAGGCTCATTGGCGTATAACTCTGCGCAATTCACTTTACTGTCGTCCCGACCAAAGGAGCTTTCTCGGACAACCTTTGAGTAAATCGCCTTTCTCCAGTCAGGCCGAGTCAGGTTGGTGAGCCATTGACTATCGAGACTTGACACGATGGGTGATCATATGCATACATACTGCACTTTGCACGCATGGGCATTTTCTTACATGATTCCTCAAAGAGCTTGATTCGCATTTTACGGCGCAGGTCTAGAATTGAAATGCGCGATAAGTAGCAGAGCCCCACCTCAATTCATTGAGTAACCAAACAATCCAGCAATCTCAAAGTTCTTCTGTGATATAAATCTTCCATCCAGTAACCCCTGAACTCCATGCAATGAGAACAGCCTTCATCGTCTTGAAAGTCCCGACGGAGCCAAACCAGGAACACCACTGTATCGCTCCTCTCTCTCTGTCTTGAACATGACCTGTACCCAGAACTCCTTCAAATCCGGATCCCACCACGTATAGTATCGATCATTGGTACGGTCCACCTCCCGCGCCTGTAGCTTGAAGCCACACGTCTCATACGGCTCCGCAGCTACCAACATGTACTGAAAGTTCTTGTCGGGAGGATCATCAATCTTCTGCTCAAAAGCACTCATGAATCTGACCTTCGGTGTAACATCAGGCGCAATCTCAGGATACTGCAGTTGGAATACCAAGCCCTGCTGTCTCGTAACCGGATCCCTCGTCTTTGTGATCTTGTATCCTGGTCTTCCAATTTTCACCACGTTCCTCTTGACCGCAACCTGCGCACCCACCATTCCAATTGGCATGCCTGTAACAGGATCCAAGCCTGGCCGGCCCTCCTTCTGCTCCTTCGCTGCACGGCGCGCCAGGTTAGTTTGATGTTTGCGGCCTTGCGTGTGGGCGAGGTAGGAACCGTCATTTTGGTGAACTGTCAAACAAAGTCGGCACTCAAAGGATCCGACGTGATTCTTGAAGAAGTAGGGGTCTTTGTCGAGGTCGATGGTCTCCAAGGCGAGTTTGCGCAAACGCTCGCGGCGATCGGCATTGGTTGCTGAAGTTGAGGCGACACCTCCGCCACCGAACTTCGAACCTGCGCGGTTCTGGTAATCCATCGTTGTAGGGTTTGATGGCTTGAAGTGTTTTCGTGGAGAGGTTCGCTGGATTGAGGTTCAAGGAAGCCTGGAAAAAGTGAGCTCGGCTGCCAGCCGAGTCTCAGCCTTTTCCCAAGGCTGCAATTCTGCCGCCCTCTGTCAGACAACCACATCAGCATCGCTTGGACCCTACCTACTTACCTTTCCTCAGAGATGTCGTCTGTGTATTATGTAGGTAAGAAGATTATATACGATACTGAAATCGAGAAAGATATTGACAGTCATCTGCACATTCACTCTTGAGGACGCGTCCAAGACCAGCTCAGACCCTGACATCAAACAGGTAGACGAGTGTCATTCAAAGGCCGATTGTGTACCATCCGCTATATCGGGACGGTGGATGGTACCAAATCAGATAAAGAGTATCTCGGAGTCGAGTGGGATGATTTGAAAGGCAAACACGACGGCGTTCACCAGGGAAAAAGATATTTCACATGTACGTTATTTAAAGTCACATCAAACTGCGTCTTCTTGAAAACATCATTTCTAAGCATCACTGTAGGCTTAAACCCTTCGCCCACCGCTGCATCATTCATTCTCTCCTCTTCCCGCACTGCTGATTCAGAGCGATCCTTCGTTAATGCTGTCCGGGAGAAATACGGTACACCACGCACGACGGATGATTCAGATGAAATCGTTATCTCCGGGAAAACTGTAGAGGAAGTCGGATTTGATAAGGTTAGATCACAGCAGGCTCGATTGCATGAATTGAAGATTGTCTTGGTCGACGGTCAACGAGTCAACAGTGCCGAGAACTCATCTCTCGAGATCAAGACTGTCTGTCCAAAAATCGAAGAGCTGGATCTAAGTAGGAACCTTTTTACCAAGCTCTCGGAAGTAGCAAAAATATGCTCTGAGCTTCACAATTTGAAGACTCTGAGAATTAGGTATGTTTCATCTTGGTACAAGGCAATAATCCGATACTAAATGACACAGTGGAAACCGATTTCAAGATGTCCTCGAGGACTCTCGTCTAGCTATGGACAACCCTTATGTCTCTACGTTCTCAAATGTCACAGATCTCACTATGGATGAGATGCTACTTGATTGGGCCTGGATTGTTGATATTGTTACCCAATTTCAGCAACTCACGAGACTTGCGACCTCCATGAATGGATTCACAAGGCTCAGGCATCCTCTGCAAGCCGAGGGCCTGCTATCATTAACTTTGGAGTACAACTCATTTCAAAGTATCACAGATGTTATTGTCCTAAGAAAGTTGAACTCTCTTGAGGTCCTGCGGTTGAAGGGGAATGAAATCTCTAAAATCGACGAAGAGCCATACGAGCTTCCAAAGCTACCTTCGTTCGGCAAACAGTTGAGACATGTTGATCTGTCCTACAATGCGGTATCTGATTGGAAGTTTGTCAATGACTTGGACCATGTCTTCCCTGGCATGACATCTCTTCGATTCGCCCATAATCCAATCTACAAAATTAGCAAAGATGCGGGATCGTTCTCGAGTATGGACGATTCGTACATGTTTACGCTGGCACGAATCGGAGGACTAGACACATTGAATTTCAGCAAGATCACCCCAGCAGACCGCACCAATTCAGAGATGTTCTACCTCTCCCAGATCACTAAAGAGGTATCCGAAGCACCAGAAAATAAAGAAACAGAGGTGATCTCCCGTCATCCTCGTTATGCCGAGCTTTGTGAGAAGCATGGTGCACTTACAATCATCCGCAAGGAAGAAGGAATCATCAATCCCAATCTTTTAGAAGCTCGTTTGATCAGATTCAAATTCTATATGCCACCGAACAGCCGGCCAGGCCAGACGGACGAGATCAGATTGCAGAGGGAGCTTCCCATGTCGTTTGATGTCTATCGAGTGAAGGGGCTTGTGGGCAAGATGTTCATCATTCGGCCAATGTCCCTGCGTTTGATTTGGGAAACGGAAGAATGGGACCCTGTGGCTGAGTATGAGGAGTATGAGGAAGATTATGAGGACGAGGGGATGCTTGATGAAGAAATTGTTGCGAAGAGAGAAAAGGGGAAGTGGATGAAAAGAGAGGTGGAGATTGAAGATGGTACGAGACAAGTGGGAAATTGGGTGGATGGTCTAGAAGCCACTGTGAGGATAGAGTTAAGGTGAGATGAATGATACCCTTGTGCGACTTTGACTCCCCGGGATACCCGTTGTTCTTTGTTTGAAATCGGTGATAAATGCATGCTCTACAAGTGAGACAGGTCAATCAGAACGTATTTGCGTGCGTATAAATACAGCAGGCCCGGAAGCGAGTTTGCCTCTTGGCTCACAATCGCGAGCACCGAGTAGTTAGCCTCCAGGTCCACAAACGAATCAAGTCATAACAATCCTGGATATCTATCTATAAATACAAAAATGCGTTCACTTCTACAAATCTCGTTCTTCAGCATCGTACTCATCCTCTGGCAGAACGGAGCATAAGTCTCTCATGAATAGAAGTCCCTAAGTCTCCGCTCCTTCCTCAGTCGAACGACAATGCATCCCCACGCTGTTCCTGCAAGCCATAAAGGCAAACCTTGGCCAGCTTACTTTCTCGTCCGCCAACAGGTGAAGTCGTCCCTCTGATCGCGGTAGACGAGCTCCTCCCGGGACAGACCTCGTCGGAGTTCCTCGCTCCTTGGACTTGAAGGAAACGATAGGCATGTTAAATCTGGGCTTGCAACGACGTAGTGGTGCGTTCTATCAGATATTGTCGGTGGATGGAAAGGGTAGAGTTGTGAGAGGTGCTGAGAAGGTCAAGTGAGTGGCGACCGAACTACATCCAAGATCCGTAGCAGCGAAATCTAACTGCGGTACAGTAAACCAATGACTGAGACCCTGGGTTCGGAACGAACGATCGCTCATGACCACTCAAGCACAACACCAATCACTACTCCTCCAACAACTGACAAAGCAGCGCAATTGCACCTAACGCAATTCCGAGTAGAATCTAGCTCTGCCACTGCCAACGCAAGCACCAAACAACAGCCTCAAAACCAACTCTGCCGTCACTGGTGCCGCCATGGCATCTGCAAATGGGGCCAGCAATGCCGATACCGACACAGCATGCCAATGAGCACTTCCGGTCTCCAGGAAATAGGCCTCGTCCACTGGCCTGTCTGGTTCCGACGCGTGAATCCAGGGTATTTCGCAGCCGAGGTCGTGACTTCCAACTCGAACTTGGGTCGAAGTAAGGTCAAGAGGAGTGTGGAGTCGATGGGGTGCACGAGTCTGGGTGGGAATGGAGGAACTTGTTGTGGAGTATTGCATGGACCTGGTAATGTTGGTAGGGAGAGAGTGGGTGAAACGGAAAGGCAGAGTAACAGGCTTAGAGGTGACAGGGTCGAGAGGATGAGTGGTAGTGAAAGGGGTACTGGTAGAGGTCTCAGGAGCGATGAGCTTGGAGAGCAAATCATCGCCAGGTTGAGAACATTCAGCCGAGAGCATGCTACAATGGGCAAGTCGGGCGAGACAGCGAGTGATAGATCTAGTAGTGCATCGTTGGTTGAGAGGGCTGCTGCGAGGGATACAAAGAATTGGGAGGACGAGAGTGATGATGAGGACAATGCCATCTTGGAGAATAAAATGAGCAGTAAGGATAAAGACGAGGTTGGTAAGGGAAAGGGAAAGCTGGTTGACGTTCAGATTGTTGATAGGAAGGAGGTGGTATGTTTGTGAACAGAATATCTCCGCATGTTTTTGGTCATCTGGCTTCTGGAGTTGGCAAATTTGGTGGTCTTGAACGCTGCGCTGCCGCTTTTCGCAATGGGAATATAGCAAGATCATTTCGATTTATCTCCCTTGACAAAATATCTCCATAAGCTAATAGAGATAGCATATAGCTTTCCGTAACTCCAGATGCGCCATTCCTGTTGACTCCGCACCGAATGTAGTGCATCGCTTAGCAAACGCCTTTGTCAACAAACCTCTGCAGACCACAGACCGGTTCCCATTCCCCATAACACATCCCAAGCCGATGGAAGTTCAAAGTGCAGGCCGTCCCAAAAGAGCTCTAATCCTGGCGCATGCCAGCCAGTACTTCAGCAGCATTCCTTGGTTTCTCCATTGAAGGAATCATAGGACTAGGCGACGAGGGAGCTATCCTTCCTGGAGGTGACCCAGCATTGCTTCCAGCCGGAAGAGCCGCCAAATTGATTCCCCCCGAAGCTGGCAAGCTCACAGCACCCTCCAAGACCATTCTTCGTCTCTCATGCCAGTCAACCTCTGTGGCAAGTGATTGATCCAGCAAGATCTCCTTTTCCTGCCATTCCTTCTTTCGGAGCTCCTCCATCACTTCTGCTTGCTTCTTCAGAGCCCCACCTTCTTCTTGAGCCCATTCTATTTCTTTTTTTAACAGGTAGAATAGCTCTTTGGGACCCCTTGCTTCTTCGTCGGCTGTAAATCCAAGCTCGACGGGATATGCGGAAGTCCATCCTGGTAGGCCAAGTGGGCCATGGCCGTTTGTGGTACCATTCGCATGTGGTGGTCCCGGAAGCTGCCCTTCTGGTTGCGTTTCCTTGACGTTGAGCTTCAAACGCTGGTTCTTGTGTGCCGCCGACATTGATTTGGGGATCGGATCTGACGGGCGCAATGCTTCAGTCTCGTGAACTGTTCGGTGGTGCTTGGCCAGCGCGTCTGAACGTGTGAAGGCTCGATCGCATTCTATGGCAATTAGCAGCCATCTCAAATCCTCAACAAAATACATACCAGGAAGTGTACAGTAAAACGGCTTTTCCCTCGTGTGGCTCCTCATGTGTGCCTTAAGGGCATATGCGCTGGCATGTGGTAGCCCTTTCCGCGAACAATCAGACCATTCGCAGGTATACTTTTTCCCACGCGACTCAATATGCTCGTTGTGAATATGCTCCACGAGCTGGTCCATGTTGCTTTGGTCCCCCGCTTTGCAATGCGACCACCTGCAGACAGTAACTTGTTCATGAACGTCGTCGTCGTCCAAGCGGCTTGCTGGAGAGAGTGGTACCTCTCCCTCGCTGTCTGAAGAGATGGACATAGCGTCGTCAAATTTAGGTAGTGCTGCTTTGTATGATGCGTCCAGAGTCTCTTCGATCTTCTGTTGCTGCTCGAGAGGTATTATCGGAGCCGACCCTTGCTCTGGATCTTCGGAGTCGTTGTCGTAGTCGAACTTGACTGACTCGATGGACGAGAGAGGAGAACCCGGAGGGGAATCATCGTCATCCATGGCCGCGGTACTCCAATTCACTTTTATAAATGTAGCTGTTTCTAGCACAAGTGCGTGACGGTGACGGTGCACTCTGGGGAGATACAGTAGCTGCACCGTAGCATCTCGGGGCGGATTAACTCGCTCCGGTACCATAAATTAAAAGAAAATTACAACAGTGCTTCAGAACATCATAAATTTCAGCTTTGTTAAGACACTTTCAAGCAATCAACTCGTAAGTCTTCATCTACTGTCCGACATCTATTGCCTCATCTGCTATGATGACAGCTGTTCTGCAATTCGTAATCTCCAGATTTCGGTCTGGAGTATGCCGAAAGACCAACACATACACAGTTTCTGAGCACACAAACATTTTCAAAGATATTTTCAATCCACAATATCACTGCAAACGCTAATGTTGGCTCGAGATTAACAGTCTAGCCCTCAACATGAGCCATACCATGCGAGTCATATCTCTGCCCGGCGACTGAAAAGCTTGACAGTACCGACTCAATAGCCTTTAACTCGTCACTGGTCAAGGTGATATCCTTCGAGTTTTCAAAGATGCGCTCTACAGTTGTTGCGCCAGGTATAGGTATGACCTCAGGATTTCCGTTCTTCTTCGAGATGGAGCGAGTCCCTATGCAACGGATAAGCAAACGTTCAAGATATCCTGAATTTCCATGCCCGAAGAAGATCTTGAAACGTTGAGTAGACATTGTGGGCTTGCCAACACTTACAAGCAAGGGCCAGCTGAGCCGGTGTACAGCCTTTCTGCTTTGCAAGACTCTCCAGCTCTTTAACTAGATCTAAATTCTTGCTGAAATTCTCTGGCAAGAATCGAGGCATGGTTTTCCGCATATCGCCCTCTGGAATGTCGTCAGGGCTCTTGATCTGCCCTGTCAACATCCCTCTACCAATTGGCGAGTACCTATTCTTCAGTCAGTGCTGGAGAATTAGACAGGTACGAAGAACATACGCAATTACAGGAATGTTGTGCTCCGCGCAAGCGGCTGCCACGCCGTTGCTAAGAATATCCGTAGACCATAATGAAAGCTCCACCTCAACAGCCACAATCTTCGTAACCTCCGCAGCCCTTCGTACCGAAGCAGCAGATACTTCAGATAATGCAATGCCTCCAATCTTGCCCGCTTTCACAAACTCTTCAAGTGCCTTCATCGTAGTCTCAATCGGAGTGTTCTTATCCACTCTTGCGCACTCGAAGATATCAATACTCTTCTTGCCATCCAGTAATATCAGACAGTTCTCCACGGATGTCTTGATACCTTCCGGGGAACCATCAGGTTTCATATTTACTAGCCCTCCCTTGATGCTGAGAACCACTTTCTCAGCATCCTCAGGATACTTGGTAAAGTACTTATTCAAAAGAGTGAGAGAGTTGAAGTCTGGAGTGCCGTAGAATTCCCCGGCGTTCCAAAAATTTGCACCGGCTTCAAGAGAGGCTCGCAGCGCTTTAAATGATTGCTCCTCAGATTGAGGTTGTTTGCGCCATGTCATTCCTAATCGGTAAGTTAAATCCATGACTGATGGCATTGCAAGTGAGAGACCGCAATTGGACTTACCCATGAGGCCAAAGCCGATGGGGCCGATTTCCTTCCCAACAATTTGAGGCATATTGTCAATGAGGCTCGTCAGTTGAATGAAATAAAAGGGCTTAAGCAAATTATGAGGTGAGGTTTAGAGAGGTTTCCTAGGAGTTTATATGTCAAGCTTCTTCAAGGACTTAAGGCTGTCTCCGACGCGCCACAGCTTTTCAATCCGATCCCCCACTTGCGGGCCTGGAAAGGCGGGGTTACCATCAGAAGCTATGACGACGAGACTCAGAAGCGTACAGGCTCCTTGTATATATCTTCACAAGAACAGACGTGCATATTGCATCTTGTATGGTAGTAACATCACCCAGCTTGGTCTCCTCTAAGCTCTTGGTCGCGGAGAAAAATCATTGGTACCCTTCCATGTTTCCTCTTTTAGTCGATGCTTGACAGCTTTAGCGCAGGCATAGTAAAGCTTGGGTACATATCGGCTCGTTCCTGTAATGCAAACCACCTTACATGACAAGATGGAAGAACGAAGCTCAGCAACTCACCGAGATAACTCGCCTTCGATGTTTTCATCTGGGGAAGATACCCCCCGGATGCCTCAAGAACCACGATTCCCGATTTTATGCCGACCTTTTTTTATTTTCCTAGTTCCAAAACCCGTAAAAAGCACTAATCGTATTTGTTGTCAACTTATCGGTCCATTCCTCTAAATCGCCTTTCCCATCTGTCTCTTCTTGGCAGACGCAGACTCCTTCGATGCAAATGGAAACCCACTGGTCCTCTTATCCGCACCCGTCTTCCTGCTGATCCTCCCAGACGTCGAGGCAAACAGAATACACCACAATCCGACGGAAGCCAGGGCACCTGAACCAATCGCTCCCAGGACGAAGGGTGTCTGGCCCGAGCCAGTGTAGCGGGCATAGCAGTAGAATGCCATGGCAGAGTGGTACACAAAGCTTATTGTCAAAACTGGTACCGCGTATGGTGCTTTTGGGTCTGAAGCATCGGTTGTGACAGCGGCATTTGTGGCTGGGATAGTCAGGACAGCTCACTCAAGGAGACAGCCTTAGGCTTGGGACTCACTATCGGAGATCGAAGAGGTAAGGGGGACTGAGCCTGTTAGGAGCACGATCATGATCCCGAGGGTTAACAGCGTCAGTCCCAAGCAGCGGGAGAAGTATTGCTCGAGAGCTGGCATCTGTAAGCTGGAGAACTTGAGAGAGGAAAGCTTTGGCATACGAGTAGCTTCTCTGACATCAGGAGAGAGTAGAGTGATAATTATTGTAGGAGATACAATCAATGGAGCAGCTTGGAGAGCCAACCAAGAGGCAGATCCGTAAGAGTAAGTGTAGAAGACCTGCGAGAATTAGATCTCGACTGATTCCTCGTACCTACCACACCTGGTAGCTGGAAAGATACTCACGTCCATACTGTGACTTTTCAGTGTGATGTGAAAATAAGGGACAGATGAGGATTCGGGTCGGAATGAAGATGGTACGAAGATAGGACTCTGCTCTATTTTGCTGTTTTTTGTTGTTGTTTTGTTACGAGTAGGTTATTTTGTTTTGTTTTGTTTTCTTTTGTTTAGTGCTGTGAAGTAAAGTGACATGACATGACAGCATGAGCGCTGAGCGAGGAGGAGCTACGTCATCGCCCAGCCGACATAAGGGACTCTCGGTACGTACTGTACGCTGTACGAAGTAGGTAAGCTCAGGCTAAGGTAGCGAGAGAGCACTGGAGCATCAAGTCCGCGCATGACAATGGTAAGAGGCAAATGTACAAGGTGCTGTAGAGTGAGTGAGTGAGTGAGTGGAAAGCTGGCCCCTCTCGGCTCTTGGACTCCTGCTGTTGAAGCTCATCCTAAAACTACCTACCTACTCCGTAGGTAAGCTTGTGGGCAATAATCTGTTGTAGTTCAGTGCCCTCTATTCTGACAAGAGGATTGATTGTGCTTCATCAGATCAAATAAGATCTGATGTCTCCACATGCACATCTAGATAGGGTTATGTCTGGAACACTGAGCCTGAGCCTGAGCCTGAGCCTGAGCCTGATCCTATTCCTGATTCTATTCCTATTCCTATTACTATGCCTATTCCCACCTCAATCCTGATTCTGTTCACGCTTTCGCAGGGTCCCAAAAGAGTTTAGGGCGGGGTACACCACAAAAGGAGACGGTCACGGGCCTAAGATACCCCAGAAGTTGAAGCATTTCCGATCCGATAATCGGGCTCGCATTACCAACCAACTGCATTGGCCTACCAAGAATATTTGAGCTACTCCTACCTAAATTCCGCCCCGTCAACAATTTTACGTCCCCGCAACTCCAAGAACGAGGAAATAAACCCACGCTGGCCGGGCCGGGCTGGGCTTTCTCTTTTCTTCTCAGTTCGAACACCATCTACGAGGGATCACCTCATCTGAAAAACAGCAAGCCAACGAGCAGGCCGTTCGTCCGATCCCAAAACGACAAATCTACAAGACTAGCGGCGCGACGTGCTCGCAGCTTGCCACATCTCAAATTATGTCGGCCATCCTGTCTGTGGATACTTTGAATGACTTCATATCTCCAGGTGTAGCTTGCATCAAGCCAGTCGAGACACTCCCGGCCAAGCCACAGAGCGAAAACGCAAGTCACCCTGCCCTTTCATCCATCTACCACGAGTTATCTAACAAATTTATCAGAACGAGTACGAAGTATCATTCAACACCGAAGCCCCTCCCGCCGACCTCCCACCCGCTCAAATATCCCTAACCGACTGCCTCGCCTGCTCAGGCTGCGTAACTTCGGCGGAAGCTGTGCTTGTGTCTCTACAATCGCACGCAGAAGTGCTGCAAGAACTCGATTCGGGACCAGCATTACGACTTAGGAGAGATGGAAGCGGGGTGGAGAATCTAGATACGGGGGGTAAGATATATGTTGCGAGTGTGAGTCCACAGACGAGAGCGAGCATTGCGGCGACGTTCAAAGTCACAGAGAGCGAGGCAGGGTACATGATCGAGCAATTATTGAGTGGGCCAAGGGGTATCAAGGGCAGGGCCGTTTATAGAAATGGTTTCCAGTGGGTTGTTGATACAAATGTTGCTCGGGAGGCGTGTTTGGTACTTGGGGCTGATGAAGTTACGCAATCTATGGCCACTGCCGAGGGGAAATCGAATGCGGCAGAGGAGGGAAGCGCTTCAAAGCAACCAAAGAGGCCAATATTGTCCTCCTCGTGCCCTGGATGGATATGCTATGCCGAGAAGACACACCCGCACATTCTCCCACATTTGTCACGCCTCAAATCGCCGCAAGCATTGATGGGAACATTATTGAAGACGACATTGTGTCAGAAACTTGGAATTTCGCCAGATAGGATATGGCATGTTGCAATTATGCCATGCTTCGACAAAAAGTTGGAGGCTAGTCGAGAAGAACTCACAGATGCGGTTTGGGAGGGACCCACCGGTGCTCGGGGTGTAAGAGATGTCGACAGTGTTATCACGAGCAAGGAATTGCTTATGTTGGCCGAGTCGAGACGAGTGGACTTTGCAAAGTTGCCCCGAGCCCCAATAGCTCGGTTACCATTCCCAGACCAGAAGTTGGACGCCTTCCTCTTTCCATCTACTAAACGACGGAAGAACAACGTTCCAGCTTCCGGCACATCAGGAGGAAACCTGTACTATGTGCTTCATAATTTTGCATCCCAGCACGCAGGCGCGACTGTTCAGACAGCTCGTGGGCGGAACGCAGATGTCCTTGAATACTCGGTCACGTCGTCAGAGGGCGAGATTCTATTAAAAGCCGCTCGATACTATGGGTTCCGAAATATCCAGAATCTTGTTCGTCGGCTAAAACCAGTGAAACCTTCTAGGATGCCAGGCGGAAAGCCTATCGGGAGTGCCAGAAAGACTGCTGGAAAGGCTACTGGTCCAGAATATTCATATGTGGAGGTTATGGCCTGCCCTGGAGGGTGTACCAACGGAGGAGGCCAGATCAAGGTTGATGATCCTATTCTCTCTGGTGTAGAGGCTAGCCATGTCAGGCCAGGTCCGCAAGAGCAGAAAGAGTGGCTGGCTCAGGTAGATGAGGCCTACTTCTCTGGAGAAGACAGTGCTGACGGAAACGTCTCGGTCTCTGGTAACGATTTGGTGGACGGAATCTCCCCTTCATACATTAAAGATACCCTGGCCTATTGGGCCGCCACTACAGGTTTAGATTTGGGAAGGCTCGTATATACGAGCTATCGCGAGGTAGTAAGCGATGTTGGTAAGAAGGTTGGTGATGCCGAGAGAGTCATAGAGATCGCCGGTAAGATGGGCGGTGGATGGTAGTGGCTGCTAGTCAAGATGGGGTCGGTTGGTAAATCTAGAGCAGAAAATTCAACCCATTCTCCCTCCTCTGTTCCCGAACCCCCTACCGCTACTGTCGGGTCCGCGAGGTGCTCGAATAACTTGATCCTCGTCCTTGGGTGTGGATGTGCCTGATCGTCTTGTCTCTCCGTTGCGTTTCTGGGTTCCTGATTTTGCAACAGAATTAGGATCGAACAGTTCCTTAGATCCTGACTGGCTCTGTGGTCGAGAGTTCTCTTGTCGACCGTTACCTCGTCCCCTACCTTTCCCTCGAATAGATCTAGCCTCCTCAGTCGGTGACGTTACAATCCCCGGCGTTGACCTCCCGGAACCTGTCACAAATATCCTCGCACGCGCTTCATCATACTTCTTTTGCTTTTCCTGGCGGGCTTTCTCTGCTCGTGCTTTCAATTCCTCTTGAGTAGGCTGGTCCTGCCTCACCTCTTCCTCCTCGTCGTCTTCCATTGTCATTTTGGCTAGACCAGTGACTGGGTCAACCTTCTGAACCATGCTGGGGGTAGGCTTGCGGCTGAGGACCCTCAGTGCTGGTTTGAACTCTTGCTTGAGAGGTGGGGCTTGGGCCTCGCGCGCAACTAGGAAATAGGGCACTTCAGGTTCCTCACTACAAATGGCTTGTTAGCAGAGCGAGCGATGGGACTGCCAAGTCGACATACGCAGTTTGCCAGATCTTCTTGTTTGCTTCGGCATGTTGGGCAAGACGCTGAGCCTTCGTCAGCTTAACGTGGTCCGCAGAATTGGCAGCCTCAGCTGCAGCAGCAGCAGCATCTTCTTGGTCGGCTTTGGTGTTCCAATCGTCGTCGTCCCAGGCGTCAGGAACGGCGGCTTTCTTGCTCATCTTGGGAGAGTGGTGTTGTGATCTGGTCGACTTCGTTGTGAAGGATGGAGGGGTGAGTGCGAGGGTGTCCAAAAAAGTGCTGCACTCTAACTTGGGAGTAGCACTGAAGGATGACGGGAGGACGGCTGGACGGTACCCGAGCGTACAGTACTCGTACAGTACCGTAATTTACTAGCGTACCTGGCGCGAAGAACGTGGGGTCGTTGCGACCAGACTTGATCTGGCCTAGCTTGGAGCCTTGGAGCCTTGGACTGGGATCTGCCGCCAGAGAGCTTCGACCAAGGAACCTGAGCCTGTGTAGGTAGGCTGGTAGGGTAGAGTAAGTAACTCTGAAGATACCTAGACGGCGCAAAGAGGCTGCTACTCTATTAGTAGGTGTAGTAATGATGTTTGATAGGTGTCCTAGGTACTGTCCAATACCCAGGTACGAATCACATGATGGCTGCCTCTGCCTCTGCCTCTGCCTCTGCCTCTGCCTCTGCCTCTGCCTCTGCCTCTGCCTCTGCCTGTGCTGTTCCCATTTAACGCTTCACTCAACTCTGTCGCCAGCACAGACAGTGTTGTACGAAAGGTACTAGGTAATACTGGCAGACTGGTACTTTACAATAGTGTACCTAATAGCCGAGGCGGGGAGCTGCTCAGGTGCTCAGGTACTCAGGTGCTGCGACTGCTGCTTTCTGCTGGTGCTGTTCCCACAACTCGCCAGGCAGGCAACCAACAACCTGACCTCCGTGAACGTGAACCTGAACCTGAAGGCCAACCTGAAGGCCAACCTGAACTCCATCGTTGTCATCTGTCTCAAGGACCTCGGGACCCAACCCACCCCCACCTGACAGTGAGCGCAAACTTCAATTCAAGAAATGTCCTGTAAGCGAAAGCGAAAGCGAAAGCAAAAGCAAAAGCAAAAGCAAAAGCCAGGCCTTCTTTTCTCCCAATCTGTTGCCCCTCTTCACGGTTCGACCTGACACTTATCCAGCCTCGCAGCAGGACCCCTCCACCGCGACATCCGCTGAAGCCACAAAGACCAAAGCCTCCAGCTCCCATTCAAACTCCCAATTGGAAGACATTGATATGGAGGCTCCCGACTCCCCGCCCGAGACTGGCCATGCCAGCTCCTCCAGCCAGGTCCCACCGACCCCAACCCAAGCCAACACTTCTGGAGGTCGAGTCAATGGTGAGAGTAGCAGCAGCAGCAGCAGTAACAAGGCCAATTTTGGCGCCCCAGGCTCGAGTTGGATGACAAAGAAGTTCAACGAGGAGTATGAGAAGGCCGAGTCAAACTTGTTGGATCGGGGTTGGGAGAGTAAGTCCTAAAGGGGGGTTCGAGGGGCGCTGCCTCTCAATAGCCGAACGTCACTGATCATTCTGATAGACAAATATGGTGATCCTCTTTACAACAGTACACCGCAATAAGTGGAATTTGGGCGGGCGGTAGCTGAAGTGGGTGATACTCACATCTATGCTTTGAAGGTTAAGTCCCGCATCTGGAAAGAGACTTAGTGACGATTGAGACTGACTGATGGCTTTAGGAGAACCTTACAGTGCTTCGCTCAAACATTAATGAACGGCACAGCAATGTGCTTTAGCGAGCAACTACGATTCTCCATAGGGTACATTTACATGGCAGGGATCGGAGTTTGGAATGACTTCTTGAAGTACTGGGCTGGGATGGTTAACAAGTCAAGGCGTATTTCACTGGCATGATCCTTTTCCCCCGCTGACTGCACAATGCAGTATGTCAAAATCATTATGATCATGTGGGGAACTTATTCTACAGGTAAAATTGCCGTCTTTCATGAAATTCATTGTGACACCAGCAAGAGCTGCGTAACACATGAGATGTTGTATTTGAGTTAGCCCTTTCGTGTGAGCGGTTGTGTATATATCGCCAACAAAAATACAAAAAGGGGTGTGCTCCAGACCGCGAGCAATCTGCAGCACTACCTGCTTGGTTCTATACCCACAACGATCTCTCACTCATCTGGAGGAGGTACTTGCTTCTTACTATATGTGTCTCATCCTTCCCTCGCATTAACGCTATGAAAGCATGTGTTTTTTAGCTATCTCGTTTGAGGAGGAAGGCTGGGCATTGGAAGGTACTAAAGTAGGTCAAGCCGTCCTGCCAGATTACCCAAAACGTTCCGATGAAGCAATCACATTCTCATCCACGCGCACCAATCTCACGAGCTAACCAACAATGCTCCATGGGTTTCCAGAACAGACACAGAGACTGGCAACGAACGATCCAACGTACTTTGTAATAACGCCATAACACTCTCGGCGGGATGGAATCTGAAGTTCAAGGCAGCATGTTTCGAGTGTCTCCAGACTTGCGCTTAAATACTCCACCCACACTCGTTGCAAGCCATGGCCATCTAAGGTGGATGCTGATAGTCGGAACCTGCTAAAGCTAGAAACGTGTATCAACGCATTGCATTCTCTATTTGCTCTCCTCTGTACGTTACAGATCAGGTCTTCAAACGATAGAAATATCTGTAATACTTATCTCCTCTATCCAACCAGTTTCGAGACTACCAAGGCTGCAGTTCCTTTCGTCAGATCAATAGCTAGGCACCCTTCGCTATAACGTCTAGCTTGAAAGCCCGAGGACGCCTTAAATCCAGCCTTTCAACTTGATTGCAACCCCAGCTGAGGCTGCAAAGACATCTATAAGTCTTCCCTTGATGACAGTACATTGTACACATACTACGGGTAGAACCCATATCATCCATTTCTAAAAGGTTCGTAATTTTCTCTTAGTGGGCAAAAGCTCCTGTGCGGTGCCATTCTTCTCACGCCTGTATAATATTTCTACTGTACAGAGGCGGGCATAATGACCCTTACCCACAATCTCATTATGAGAGGTCTGAATAGTATCTACCTCCAAGCACCGTCTATTGAACCCGAGGATCACATCTCGTTCATCTCCTCGTCCAAAATGTTGGGCGCAGTGCCTTGACGAACATCATGTTTGGAGGAGAATGATCCATTTCCGGAAATCTCAGCGAGACGGCTGACGCAGGATCACAGACGTGGTGCAGCATCGTGAGTAGCTACTAGGCTTCCTTCAAGCTTCTTCAAGCTTGAGACAATAGTGGTCTGACATGATCCAGATGCTTTCCTCCCAGGCTTTTCGTCCATTCAGGTAATACCTTTCCACTCGCTGTGAAAACCTTGAAAGTTCTTCCAGGTATAGCAGCATGACCTTCTCCTTCGCCCCTCTCCTTGCCAGGCATCTTGCCAACGAAGTCTCCTCTCTTCTCTCCTTTTCCCGCTTCGGGCAGCCACTTTCCTGAAGCTCATCAACGCTCAGAGTGCGAAATATCCTCTATATGTCTCTATAGCAGGAGGCCTGCCGGTCTTTGCGAAGAATTGTGATGTGGAGTTTAAGGGTGGGAGGTGGGAGGAATAGGCCCATATTTCTGATAGTGAGATGGATCATAGTGAACGGTCGTGAGGTAGAACCCAGGGTGGTGGAAATGAGATAATTGTGACGAGAGCGTTCACGTAAGAGGGTTGGAGAGTATTTTTACACAAGACCTCGCGTGTGTGAAGTATGAAAGTTTTAAGTTCATCGCTAAACACGTTGCCATGACCAAAGTCCTTTGGCGGCCTTGACACTATTCTTCACGCTTATCCGGCTTGCATGCCTCGAGAGAGCAGGCCGGACGACAGTATCGTCATCTCTAGTTGCTGGTTCACTCTGTTCTTTACTTTCCCTCAACCTGCTCAACTCCTGGATCTTCCATGCTCTCAAGAACCACATACAGAGCGCGGCTCCAATGTACATGAAACCGGTAAACAATTGTGCGTGCAAGTAAATGTTACCGCTGTCTTGCCGCAGTTCTAGACCGATGGGTTCGGAGAATGTGCAGGGGAGGACGAGTACTAGCCAAACAATTGATAAAGCAGAATTGAGAATCTTAATTCCGACGACTTCTGCTCCGACGGGGCCGATAGTTGTCCAAAAACTAGAGCCGGTCAGAAGTGAAGAGAAGACGATGGAAGTAGTAACTCACGTTCCAGCAACTGTACCTACGATAATAGCGAAGAATATCAGAACGCCATAGCTTGTTGCGAATATCCAAATTACGAGGCTGAAGAAGCCTGCTAGGAAAGTACAAGTGCCTGCCATGTTGATGCGGCCAAATGAATCGCTAAAGTATCCAACAAAGGGTCGTCCGAGGCCTGCATAATGGTCAGTTACTTGTCAAAGCAGCATATGTAAATTGATGATTACCTTGACCAAGATTAAGCAATGCACCTATGACAGATCCCTGACTGGCCGTAAGTCCAACGCTTCGAGCGTAACTCGGTAGCGAGAAAAGAAGCACAATATAACCTAGCATCGAGAAGAATCCCCAGCCAAGCAAGAGCAGAAATTCGACTCGCTTGAATAATTTCACATCGAAAGCCATTTGGACTGAGCCAACCAACTTATTTCGATCTCTGATGAGGATCGTGCACAAAATGTTAAAGAAGCAAGAGATGATCGCCAAGATACGGAACGCCCATCCTAGACCGATGGATTGGATCATGGCATTCGTAGCTAGGGAATAGATCAAGCCTCCAATGCCGCTACCAGCTGCTGCAATACTGTTGGCGAATGAACGATGTTTGCTGAACCACTGGGGAATTAGTCCTACACTTGCAACGAAAAGGAAGCCCATTCCGAAACCAAATGCAAGACCTTGGGAGAGGAAGAGATGCCAAATTTCCCAAGCCCATGACGCGCCTAGCAGACCTGCGGTCTCAAGGAAGATTCCAATGCTCAGGGTGAATTGAGTCCCGAATCGTCCAACACAGACAGTTGCTAGAGGGGCGATGATCAAGGCCATTGAGATTGATAACCCGCCAATGAAGGCATATTCGAGAGCCGATGCGCCTGGGAATGTGTTGTGTGCCAAATAGTGGGCTAAAAAGACACCATAAGACTGTCACATATTAGTGAGTATTCAGATGCCAGGAGTGTACATGATGACACACACTGTTAATCCCCCAAGTATGCGCATTCACAAGTGACACGCATGCCACAACGACCCATCCATACCCGCCGTCAGGAGGAATATCATCGGGTTTCTGGGCCTCTGGTCCTCTACGGTCTTCTGGGTCGTCGGCGATGATCGACTTCTCCGACAGAGCCTCGTTTCTGGGATGCTCCAATTGCCGTTCGAGATCAGTACCGTCTAGATCTTTAGACCGCCTCATTGCCACCAAAAGATATGGAGAGAAATTTCAAGGAGATAAAACCCCTGGAAGGATAGAAAGAGGGTCGAAAGAAGAGGCAAATATATACATGTCCCAAGGCTTTCATGCAATAGGAATTCGTCGGCAGCAGTCGCCGCAAAGTATATCGAGAAAAGGCTCATACGCTCAACAGTGGAGAGGATGGACATTTTGAGAAGGAGATGAGGATCCTCTCAAGAGGCTAATGGATGACGAAGTGGAGCAAGGTAGCCAGATTTTTCCATTCTCACGCTCTACGCCGCCACTACCCCGCGAAACGGGTATTGCAGCGCCATCGGGAATAACGAGAGAACGGCAACAGTAAGGACTTGGACTTGCCTCGTAGAATGCACTACCTACCTATGTAATCTACGAGTAGATGCCGTGATGCCGACGGGACCCAAGCACTTACCTAATGCCTTCGATGGTCAGTACGACGGACAGTACAGTACTGTACGGTATTTTCTTTGTCGTCCAGAAGAGCGACTCATAGTCGGAAGGAACATTGGCACTGTACTGGGAAGTACTGCAATTGTGGTGACTGATAACGACGCTGTCTGAGAGGCATATCAAGCAAGAAGGGAAGGGGAGAAGATTGCAATTTATGTACAGTAGACGAGGCTCTGAGCAGCTTGCCCTTGCCTTACCAGACGCCCCCAAGTTTGCGCGTGTTGGTGTTGATGATGGTGATGTTGGTGTTGGTGTTGGTGTTGGTGGGGGGTGCAGGCGTGGTGTTCCAAGAGCCAAGGTTGTGTTGGTGTCTGCATGCTTGCGCTGGCATGGATGGCACGCAGGCACGGTAGCACCACTCGGCGACTCTTTTTCTTTTCCATTTTCGCTGGAGCTCTCCACTCATTATTACAGTACAGTATTGATATTAATTGAGGTGCTGAGGTGGAAAGCGGTGAGAGGGATGTTCACGGGGAAGAAGGACGAGAAGCCAGAGCCAGAGCCATGTCCATGTCCATGTCCATGCATGCAGAAGAATGAAGGCTTTCCATGAGAGCCATGGCAGGAAGATAACCTACCCACGCTACATTTTTACAGCAGTTTCAGGTCAACAAGTAAATTCAGATTTACATTATTGCAATGATTCACGAGGAACAAAATCGATCCCGCTGCTGCGTGGTCGAGTTGAGTGCACACTGCACACTGCACACTGCACAGGCAGAGACAGACAAGTTGGCGTGGGGTGGCGTCGCCCGGCAACAGATTACTACTAGCCTTGTTGACATTCTGGGATCCACGCTCCACCACCGTTGCCGGCAGACCATTCGCCAGCGGATACAGCACGAAGCATCTCTTTTGTTTTGACTCACTTTTCGTCACACACAGCCAAATGGCCTGCTACAGTACCTATTAACTTTAAATTTACCTGATATTGCCCTTATGCGCTGCCCGTAAACAAACTGGGCCCTCCCACACTCGTTGCTTCTTCTACAACTATCTCCCCGGATCCAAATACAAATACAAACATTGGACCTTCGCACCCGAGCCTCACGAGATACCAATATCCTACAACTCCCTTGCACGGCTATTTCGACTTCAAAGGAGTACAGAGATCAAGCATAACTGGGCATCCAGGCTTCTTTTCAAACAATGTTCCCGAGAGGACGCCCGAATGAGTCCAAGGACCGAAATCGTAAAGTAACACCACCAGGACCAGTATATATGAGCAACGACCAGTTTGGTATGTTATCTCTGCCCCGAAAGACAGCTGCACCTACTCCTGCGTTCTACGTCTTCGACATTCACTTTCAGTTCCCTGCAATACACTTGGTTTTGAGCTTCAGAGTTCCCACCGGAAATCTAACTTCTCGTAGCTTCATATCTGTCGGACCTTCGCAACAATCGAGTTGCTCGACCCAGTGGTGCTAGGCCACTACCTGACAGCAACCGCCGTGACTCTGATAGAGGGGTAGCCCCGACGGTGCCCGCAGATCAAGCTTCGACGTCTCCAGTCGCATCTGCTCCTCGTTCCTCCAGTGTTCAATCTCACAGACGAGCTCAGTCATCTCTCTCTATATACTCGTCTGTGACGTCGCGAACTGGCAGACAGCTAGTGCAACGTCCCGATGGTTTGCAGAATGCTCCAAAACCTTTGAAAGCATCAGATGTCGTCCCTACAGCAACTTACATGGAGCGAGGTCTTCGCTGGATGGAGAAAGAAGAGGCCGTGTCCTTGAGAGAAGCTATGGAAGATATGGATTTGAAGCCTCACGAAGAAGAGGAACTTCGGATTCACAATGCTGCTCAAGAAGAAGCTTCGGAACTTGTTTATCAACATCAATTCCCCGAGTCTGCCAGACAAACCGACGCTCCTTATCGGTACAAAGACCATCTGCGAAAGAACAGCTACCAACACGCTCGCGCGCAAAGCGTTGGCCGTTACAGCGGACTGAACATTGCAACTGGGTTGGCACGAGACATGCCTCGCTCTGTGTCCGGAACCTCAAGCTGTAGCGGTGGGCTCCAGTCTCCTCGCAGTCGAATCTCTAGCGAAGGTTCCGACTACTTCAGACAGAGGAATACTAGCCCTGATACCACCATTCGAAGTTCTATTGACTCTGTAACGGATATTCGGCCATCAGCAGGCTCCAGTAAATCTTTCGGTAGTCTCTCAAGCCGCGTTAGGCCTCAAGGTTCAAGGAGAAGGAGCAGTGGCAAACGCAATGTCAGTGGGGAGGTTACTGGTACTTTCACAGGTGAACAAATCTGGGAGGAGCCTGAGCAAGATAGTTCGGACCGTGGACGCACCGCAGAAGTTCCTGGCATGCCAGCACCACTTCGTATCAAGCCTCGAAATCCTTTGAACCGGGTGCAATTCGCACAAGATACCGCTACACGATCCCAGAGTACCCCTCCAGAGCCAACCAAGAAGCTTTCTGCCTTTGAGATCCACCGCAACCCACCTTCTCAGTCGAGAAACCCAAATTACACTGCGAATCCTCCTCTTGCAGCTCATGGTCTCAAGGCCAAAGCAATCCCCGATAATGAAGCACCGGCTGTGCCCACGAAAGACGGACTCGAGATCAGAGGCGAGGACATTCGTCAAGCTACTAGTATGCGTCTGAAGGATCGCAGTCCTAAGCTGCCGACTCCCACAGCTGTAAGCAATAAACCGGGACGCCCGATTGTAAGCTTCGACTCCAATTGGAAACCGAAGGAGGCTGATGTGAAGCCAGAAGTGCGAAGAAGATCACCATTTGATCGGATCGACAGGGGCTCCTCCAGCAGTCAAAGGCAAAGCCTACCTGCTCACTCAGATTCGAAGGATGTCCCATCCCCTATCCCGACCGTTCAGCTTCCTGACACTCCCTCAATCCAAGTAACAAAAGAGGCTACGGTCCCTATTCCAGTCATCAATTTTCCAGATTCTCATCCATCTGTCCCTAAAATCAATCTTCCTGACTCTAAGCCGAATGTGCCTACAATAAACTTCCCGGATTCTACACCCTCTTTCCCTACAATTAACCTGCCGGACGCACCCACTATCTCAGTTTCAACTCCTAGTATACCTCAGATTACCGTCGGGGACGCTTCCACTTCTCAATCCGCTAGACCACTTCCTTTTCCAAAATCGTCTGCTGGTCGAGCAGCACAACGACCAGTACCACCACGTTCTCCGCGTGGCCACTGGTCTCCAGCTGGAAAAAGAGCGACTGCAACATGTCACCAATGTCAACTATCGATCGAAGGAAAGGTCGTCAAGCTCAGTGGAGCTGCAGAACATTTCCATCCTGAATGTTTTATCTGCTTCACATGTGGTACGGGCCTCGAATCTCTAGAGATTCATCCTGAACCCAAAGAAAAGTGTGCCGAACGTCTTGAACGAATCAGACGCAGGATACAAGGAGAGCAAATCCCAGAGATCGAAGGTCAGACCGTGGCAGAAGACGGCGATGAACGACTGCGATTTTATTGCCATCTCGACTTCCACGAATCTTTCGCACCACGATGCAAACACTGCACAACGCCAATCATTGGCGAGCACATGGTAGCTCTTGGTCAGAGCTGGCATTATGGACATTTCTTCTGCGCTGAATGGTAAGTGACTCTCGGGAATCTGATCGTTCCCCTCGGTCTACCTTTCCATCGGCATGCAGTCTCTTATTTTGCATCCCAACTTCAAGCACATTTACTGACTCTCTGATCCAGCGGTGATCCATTCGAGAAGGGACATACGCATATTGAGAAGGACGGTTACGCGTGGTGTCTGAACTGCCAAACCAAGCGGACAGAGCGGCAAGCTCCCAAATGCAAGCAATGCAACCTGCCCGTTATTGGCGAGTATGTCCAAGCACTGGGCGGCGAGTGGCATGAAAAGTGTTTCCGATGTGCAACTTGCAAGAACTCTTTCGACGACGGCGCTTTCTACCCTTTGAAGGTTGGGAATGGCACTGCCGTTTTATGCATTAGATGTATCGAACGGGAGTTGAAAAAATGATCACGTTGGTTCCGCTTGCTCTGTTATCTTTTGGGGTCTCTCCAATCAAGTCTTTTTTTGCAGACGCTCCTTGCATTGACTCTCATTTGTCTAGCTGAGCATCGGGAGGATTACCCTGGCATCTCAAATGGCGTTGTTTGTGTTTTGCGGATCAGAAAGAGCGATGGAGCCCGGGGTAGCAAAGCAACATATCAATATTAATAATCATACTTCATTTCGAAGATGTACATGCTTGTAGACTGCTGTAGTTAGATGACCTTACGAACCTTTACGCCAGAATTGCGTCTAGTCTACTGTGCAAAGAGTTTGACACAATGCTTCTTCGCTCCTTCCAGAAAGCTAAATCAGACTGTCGGTCTTGAAACGAATCCGAAGGTAGAAACAGTTCAAGGATAGATTAGCCCAAGGGACTGGCAAGCTACTGAGGTACATATTGACTATCGAGTGGCCAACTAATCGCTGGCTAGGGTTGAAGCCATTCGGATATTTCTCATTCACCACAGCTGGCAATAAGTTTATAAGTCTTCTACGTCTTCAGTCGCACGAATTTAAATCACCCTAGGATCTATGATTGCCTAGTCTATTATCGCCGGCACTGGTTCGCCATGGTATTTTGTTTTGTCACTTAACACTGCTAATATGAAGGGGGCATAATTGTTTCTGGTGTCCCAAATCAGCTTATGATGTGTAACGATAACTGATAGTAATTTGTCAAAGAACTTCTGTTTGTTATAACATCTTAATCCTAAAGTATTTTTTCGTCTCAGTGACTATCTTAGGTTTGTGAGTTCCATTGTACTACCTCCAAGGGGAGCTAAGTGTAGAAATGGACGCTCATGAAAGTCATGTAATATGCTTTAAGTATTACAAGAGCCAACAACCCTAGCTGTCCTGTAAAATCGAATCATACCGGGAAATATGGATTATATGACCAGCTGTAAGGGAAATCATAGTCATGCAGGTGGACTTGATGTTGTTTATGGGTATTGAGTGAATTACAATAACAGCAAAGCCCGCAGCACATAATGTACTGCAGAATGGCTGCAGCTACAAATTTTAATTGCATATACCCGAATCATAGACCCGGCAATTTGCACAACTTTACAGCTTACTTTTCCCGGCAACAGGCTTCATGAGAGCTCGCCCGTTGCTCAAACAAACCTTGCCACCCTCCACTCGAGTGACAAATCTAATTTCTTCCCAATCACCCTCCGCATGTCCAGTTCTCCAAATGTCAGTGATGAGCTTGTCTCCAGGCTTGACGGGGGATGCGAATCTCGCTTGGAACTCCTTGATATTTTTTGGGTCACTGCCTCCGATGGCCTTGAGAAGACCGTGAGCTGCAAAGTTCCACGATGCAAGGCCGTGCATAATAGTACCACCAAAGCCCATCTGCTTTCCTGGCTCAGGTGTGGCGTGGAGAGGATTGTAGTCACCGTTAAGTCTAAAGCCAGTCAGTCAGGTGTATCCCCCGCTAAGATTAGCTGAGTTTGACAAACCTATAAAGCAACGCCGACTCAGCAGTCAACTGATGACTAACAGAAGCATCTGGCTTTTTTCCCTCGGGAGGAGGAAAGCTCTTCGTCGCAGGACCCTTAGGCCCACCCCAGCCACCTTGCCCGACAAAGAATCCGCTGCCAACAGCTCTGCTGTAAACCTCTCCAGTCTTCTTGTCCACAATTTCTTGTTGGGTCTCAACCACTGTGCCAGCCTTTCCCTTGTCGTAGACACCAAGTACCTTGGATTTTAACTCGAAAGTGCTGCCTTCCGATGTTGTAGGAAACGGCTTGAGAAATGTTATCAAGCGTTGGCCGTCAACAACGCGGGTGTAGTCAAATTTGGGGACATCTGGGATAGGAGTGGCTTTTTGTGCGGCGTAGAAGTCGATCACTTCTTGGCTTGTATATTTGAAAGCTTTACATATGTTAGATAGGCTGAAACTTAAAAATCACTTTTGAGTACATGACTGAGGGGGGAGCTAACGGAGTATGATTGGATATGTAGGGAAGACAGCGAAGTCTGGGTGCAGTTCCTACAGCTCGGATTAGTGTATAATTGAAGTAAATGAGACAATCGGTGCATACGTAGAGGAAGTGCAGCTCATCAGCTGTGCAGCCAATGCTGTTTGCAAAGAGCAGGACGTCACGCTTCAACCAGGCGACTTCCTTTGTAGGATACTCAAATCCAGCACCAGGTCCGCTCATTGTGTTTACTATGTCTTGTAAAGAATAATATAGAATTGCAAAAGAGGAGAAGACTTGGCCAAACTGATATGAGAGAGATGGAGGGTTGAATGTTGGGGAAGAGAGGTCTGAAGCTTCCCAGAGTCCCACTTCCCGTCCTCGGCTAGGACATGCCTCGGCTTCAGCAATCGGCTGTCTTTTTCGCAAGCGTGACCGTTACAGTACCGTTCCCGCTACCGTGACTTTACCTTACCTTGAGATTATCAGCTCCTTCCAGAGACTTTCTTATTTTGTTGTGCAGTTTGTCTTTGAGACGAAGAAATGGTGTCGATCCTGATCACGGGTTGCTGGAGCTCCTGGCTGTGACTGGTGACACTGGCGGCTGAGCTGTAAGCTGTCCACGATACGGTGATGGACGGCCTTGTCTTCTCTTGAGATTTCCAGTCATTATTGCGGTCCGCGCTGCCCATACATACATGCCGGCTGGTAGGGCTGACATTGAGTCTTAGTGGTGGCTTGTTCACCAATCAGCCTCACTCACCCTGCCTCTTCGAGACTCGCAAGTGCGGCGAAGAGTCACAAGGGCCGAGTGAGTATTTGATTTGATACCTACATTACCAGTCTTCCATCTTTAATCAAGGGAACATCAGAAATATCCTTTCGAAGACCACCTCTTCCGTCCTGAACTCACCACCATGGCTCCAAGCAAACGCCTAGGCCTAGCTGTATCTTTGGCAAGCAAAGCAGACTCGCCCATCTACTTCTGGCGAGAGTACGGGTCTCAACACAGCTATTTATCACAATGGTACCCATCCCCGTTTACGGTCTCCGGCACAAGCATTACCTACACCACTGCCGAACAGTACATGATGCATCAAAAAGCAATCCTCTTCTCAGACACTGAAGTTGCTCTAAAAATCTTGGCCTCTCAATCCCCCAAGGAACAGAAATCTCTTGGGCGTCAAGTCAGTAATTTTGATGACAGAATATGGGAAGAGAACAGAGAGCGGATCGTCGAAGAGGCTAGCTACTGGAAGTTCAAGACGGGTAAGGACGAGGGAGTGCTGAAGGGAGAGGGAGTGAGTTTGAGGGATAGATTGTTAGCGACCGGTGATAGGGAGGTGGTGGAAGCAAGTCCGAGAGATAGGATTTGGGGCGTTGGGTTTGGAGAGAACAATGCTCCGAAGAGGAGAGCGGATTGGGGCTTGAATCTTTTGGGAAAGGCCTTGGTAGTTGCCAGGACGAAGTTGAGGGAAGAATGTACTGGAAATGATGGGATATCTGATAAGGCGAAAGAGAAGGGGGAGAACGTAGAAGATGTTCGTGAAGGACAGAAAAAGAGACGCAGGAAGAGTGAAGATTAAAAGTCTTCTAGCAAGGGAAAAAATGCTGGTTGCTGTTCGTATGTGGTCTATCAGACTCGCTGACATACTTGCTACCGAGTTCCAAAGTCGAAGGATATTTCAATACTTGAAACAATTTTGAAATGCTCACCTGTTCCAAGACGATCATAAGATGTACCAGCGTCTTGAACGAACTGGTCAAAGGATATCTCAATGGGCAGCGGGTGAGCAGTGTTTAGTTCATCATTTATAGTGTGCTCGAATTTTCTATCAACCATTATCACAAACAACATGCCACAAAGTGAATGACTTTTTCCACGTCCGTTGGTTATCTCGATGCCCTCAGATTCTATTAGTGTGTCAGGTAACAAGGCAAAATAGCAAATCGCTGCTTCCTTAATTCAACGCCGTTGAGACACGGAATATCATGCTCCCCAGGTTGCAGATCAACGTAAGTGACAGTCGTGGGCAGCAAGAACAACCATAAGCAAGAGCGAAGCAGGACAAGGGACCCGCAGTAAGCCATCAGACCAACCACAGATAGCCCACTCTCCAAATGTCGACATATGGTATCACCCATTTCGAAAGGAACAGATGAGAGCGGGCAGGTGGTTCGAATTCTAAGCCGATGGCAAATTTGACATGTTTCCCTTGCCGTTAGCAATCCACTCTGGCTCGATCAATCTTTCTCGCTCCTGGTACAAATACTTGTATGCAGTACGGATCGTGCCATCACTGACACCAGCGACTGCAGAAATTTCTTTCGGAGTCTTCGGTCTGCCAAGAAGGTAGGATGCCATGTAGATGCAGGCAGCGGCAACGGAGAGAGGGGAGCGACCGGCGAGATCACCGACGGTAGACATCTTCTCAGCGAGACCTTGGGAAACCTTGACAAAAGCCTGGCGTTGAAGTCCCAGCTGGCTACAGTATCGAACGCAGAGTTCAGAAGCGTTGGTAGAGCTAGTCGTTTGGTATGCGTCTGTGGATGGAAGCAGACCTTGAGACAGGTTTGTTAATATGAAGCAAAATGAAAATAGTAATCGCCAGTAACTTACCATTGGAAGCAGCCTTTGCCTTGTCCTCACTGTCGTTGGCGAAGAACTTCTCGAGAAGCTTAAACGTTCGACCAATGTCTTTCTTTGAGACTTTTGTCAGGGCGAAAATCTCTCGGAAGGTTCGTGGGACTCCGCACTGGCGGCAGGCAATGAAGATACATCCAGCAATGATTGCTTCTTGAGATTTGCCCTTAAAAGCCTTTGCATCATCAACCAACTTGAAGAGGTGCTTAGCGGTATCGGATACGTTCTTAGGGATGTTGACAGCGTCGCAGTGGGCACCGATCTCCTTGTAGGCCGCAAGAAGACCTTTGGTGGCCTTGTCATTGGATGATTTGTTTTGTGCTCTCATAAGGTCACGGCTACGCGCATTGCCATCTTGGAAAGCGATAGTCGTGGTGAGTTGAGATCCGTTAAGGAGAGGATTTGCGCCGTCGCCGACACGAGAAGGATCGTCGTTGCCCTGGTCGTCGTTCGCAAAGGTTCGCCACTCAGAGCGAGTGTCAACGATACGATCACCGAGGACCAGTCCACAAGAACCGCAAACCATATCGCCAGAGGAGAACTCCTCTACCAGATTGGGAGGAAATTCCTTGCAGTCCTTACAGACCATGGTCATATTTAGATTCTCGCTCCATTCGCCTGCAGCGGAGGGTGGCTCGGGAGGAATCATTTTGGATTTGTACGGCTTGGGCCGGTAGATGTTATCGAGTTCGTCAAAGACCGGGCGCTTGCTGCGCCTGCGACGAATTTGTTTTCTCTTCCGCGATATGACAGCTCGAGCCTTGAAGTCTTTGGTAGGTTTTCCGCAAAGAAGTGCAGTCGAGAGTTTGACAAAGAGTGGAGAATGCGTTTTGGCGGTATTGACTACGAACGAAGGAAGTGAGCCTTTGTTGGTCGTCGCGAGATCGGCGGCTGCTGTGTTAGGTGAGTATCCTTCACAGAAACCTGCCGATTGCGCAGAAATCTGCGTCGCAGATTATGTTCGAGAAGATGCGAGGGGATGCGAGGGATTTTGGAGCTTCTCGTGGGAGAGTATGAGGATGCCGTGTAGTATGGGATGATCGATTTCGGTGAGAATGGGCGGGTGGCAAAAGAAGGTGCTGCTGCCAGGACGATCGAATTTCTGCAGAACCAAATACCAATGAAGGCGTCTGAGAAAGATTCGGAGATCGTAGAAGTTGTCAGTAACTATCGTGGAGGAAAGGTGACCGGCAACTTTGTGTTTGAGGCGACAGTTCGACGTCTTCTATGGCGAGCGAGCGTGGGCGAAGAGGATGAAGGAGAAGAATCCTCCCTTGACTGAGCCGGACAAGATATCAGTGCCTGCTACCGTTAGCGTTGCTGACTGAGGCAAGAAAGCAGGCACAGAACATCCACGTGACTTCTTAGGCAGGTGCTACGCGCAACTCGCTACCTTACCGCGATGGAAGCTGCTAGGGAGCTCAAGTTGTCGAAGCTCACTTGATTATTCACAACTCCAAATACCTTTCGCAACACAACAACGACTATTCTCTGTCCTTCTCACTGATTATTCTCCTTACCTCCACAAACCGCAGGCAGCCATGTCTACGTTAGAGGATCTTGATGATCTTGAGCGTGAGCAGAAGGAAGACAAGAAGGATGGCGATAAAGACAAGAAACCAACTGATCAAAATGGTGATGCTGAGATGAAGGATGCTGAGCCAGAGGAGAAGGAAGAGGACCCCATAGATGAAGAGATTTACAATCTCAGTACACAAGAAATTTCGACGAGAAAACGGTTGTTGGAGAACGATTCCCGGATCATGAAGAGCGAATATCAGCGGTTATCTCACGAGAAAGCTACGATGGGCGAGAAGATCAAGGACAACTTGGACAAGATCGAGAATAACAGGTATGCTACTTTGGGTGTATTCCAAGGCGTCTGGTGACTAATTGCTTCGCAGGCAATTACCATATCTCGTTGGAAACGTGGTTGAGCTCTTGGATCTCGACCCAACCGCAGAATCTCAGGAAGAAGGATCCAACATCGACCTCGATGCGACACGCGTCGGGAAATCTGCTGTCATCAAGACCTCTACCCGACAAACCATCTTCCTTCCTCTCATTGGGCTCGTTGATCCAGAGCAGCTGAAACCAGGAGATCTGATCGGTGTAAACAAAGACTCATATCTGGTTCTAGACACATTACCAGCCGAGTATGATAGCAGAGTAAAGGCTATGGAGGTTGATGAGAAGCCAACCGAGAAGTATACCGATGTAGGAGGACTGGACAAACAGATCGAAGAATTGGTTGAGGCAATTGTATGGCCAATGAAGGAGGCTGAGCGATTCAAGAAGATTGGCATCAAGGCTCCAAAAGGTGTGCATGATCCCGCATAAATGATGGCTAATGCTAACATAGAGAAGGCGCCTTGATGTATGGACCACCTGGTACTGGGAAAACCCTCCTTGCCCGAGCCTGCGCAGCTCAAACAGATGCCACATTCCTCAAACTCGCCGGACCACAGCTAGTACAAATGTTCATTGGTGATGGTGCGAAGTTGGTTCGAGATTGTTTTGCTTTAGCGAAGGAGAAAGCTCCCGCGATCATTTTCATCGATGAGCTGGATGCTGTTGGTACCAAGCGTTTTGACAGTGAGAAGAGTGGGGACAGAGAAGTGCAGAGAACCATGTTGGAGCTTCTCAATCAACTCGATGGTTTTGCATCCGATGATCGCATCAAGGTTCTTGCAGCTACAAACAGAGTCGACGTTCTTGATCCCGCTTTACTTCGTTCTGGACGTCTTGACAGAAAGATTGAGTTCCCACTACCAAATGAAGAGGCACGAGCACAGATTCTCAAGATTCACAGCAGAAAGATGACAGTCGATGGTGGGGTCAATTGGCCTGAGTTGGCACGAAGTACAGATGAATTTGGCGGTGCGCAGCTGAAGGCAGTTTGTGTGGAAGCAGGCATGATTGCTCTAAGGATGGGCAAGAACAAGATCAGCCACGAGCACTATGTGGATGCCATTGCGGAGGTTCAAGCAAAGAAGAAGGGTAAGTTCGGCCGTGACTCGGAAGCTCTGGCGCTTTGGCTAATCCGTTGTAGATACCGTCAACTTCTATGCTTAGTGGGCTGCTTGGTATTGGTTTGTACGAGGGGAGTTTGGTATGGCATGGTTTACATACTAGGCCCTGTAATCATAGACACATCATGGATGACTTTCTTTCCACATGATCAAGTTTCCGTAGATAAATGGAAATTGGAAATGATGAGCTTCCATACACCTGTTTTATAATGTTTCTGGACTCCGACTCTATGTCGCGGATCAGCAGGTACTTATCGCCTGAACGAACTGTCATTCATTTGCTTTCATGAGCGATTCTTGCATTGCAGAGTCCAGAAAACGAACTTGGCTTGTCATAATGCCTGCTAGTGATAGAGATTCTCGGTTCTCACGAGCTTTCACGCAATTCCTACAAAGTCAATTTGAGCATTTGTTGTCCCAGCTTATGGGGCCAAAAAGCTGTAAAGCACAGATCCGGCTTTAGAAGTTGAGCACGAACATACCCGTTTTGGGCAATTCTACTGGCATGAAATCAATTCGATGTTTTCGGCCTCTTGTGGCAGAATCAATGTCAAATGTAAGGTCATGCTTGGAAATAAACACCAGTATGCCTACGTCAGATCGATGGCACGTTTAACATCTCAAAAACCATGAATCGTGTGAAAAGTTGACACAAAATATGCCATTCAGTTGAGACTTCAAGATCGACCCTAAATAGTTGCAAGGGTAGAAGTAAAGTCCAGACGGTGGAGTTGAGATCAGAGGAGATTGAAATGGAAAGGCAGATGCACGGCCTCAGGCAACAGGGCATTTACATCTTCTTGGCAGCGCTGCGATGCGGACTCTCAACCTCGATTTCCCGAACACTTTTCAAGCACCTCTCCTCTTACCCATTGACACCACCACATCCGCCGGCATGTTCACACAAACTCTCCGCGCTACGGTACGAGCTATCCTCAGCTTCAGATACAAGAAAGCTAACAATTCCAGCGCTCCTCGATCGCTCGTGTGGCGAGGCAGCAAGCTCCCGGCATGGTCTCGAGACGCACCTTCATCACTCCTACTGCCGCTCGTCAAGGTTCGTAGCTCTTTTATCTTTCGACAAATAATCAATTATACTGGACGTTTGAGCCGCTTGGCCACACAACGACTCTGGATGGAAACGCGAATGGAGTTAAACGTCGAGCACGAAGCTAACATCCCTTTTCTTAGCGGATCTCGTCCAAGAACTATATGTCAAGGAATTGAAGGCCTATAAGATCCCACCAGTCAAGGCTAACGATGCGGATGGACACGTCCAGAAGTTCAATGCACCAGCCCCACCCAAGTCCCCCGAGGAAGCGGACATCGCCAACGAGTTGAAGTCATACGAGACACAGACTGTGGATATTGAGGGCCAGGCTGAGGGGGGCGTTGTTGAGAAGGAGGTTGATTGGTTCGAGCAGGAGCCAGAGGAGGAAGAGGCTCACCACTAGACAGTCTCGGGGTGATGGATGGGGTAGACTGGGCGATGCCGGAGATGGATGCAATATCCAGCGTGTATAGCATAACTAGAGAAGGGGACATTGTACAGTGAAGGCCTGATTTACCAGTTCTCCCAGAAGTGCCCATATATCGCTAAATTGTGACGTATCCACGAGATAGCTTGCTTCGGGTCGGTCGCCAGTGCTATGTTAAGTTGCTTCAAGCCAAGTACTCTTCAGAACGGTCTGAACCCGTCAGAAACTGAACCTAGTACATGTACTGAATGGCCGAGCGTCATGGGAGGAGTGACTCGGCTTTTCTATCAGACGATTATGTACATTTGGACGTTGCTATTCGGAAAATTCACACGTCAATACAACCAAGGGTACTGTCCAGAACCCGAAGACGTAAAGGAGACATTGACCCTTCAACCTTGATCCTATCCCAGGAACTGCAGAGCTTCGAGTGTGAGCAGGTCGAGTTAAACGGAAAGAAGGGCCATTTGCTGACTTGTTTTTGACAGTATTCTCAGTTACTTGCCTGCAGGTGGCTACGTTCGAGCCGGGAATCTGGGGCAGCATCTTCACATTTCATGACGACAAGGCGTTCCAATAATGATTATGATGCCTGAACCAGCACCCATAATAGTGTTTGGATCATATGTACGATGGAATAGTCTACTTCTTGGCCCTGGGGTAGGCTCCGCACAGGTGTACTTGTCCGTTCGATAAGTCATTGTATCGGGAAAGATTCAGGCAATGTGTAACTTGGAGCAATGTGTAATTTGGAGCGATGCGAACACATTCGAGACGTAGGACTATAGGAGTGGGTTCATTCCTCCATAGCAATGAAATAATCCAGCAGAAGACGCTGATGAGCGACTTGAAGCTCAAGTTTCTCAGTTCGTGTTTGCATTTGTACCTACACTCTGTAGCTTGGAGCAAGGACGATACACCAGATTTGGATTCCTCTGGCACATCTTCACATGTCAGAGTAGGTTGGCGCCCTTTCAGGTGTCTGAACTCAACATTACTGACCACAGTTCGTTGATTCAGATCCGACGAGGATTCCATTGACGGAGGTTGTTGGCAGTGAGTTTCAAAAAAAGATTGATTCGGGTTCTCATCACCTCCCCGCTAGAATATTGCCGCCAAGCTCAGATATTTCGCAATCCAGTCTCTTATACCATTAGGACAATCTTTACAGCCATTGCTTAAGTTATACTTTCAAAGTCCTTAGAGGTATGGACATCATATACTGGCAAAACGAACAAGTGTCGTTTGCCCTTTTGCTTTGCTTATCAGTGTAGCTTTCGATGTTCAAAAACCGTCAACAGCTGAATGTCAGAGATGGTCTCCAACTCATAGCTAGAGGAATTCGATAACAAGTGTGATTTCTGCACCGTGTAGGGTAATCCTTAACCCCAACATGTCTTGGGCACACTTGCTTTCTGCGTTGACCGCTTTGTTTTGGTTCATGCAGTCGGTCACAGCTAGCTGCGGCATCGTACACGCTACCCATATATTTATCCTTAATGACCCTCTAACGAGAGTTATTGTTCATTCCCGGGGTCACTTGAGAGTGCTCGATGTTCTGGCATAGCCGCGTGCTTGAGTAAAGCATCAAGCAACCCCAAGGCCAGTCCCAATCTGCATTCTCTTGCATGATCTATTGCCTATAGCTTTATGAGATTCTCAATGTTCTATTAATGCTTCTTGTGAGCTCTGTGTGGATGGTATATTTCGTATTTGGAGAGCTTGCTGTATCTAGGTGGTGTCACACTTCCTTTGCTTAAGGCTTTGTTGTTTCTTATTGTTACGAATAAATTCAAAGGGTATTTTCAACGTGAAATTCTCTGAGTCGTTCGTTCACAGAAAGCACATAAGACGATAGCTGTTGGAAATGTCTCCTCAAATTGCTCTTTTGTAATTACTAGCCTGGGCATTTCGGCTGTGAGCACAACTGTGCTCCAGATGCTCGGGCAATTCGAAGTTGACCGGTTGAAGTCTAGTCAATAAAACTATTCAAATATGGCAGTACAATCATCACTCTTGTCATTGATTTAGTAGACACTAATGTTAAACTGTTTCCAACTGCAGGCACTTGTAACTTTCCAAAGTCTAGACTCCGAACTGTAAGTCCAGCGGATTTGTACGGCATCCAAAATCCATACCAGAGAGCTCGGTTTTCCTTCCACACTCACAAGCATAATCACACCACCACTGATGCTTAGGCATACCTACTAACTTTCGTACCTATGCTTCGTGGTTGACCAAATGCATACCTAGGTAGCCTAAGCCCATCTTCCAAATTACCAATCACCCACACCTTCCTTACCCGCTCCTGCGGAAACGAGTCAAAGGGGCCGAGAAACTCAGCCCATAGCATTCTGCCAACTGTGGAATGGGGCCAATCGGTACACCGGCCCTTGAGTTGTTGTCTAGGTGAGGGGAATCTCCACTCTACTCGGTGCAAACGGAAAATGATGCACGATTTGGACCTAAAATTCCAGGATTAAAATGGGGACGGAAAGTTGAAGAGAGGGGAAATATAGCTTAGCACAGCACAGTCAGCAAAGCGCCATGGTTGATGGGAAAGTTCGATACATGGTTGTATTTATCATGTACTACTATTTGTTACTGGCCGAGCACAACCCATGGAAGACTTTGCAGCTTGAAAGCTTATCTACGTAATGTCGTCCGTAAGTGGAAATTTCCACCCAGTGCGTTGGAGGCAAAGTAATGTAGTAGCCAATCCAGCTCACCTATTCTCCGGCTGGTAAAGCGGGCGCGAAGTAGGGTTTCTGTGGGGATGAAAGGACTACAATGCTTTTTGTTGCTAACAAGACAGCCTTATTGTTTGTTCATGTTAAAAAGCCACCAAGCAAGTATGACCCGAAACCGCAGTCAAAGCGATTCAATGCACCTCGTCCAACCCATGAGAGAACATTGCCTTTCATGCATGCTCCAATTTCATTTCTCTCTCCCAATTAAGGCACAGGACCAAGTTGCTGCGAGTGCCAAAAAAGCTCGTTGCTCTCATGAAAAAAAGATCGCATGGCGTATATCATTCCCATATCCACATGTCAATGAAAAGGGCATTGCAGACTCAATGCCCATTTCTCGACGATAGCCAATCTGTCATATGCTTTGTGATCGAATGATGTCGACCAGAGCGCACCTCCAGGACTCCGCCCAAATGCAAATAACGCCGGCCCTATGCATTGGTATGTAAAAGAAGTCGTGAAACGCAAGGAAATCGCTCAAAGGGCGGGAGCTTCGTCGCACCAATTTACATGTCGAAGTGTCCGCCATTGAACATACTTTGATCCTCATTTGTGCTTGTCTTTACGATGCCGCTCATTCGAGAGCTTCGCTTGTCTGCAAGTGGGTCCTCCCACTCCTGGTCGGCCTTCTCATCCTCATCCATATCATCGTACTCATCCTTGATGCCTCGTGCTTGCATGTGCTCCTCCATGGAACTTTCATCAACAAATGTGAAGCCCTTAAAGTTAGCCTGCATGCCTGGCGAGAGAGGTGTGGAAGTCGCAACACCAGCTGCGAGAGCTGCAGCACGAGCATTGAGTGAGGATGCGCCGTTAAGGGCGTTGGTGAACTCGGGGTCGAAGTTGGATGTATCAGTCTCTGACTTCAACTTTGGCTTAAATGGCGGAGTGATAAGCTTCTTAGTCAACGCATCCCAATCAATATCAGCAAAGAATGGATGTCGCTTGAGTTCCTCCGCATCGTCAGTCGCTCCGAGCCGATGCTTTGGATTTCGGTTGAGAAGACCCTTGACGAAATTTCTCCCCTCCACAGTTAGGGTTTCCCTTGGGAAACGTACTTTGCCGAACGCGATGTTCTTGTACATCTGTTGAGTATCCTCGGCGTAAAATGGACTCCAACCACAGCACATTTCGAATACAAGAACTCCAAGTGACCAGAAATCGACCATCTTTGTGTATCCAGCTTCGTCCAAAAGAACCTCTGGGGCCAGATATTCGGTGGTACCACAGAAGGTATTGGTCGTGGCGTTCTTGGTCAAATTCGCCTTAGACAAGCCGAAGTCGCACAAAGCAATATGTCCATTGGCATCCAAGAGGATGTTTTCCGGCTTCAGGTCTCTGTAAACGATATCGTGCATATGAAGGTGTTGGAGAGCGAGTATCAGTTCGGCAATATAGAACTTGGCCCGCTTCTCATCAAATCGACCTTCCTTTTGCAAATGCCAGAACAGCTCGCCACCAGACATGTAGTCGGTGACGAGATACAAATCAGTTGGAGTCTGGAAAGAGAACTTTAAACCAACAATAAACGGAGAATCCGCCATGGCTGTTCTGACGAGGATATTTCGCTCCCCAACCGTGTGCGCAACCTCTTTCTTCTGGACAATGACCTTCTTTTGAAGCACTTTCATGGCATAAATTCGTCTTGTGTCCTTTTTTCTGACCTGGTAAACCTGTCCAAATGTCCCCTTTCCAATGAGCTTTAGAATCTGGAAATCATCGGGGCCATAGTGCTTCTTCTCAGTTTGTTGGAACGTGATCTCAACGTATATCTCTCCCGGCAGCCCCGTATCAGTGTCATTTCGACCCCGGAGCGGGAACCATCCTTTGATTGGCGAGTTGTCATTTTCGGTCAAATTCGCTTCCAGATCGACATGACCCAAGAATTCCTCCGCAGCACTACTCCGGTCGTAGATAGTAAGGTTGATTCTCGCATCTGATCCAACCACATCGCTGACCAAATTAGTACCGTACACCTTACAAGGAAAATGTGAACACCTACAAAACGGCCTCAGTGTCCCACTTTGGATTAGTCATCGATTTCCGTCCCTTGCTCTTGAAGTCACGATAGTCCGAGAGACTGGTGTTGCTGCTTTGCCGACTCTTCATTGGAATTGCCATGGGCCGACCAGAATCACTTCCTGATCGGGCGATAGGGATTCCACCCATGGGACTACTCGTTGGGTCCTCATTCTCATCGATGTCTGAAGGCAATGGACCTTTCGAGACAAGCTCATTTCGTTGGAACACAGCCACAACATACGGGTCTCGGCTCTTACGCAAACCTCTGGCTTCAGCGATTTTGACAGTAAGCTTTCCTTTCGGTGATGGTGCTGGAGCACCAGTCGGCGGGGACAAAGATGCTGCACCGGGAACTGCTTCAACGTTTGCCTTTGCTGATTGTCCGTTTGCTTTATCTGATCCCCCGCTAGCATCCGATTTGACGGTTTGGTTGGACAACGCGCGAGTTGGAGTGGGAGGGATACTCTTTGTACGCGGAGCGTCATCTGTTAGCTTCTTGAGTCTATCATAAGATGGAGACTCGTGAAAATCAGAATTCAAGCGGGAAAGTGAAGGGGTACTGGGTGAAGTGGCGGAATTGCGATCGCTGGGGTTCGAAAAATGGGCCGCGTGAACATTTGAAGTGGTTAATACATTTGAAAGCGGATTCATCAAAGACGCCCGGCGAGCGCTCGACGGAATCGATTCCGAGATGCTCTTGTGATGTCGGGAAGACGGCGCTGCTGTCTTCGCAGCACCCTTTTCCTCATCTTCAGAGCCAGAATCGCTGAGCTTTAACTTGTGCAGTGATGGTGTTTGGGAAGCGGGTGGTGTCGGGTACGAGTGCAAGCTTGATGATCGGGGAAGTGTAGGTGCAAGAAGCCCCAACTGCTCATATTTGGGGAACGGCAGGGCTTCTGATTCTGTCTGGGGACAGGCACTTGCAGGAGCCGCGATGGACTCTGCTGTGGCTGGTAGCAGGGTCTCAGCAGCCTCCAATTCTTCCGGGCGGGAGAACGGAGGTTTGCTTTCAGCCTCGCCCCCCGAAACAGGAATTTCAAGCGGACCAGAATTTGGACTTGCAGAAGAACCAGAAGAACCAGAACCAACCTGTCCAAAGTAACTGTGCATTATGCCTGGCAGCCTCTTGTCTGAAGGATCGGGCTGCGGAGTTGCTATTCCCGACCGAGGGGTATCGCTGTCGAAGCCATTTGCATCATCGTCCCGGCTGTTGAGCACATCAGTAAGAGTCGTATTAATAGAGCATTCATTGTCCAGGAAACGCGTGGACAATCTTGTAAAACGCAGAGATCCAGCAGACGTGAAGAAGAGGAATTAATTGGCAGGGGCGCTGGCATTGGATGCACAGCGATCAGAAAATTCCTTCACTCCAACCAGCAGTGCAGTGCATTGCAGGGCAGAAAATCACCATTATCCGACTCTGAACCATTTTGGAAGCACAGCCGCATGAAGAGGCCTTGATGCCGCCCCGCCACTGAAAAACCCCACCATGATGAGTTGAAGAAGCATGTGGGTGCACGAAACCAGCATCAAACTTGAATGTGGTTCGGCACATGGGGAAAGACAAAGATAGACACGGCGTGCCCAGGCTGAAGCTGTGCACAACACGTTGTAGCCTCCTCTTTCTGGTCCAGAGGGGATGAAGTGCATGTCGCCCAACTCTGCGCAAATAACGTACCTCGCCATCATCGCCTGAGTTGCTTGCTTGAGGAGATCCATCTCGTTGCCTGCCATCTTGAACTATGCTTATTGTGCTCTTGTCGTTTTTTCCGTGGGGCAGGTTGAGGTCGAAGTCGGAGTCGAATTGTTGTCGAGGACTGCAGATTCGAGATGATCGTCGGAAGGTAGGTAGGTACTTAGGTATGATGAAGTTGCCCCATTTACACCCACGTCCGAGAGTGCGGTTGTCTGCGTCTAGGACAGCTGTGAAGCTTCTGCGACTCCTAGTGGGAGCTCTGGCGACGAGCAGGAGACTTCGGTGTGTTTGAATTCGTGTCTGGCGAAGAGCAGAATCGAGAAGGTGAAGTCGACTCAAGGTGGGCTTGAAAAGTGAAGAGGTAAGGTAGAGTAGAGTGCTGCCCAAATGGTGGTACTTGCGTTGCTCGCCGGCCCTTTACCGTGGGTCTGTCCGCTAAAATACGGACGCAGGCGAACCAGTCCAGTTGAGCCACTACTGGACAGGACAGGACAGGGCAGTCCGTCCTGAGTCTGAGTCCTGACAGCCAACAAATGACTCGGGGGCGGGAGCCGACGGAGACGAGACAAGACGAGATGGGGCGAGACTGGCAGCCCAGATATATGTAATAATTGGTCTGCGAGAAAGACGCACCGACAAGTCACGGCAAGTTAAGTCAAGTCAAGTCAAGTCAAGTCAAGTCAAGTCAAGTCGAGTCGAGTCCTTTATATACGCGGAGAAATCAGCTCGGTTGAGCGTAGGCGTAGGTACTCGGATCGCGTCGGGTCCAGGCTGCTCCAGGAGCTATGAGTACTGTAACTTATGTCTGGCCTGGATATCAGAGGCTTGGGGTGCGGTCCTCAGCGATCAACCGATGGGACCAGAAGGGCTGGGTGGGCTCAACAGACGGAAAGCTGGTAGATACCAACGGCGGCGCCTGAGAGTCGAGGAGACTTGACTGCTTATTCTTATTCTTATTATATCTTGTCCGTCTCACTTATCTAACTTATTCTTTCCTATCTTCCTAGCCCCAGCAGCCTGCATTCTAGAGCACAACAACAGTCATCGATGCGAGGAGTAATTCGGCTGGCCAGCTTCAACTCCATACCTGTGTGCATATGTGCCCAGCAAGAGGATAGATGACCGCGTATGTTGATGTCGCGCTCGGTGTAGAAGAAGGCACTGTCTGAGTCCCTGGCTGTCTACCTGAGCTGCTATCCTCAAAAGGCCCTATATTATTGGTGCACTATCCGTTCTGCCAGCCTGTTGTCACCTCTGGCAACTCCCCATCTTGTGTCTCGAATGTCTGGAGTTGCAGATGTGCCCATCGACGTCATTTTCCCGATAGGCCTGGGTTACAGATCTCGTTCTCCACTCTATTTATGGGCCGGTATTTGTATTGCATGACAAGTTCAAGGGTCTTAATGGGTTGATCACATCAGACCGAGGTCGGATAGAGCGGTTACACAGCTCAGGTGAACAGCATAGCATATTTGGCAATGGCTATTCTGATATAAGCTATTCTTCAGTTTGGCGTGATTCTTCGGTAAATAATGCCGACTCACCGACTTTTGCTGTAGACCCCACTAAAATATAATGACCTAGAATTGTAACCTCTATAACTCTATCAAATCTCCATCGATTTTCTTCGGAATTAGGTTATTTTAAAGCTCTTGCCTTGAATATTCGAACCTGAGCCTGCGAGCTGTCTAATGTTATAGCTCTGAACCTGCTAGCTTAGAAAGTATCGAATATCGACTGAATATTGTCCTATGGAGTTAATATTAACCTACGAGCTCTTACTAGAGAGTTTAGAACGATATATAAGACGATATATAAGCGGAAACAGACTCTGGATCGTTAGATATCACCTTCGGAACGTTGTCGCCGTGGCCCTCCACCTGTTATTACTAACGATATAGGCGAATATATTAAGGCGTTACTTAAGAGGGAGCTAGATTTATATTAGGACGAAATCGCAGCGTATCTATAGAAGGCCTACGAAGTTAACGTGTTAGTTAATTAGGTCTCTAAGGCTCTCTAAAGGCTTAATTATACTAAGAAAGTACTTAAGGTCTCTGCGAGTTAAAGGAACGATGAATTAATCGCGGCTTAGAGGCGAAAGATAGTGTTTTAGGAGGCCCGGGACTTATACTTTATCGACGAATTAGCTTGTAATAAGCGTACAACAGATAGGCGTAGAGGATAGGCTCCTAGGGGAGCTTCTGTAGAGGTTCAGAGAGTACTTAAATAGTCGATAAGGTAGTCGATTCTCCTTGTGTACTTACTTTATAGTTATTATTAGCTATTAATATACTAAGGCTCGATTATAGCTGAAATCTTCACTAAATAGCTGGAAAAGAGTATCTTACCTGAATACGTAGAGCTTAGAATTAAGGTGATAATAATAGATAACGCGTTAATTTATAGTAACCCTTAAGTATTAGCTCTTTATATAGCTTTCGGTCTTTAACTCGAATATCTCCCTTTATATTACCCCTTTTTCAACCCTATTAAAGAGAGCTTCGCAGACCTAAAATCGTGGATTAGGAGATACTAGCGCTAGAGTAAGTATACCTAGGAGGAATTTAAAGGCTTTTTAATAATAGCTGTAAGGTTAGTTAGAGTAGGAGCTAACGCTAAACGTAGAGCTAGAGGCTACTTTCGCTATTTAGGCTATTAAGGCGTACTGATTAAAGAAAGTGACGAAGTTGATATAGAATAAGGGTTAATTAAACAGAAACTACGTAGAAACTATAGCTATAAATACTACTGAAACTTACTCCTCGTATTCTCTATTATTACTCTTATCTTCGCCTTCGTCGAGTTCGTTATTTTCCTAAATAAGAGCCTATTAATTATACCACTTCTTAAATAGCTTCAATTGCTTCTGAATCGTCTTTAAAACACTACCTTTTATTCTAAGCTCTATTACCTCCGAAATTGATATATCTTTAACTATATTAATATCGTATTCTTATTCCACGAAGGTTCTAATAGTAAAATCGAAGTAAGAGGCTACTAAAGTTATAATTAGAGGTATAACTTAACGAAGGAACGATTTTAAAGTAAATAACACCTCCTCTACCTCTGAACTACTATTACAGAATAGACTCGACTCCTGTAGATCTACTATTGATATAAAGTCATTTTTAACTTGTTTCTACGGTTGAATACGTAGTAATTAAGGCTTTAGAGCTGTATATTCGTATGCCGGAGGAGCTATATTCAGCTGAGGGTGAGGGGCTAGCGAATAGCCACTTAGAGGGTTACTAGCGTGTAGAGACTATATCAGAGGGGGCGGTATTAGCGGATATTAATATAAGAAGGCATTTAGAGGCTAATATAGTATCTGCGAGGGGTGTTAAGCTAATTAATATTGTTCCGGAGATAATGATTTGTTATAGTACGTCTTCCGGTGCTTTTTTTTCCCTCGCGCCTTTAACGACTAAGGCTCTGAACGAGCTATAAGCTCTTTTGAAAAGTTAACTCGATAGAGAATAAAAGGTTCGTCGATTATAGTTAATTTGTCTTTAATATCACGTCTCTAACGCCTTAAATCGTCTAAGGAAAGGTAGTAGTGTTTACTATTGTTAATAAAGTAAAACTTCGTGGTATAACGATAAGAACTGACTTTATAAGCCTATCGTACCTGAATAGCGGTTATAATCTCGTGTATAGTTCCCTTTTTAGCCTCCTGATATTATGAACCCCTTAGCGCTACGGTTCAGTTAGCACCTATATGCTAATAGTACTATTAGTAGTACTATAGGGGTATTAGTACTAACGAAGGAGCGGTACTATTAATAGGGTAGTACTAACCAGGGAATAATACAGGATAGCGAGTAGTACTACTATACACTTACACTTAGTAGTAATAGTTACCTAGATTATAGTAGATAATAGGTTATATAATAGATCCCTAGATCCCTGGATCCTTTTATAAGGGAATAGATCTAAGGATCTAAGGATCTAGTATCTCAAGGGATCTAAGAAGAACGAAAGTTCTATATAAGACTAGTATATCTACTATTAGATAAGAGCTTTGTACTTAACTTTAAATAGTATTCTAATACTTAGTAACTATCTTCTATTTACGTGATATACTTACCTCTCGATCGTTAGAGATTAACTATAGCTTTCTGTATTTATAGTAAGTAAATACCGGACTATTACACTTTAAGTACTTTCTCGTTAGAAGTACTAACTTATAAAGATAATATATCCTCTATTAAAGGATCGTTAAATAACTACTCGGCTCCCGCTAAAGTCTTTAACCTAAAGAATATACCTAAGATCACTATCCCGGATCTCTACTATAGAGACTGATCTAAGCTTAGAGTATACTTTACTTAGGTTAAGCTTTATACGAGCTTTAATAGTTACTAGTTCGCCACGAAGACTAATAAAGTCCTTTAAGTTTCGTTCTTTCTTTAGGGATCTACCTTTAACTAGATTAAGACCTTCCTCTTAGACTATATTTAGAACTGGACTAAGGATAAGAGAGTCTCTATAGTAATAACTAAGGAATCCTAGAAGATCTTTATAACTTTCAAGGGTTTTAAGTATAGGATTAACTATATCTTTAGCGATATTAATTAGAACTATACTACTAAATAGAATATCTAGAATCTAAAGTAAGTTAAGTTAGTAACTATATATACTACTACCTTCTAGTAATTCGCGAATCAGACTAGCTGAAATAATAACACCCTTCGGGTATAGTACTATAAAAAGTTAAAAGACAAAGTAAAAGATAAGATAGTAAGATTAGACGCGCTTACTAACTTATAAGAACTTATCGAAATAGCTATTAAGATTAATAACTAAAACTATAAGAGGGCACTTAAGAAGAAAAGCTAATACCGCTCCGGAATATATATATATTAAGGAAGAGGGAGTAATAATAAGAAACTATTCTACCCTCGGGAAATAGAACTTAATATAACGTTCTGGAAGCTAAGTTATTAAAGAAAGCTACATAGCGGTAAGCTATCTAAGAAAGTTATAAGTAAGTGATAAGAGAAGAAGCTATACTTCGAGTATAGCTTTCTTAGTTATATAGCTAGCTCTTATTAATAAAGGAAGTTATAAACAGATAAGAAATATACTAATATAATAAGACATAGCTCTTATAATAAACTAATACAATAACTCGCCGTGATATATTAATATATAACTACAAATAAGCTTAAGGAGAATCATATCTATACTTAGTTAAGCGATTCTAACGATAGTAAGCGAGATTCCGCGAGCGTCATAGATTAGCTCGAGTAAACCGTTATTAGTACGCCCCCTGAGGACTATATATATTAAGATAATAATAGCTCTAAGCTAGACAACAACACAGAGCTAATACTAAGTGATAGCGAGAAGGAGGCCTAGGAACCCGAGTAAACTCTAGAACTAAGGCTACCTTAACTTAAACTCTTAGGACTAAGAGTAGGTAAAACTTAGGAAGTTACCTAAAGAGAGGAGAGCTTATATTAGGTTAGCTATAATACTCGCTACTAGACTAATATAGCCACCGGGGTTACTTATTAAGAACTAGGCCTTATCAGCTTAGGGGGTCTACTATAAGGGGTAAAGTACAAAGTAGTCTACCGGGACTATAAGCGTATCAGATAGAGAATAGCTGGCAGCTAAGAAGGACTAATGACCTTTATACAGCACTTACTACTCTAGAATACTATTATTCTTAATACTAGCGCGCCACTAGAGGTAGGCGAGGAATAGGAAATTATAGCTAAGAACTAATATAATAGGACATAGGTCTACGTTAATAATAATAGCTGGTACTATTACGAGATATATAACCTAGTAATATATACTAAACTCGGAATAGGACTTGTATATAAGGTTAGCCTAAGCTATAGTAATTAAAGGGTATAGGAAAGTATCCTCGACTATAGCGTATATTAGGAATATTTCTATATATAGTAACTTGCTACTATTAGAGATAAATATCTCACGTTAGAGGTTAAAATCAAGGGAGTTAAGCTTTAAGTAATAGTAGACTCTAGGGTATAAGGGAACTTTATATCTCCTATTGTTATACTTAAGTACTACTTATTAACCGAAGTAAAGGATAAGGGATACTATCTGGTACTAGCGGATAGTAAGATCGCCTCTAATAGACTAATCGAGGTCTAGACTACTCTAGTCTATATAAGTATCGCCGGATACTTTGAAATAATCTAATTCAACGTCGTTAGGATTAGAAAGTACGATATTATCTTAAGGCTACTATAGATAGAAAAGTATAATCCTATTATTAATTAGCAGATAGGAAAACTTAAGTTTAGTTATTACTAAAACTACTATTATCTACCGGGAATAGAAGCAGTAAGTATTCGAGAGGTTAGCGCTACCTCTAAGGAAGAGCTCGGACACTAAGACAAGGATCTACTAATAAAGGATATACTATTAGTATATAAGAAGTTTATAGCACTATTCAAGGAGGAACAAGGTATCAAAGCCTTACTAAAACACTAGGACTACGATTATCGGATCGAGTTAGAACTAGGTACTAAACTAATATTCTAACTACTTAGGGAATATTTAGCGATAGACTTAATAACAATTAAGTAATATATCGATGAAAACCTAGCGAAGGGATTCATCTGAGAGTCTAAATCTCTATAGGGGAATAATATTTTATTCGTAGAAAAAAAAGACGGTGAACGACGAATATATATCGACTACTATCGATTAAATAACGCTATAAAGAAGGATCATTATGTACTACTATTAGCTAAGGAGCTATAAGACAGACTCGTTAGAGCTAAGATTTTCACTTAGCTTAACCTATGAAAAGCGTATAACCTTGTTAGGATAGCTAAGGAAGAAGAAGAAAAAATAGTATTTCGCACTTGTTTTAGTCACTATAAGTATACGGTTATACCCTTTAGCTTAACTAACGCACTAGCTATATTTTAGTATCTAATTAATAATATTTTACGGCCTTACTTAGATATAACGTATATATACTATTTAGACGATATACTAATCTACTCTAAATCAGAGGAGTAATATATAAAGGATATTATAGCTATTCTCTAGAGGCTGAAGGACGCCTACCTATTACTTAAACTAGAGAAGTGTAACTTCCACGTGGACGAGGTTATCTTTCTAAGCTATATAGTCACTACCGCAGGATTAGCTATAGATCCTAAAAAGATTAAAGCAATTATCAAGTAAATAGGGCTCACGAATATCAAGGAAGTACAATTATTTCTTAGGTTTACTAACTTCTATAGGCGATTTATTAAGAACTACTTAAAAATCGCCGGGCTACTCACAGAGTTAACTTATAAGAACAAGGAATTCCACTGGTTTAATAGCGCACGAAAAGCGTTTAAAGCACTTAAAGCAGCTTTCATCGTAGAACTAGTACTTACTTCCTTCACCCCTAATAAAGAAATATATATAGAGATAGATTCTTCGGACTATACTATTAGAGCCGTGCTCAGCTAGCTAGGCGAGGACGGAAGATAGTAACTAGTCGCTTACTATTCGCGGAAACTATTACTAGCAGAACTTAACTATAATATATATAACAAAGAGTTGCTAGCAATTATAGATATAGTACGCGAATAGAAGGTCTACCTTAAGGGCGCCGCCCACGAAGTACAAGTCCTAACGGACTATAAGAATCTTATTTACTTTATAACTACTAAAGAATTAAACTGACGCTAGGTTCGATAGTATAAAACACTCTCTACTATAAAACTTCGAATTTCTTATATCAAGGGAACGGAAAACGCTAGGGCTAACGCCCTAAGTAAGAAACTAGAATATCTTGTAAATAAAACTCACGAATCCTATACTATACTACGAAGGGATAGTGATTTACTAATAGTTAATTCCCGATAGCTAGCCTTAATAGGCTAGGTCACTGAGAAAATCTGAAGGGATTATACTAACGACCTAGTTATAGCTGAATAGAAGAAGCAGCTAGGCGAAGGATTCTCCTTTACCTTAGACAGCACGCTTCTATACTAAGGACGAATCTATATACCTACTAGGGACAGGATTAAATTCGTTACGCACTAGTATAGACTACCCGCTTATAGACACCAGGGGGTAGCTAAGATACTATCTAAGCTATCTAGGGAATACTACTTCCTAGGAATAAAGAAGATAGTTAAAGACGTAGTAGCGTCATATGATATATATATCCGGAATAAAGTATCATATTATACTCCGTATAGGCTCATGAAGTTATTAATAATACTACCTTACTTATAGAAATTAATCGCTTTGGATTTCGTAGTTAAGCTACTACCCTCGAAAGACCTAGTCATAGGAATCATATATAACTTAATCTATATAATAACGGATAAGTTTATAAAGTATATATATATAGTACTAGTACTTAGAACATAGGACACGCCTATGATAGCGTAGGTATTCCTTAGAATAATCTTCATAAGCTACAGAATACTAGATAAGATTATCTTAGATAGAGATAAACTCTTTACCTTAAAGTTCTGGAAAACTCTTATCATACTCTTAGGAATAAAGTAGAAAATATTAACTATATTCTATCTTTAGACCGATATATAAACAGAACAAATTAATTAGATAATAGAGACTTATTTTCAGTGTTATATAAACTATAAGTAAGATAACTAAGTACAACTACTCCCACTTGCCTAGTTTATATATAATAGCGCGGATCAAGAGATTATTAGAGTATCGCTGTTCTACGTGAATTATAGGCATAATCCCACGGTATATAACCCACTAATAGCTAGTTAGGGTACCGCGTAAGAAGCTATACTACAGGCAGGTAAGCTTAAATAGCTCTATAAAGAATTGTCAGCTGATATTCTCTTTATCACGCAGAGATCTGTGATCTACTACAATAGAAAGCGTAGTATAAGACTAACGCTTAAGGAGGGGGATAAAGTCTACTTACTTAGAAAGAATATCGTAACTAAACAACTAAGTCATAAATTAGATTATAAGAAGCTAGGACTATTCAGGATTACTAAAGTTAAGGGACTAGTTAATTATTAACTAGCTCTACTAAAGATAATAAATATCTACCTAGTATTCCATATATCTCTCCTTAAACTAGTACTACTAGGAGCACTACCGGCTCCTATCACTGAAATATAACCGATTAATCCGAACACTGAATATAAAGTAAAAGCTATTCTTAACTATTAGTATTTCTATAGTAAAACAAAATATTTAATTAAATAAAAAAGGTACCTATAATTAGAAAACACTTAGGAACTTAAATCTAACCTCTACTACCCTAGGCTTCTACGGGAATTTTATTAAAGAAATCTAGGTTTACCTAGAAGGAAGGGGACCTAAGGTTAGGGACTAAGCCCTCGGAAAAGGACGCTAAGTAAGCGTTAGGTTCGAAGGCAAGGAACTAAGAAGTAGGATTATCCTTAACAAGCTTAAAGGGAGGCGTTAGAAGGCAAGTAGGAATCATAGTTTTTCCTATCTTGAACTAGTATATAGGTCGTTTAGGAGTGAACTTCTTAATATACCCCGAGGTATTATAATCGTAACACTTTAAGTGAATATACTTAGAGTATCGTTTTAAAATAGATAAATCTAGGAAGTAGGTACAGGAAAAGCTATAGCAGAAGAAACAAAGCTTTACAAGTTACGTAGCACGCTCGATATAGAGCGCGAGCTAGATACTCTATTTTTTCTTTATCTAAGTGACACTTAATTTCTTTACGATACTAGATATAATAGATAAGAAAGATAGTTATTAGTAACTATCGATATCCCTTAAGGTTATACTTAAGCGTAGGGACTACACTAAGCTAAGAGGGGGATAGTATTACGAACCCCTTAGCGCTACGGTTCAGTTGGCACCTATATACTAATAGTACTATCAGTAGTACTATAGGGGTATTAGTACTAACGAAAGAGCAGTGCTATTAATAGGGTAGTACTAACTAGGGAATAATACAGGATAGTAAGTAGTACTACTATATATTCACGCTTAGTAGTAATAGTTACTTAGATCACGGTAGATAATAGGTCATGTGATAGATCCCTAGATCCCTAGATCCCTTTATAAGGGAATAGATCTAAGGATCTAAGGATCTAGTATCTCAAGGGATCTAAGAAGAACGAAGGTTCTATATAAGACTAGTATATCTGCTATTAGATAGGAGCTTTGTGCTTAACTTCAAATAGTATTTTAATACTTAGTAACTATCTTCTGTCTACGTGATACACCTACTTCTCGATCGTCAGAGATTAACTGCAGCTTTCTGTATTTATAGCAAGTAAATACCGGACTGTTACACCTGATTCTTTTCAACTTCCTCTAAAAGACGAGTTATTACAGTACATAGCTTCTTTGCTATCGAGCTTTCCTCCTCTTAATACACACGCTTCGGAATAGTAATAACTGGAGCCTTTGGAGCAGGAGGGTCTTTCTAAGGTAGTCGAACTATATTCTGAGGTATCTGTGTGATACTAAAGCATATTTGAAGCTTTCCTTGCTTTAATTTCCCTGTGATTCGAGCTTGTTCGATAAAGTAGTTAAAATCGGCCTTATTAATAATATTATATTCCGTAGGGTTTTAAACGTTTCTACAGGTGCTATACTAGTAAGTATAATCTCTCCGTAGTAGAGAAATACCCCTTAACTTAATCGTAGTATCTGCTAACGTCTCTGCGGCTTCCTTAATAGATTTATAGGTAACTCTAACGCCTAGCTCGTTAGTTACCTTCTTTATTATACTGCCTATTCACTTACTATTAAGGTACTACTGAATCTCAAAGTTTATAGCTTATATTTTAATCTACAGAGGTGTAGGAGACTATATAATAAGAGGTTCTAGCGGGGGGAGAGCTTACGGAATCGATAAAGGCTTAGAAGGTAAAGAGGGGGGTAGCGATAGAGGCTCTGCTAATCTTATAGCTAGCACAACTACTCCTACACTTAAATTAGGTGTAGAAGCTGAAGTACTAACAGTAGAACCGATAGAAGAACTACTAGCTTGACTTGTACTAAGTTTAAGGGTTATTTTAAGTGCTACTAGCAGTGGGGGAAGTGGAGTACGTAGAGCCTTCTTTTTAGAAGGTTTCCCTTAACTATTTCGAGCTTTCTTTAGAGGTATATTCGAGAATATTAAGTGGAAATAGAGAGGGGAGTTTAAGAGCTTCAAAATGACCTAATTTAGAGGTAAATCGATGGAGATTTGATGGAGTTATGGAGGTTACAATTCTAGGTCATTATCTTTTAGTAGGGTCTATAGCAAAAGTCGGTGAGTCGGCGTTATTTACCGAAGAATCACGCCAAACTGAAGAATAGCTGTATAACTCCTGCACCTCAGTGCTAGATATACCGCGCTGACCTAAGACTCGAGGACATACAGTCCCTTTCGATGTAATTTTCGGAATACTTAGCTATAGGTAAGGTATCCGAAAACCGTTCGCGACTTGCTTTTCATTCCGATTCTTAGGGTCTGCACCATTCCCAGAGCTGTTTTACATACAAACAATCATACTGCTTAGGCCTTGTAGAAAAGCAACGTTTCTTGCCTTATTCAAACAACTGCTGTAACCTGCCCACATGTAACGAAGTGTAAGGAGACGGCGGCAGAGACTCGTGGACCTATGTAGATGTGCTTTTTGGCTGTAATAGAAGTGTCTAAAGCAAATTCAGGGCAATCCACATCACAACAAGAAAGATGCGACATTAGACAGTGCAATGAAACATGACTCCGCGAGTATCAGATTGGTGACATCAAGTCGACCATGGTTGACGATCCTAATACTGACAACTCCCCAATTGAAAGCGGCTTATGAGTGGTGGAACGTCGAATTCAGAGTCTTGTTCAGGCGTCCTCTATTCATCGTCTCCTTCCTCTTCGCAAAGTGATAGATTTCCAGTCAAGGTAAGAGTCGAGGAATGATCCATGGCGGGTACGGAATGATGTCTGGACAGAACGATATCTGGCAAACTTCTTCTTTGTAACGCCTCGTGATCTCTCGTCTACCAGCTACCTACCAACCTACCAAAGACCCGGAAAGTTGCTTCACGAGCCAATGTAGAAGATGTATTGTGACATTTCACATATGGTTTGTTGCTGAGAGGAGTGCCGTGCAACTAGAGTTATGCATTGACATTGACACTTGAAATACACATACTCAACTTGCGATATTACATAGCATAGCATGTCAGGCTAGAAGATGAGGTTGGCCAATTTCGCTATCAGTTCCTGTCCCTTGGTCGTTGAAAGTAGGTAAGCATCAAAAGGCGGAAGGTGAAGACAGGGAACCGGTACCTTGAGGCAGCAGAGGATGGAAACGAGGCGGGCGGAGTGGATGGAGCTAGATGCGCCAGATGGCTTGGCACCAGTCCACGAATGGTTAGACCCACCCTGTACCGCAGTATCTCGCGTCGACTTGGGAGGAGCGCGCAACAATTTGTCCATCAGTTGTGAAAAGTCACCACCACTGATCACTCCAACCGCTCAAACTCCCCCAGAATGGGTAGACGACCTGGTAGAGCTGCAGCAAAAAATGCTGCTGCTGCCTTAAGTAAGCTTCTTTGCTGCAAAGCCTCCGGCGCATTGATCACGGATTATTGACCCCGGCCTTAGAGAACACTCCCCAATACGACGATGGCGACGATGAGCAAATGCCAGATGCCTTTCAATCTGACGCCGCTAGTCAACCAGATGGTGAAGATGAGAATGCTGAGGATGGAACTCCAGCAGCGGAGTCAGATGCTGAAGAGGAAGCACCATCAACGCCTGTTCCAGAGCCCGTTGTTCGTAAGAAAAGATTAGGAAGGCCACCAAAAAATCGACCCGCAGATTGGGATACCCAGGAGCCGGACAATACCGCCGAAACTAGCACTCCGAGGCGAGGGCGTGGCCGAGGATCTGGGCTCAGGGGCGGAGGAAGATGGGCGAAGAGAGCTGGACCATCACATGTTACACAACAGCCGATTGACAAAGATGGGAATATGATGGACGTTATCGATGACGAGCTTGACCTACCACAAGATCCAGAGGGCGAGAAGAAGGTTGACAAGCTGGGAAATCTCCAAGGCGGCCGAGAATATCGTTGCAGGACTTTCACTGTACTGAACAGAGGAGAGCGACTGTACATGTTGTCCACTGAACCAGCAAGATGTGTGGGCTTTCGAGACAGCTACCTATTCTTCACAAAGCACAAGCGACTGTACAAGATCATTATAAACGATGAGGAGAAGCGTGACTTGATCGATCGCGAGCTCATTCCACATTCCTACAAGGGCCGTGCCATTGGTATTTGCACCGCCCGGTCTGTCTTCCGCGAGTTTGGTGCTCAGATTATTGTTGGTGGCAAGAGAATTACCGATGATTATGAGGTTACGAAGCTCAAGGCTGAGGGTGTGGTAGAGGGCGAATTGGCCGATCCAAATGATATCTTCAAGGCTGGAGAGGACTACAACAAGAATCAGTATGTGGCGTGGCATGGAGCAAGTTCAGTCTATCACTCTGGTGCACCTACTGTTCCTCAACAGACTGGCAAACCAATTCCCGGCATAAAGAGAAAGGTCATGATAAATGATGTCAACTGGATGCTGGAGCACGCTCGGGAGGCAAGGTACGTTCGAGTAGCCAATTAACCTTCGATATACTAATTTGTGTCTAGCCGATTCAATGCTGCTCTGGGAGGTGTCCGTCGACAGACTCTCCCGGGGATCTACGACCCGCATACCAACATCATGCACTACCCCAAGACAATGCAGCCAACTCACGCCAGATGGGAGCAGATTGACGACAGCGAGGCTGAAATCAAAGCTTTGACAAACGGTCATACCGAGGAGAACATGGAGCCAAGCATTTTCACGCCAGTCAAGCCGATATGCTCCAAAAACTACATGATAGTTGACACAGTATTTGAATCTTCTCCTTCCTCGACTTTGGTCGTACCAGGTCCAGATGGTGACTTCCACGACCTTGGTCTGAATGGCCTGGCTGGTATCTCTGATGATATCAAAGCAGAACTTCCTGAGGAATGCCGTCTTGCTCTCGAGGAGGCTTTAGTGAAAGAGATGCAGTGGAAGAACAAATGGGGCTCTGAAAGCCAGTCTGGTCATAGGCGAGCACCGATTATCGACAAAGGGGTCGTGTAGGCTGTTGAAGTAGAGCGACTATATTGGAGTGTACAACAGAGGTGTAAGAAGTGATCACGTGGCAGTGACTCAATGTGGCGTTGCTTTGGTGTGATATGCACAACCTATCTGCAAGATAGACTGATCCTTGTAGCAATAATGATATTCATCTGGATTTTTCCCATTTAAGTGCCTGTCATGTCATCTGTGTCGTGAACCATCTACTCGTATGCTCCCCGGATCTCCCCCACTGGTGGAGCCAACTAGTGACACTTCACGCTAGCGTAAAGTTAGCGACAACGTCCATGATTACCTTAAAACAAAAAGCGGACTTGTTGATCGTTACCACACACAGTTCACAGAACACCAGTACATCCAGCCTCTACAGCTCATCTTCAGACTCGACGACCTACGTCCTTGCGACTAAAATCCTCCTCCAAAATTCAAAGTCCCAGAAAAAACGGCATCCCTTTCGAAAAGCTGAATCACTAAATTCACCTCCACTCAGCTCTACCTCCGTAGATCTCCAGATTACAAACGACATCCCATCCAAAAGTAAACAATCAAATTTACAAAATGTCTTCCCGCAGCGATACTCTATTGTCCCTCTGCCTTGCTCAGGCCGAACTCTCCCCTCTGCACTACCGCCACGGTGCGATCATTGTTCGCGGTGGCAAGGTAATTGGGCAAGGTTTTAACTGCTACCGCCCTGGCTTTGATGGCGGTGCGCTCAAGAGCGGTGCTTTACCATCAAGGGACGCAGATGGTCCAGCGATCGCTGAGCTCAAGCAGCGCTTGAAGTCCAAGCCGAAAAGCAAGTCGAAGACGCCGAATCAGCCGGAGGAGGGGACTTTTACTCCTTTCGAATCCATGGGCTGTGGCCACAATGCCAATGTTGCTCTCAGTATGCACTCAGAGATGATGGCCATCCGTAGTGCTCTTTCTCTCTCTTCTGGTACTCAGGCTTCTCAGACCTCGGCTCGCTCGGCGAAGTACTTCGAAAAACCGTACTTCAAGGTACGTATTGAGCAGGCCTGTCACTTCTACTTTCCCTTGTCTCGGGACTCGGGACTTTCCGCAGACAAATCATATCCTTCTTATAAGATATGCCTATTATTCGGCGATTACTAACTTACCATTTCGTAAAGTTACCGGGTGATTCTAAACAACGCAAAGCCCGAGCACGTGCTCTTAAAGCCTACGTCAAAGCCACCTACGAGGAAGCCACCTCTACAGGCACAGGAAAAGCCTCCGGTGGCGAGTCCTCTCTTCAAAAGTCGTACTTTGAACCCTGTACATCTCAATCAGGTCCAGCGGGACAATGGCAACGAGGCCAACGCCAAGGAGGAGGACGTCGGATTTCAGAACGAGAAATTGAACGAAAACGTGGCAGCAAACACATGGAAAAGTGCAGAGAAACAACGGCTGACGAAGAGACAATCTCATCTCTACCAGGATGGGTATCAGTACGACAGTCACTATCAGTACATAGCACAACAGAAACACTCTGCACATAAAAGTGGTTTGAAGCCACGGACCAAGATCATCATAGACACCTCTATACCAGATTTACCGTCACTTAGCTCCGATAACAAATTTTTTCGCTCGAATAAAAACAAGGCAAAGGTAGCTCGCCCCCAGGTTTTTCATTGACGTATTTCTAATGCTGTGTAGCCTTCCAAAAAAACACTCAACCCTACTAAATCCCAGCAGATCCTAATCACTAAGCATAAATCATCGGCCAGGCCAAACACAGCAGCACGAACTAAAGATCTCCGTCTTAAAGGGTCAGATCTCTACGTTGCCCGCCTCGGGACGTCACAAAAGACGCCAAGTAGGAAGCATAAGCCTCCGCCAACAGAATCACCTGAGCTACTGATTCCACAACAAGTACCAAGGTCGCCTCCAGCATCTCTTCACGATGAGCTGTCGCCACTTTTCCGTTCTGTATCTCCTTCCACGTCTTCAAAGGTCGGTCGGGATGACAATCCTCGACCACAGATCCGTGCTTCAAAACCATGCTACCGTTGCGTGAGTGCCATGCACGCGGTGGGCATTAAGCGCGTGTTCTGGACAACACAAAACGGCAATTGGGAAATGGCGAAGGTCCGAGACTTGGTCGATGCTTTGGAGTCCGGTATTGGAGCCGATGGGAATAGCGACGGTGACGGTTTGGGGATTGGTCAGGAGAGCAAGGGTGTGTTTGTCACAAAGCACGAAGTCTTGATGTTGAAAAGAACCATGGGCTTTTAGATGCTTATTTTATTCCTTGTATCGAAGCAAGGAATGCTTCGTTCATCCTCGGAAAACATCACTTCACGGGCGGCCTGTTCTTTAATTCGACTTTTTTCTCCCAGTTTTGACAAAATCAAAATTATATTGATTTCTAACCAAGGAGCCAAGCTCTTGTTTGATAATAATTATAGCGCGAATGTCTCTGACCACATAGAACCAAAAGAGAAAAGATCCAATACGGAACAAAAGGGCGAAAACCAAAAGGAACATGACATAGTCATATTACGTGATGAATTGTCTGTCCAAACTTCGAGTTCTGTGATGATGACTGCTTTACGAAGTAGTGTGACATCGAAATTTGCTTGCTTGGTTACGGATACCAGCCCGTCAATACGTTCGAAAGTTGACTAGGGTGTTTTTTCTTCGTACAACAGTGGCAGTCCGGGGATTTATGGATAGATTCTGCATCTTTTCTTACGTTTGTTGCATCATCGGGGTGAATTAGTAACAGATTGTAATACGCTGCGTGGTATGTTGCGCTAGGTCTGTGGTAAGATCCAGTAGATCAATTCCTGCTGCGGGAATCAGTAGTGATTTCCGGTCTGCTACGGAAAGAGACCCAGACGAATCCCTTGGATGAGCCTAGAGTCACATGATACGTCTGAAGTCTTAGATCATTGAGACTAGTAGTTACACTTATTGCCACCCGCGGTGGCTCAACAATGGTATATTTGTACCTAGATCCAGGTTACTTGCAATGAACACCGGTTATGCAGCTCAAAGTCACTAGTGAGAGTCAATCGTTCAAATAGACCTCACAATAGTGAATCTATCGAGCTCCTAGAGAAATCCTTAAACTGCTCATCCAATTCTCATATAATCACCAAGCGAACTAAGTTGCATCGTTAGGAGTCAAGTCATCCTGGATACCTTCGCAAAGAAACGTCATCAACAAACGAAATAAGGGAAATCTGAGCATATCAGCAGTTGGGTTGGAATGTAAATAATGGTTGGAACCGATTTCTTCGTTGTACCTTTCTGATTCGTGAGTGGTTCTCGTGGTAGAGTGTTTGTGGCTGGCTTCTAGCTCCTTTTCCAATAGACCTTTCTGATTGGCAGGTGTTTTTGATGTTGTTTCATATCTGTCTGGTTTTAATCTCTCTATTAAACTCATGAAATTTTCATACATTGGGGGCTCGATCTGGTCCCAGAAAGCTAGGTGGATTTGCTTTTCTCAAGCTTGGTTTCCGAGGTAACCAAGGTAACCAAGGCACTGATCCTTGTTAAGGGCAACATTTATCTCACCTGATTGCTTACCTTTAGAGACGTTTGACAAGATTCTGTACCCCAATCAGTTTTGTCTAAGGTGTAAGCCGATATGCTGTGATCATCTATTGTGCTGCTAATAGGCTTGAGAAGCTCAGGTGCTTAGGCTGAAATGTGGGTTTCGGTCAGAGGAGTACAAGGTCAGCCCATCACATCAGCAGACCACCCCGCTCAATATATGTTCGAACACAAATGATGGACGTAATGGATTTTGGCGTGTGTACACTTGGCACCTCATGGAATTCTCGCTTAGCTATAAACAAACTAGTTCCGAAGCCTGGAGGAAACTTGGCTGTGATGATTAATACAAGAGCCACTTCCGTGTCCTGTGGGAAGAAAAGACAACATTTGAAATTTTCCAAATGTTAATCTTTTTTGGACCGAGGTCGTGTCTGAACTCTGCTAAGTACACATTCAGACCACTAGCAATCATATAGGTGGAATTTACTTGCCAGCAAAATATTACTGGTTTTGTGGACCCAAAGAGCTTTCACCGGTTGTGAGTCAAGACAGTTTGAACTGTAAGGTTAAGCATACTCCTTGCTGGAGTTCTTGTTATGCTTCCCTACACAAACGACACATTTTTTGCGCTTTATTTGCTTGGTGACGATACACCTCAAACAATCCGTCATAGAAAGCACGTATCTTTCAATCATTATTCGCTGCTGCTGTTTTTGACTATGAATTGTATTATACGTTGTCATTCATTCTATTAGTGGCTCACTTAATGGTCTTACGATGCATATATACGCAGTGCTCCTCCCACAGACCATAGCCACAATTACTCCAATTTCTCATCTTGACAACACTTCAAAACCACCACCTCACTACAACATAAACATGCCTCTATCAGAAAGTAAGAGAACCGCCATGCGCGAACAGCTCGAGAACCACGAACGATACGCTCAAAAGCTCTGCGCCATCCAAGTCAAAATTCGTCAAGTCGAAAGAAAACTTGTCGACGAGCTCACCAAAATCTGTACCCAACTCCAAGAAGTGGTTCGCGAATGTTCCGCAGTAGAGAAATCCTTCGACAATATCACCAAGGAATGGAAACAACCTGCTGAATCACAGGAGGCTTCTGGTACAGGGGTGTCAGGGGAGTCGTCGGAATCGGAGACGAGGCCACGGTCGGAATCGAGTTCGGAGTTGGAGTCAGGGTCAGGGGGCATTTACTTCATCATTGATGACATGGAGGAGTGTGATAGATTGCTGGCATATCTCATAGGAGAGGAGTTGCAAGATATTCTGGCTGCTGGAGTTGCGGAAGGCGCTGAGGTAGCTGGAAATAGTGCGGAAAGTTCCGAGGTTAATTGATGAGAATCATGGGTTCGAGAGGGGCAGTCTAGGAGAGAGTGTCACTTATGCAAAAGTCGTTGAGTTTCAGGAACTGAAGTGCTACTTCGATAATGCTGATTTTAAAATTCATGCTCATGTATTAAAGAGTGACTTGTAGCAGATTTTCGAGGGTGAGTCAAACTAAGGATGACTACAAATAGAGGAATTAGCTTCGTTGCAGTCAGTAGGCTTACTTTAGTGTTTCAACATGTACCTTCTACATTGCTTGTGAGTCTTGGAGTGGCATCAAGGTAGATTATTCGCAAGCTGTGCGACTGATTCGAAATACTTCAAAGAACGGCATGATTCGCGCTGACTTCCGCTGTGGTAGCTTATAACCGCGTTTGGTAGCAGGGGGACTCTGTTTCAAATCCTCGTCTTCACCCAAAAACTATCATCCCTGGAAAAAACCTTGGAAACAAGAAATCAACTTGTTCGAGAGGTCATGCCTATTAAAGTCTCGAATTGCGGTAGAATCTGGCTCACTGACAACAATGGAGTCTATGCCAAGGAGATCCCAATAGTAGATGCAAGCCTACATCTCGTAGAAATGCAACGTGCTATTGTGCAAGCAGAGAACAGAAAGTCCGAAAACGAGTTGGCACTTAGACAAAGGCGCGAGGAGATAGAAGCAAAGGAAAAGAGAATTGGAGAGCACCTCGCACAAGCCAAGCGCAGGATAAACTATGCAGAAAACAAACTGCTGGAACCGAATGACCCAACCGAGCAGTTCTGCTCACACGAAAAAGCCACCAAGACCAGACTTCAAGGTCTGGAGAAGGCAATCTTAAAACGACAGGGACTAGAAAGAGCACAGATAGGTGAAGAGCAGCTTTTACTGGAACGGCTGAGAGCAGACCTTGAAAAGTTGTTTGAGGTCTTGAAACTGGAAAAGGAATGCATGGACAGGGACAGCGCCGAGCTTGCCGACAAGGAGCGTCAATACAAGGAGCAAAGCGAGCAAGGAAACTTCGCGCAGGATCTAACAGAAATCGATATCCAGAAACGAAAAGACAAACTGCGAGAGCAACAAGAAACTTTGGCGTGGGAGAGATTGGACTTTGAACTCATGATGAACCAAAGAGGTGAAGAAGCACGGAAGAAGAATGCCGAAATCCTAGAAAGAGACCGCATTACTCAAGAAACTGAAGCTCGAGAAAGAGAGAACTTGCGAGTCGTTGAAGCCAAGTCTGCCCAAGAAGATGCTAATCGAAGGCAACAAGAAATCTGGGACATGGAATTTGAAAAGTTGCAAGTCAGAGCAGAACAGTTAAAACAAGACGAGGAAAAAGTCGCTGCCAACCTTGACAATATGGCCATCGTTGAGAAGCAGTCGAAGGAGGTAAATACCTCACTGACGAAGATCACAGAAGAGTTTACAATGTTTCGCAAGGAGGCTCGCAACAGAATCGACAGTCTAAGGGCAGAACACGAGGCACAAGATAGAGCAATTCAAGTAGAGTTGAAGAGCGCCCTTGAAGCTGCTCAAGAAAAGTCGGAGGAGCTGCAAATTCTACGAACTCAGCTGGTTGAAGAAGACCTCAGGAGATCTCGAAATCATCGTTCTACTGACACCCGCCGACCTCGTGAGAAATGCCCTGACAACTTGAATGATCATGCTGACTCCAGCCCAAGAACTTCGGGGACATCGAAGCGAAGGGCAATGATTCGCGATCCACGAACTCGGATATTGTCAAGGATGCCCAGAGCATATCGGTAGACAAGAATCAGGCTTCTAGACCAACTCCCAATACCACTAGCTCACCAGCGATCAACGACTTCGTCTTCATCAGCTCAAAAGACAGTTTCAGATATCGTGATCATGCCATGACGCGGGATAGCGAGGTTGACGACTACCTAGAGGATCCTGACTCTTAATAAATGATTGACTGGCTGATTGGACTTTTTTTCAGGCATAGCATGCTGATGTACAACGACTTCAACAGACTATGTAGTAGAAAGAGCACGTTGCTTTACTTACAACCTATGCAAATGTGACGATGATCCTGATGATTGATGGTGCTGTGAAGTCATGAATCTCCGTGGTACCTGATCATAGCGAAAATCATGTACAGTATTAAGGGAATATTCCTATGGGTTGGCACCAAAACTCTACCATAAAGTAGTGTTTCTGTTTCTAAGACTACGTAGCTCAATCTCTGTCCCAACTCGGTCAGCGTGTGCTCAGGATCAGTTCCATTCTTAGAGAGGCAGTAAATGAACAATCGGTGGCAAAGCAAATCAAGGAAAAACTTTCATTGACTGGGATCTTGGACGACCCGGCGCGCGCTGCGCTCCAGACATTTAAGTCAACGCACAGTGCCATACCATTATTATTATGAAGGCACACTTTTTGAGCCGAGAGATGACGTGGAGATTGACAATGATCCCGGAGCAGCGTTAATGTGGCGTGGGAGAAACAGAGGAGAGGATTTGACTAGCTTGGGAAGGGCTCCGTCAGTGAACACTATTGATTTATCGTCGATAATGCAGAGAAGGGGGCCTTTCTCCCAATGTGCTCGCCTTTACAGCAAGTCAAAGACGAGAATCCTAAACCAGCAACTTTGGTTCAAGTCTTTGGAAGGTCACGAGTCCAGAGAAATCTAACAGAACAACGATCGTAAGGATGGACAAGAGAAACCAACCCAATGGGCACTGAATCTTCGCATGTTTGAAAAGGAGACAGTGGGAATGGAGACAGCGGAAAGGCGCACGGAAAGCCCAGTATTCAAGATCCCAGGATTGACATAGGAGATCAACTTGGTCCATGGAAGGATCGATATGTGGACGTTAGGTCATATGACTCCGGTTATAGATTTGTCGTTCGCACTGGTTTTAATGAAAGGATTGATGGTAGCAACTGCTATTTGGATGGACTCTGAGAAGAACGGCAGCGTTGGAGGTGTTTATTTTCAGAGAACAATTCGGAACCAGATCAAGAGGATGACAACCTACCGCTGACCAATTCTAGTTCAGTCAGCGATTTTGGGTTGCTACAACCATCCGTCCATTAATGAAATTCTGAGCCGAAATCCTAACTCTTCTAGATAAACAGCCGCAACTTACTCTAGGCAACCCTCAGTGTCACTTAACGAGCAACAGCGTCCCCGAGACCTGCTGTCAGCCGCAAGGAAAGGCAAAGAAGACGGCAGGACGGCGACGACAAACAATCATTGAACCGGATGATGTCGCGAGCGATGTGGTGAATCAAAGAGGAGTGTGCACGCGACGCAAGAAAGATGCCAGAATATTTAAGAGACGGATTCTGATGACAGGATTCTCAAATCAGCCACGAAGCGTAAGGGAGACGGCTCTTGTTCTCTAGAATGAATGAAAGTAGAAAGCCAAGGCACCGGCAGACATTTGAGGTGAATTTGGATGGGAAAGTGCTTCATCCGACAAGCAGTTTCAAACGAAAAGGTCTCATAACGACGATCGACCTCATTTCTGATGATAAGGAGGATGGTGTAATCGTAGAAACTCCGAGGCGGTAAACATATCCGTAGTAATGTCAGTGATGGTCGTGGCACATGCCTCCCACTTTGGGCAAGTAGTGGAATTAGCTTCTGAACATTGATGGTTAATAGAAAACATGGGATCTTGTCGTCGTCCTGTGTATGGCCCCAGGTGGAAACCCAGTGACAATTGTGGCAATATTACCTACCTAGTGATGGAGATATACCCAGTTGGCATACCTACTCTACCTCAAGTGTGCGTGCCGAGGGTGCTGCTAGTCCAATTAAGCCCTGAACGTAGACTGAATATTCTACATCTGAGCACATTGCAATTTTTGGACATCGTGTCGTGAACATTTTCCAATACCTTACCTACCTGTAGTACTCTTCCAAGTTGACTCCCCCCGAAAAAAAAAAAAAAAAAAAAAAAAAAAAAAAAAAAAAAGGAACGACACGTGAGCTACATGTGATTCGAAGTGCCCAGATGGATGTTGCTGTACCTATCCGCATTGCCTGCCCATCAAATCTCCCCAAGACGTTGAAACCAGGGAGGATTGCAGGATTAAATCGGACCTCGGAAAATCCTACGTTCAACGACGGAGCCGGAGACAACCTCCTTTTCCTTTTCCACGCCACTTGCCAAGCTCCCGATTTCCCGTCGAGCGTCGGTTTGGTCATGCACGCTGCAGTCATGGAACAGAACAACAGGAATGGGAGATACCAGCCCGTCTGTCCTGCGTTGCGTTGCGTTGCCTTGCTTTACATTCGTTGGGTTGCGTACTTTCCCTTTCTGCATGTGCGTGTCTGAAAGCTTCTGGGCCATTTCTAGGCTCCAGTAATATGCAAGTGTTTGTCATGTCCTGCGTCTAGACGGCTGGCTCTTTGAGTTTGGAGAGGGGAGGGGCAGGAAAGGCACATCGTCGGCTCGTAGTAGTGACGACGGATACATTCGGGATGATGGGAGGGTTGCGGTTGTGGGCTTGGAGGATGGAGGATGGCTTGGGATGGCTTGGTTGGATGCTGCAGGTCATGAGTAATTTGCTCGGGGCTTGGAGTCTTGAGTAGTGGGATCTGCTGAAAGCTCTTGACGCTTGGGCGAAGGGGGAAAGCCGAGGCGGTTCGATAGGACAGGAAGAAAAATGGTGATGATGGATGATAGACGATGGACAACGGACAATGGATTGGATAGATGTCTGAGATGCATGCAGCTTTTTGTGGCTAAGGAGTCGGACGAGGGGGAAGGTTCGTTGGGCTTCAACGTGGGGTTGCTTCTGACAGGCCATGCGAAGGGTCAATTTGCACAGCAAACGCTACTGTACAGTATCAAAGAGGGGTCGAGGCCGCCTCCAATCCACTCAGAATGCAACGAATACCCGCGGATAACAAAGTACTTCCTTTAATGTGCCGTTTTGAAGCCGGTGTCGCTCTTGCTGTGGGTTGGTGGTGAGGTTGAAGGCGGAGGTTGACTACAACAGTCAAGTCATGAGCGGGATATCTTTGAATAGTCGAGGAGAAAAGAGAGTGGAGAAGCTACCACCAGGTTCTGATTTCTGCAAGCTGCCAGAATGGGGTTTGTGTGCGTGAAAACGAGATGTAAGGTTGGGGTTTGGCTGATGGGATGGCAATTCGGCGACGTCAGTGCAAATCTGCTTCCTAATTGAGCTCCATAGGGGCGAGGCAAGGCTGTGGTCTGTTCAACAGCTCCGGTTTGTCCGTCCGGGCTGTGAAGCTCACGATGGATGGATGACTGTCCTGGTTGGCTTGCATCGTGGAGGGTCAGGATGGAACTCTGACGCTTCAAGGACAAACCGAACTAAAGCACGACTTTGGGCCTGAGGAAAACCTGGCCGACAAACTCTTCGAATGGGCCTCAAAATTGATATCATAGGTTGCGGACATTCTGGCATGCAAGAGAGATCGACTTGAACCATTCTAATTGTACTGGTAAAGAGTATGACGACGTCGACTTGACTCCATGCTACTACAGTATCGTGAGCAGTGTGCGAGGTTGAGACCGGGACCTCTCGTCATAGCCGCCTCGCCAATATCCAGGGTCTTTTGGTCAGGCAGGCAACCCCATCTTTGGCACGGGCGTGCCAACGGTGTGGTGGAGACAATAATAATTGGTGGTCACCCAACGTGACTTCGTCCGATGTTGAGATGTTTAAAAAAAATTCGGCTGAGCTAAACTCTCTTCGGGGAGGGTTATTTTTACAGTACTTTAACCCCGCCTAGAGCCGGTGGAACGGCCGTGTAAAGATGCACTTGTACTGTACGATCGGGAACATGCGCAGCCGTCGAGCCGCCGTGGACTCGAGATCTGGCAATATGGATAGGAGAGGATGAGGCCGATGAGATATCTCAGAAGAGGGAAGCGAGGCAAGATTTGCACCAAAGACTCAGCAGCATCTGACAGTTGGCGTCGTGGACTCGTGGACACTGGATAGGCTACCGTAAGGAGAGTTTTCCCCAGAGCTGGCTGCTTGATACAGGGGCTAAGTGACCTTTGATTACATCTCTTCCTAATCCCCGCATGGGGCGTCGATGGTGGACAATCATAGCTTCTAAGAAATCCTTGCGGCATCATGAGACTCGGACTCGGACTCGACTGGTGGGAATAATGTAGCATCCAAAATTGAAACACTTCAATTATTATTGCGGCGGTGTTTGGTGCCGTCAATCGAGGCTTCATCATGGGGACGACCCTGCCTGCAAGTTCATCACCAGAGCTGCTCGCAAGATGATTGTTGCAAAAGATTTCAAATCAAATCGGATCAAAGCATGTCCACATAACAGGTGAACGGGATAGCCTCTGTTGACAGGAAGTCAATTAATCTGCTCTCCAGGACACGAAATTAATTCGGGTGTTCAGGAATGAGGAAGGGGAGGGGATGTTGCAGTTGTCTGCTTGTCAGGTTGTCAGTAAACCACAATAGCCGGAAACGCAGGAATTTGAGTTTTTTTTTTGGCGGGGAGGGAGTGGTTCTGTGAAAAGAGGAATCTGATTGCGTCCCTGAACTGTCGTTGTGGCTTCGGAGCAGAGGCAGACTGGCAAACACCTTGGAACACCAGAAGTAGCACGAAGCACGAAGCACGAAGCACGAAGCACGAAGCACTGGACTTGTGACGAAAAGTAAGATCTGTGTTTGGGCCAGCGATTGGCCCCCTTGGACACCGCCTCTTTGGACGTTATTTGGCTAGGGAGGTGTGGGACAGGCTGGCTCATCTAGCGGGTGAGATTGCCCTTGAGAAAATGCCAGACGACCACGCAAATGTGTCAGCGTCAGCACCAGATCGCGGACAGTGGAGTGGCCATACGAGGAAGACCCTGGGGTGCTTCGTGCAAACCGCGGCGAAGTTGTATGGAGGTAAATTACCTAGAATAATGGTGCGCAACATTATTCCATTCCATACGGGACAACAACACGGGTAGCCTGGGGGTAGCCTGGGTATAGCACACATGATAGTAAATTTACTGGTACGGGATGGATTGTAGAAGACTCAAGTGAATAAATTACTTCATCTCTACGACCTACCTACCTAAGGTAAATTTAGGTAGGTATTTGTTCATGTGCCCGGGTGCAGCAGCTGCAAAGCCGAAAACAATCCATGACACGATCACTACCTACCTACCTACCTACCTACCTACAGAGCGTGAATGACCAATACTGCTTGCATGCCTATCTTGCCTATCTAAATGTACCTTATAAACCAAACAGTATCGATGATTCGTTCAGTGGTAGCTAGTAATGCCTCGTGGAAGGAGGATCTGATGGTGGTGTGGTCCCCCCCCTCGCCCCCCAAAAAAGGCAGTACTCGTACCTCCGTGGTTTGTAGTGGATAGGTAGTGATCCTGCCTGGCCTGTCCCATGAAAAGTACGAGTAAATTGAGGAATCCATTATTGAAAGAGGAGGAAAGACGCGGCTGCAGGGAAGGGAAGGGGTACGGTCGGGCAGCACAGGCGGGCAGGGCAGGGCAGGCAGGGCAGGCAGGCAAGAAAGGTGCCCTGGTGGTGGTGGCCCCTGGGCCTTGCTTGGCACGAGAGTCCACAGTCCACAGTCCAGGAAACGGACGGGAATGAGTGAGACTCCACTGCAGCGAGTCCACTCCATTCACGGTTAGGAGGTTCCATGGCACAATATTAATACTGTAGCGAACTGGACTGGAGCGTAAATTTACCTAGCGTACGAAAGTACGGAAGTACCTAGCGTCGCGTAATGTACTTAGTTAATGTAGGTAGCGCACAGTGCACCCTAGCGCAGTAACCGTGGTAGCGTTCCAGTCCCACTCGAGCCACTGCCCTCTGCCCAGTGCCCACCGCTGCCCACTGCTGCCCACTACTGGTACTGCTGCACTGGACTGCTCTGCACTGCACGCACTCTGCTCTGCTCTGCTCTGCTCTGCTCTGCTCTGCTCTGCTCTGCTCTGCTCTGCTCTGCTCCATCCCCAGGAGAGCCACCTGCACCCACCCACCCACTGGACCGGCCGGCGTCCCTTCCCTTTCCCTCCCTTCTCCTTCCGCGCCACGCCACGCCTCGCCTCGCCTGACCTGTCCGTGTCTTTCTCTCTGCAGGGAATAATCAATTCTACTCACATCGCCATCCCCATCCCCATCGCCATCTCCATTTCCTCCCCCTTCCCCATTTGCGTCTCTCCTCCACCTCCTCATCTCCTCGATCATCTCGACATACAACCTGCGGGATCCTCTCCTTCTTCTGCTCCTCCTCCTCCTTTGCCTTTACGCACTTCGACTTCGCATCCTTCCATCGATTCTGCAAAGGGCTTCTCTCGATTCTTCATCCCCAAACCGGTACAGGCCACAATCCTGAAGTCGACGACAGCGATCCAGGGCATTTGGTAGAACCCAGCCAGGGAAGCTTAGGAGGTTCGTGAATATTCTCTTTATACACTCTGGTAGATTAGATTCGGGCACTGCAAGATCGCAACGAAACCGAAGGACTTCCGTCATTACCGTTGTCCCCTACTCGGATGCTCAATTTGTTATTGCCACAATCCTTCGAGTGAATGCCTTCACCTGCGCCACACATTCCTCGAAGCCTGAAAGCATCTACGTGGCTATTATCGCAATTGTCTGCGTCGACATGACGAACAACATCTGTTTCGATTCCCTGGCAGTTCATGAAAAAACATCCGAGGGTTGTCGCGGAAAGTTCTGTGCGAAATACGAAGCTAACGAGCTACTTTAGAATACCTAAACCATCCATTATCGCGAACGAAATCCCTTCGCCGCATGGTCGATTTGATTTGAAGGCGTTGCGTGACGTTTGTCGCTTCCTCCGACTGCGTTGAGGATTTTTTGCAGCCGTTCCTCGAATTCATTCATATGGCAGAATAATTATCGCACCGACTCCTCAACTTCCTCACCAGCTTCCATCGCCGAACTCTTCATCACGAGCTATCGAGCATTCGAATATCTAGCATCTCGCTCAGCATATTCGATAAAGCAAGAAGAATTATTTCTTCTTGTTCTGACAGAGATTTCTCTGTCAGCTTCCTCGACTGCCCATCATGTTGACTTCCGGTGGTGTCTGTGCCGTTCTGGACTATGAGATCGATCAGCTCACGGAATATATTGCTGAGATGGCTCAACGAATTGTTCTTCCCAGTGGTTCCGTCTCGCCTGCTTTCCGCAAATTTGTTCAGGGTTTGCTCACTTCAACACGCCTCCCAAGCACGACAATCCTTCTCGGCATGAACTATCTCGCAAGACGGATGAACATGCTCAAGGCCACTGGACCTTGCAAAGTTACCGACGGGGTTGTCTGGCGAATGTTGACTATAGGTCTTCTCTTGGGAAGTAAGTTTTTGGATGACAATACCTTCCAGAACCGATCGTGGTCAGAAGTCAGTGGTATCCCCGTTTCCGAATTGAACACCATGGAACACGAATGGCTGGAATCGATGGAATGGAATTTGTATGTCAACCTTGATACGAGTAAGGACTTCAACGCGTGGCTGCAAAGCTGGAACGAGTGGCGCGAGGGTAAGAACATTCAACGTAAAGCGACTCTTGATCGCCTGGCGCCCATGCCTCTTGCACCAATCGACACGAATGTTCAACGCCCTCGTCCATATTCTCAAGCCTACAATGCGTATCCCAAGAGTTCTTCGCGAGAGCGTCCTCAGTCTGGATTCCATTCTGGTTATGATCAGTCGTCTTGGGTCAACTCGTATCCTACACCACATCTCACTCCTCCCTCCGCTCCAGACTCGGGACTCAATACGCCTGAGTACATGAGTGCCACTGGCGGAGCTCCTCGATACAACGATTGGGCCGTGTTCAATCAGTACTCGAGAGGTTATCAACCACAGACACATGCCACATATGTTTCCACACACATCAACCCGCAACTCACTCCGTTCACTCCTTATGACAATCATTACGGTCACCATTATGGGAACATCTGGGATCACAGTTCTGCGGATTGCAACTGTGGCAGCTGTAACATTCAGTCCAAGCAACCATACTTCATGAGCCATGGCTATGGGCAGCAGATTGTCGCCGGATAGACAACAGCATTCGCCAACCCACTCTTGGTTTATTCTTGCGCAACTTGCGAACAGTGATTGGTCGCTCAATACCCCGTTGATGCCTAACAGAAACAAAAGTTTTTTTTGTCATTGGTTTTCCTTTCAGCGTCATTTCACAGCGCGCATTACGTTCAGTGGTGCTGTTCCGGCCGAACCCTAAAAGTACGATAATCACGCATACGGATACACACCTCTCACGGTCTCGAGCTGCGTGCGCCTTTACAGCGGCTGCCTCGATCTTACGACTTCCTTTACTTTCGGTATTTCGGCGTTGCATCAGCGAATTTAGACTTTTCATTTGTCTTCGAAAATAGGATGGCATGAAGACTGGGAGGATATCTGGTCAGGTGTTTTGGGTCCAGGAGAGGCTCTTTTGCTTTTCGGAATAATTTGCGTTGCCCCCTTTCTTGCACATTGACGAACTTTTCGTTATAGACTTTGGCCGACTGGGCCTCATAAAAACAACATTTGGGTTTCCGATTTCCTCGGTCTCGCCACCCAGAAATTTGTAATTAGGCGGCTCGTTTTCTCTCTTTCCTTTTTGTCCTCGAAACAGCTTTTCCTTTTCTTGTACAATGGTTTGGATTTCTTTGCTCGTTTTCTTGACGTTGGAGGAGACTGGCTTGCACAAAATGGGGCACGGAATGGAATTTGCTTTTCTATTATACTTCAATTCGACCTGGCGCTACAAAACGGACGGATATCGGCTGGCATCGTCACTGGCTATATCCAGTAGCAATACAAAGCCAGTCTGGGTGGGAATTGTGGAAACGAAAGCATGCATGGGAAGATCGGAGCAGCGGGTTTGGGGTTTTACACAAAAAGAAGTTCTTGCACATCTGGGATTCCCCTTTGGTTTTGCTGTTTGCTGGATGGAAGTTTCGTTTCGCACAGAAGGACTATATTTCCTGATTGGACGGTGGCATAGGTACATGGCTTTGGACAGGTGGTTGATTTTATCAGGGCGATATCTTGGTTCTGCAAATTTCCTGCAATACGGAATGAAACTACTACTGCTTGCTGGCTAGCTGGACACGAATTAATGATGAGATCGGTCGTCGATTGTTTTCGATACCTTTTTTTTTCTTTCGAAGGAGTCATTTTCCGCATACAAGTGGTTGAGGCTTGAGAAGAATCGTATGATACTGCACAAATCTTAGGAGGTTCTATCTTTCTCTATCAAGAGAGCAGATAACTTTAGATTAATATGAAGATTTTGTGCCTTCGATCTCATTCTACTTTCCTTCTTCACTATGATTGCCAAGGAATTTGAAGGCCTCGTCACATCTCTATTCGCTACAGTACAGTCTCTAACCGTTTCGCCAATCAATCACAATACAATGACATGAGATCATTTGGCAACTGTCGTGTAGCGAGGGGTCGATTGATCGTTGAGCGAGGGTTTCCAGCCCTCATCCGACCTTCGGAGCAGCTGTGGATTTGCAAGCATAGGTACGTGGAAGTTTTGCGCGCGCGGCTCTGGTCGGCCGCACTGCCAGTCTGGTCTACGAGTACGAATCAAAGTGGGGACACAACCACAAGGAATGCAGACTTGGAATGGGGCCTGGGCTATTCAGAGGCCACGCGGAGCCACGCTATGTTGAAAGGGACCCTGTTGCTTGCGATGTGGTATGCTTCTTCCCTTCTTGGTGACCGGTGCATTGCTGCCCCTCCTGTTCTTCCTTGTGTCTTTGTTAGCCCAGTAACAATCTGAATAACGTCTCATCCTTTGTTGGCTCGCGGCTTCGACCAGACTTCTAGAATTTGGTGCCCCCAGTAGGAATTATCAATAGAATGCGCAGGAATGATCGTGTATTAGGAATGCAGAGGTAAGGGTGGTGCGAGACTGCAATGTTGTGGGTGTGGAGGCTCTTATCAAGTCTAGTTTAGTCCAATTGCAAATTTGCAATTCACTGATTGGCAATTCGATCTCTATTTTGTACTGGCCTGCTTAGAATTTGTTGAGTCTGATCAAAGAACCCCATTCTCTGATCGGTACCCTGCTCACTTCCAACTGCCCGACAACGAGTTGAATGGATTGCTTTGAAGTCAAAATACCGACCAACGCTTTCAAATCTCACTCAAATGCCACAGAGACAAAGCAGGCACTGGTGCTCAAAGTATTTGGCCCGAGAGATATTTTGATGATCCGTGCCTGGGTAATTCAACGCGAGTTTTATGTTGGAGAGACAGTTGATGCTCGTTGACTGTTCATCAAAAAACTGGAAAGCTCAAAGTTCCCCGACTGTGATTATCTAGTGTTGAGCAATATGGGTTGCCAAATGCCACTAGAAGAACCAATTTTGACAATGTGTGCTGCTACATGCGTCGAAGGACTGCAATATTATCTGCATAATAAGCTTTAAAGAACATTAGAGTCAAGCTTCAGTATTACTTTGCTCTGAGAGAATCGAGTTTCCCAGCATCTTTTGAGGATTCGCATGCCTACAAGACCATCTGCTTGTAGAATCAGATCCCGGGCATCGCAGCTGTGTTGTGGCGAGAAATCAGGAGCTCCATCTCGCCAAAATACTGCAACTGTAATAGGACTTGGTGCGTTTAGGGCAATTCGTTCGGTTCTTTTAGACATGTGGCTCGTCTTTCAATATACTTACCAATTCCTAGTTTTGTAACTTCGTTCTTGCAGGGCCTGAAGTGATGAGATCGCTAGAGATGAAGATTGCTGTTCGTCGTAATTTTGGGTTGCGTTATAAAAAATTATGGCTACTTCTTAAGACATACATACAAAATGTTTCATACACGTGTGCTTCACATGGAATATTATTGATAGTAGCACATGAGCGAGATGCTCCTGAATGGACCAGCTCAGCCCCTAATCTTGTACATTTATCCAACTCGTTGAGAAAAGGAGTTGAAAATCTGCTGAACGACCTAGTTGTGACGAGTAAGACATTAGAAGAATAAGCTCCTTTGGCAATATCTCGGCTGGAGTTACATCTATCAAAGACTTTGTCTGAGGTGGTCTAGTTGGGAGCTGCATCTACTGCTGGTTGTGCGAGACAAGGATGGAATAACGAATCGTGAATCAATAAATATGAGGCAAGTGATAGCAAACATGATGTATAGTCCTCGTATCTATCGCTAACTTCATTACTAAACCAACGCTCAATTAAACAGCTTATCATCCATAGAGCAACACCTCGCCATCTCAAACTGTTCGTCTGTCTGGCACACTAGAAGTTTGTGCCTTGCTCCATCTTTCCCAACACTCTGCACGACGTCTCTGATAGGCTTCTTATTGGCTTCTGAGTCGATCTCGAAACCTATGCAAGCAGTCTCCTCAGCAACTCTCCGTCTCAACACCTCGCTCTTCTCGCCGATCCCTCCAGCAAAGACCAATGCATCGACTTTGCCATTGAGAATCACATAGTAACCACCGATGTAGTTGAGAATTCTATCTAGGAAGATATTGAATGCTAGCTTCATCTTTGGATCGTCGGACGAGGCGATGGTTCCGAAATTCGTTGTGCCGGTTAAGGATTTCCAGCCTGATTCTTTGTTGAGAATCTCTTCCGCGCGCGATATATGAAGATCCGCTGTAGAGTGTGGGGAGAGCTTTCCAACGTCTGATGCGTAGTGAAAGACAAGACTAATAAGCTATCAGCACACGGCTCGCTATACGCAAGTTACGACGACAAAATACCTGGGATCTACACTGCCACTTCTCGTCGCACCAGGTAAGCCCGCCAGAGGTGTCAATCCCATGCTAGTATCAAAACTCTGCCCATTCTTCACCGCACACGCACTAGCACCACTTCCAAGATGTAATACAATCAAATTCGTCTCACCCTCCTTCTTCCCCAAGTATGCCGCCACACGTCTCGTGATAAACGAGTAGCTGATCCCGTGGAAACCATATTTACGCAGCTTGTTCTTCTTTGCAATCTCTTGGTTGATTGGATACGTCCTGATATGTTCCGGTATACTCTGATGGAACTCGCTATCAAACACAGCTACATTGCGCGTTTTGGGCATCTCTTCAATGCAGCATTGTACGATCTCAAGAGCGGAAGCATTGTGTAGTGGCGCGAGGTCGGTCAAAGCTTCGAGCTTGTGGTACGTCTCGTCGTTGATAATCTGCGGAGTTTCAAAATCACCGCCATGAACTACACGGTGGCAGACAAGAGCGATATCGTCTTGTTTCGTGATATGCGAGAATTCCGAGTCCTTGATCAGCATGTCCAGCATGTATTTGAAGGCATCTTTCTGGCTTGAGATTTTCTCGTCGAGTTTCTGATCTTTGCAAATTGATTGTGAACAGCGGGTATATTTCAGTTGTGGGGGAGGAGAGGTAAGACCATCTACTTGCGTCTCTGCGAGCTCTTTCGGGTCTTCTCCGGAAAATGCTGTGTAAACAGAGATCTTGACGGAGCTAGAGCCGGCATTGATGGAAAGGATTATTTTGGACATGATCAACCAAAATGCCCGTTCGATTAGGAAGATGAGTCTCTCTTTCTCGGAGATTTGAACTGAGGCTATCTAAAGGATGCCCGGGCAGTCTATTCTGTTATTCATTCTGAGAAATATCTCAAGGCCCCGCCAGAGTTCTCCTCCCTCCATCGGATCATGACATGACGTTCCACCTCGGGAGCTAGGCTTATCATAACCGAGAAAACTAGCCGTATAAAGCTTGCGATCCCCTGTCCGACAGGGATACTAAGCGGATTGCAGGGATAGCCTGCTTCCATCAGGCCATGATGTTGATTATTTTCCAGCCCGCACTCTCCAGACGCAGAGCAGAACTCATGCCACTTTTTCGCTGCTCAGCACAGCGGCCCAAACAAGAGGAATGCAAACAAGCAAAGCATACGAGGCTATAAAACCTGATCACAATCGCGCTTTCGAGAATGTCCAGCTTGGCAAGGCTGAGGACGACGGCGGACGGTAAAATAAAAGGAGCTCTAAATCGAAGTCAAGCCATGACGTTGTTGAAAACAGGCAAGCCCCAAACATCGGGAACCATCATTTTTCGAGCACCGAGCCCGCAGCTGCCGTCCACTTGTACTGGCGCATCATTCCATGTAGACCAATGCAATTGGAAGCGCCGGCAACGTGTGTGCAATCTTCTAGGTCCTGGTTTGCAGGCTCTAGAACGTGATATCAGGGCCAACGAATCCGAGACTTCCGTTCAAAGTTGCTGTGACGCAGCCTGCTGCTCTAGCCGGAGTCCTTGATGTCAAGTTTTCAGAGGACATGATCAGTTGATCTTCTTATTTCCACTTATCAACCGGCTTTTTCTGTTCCCCTTCTCTTAAACCCATCACTGTCACTTTCTCAGATCCATACCAATTGCTACCTTAAGAGCTGTTTAGTCGTGCTATCTCATTGCTTGTTACGCCCTTTATCCGCCAATATGCCTGGGGAAGTGATTGACAGGCCAAATCCCAAAGCTTTGAAGTCTTTGATCCCGGACGATGTACTCAAACTCTCAGTTCAGCTTGAGAAGCTGCAACTGAGTGATGCAGACCTCAAAGGACTCGAGGAGTTCCGCAGAGCAAGCAACTACATTGCAGCTGGTAGGGTCTTTGCTACAAAGTAATTGAAATACCATATACTGACTCCGATAGCCATGATTTTTCTCAGTGATAATGCCTTCCTTGAGCGAGATCTCAAGTTTGATGATATCAAACCGAGGTAAGACTCTACATTATCTCCATTAAGACACCAAAACCGTATCTAATCTTCGGCTCCGGCAGGCTTCTAGGGCACTGGGGAACATGCCCAGGTTTAACCCTCGTCTACGCCCACCTTAACTTCCTCACCCGCAAAAATGATCTTGACTGTATTTATGTTGTCGGTCCAGGGCACGGTGCTCCAGCTATTCTTGCGTCTCTCTGGCTGGAAGGTAGCCTCGAGAAATTCTACCCACAATACAGTCAAAACAAACAGGGTTTACATAATCTTATAACTGGCTTTAGCACACCTCACGGATTCCCCAGTCACATCAATGCTGAAACGCCTGGCTCTATTCATGAAGGTGGTGAGCTGGGATATGCACTCTCGGTTGCTTTTGGAGCTGTTATGGACAAGCCAGATTTGATTGTTGGCTGTATTGTTGGTGACGGAGAGGCTGAATCCGGTCCAACTGCCACTGCATGGCACGCGGCCAAATACATCGATCCTGCTGAATCAGGTGCGGTTATACCTATCGTGCACGTGAACGGGTTCAAGATCTCTGAAAGAACTATTTACGGATGCATGGATGACAAGGAAATGGTTACTCTTTTCACGGGTTACGGGTACCAGTGCAGATTCGTGGAAGATCTAGAAGACATCGTAAGCTTCAATGGCCAAAATCAAACAGAAGCGTACTAAATATGAAAAGGACCGAGATTTGGCGACAAGCTTCCAGTGGGCTTTGGACGAGATCCGGATGATCCAGAAGGCTGCAAGATCTGGCAAGCCTATCATGAAGCCTCGCGTAAGTACCAAATTTGTATGCAACATAGACTAAACTGGACTGAATGTGAACCTTAGTGGCCTGTCATCATAATGAGGACGCCCAAAGGTTGGAGTGGACCTAAGGTTGTCGATGGCGAGTTCGTTGAAGGGTCCTTCCACGCTCATCAAGTTCCACTGATGGCCGCCAAAACCAACGAAGATCAGCTCGCGGACCTCCAGAAGTGGCTTCTGTCTTACGGACCTGCAAAGTTGTTCACAGAGACTGGCAATGTGACCGATTCTATTAAGAGCGTCATTCCCGTTGATGCAAACAAAAAGCTCGGACAGCGTGCTGAGACATACAAGTCTTACGAGCCGTTGAAAGTTCCCGATTGGAGAAGATATGGAGTGGAGAAAGGAACAGAGGAGTCCTGCATGAAGGCTATTGGGAATTTAATCGACCAGGCTCTTGTGGATAACCCCAAATCCCTTCGAATCTTCTCCCCAGATGAGTTAGTCAGCAACAAGCTTGATGCAGTATTCAACCACACTGGTCGAGACTTCCAGTGGGATGAATTCTCCCATGCCAAAGGTGGCCGAGTCATAGAAATCCTCAGCGAGCACACTTGCCAGGGTTTTCTACAGGGCTACACGCTCACTGGCCGGACCGGCATCTTCCCGTCATATGAGAGTTTCCTGGGTATCATTCATACGATGATGGTCCAGTACAGCAAGTTCAACAAGATGGCTCGCGAAACCACCTGGCGAACAGATCTCTCTAGCATCAACTATATCGAGACAAGTACCTGGACAAGACAAGAGCACAATGGTTTCTCCCACCAGAATCCCTCATTTATCGGCGCAGTTCTAAACCTGAAGCCAAATGCTGCGCGAGTTTACTTCCCTCCTGACGCGGTAAGTCACCCTCGCTAGCTAATCACTTTACCATCAGCGAGGACCTGCAGCTAAACACAAGAAACAGAACACCTTCCTCTCAACAGTAGCCCACTGTCTCCGCTCTAAGAACTACGTAAACCTCATGGTGGGTTCTAAACAACCGCAGCCAGTGTTCCTCTCAGTTGAAGAAGCAGAAGCACACTGTCAAGCAGGAGCATCAGTTTGGAAATTTGCATCCACAGAGGACGGGCTGAACCCCGACGTAACACTCGTGGGTATTGGGTCTGAACTAATGTTCGAAGTCGTTGTCGCCGCCTCCATCCTTCGCAGAAAGTGTCCCGCACTCCGAGTACGAGTCGTCAACGTCACAGATCTCATGATCCTAGAAGCCGAGACTCTCCACCCCCATTCCCTGACCAACGACGAGTTCAACTCCCTCTTCACGCCCAATCATCCCATCCACTTCAATTACCATGGCTACAGCAACGAAATCAAGGGTCTCCTCTTCGGGCGTCCAAACCTCGACCGTATCACCGTCGAGTGTTACAAAGAAGAAGGATCTACAACGACACCATTCGACATGATGCTCCGCAACAGTGTAAGCAGATACCATGTCATGGAAGCTGCTATCAAGGCTGGTGCGAAGGTCAATCCAAATGTTAGGCTGGACATGACGGCTTTGCTGGGCGAAGTGAGACATCAGGTTTCTAAGGTGCAGAAGTACATCATGGAGACCGGGAAGGATCCAGAGGGAACGTTTGATGTGCCTAAGTTTGAGGGGACGGTGTTTAGAGGTGGAAACAAGGGCGATGGAAACAGTAGTGGCAAGGAGGATGGATTTTTTGTTAACTGATTTATATGATATTTCGGTTCAGGATCAGATTCAGCGTTGCAGTTTAGATTTTGTTCTGTAGAGAAATGAGTTGTCGCCCGGTATATTTCCCGGGGCCTGACTTGTCTGGTCAAAATCATCTCTGGCACTATGTACTACTTTCGTAATGGGTTGTAGACCATCACAAAATTACTGCCATTGACAAAGCGGCGTAAAGTGCTGTCGCGAGAGGGAAAAACGACTGATGTAGCATCCATAATTAGCTCTATTCAGTCATTAGGCCTAGGCAATGCGGTGCCTGGCCACATCATCCAATACAATACGTCCTTCATGTCGCCTCCAAGCTATTCTATGCATCCCTTGCCATCATTCATCGATCGTTAACCAGCATCTCATAATCATACATAGAGACATCAAACAATCAGAAAATAGAACGCCGATAACGCCTTCTTCCCATTCTGCAACACCACACACAATCAGCCGTCCTGTAAGCCGACCGTAGATTATCGTATCACAAACATCTTTACCGTTTCCTACGCCGTCTCCCAGATCAATTATGGCAGGCCATACCCACCATTGACAGCATCCGCTAACTCCGAAGTATTAGGTCGGTTCTGCGCATACCGCTCGTAACTATCAGTATACAGGTCGTCCAGACTGGTAGTGTTCTTGACGTGCTCGTTGTTCACTACAGCCTCAAGCCAGCGTCCCCATCTGCTGTTGGGTACTGGATCAGGCCAGCCGCGGTAGTGCTTCATGACTTTCGTCAGCCGGAGCATCCAAGGCGCGAATTGAATGTCTACATAGGAGAGTTGAGGCCCTAGGAAGAAAGGACCGTGGGGATCCAGGACGTCGACGATCTTAGCGATTTCGTCTTTGAGTTTGGTGGTGTATTCAGTTTGCTTGGTGAATTCCTGGGCCTGGAGAAGCTGGTAGAAGGCCGGGACGATGTTACGATTGATCTAAGTCGTGTTAGATCGTATGATGCCGTAACATCAGCAAAGTCACTTACATGGTCCGCCCAAAGTCTGCAATTGGCTCTGAGTTGAGGATTACTGGGTGGAAGAAGAGGCTGGCCGGCGCCGAGATCTTCGAGCTACAAGTTTGTCAATAAGTGTTTTCACCACAGCAATACTTTGAGACGTACGTATTCCATCAAGACTGTGCTTTCACCACAACCCCAGTCTCCATGTCGTATTCCAGGAACGAGACCTCGCGGATTGACATCCAATAAAGCCTGAGGCTTCTTATATGGATCTACCTCAATATACTGGTATTGCAAACCCTTGGCTTCCAGAGCGATCCAAACTCGCTGTACGAACGGACTAGCGGAGTCAGTTTGTGTCGCGATTTTGTTTCTGACGTAACAGGATGTGCCTGGCGGTCGTCAATTTGCACTCACCAGAAGCAGCTTCCAAATAACTTCAGTTCATTATCCTTAGAATGTTTTCTGACTGTAATCAAAGCATTGCCGCTGGCTTTCTTGTGATATGTCTTCTATTGTGCAGTTAAATCAGTCATTGTCCTGGAGAACGTATATCTGGCTTGAATATGAGAAAAGTAAAGATGCTGTTCAAGGTCCTGAGCAAGAGCATGGGTCATGCAATACGACCAGCCATTTTATAATAGTAAGAGGATGCCGTTATATATTTGTTGGAATAATAAAAGACAGCCGCGATAAATCACGTCTAGTAACGATGATCCTGGACAGTGGCAGAGGTGGACCGGCCTCTTTGCAGCTCGCGAAAGAGTTCCCATGCTGCTCTATTACCGCCAAGAATCCGGGGTAAATGGTCCGTGCGCTCGAAGACTGGAGAGTACATACCTGTATTTTCTTCTCCTCCTTGTCCTTCTTCATCGTAAGTCTTTGGATACTGTTCTTCTTAACCCGATCGCTCTCTTCAAGTGCATGCTTGTGAGGCCCTGGAACACCATCGCCTTTACCATTCCCACCATTGCCGTTGACTCGCTGAATGGTGTAATACCTCTGTCCTGTTGCGCCAGGATGGTTGTTTGCAACCGAAGTGTTGGCAAAGGGAACACCGCTAAACTGGTTCTGTTGTTGGATAGGACCTCCTGGTTGACCTGGTGCAAAGAAGTTGTTGCTTTGCGATGGGTCTGTTTGTGTTACTGGGCCTCCATCGGGAACAAAATCCGGCCTCAACATAGCACCTGGAAAATATTCTGTGATTTTGATCTTTACATCGCATAGGTCACGCTCTCTTGCCGTTCGCTTCCGCTTCTTCTTGTTGGGGTCGTTTGATTTGGGTGTTCCAGGTGGCCGTCCTTTAAGCCGGCAGTCCCAGTAATGAGAAACGAAGGGCTTCCTCTTGTAGCGCTGTGTCGAACGGTGGGAGTATACATTATCAACGTGAGGGAAATATGTCTGAAATCTATAAAAATCTTTTAGCACATGTGCATACAGTAATATAGTAGGAGACCTGAACACTAACTCATCTTCACTTAATGTGATCATTTCGTCCACATTAAACAGTTTCTGGCGCCACTCTGCAAGATTAGGAGGATCAACAACGACCTTGGTGCTGAGATGCCCATTACTCTTCTGGTCTGACCCGTCCGCTGCGCCAAACATATTGTTGTCATCCTCCTGTAAACGGGCAATCGAGTTGTGCTGAATTGACCCGGCGGTCAGGATCCCAAACTGTCCACCATTGTTATGCTGCGGGGTATGCGGACTACCGTTATTTTGCACATGCATAGGTCCACCGTGGCTATGGCTGTGTTCGAAGGGATTCGAGGGTTGAAAGCCGTGTCCGTTTGGGTCTTGCAATCGAAGCTCTTGGTGGAACACTGCATCGCTATTGTTAAGATCGAGGTCGAGTCCGCCTTGGGAAGCCAGCGTATGATGACCTAGGTGAGGCTGGCCATGCTGTCCATGTTGAATGGCTTGGGCAGCTTGTGGTTGCAGTGCTCGGTATTGAGAGGACAGCTGCTGGTGAAGTACTGGCTCAACAGAGTCCATTCTGCGACTTGCACGGCCCCGTTCGATGCTGGTGCTGCTTTTATCAATTGAAGTTCGCGAGTTTCGAGCTCCGGGTCTGCTTTTCTGATTGGGACTAGCGGTGCCGAAGACCTGCTGAGTCAGCGTGACATTTTTTTGACCAAATCAACCAGAATACCTGGAGGGCCTGGAGGGCATGTTCTCGAGATTTTCAAGCATAATAGTAATTGAGTAAGGTAATCTCTTCAAGATCGAGCGGAACTATGAATGCAGAAAATTGAGGACAGCCGTAAATCACATGACCAACGACTGCAATTGCAAGCAAGGACTGGGAGTCACAACAATACTCGGTCTTGAGAAGCTACTATTGCTTCTCAACTTCTAAATCTTTCTTGGGGTTTGAGTAAAAGCAAAGCCCTTTTCTTTACTTTAGCTTTTGATGTGAGTTGAACAGTTGACTACTCGTGGTATTACGGTGAAGTGAAGTGACTTTTCAGCTGTGAACGCTCGCCAACAGGACATAAATTGCATTTACATCGCAAAGCCACATACCTCTGCTATATACATTTCCCCCACGCTGTCCTATGCTCCTTGACCAAACCCTCAACTAGGAGTCATAAGATCAAGCGCAAGGGGCTCTTTTAGCCGGAGCTCACCATAGTAGTGTATTGGGGATTCGACTAAATGTAAACAATATCTCGCTTCAGAGAGGGAGGAGTTCAGACGAACTTCTTAGAATTGTATTGCTATGCAAACCAGGCTCAAATTCAAGTTCATAGCCAACAACAAGACAAACTACTTCACTGACTTCCCATCATAACTCGCCCCACAGATGTATGTCTATGCATACTTTTCCTACTTTGCTGGAGCGAAGCGAAGTTGAGAATTGCCAGCAACAAGAAATCCATAATTGACAGCACGCATGGATAGTTAGAAATCCTCTACCTATCGGGTGGTTGCCTCTACATGGCCTGGTAATTCAAACAATTCAATATTTTCTTTACAGCTCAGTTTCTCCAATGTGAATTCCTGGATGAGAATACCAACAGAAGCGGCGTAAAGTACTCGCGTGAGACGGAAAAACGACTGATGTCGCATCCGGCTTCGGCTCACGAGTTCAGGAAAAACCAATCAATGCTCTTATTAGTACAGTTGGGATATCTCTGCTGCATGGTTACACCCACATATAGCCAATAGCGCAAAGGATCATCATAAAGAAAATCAGAAACAACTAGGAATGCTCCCGAACAGTTCCCTCAGCCGGGTGTCTCCTCTCCAGTGTTTTGTTTGACACGCCGGGTTCGACTTTGAGAATTGGGATTGTCAAACCATATGACTGTGTCTTGCCCTCACTGTCATGCTGATCCTTCTCAACTCTGATACAAACATCCAAACTGCCATCAGTATTCTTGCCATGGGTCGAGCTATTGGCAGCCTTGTGTTTCGTTCCAGCATCGACCTCACCTTCATGAAGCCACGAATGACCATCCTTCGCCTTGGAGGTACCCTGTCTTTCAGAAATAGCCTCAGGGGTTCCATTAGGGGCGGTTCCGTTGGCTCCATTCCCATTGGTGACAGGGCGTTGGTTTGCTCCAGCGGAGTTCTCGGTGATAACAGCCCAGTTTCGACTTGGCATAGTAACATTATTCGAATTAGATGTCTTATTTGAATCACCTGGGTCCTTATCAAAGAACTTCATCAATGTTTCATCCGTATCGTGGTCCAGGTGATGTAGCTTGTTCCTTCGAGCCAGCAAATTTGCAACAGCCTGTGGAGGCGGCTTGTTGACGATGGCGGAGGAGATTATATTGGCCATGTAACGATAATCGTTGGCAACAGGGATTTGAAGCTTGGGATTCGAGTAGAATCGACCAACTGCTGCCAAGTGTACGTCACCGCCCAAAATGGTTATCCGGGCGGAGAACTCGGATGCGAGCGCTTGCAGCTGGTGAACGAGAAAGAGTCGCTCCTTCTTATGAGTACGTGCCGTGTAGTGATCATCGAGGTCATCCAACAGATCAACGCTGCCGTCGAAATGGTTGAAGAATCCACCGCCTGAAAAACGTTAAAATTTATAAAGTATCAATGGAGTCTTGTGACATACCGAAGCCAAATCTTTTATGGAGAAACTTGATAGGGGCGATGATAGGGCTTGAGAAGATGTTCTCCAACCAAGTCAAGCGCTGGGACATATTAGTGGTGGTACAAAGTTACAAATTGTCGTTGAGACATACTGGATATGCGATTGGAATACCCAGGAGAACAACCAGATGCTGAATTGGGGAAGCGCTTCCCTTGGCGGCGGCGAGCTCCTTCCTCAATCTGCTGAAGATTATTTGATAGGTTTCAGGGTAGTTGACTTGTTTTCGGGTTCGCTAAAATATCAGTCGCCGAACGACATGGTCTGAAGGAGAGATTCTACCTCTGTTCTGGCATCAATACCGAAGAAGGCTATCCTAGCACCAAGTCTCGCATAGATGCTTCGGGAGTGCTCGACAACATATGGCTAAAGGCAAGGAATATAAGTTGCATATCACGTGATATAGAAAGAGACCCTTACACCAGGCTTAGCTCCGATGATATAGCTCGAATCGATGGTCTTCTCATCCAGAACATAGGTGTTCTCTAGCTGTCTTTTGTCAAGACCAACCTCCTGGTGGCCGGTAGTTTGAGGTGCATCTTTGTGGGTGTTAGCTTATTTTCATTGCTCCAAGAAGGCTGTCCTTACCGGTAGTGTAGGTAGAGGGCGGAGGAGCAAGGTGGTGTTGGAACAAAAGATAATATTTATTTGCTACTCCACCGATTCCGCGGAATACTGAACATCTCATAAAGTCATCCACGTATGAACCAAATCCGTCGATGATCTAGTACAATGTCAGCGTTGTGGGAACAGAATCGAATGAGCACCCACGTCATGGTCGTCCCAAAGGTTCAGTTGAGGAATCTGGCCATTGGCACCTGCAAATGGTTCGGTTGAATACCTGGCAAGGTTTAGCAGTGTAATTCCTTCCTGTATATCGCAATATCCTACCACTTTATGTAGTTGTTTACATAGTACTCGTCGCACCGCTTTCGCAAGGACTCCGCGAAGGGATACTCCTTTCTCTTGTGAGGGTTACTGATATCGGTCCATTCTCGCAAAGGTCCTCCAACTCGAATACCATCGTTGTAAATCTGGTCTCCGCCTCCGAGCCTGTCACATGTTAGTAGTTGCAAGGATGATCCATAAAGTCGCGAAGCTCATACATGACATGGAAAGGAGCTTTAGCATGCTCTCGCTGTACGTCATTCCACAAGCAAGCTCCGCTATAGGCCTGCTCGTCTGTACCAACACTGAATCCATTACAAGAATGGAACATAATTCTCATGGATTCTGGGATGGCGGGAATGTAGAAGCTTTGCTTGTCGGTCTTGCCTCCAGATGTGAAGATGAGGGATGGGATCTCATAGTCGCACTTCAACTCCGATTGATGCATGGGAACCTGCAGGTCAAATCGCCAGAATGTATTTTCGCGGTCAGAGTAAAGCTTAGTGCCCCGAACTTTCATCTCTCCAGAAGCCTGGCCACCACCAGCCCGGTTTGTTTGTACGCTGTTCTGTGGTACAGACTCGGGCTGCTTGAAGTTGCTGTAGTCCACTCCATTTACAACTCCATAGTTGTCGCTTCGATTGTCGTCAGTTGCTCCGCTCACGTTGCTACCAACATGATCCACTGGTGGGCGTCCAGCTGACGCAGCTCTTAGCTTCAGTTCCGGAACCTCTGGGCTGTCCCCGAGTCCTCCCCCTTTTGTGACGACCAGAACACTGCCAAACCATGTTTCGTTCTCCATGCGCCTGTAATTGAGCAATGGACCACATTTGACCTCCAACGTCCCATGAGTTCCGTCCGCATGTTTATCATGTCCAATAGGATCATGTTGCGCACTGTATGTAGGACCATTGTCTCCGTTACGCGCATTCCCTGCGACCATGATTGGCTTCGCTTTCGATCCTCCTGAGCCGGCGGACTTTGGTGGTTCAACTCTATCTCCGTTCAAGAAATCTGCCAGGTCCTTGCTACCTCCTCTCTCATCTGCTCCTCGAGGAGCCGCATGGGCACGAAATGCTGAGGATTCTTGATGGCGCCAACGGTTTGCAGAGGCATGATTATCCGGATGATCGGGACCCAATGCGGCTTCGTCTCGATAGTGAGCTGCCATGATTGTTCGCGATGTTTCGAGGACTCTGGATAGAGTGTTGGACAAAAGAGAGTTGTGAAGAGGAACAGGCTTGCTCTAATGATAAGATCTGTGTTTGCGCCCTTGACACGCAATTAACGCAGTATGGAGAAGGAACTGCTGGGCGAAAGAAGGTTGTCAGCTCAGCTTCGCGTCTAGTGGAATGACAAGCTCGAGCTGGGGGACGGGAGTCAACAAACAATTCGGGTGGCTGTCTTAGAGAGCTATAAACAGCAGCTGCGACCGATAAAATCCCAAATTTTCCAAAGATCGATTGAAGGAGAGGAGAGGCTCAAGAGACACAGGAAAAAAGACCCGGCATAGTCCTCCTTCATTGAATCATCACCAGGATTAGTGCAGCGCAGTGCAGATGATCAAAACAAGAAACGGCAGTCAGCCAAGACCTAAGACCCAGCCAAGACTGCCGGCGCGCAGCTTGCAGCAGCATCCCAGCATGAAGCAAGGATATAGTGGCCTAAGATGACGATCTCCGCCCGCAGGACTGAATCTCGACTTATCCCTGCTGCTGTAGGATATTATTTGGCTGTAGGATATCATTTGGTGGGGAAGAGATGCTCTTCAAATTGACAACATCCGATTTCTTATCTGGAGTAGTTGTTTAACTAGATAGAGCTATAAAAAGCCTGAGAGATTAGCTAGGTATGGCTTAAGATACTAGCTAGATAATATAATAATACTCAAAGAGTCGTCGTATCGTGTAAAGATACCTACTATTATACAAATCAGATGTTTATTAGTACTAGCTAATTCAATCTTGGCTTCATCTTTGCAAACTAGGAAAAGTTTTTATAGACCTCCAGATCTATGAGGCAAATTATTATGAAAGAGGAGATCAAAATCCTAAGCTCGTTCTCATCACTGCACAACCTAGATCTCTACGACACTTCAGAATTGCCCAGGTTAGCAATTTATTCGGTTCGCTGATCCATATGACAATAGACTCTTTTACGAGTATCCTGACTATGTATAAGACGAGGCAGTTTAGATCCCTGGGATCTATCAAAAATCTCTGTAAAGGCTTTGCCTGACACTTGTTTCTTTGTACTAGAACGGGGGCTGAAGGAATACAACATGTACTATTTGCAGAAGCTAGTGTGATAGTTCAAATGGATGGCTCTGGAGAGTTCTGGACGATGTTGGCTTTCATCAACTCCCATTCGGCCCCCTCCTCGCATTCCTTTTCTCACTCAAGGAGCCAGGTTCCTAGCTGAATCCTTTCGTTGACTTCGTCACACTCTCTGGGCCTGCTAATCCCTACAATTCTCAAGAGAATGCCACACATTGCGCACAGACCAATTCCGCGTCCTCGCGTCTCCCCGCTGCCTTACAATAAAGCTCCCCTCTTTATGAAAAGCTTCCAAGCCCATCATCAATTGCTCAAACTAGTTCACCACCTTACCACGAACCACGAATCGCAATTCAAGACAAGCTATCTACAATGTCATCAGAAGCCATCCCAATTTCCCTCACCCAATTCGCCACCGCCCTTAAAGATCTCCCGATCTCCACGCTTCACCTCAAAGCCATGGAACTCCGCAATAGCATCGCGCACCTCGACTATTCAAACGAGCAGCTCCGACCCTTTGCAGACGGTACAGAAGAATCTACGAACGGCGTCCCAGATCCGGATTGTGTTGATGCAATCAAAGAGAACGAGATCGTGATTAAGAGGCAGATGGAGAGGATAGAGTTATTGAAGAGGGAGGTTGAGAGTAGAGGCGCAAGCTGGACGGAGTTTCAGAGTAAGGAGGAGTTGGAGCTGGAGGGTTCTGAAGCTGGTGGGGGCTTTCTTAATGGAACGGCGGCGGAAGCAGAGGGACAGGTCGCAGTAGCTGCGACAGGAGGTGAAAGGAGCTCGGCGTGGAATGATGGGACGTTCCAGACGGGACGGATTGTTGACGGGGAGGTTAGGATGGATAGACCTTTACAGACGCAGACTAATAGTGGGGTTGCGAGTACTAGTAGCCCGGGTACTGGGGGAGGTAGATTGGATGATGACACTCTAAGGAGGGCTATGGAAGAGAGGATGAGAGCTATGACAGAGGGAGATGATGATGATCAGGGAATGCATCTATGAGAGTGTCTTGAACGACTAAGAGGCGCTTATGGGGCTGATTTTGGAACTGGCAGCATGGATGGCGTTTGATACCAGGAGGGCGATTATTAGGAATGTCATATTGACAATGATTTGTCTTTAAACTTGATGCAGTTTCTTGCTGGACTTCTTTCTGTTTATTCTTGCTCATCTCCAACTTGACTCTTCTGTGATTCAGAATTCTGGGCATACATGCATAGCCCAATGCAACCCAACCCATAAAGTCTGCAATCGCAAGATCAAATACCCAAGAACACCAGCGCCAGTGCCTGTCCAGCACCCCAAGAACCCATAAGCCGTAACCCAAACGCTAGAAAAAGACTTCAGAAATGGCTAAAAGGGAAACGAGATAAAGGATAGTTGGTAAGGTTTTCCCTATCTTGTGGGAAGTTGATTTTCAGGTTCGTCCTCCACTGTAGCAGGCTTCGGAAGCCGGACGCCACTAGAGCCACTAGCGATTTTTGGTTCGATCTTTGGAAGTGAAACTGGCATAGCATTGGCCTGTGGCGAAAGTCGCTGCGAGGGCGATGGAGCTCGGGAGTTCAGCGCACTCTCTGATGGTACCGAGAGTTCCCGGAAAGGAAGAACATCGTCCTGCTGTTTTACTTGGGGGACGTTGTTGGACGAGCTTAGTATTGTCGTTAGAGCAGGCCGGGACTTCTCGTCCAACTCAATGTTTGACCCAGTATGTGGGCTTGCAGGAATAGGAATGTGTTCGACAATATCCCTAGAGCTTCTCTTTGAAGAGGATACTGAAATTGGGGGAGGCCTTTGCTTCCTTCTCAACACCGTGTCTGACGAATCGGATGATTCGATAGAGCCACTCCTCGTCCTTCTGGGCAGTTGCGCCGTAGGAGGCTGTGGCTTTGATTTTGCCTCGGTCCTCGCCCGTACTTCCTCATATGGTGTTTCACCACGTTGTAGTTTCGCATCTACCAATCTTTCTGTCACCTGGCGACTAAGTGGAGTTCCATCATTTCCTCTCCGACTACTACCGTTGCTGCCCGCACGATTTCTGTTAACCCTCTCCTTTCCTTCCATAACTTTCGCTGGTGGTGGAGGCTGGAGCATCCACCTCGTTTCGTCTCTACTGGCAGGTGCTGTACTGACTACAGGAGGATGTAGGTCGTTGACTGGCGGATTCCTCGCTAAATAATATGGAGTTGGACTCTCCTCTTCTCGCAAAGGACCGCTTCCGCTCTTGCTCAAACGTCCTTCCAATAATCGACCAGCTGATGATCCTGCTTTGGCAATGGCATCCATAATCCTCTGGCCGGGCCCTGGAATATCATGGCCCCACAGCGCTTCATCCTCCCGCTGGTATCGTTTCCTGTTCCAGCCCTCTCCAGAGATCCGGGAGCCTTCCGTAACGGCTGTTGGACTACTAGGAGTTTCCGAACTCATTGCAGTGCTACCAGCATAACTGCTCCCTTGCCCTGCGGTATTGAGAGCTCGTTGACTTGCATTCTTGCTCCCACCCTTCTTCGGCGGTGGACCTGGTCCCATCATGATCTCCTCGGTCCAGTATGGATTCGTGGAGAAGGGCGAAGGGTGCCTGTACAGCCCAGGTTGCTCCGTTTCCAATGCATGCTTCTCAGCTCGCTCCCGCTTTGCTTGTATCTTCGCTTTCCGCCGATGGCTAATCTTGGCACAAGTGCTGCAGGAGAGGATATAGAATGCTACTGATTGTATAGCGACATCGAGCGACATATTGGTCGGGAGGAGGATGTAGACCTGCAAAGCGTGTGTCGTGTGCTCGAGGAAATGAGTCGAGATTATGAATGCATCAGGGTCTATTTCGGGGGTTTGTGACGTGGACTGGTTTAAATGTGGTTGCGGGTGTTTCGAGACGCGATCAGGATCTTCGACCAGGAAGATGCTCGGAGTTTGCCTGTGCTCAAGTCCCAACAAGCCAAGTGAACAATTGTCGATCCGAGTGCTTGGAAAAGTGGAAGTTTGGTGGACAAGGACTCGAGGATATGTTCACAACCAGGACCCAACTACTGCCCCACGTCGGATTCGCTGGCCTGGAGCAGTGGAGCTATGATGAGTTGGTCGTCGAGAAGCAATATGGTATTGCGGATACCATAACAGCGGAAAGTATTGTCTCAAGAGCTCGTAGTCATGTGGCGAGTCGAGCTGGTAAACAGTTGGCTTTGTCTGTTTGTCGGGGTGCTTCAGGTAATTGATGGCCGGCCTGAAGCAAATTCCCCACGGGGAACAGAAGCTGGAGTGTAGAGAACAAACAATAGGCTGGAGAAACTGGATAGAGATGGCGTAGAATGTATGGATACTTGAATTTGTCGAGGGAGCCTCGAATTGAGTTGTTCTTATGAGCTGAAGGAGCCGGCTCCTGTGAAATGAATGAGTACCTGAGGTATGTCGTTCCCTCCCTGGACTCCACTGAAGCGCAGGGCAGGATGACAAGTTTCCACTACCCGTATCTGTCAGCGCACTAGGGGGACACGGATCCAAACAATTGGGTCCACCGCAGGTTAGTACCCAAGGTGATCAGTGATCCGCTATGGAAGGAAATCCATATGGAATGTTGTTTATCTTGTTCAATTGGCATCTCCGTCAAATGTTAGGATCGCGAAGTTGAGACTGGATAAGGCACTGGATGTGTGGCAACCCTGCAACAAGACCTGGAGCTGCCTATCCGGGTTTGGGGTGCATCCATGTTCCATTGGCCCCATCAGGCCGGTCTATGCGGGCGTGGGGGAAGGATACCTTAGATGAGTGAAGAAGGGCTCTGTCCTACTCATCTAAACTTTTTGATCGAGGCAGCTGGGCACAACAACAGATTGTTGCATCCATGGGAGAGGCTTCCACGCTGATCAGGGTATGAGCGCCGTAGTCGTACCAGGACCAAGTACTGTAGGTATCGAGCTAACCATGTGGATGCATCCTGCGGAGCGAGAGTTTTGTTAGGGCGGGGGAGTGAGTGGGAGGGGAATTGCTTGGTATATCAGGGTCCTTGTTAGGGAAAGACACGTAGGGATATCAATCAACAAGGTAGAACAACGTCTGAAGTCACAATATCGATGGCACATATGTTTATTGAATCGTTTCTTGATGCAGACTCAGCATGATGATGAGCAGTAGCGGCCAGATGTACAAATTTTTGGGGGACATATGGTCTCCGAAAAGGACAAGCCTAGCAGATCGCAGCAATTTTGGGGAACCCTTCGAAATGTCCTAAAGTGAAAGAAGAGCGGGCCACAAACGCCTTGCCACCAATTAATAAATAACAAAGCAAGTGAAATACAGTGCAGCTGGCTTATGCAAACCCATCAATCCCAAATGCCAGTATGCAAGAAGCATGCCTTCAACTCGGCAATGCTCAGTCGGTGTAAACGGCGCCAAATGTACAAGAGAAGGAAAATGATGATTTGCGGGAAGAGCTCAAGACCGAACACCATAAAATACTGCCAGGAACTTGTCAACGTAAGGTCGAGAAAGTGTGTTGACAACTAGAAACATGAGTGCTTGGTTGTCGTCCAACAGTCACACCCCGACCTCAGAACGAGCTCATCATCTATCATGCCCTGGATAACCTGCAGGGCTCAAATTACGCGACTTCCCATTCTGAATCTTGAACCTCCTGCTCACGCTCAACAACCTTTCCGTTTGGCTCGACATGGACAGTGGTCATTTGCCATTTCTTTCCTGGTCCGGTAGGAGCAATGACAGGAGGAACACCAAAGTCGTTCGAGTCGTCATTGGAACTACTGGTCTTATCCTCCTTGGACTCCTTGTTCTCGTCCGAGGCCTCCTTGCGAGTCTTCTTCTTACGGTTGTAGCTCGACTTAACCTCTTCCCAGTTGTTCGACTCCTCCTTAGCAATCCTCAACTGCTCATCCTCGGGGATGTTGGCAAGCTCTTCTGCAAGTTTGCTCTCAGACTTAATTTGCTCCACGGGCTTCGTGTCAACATGTCCGCTGGATGGTTCGTAGGTGTCGAGCAGCTCCAATTTCTTGCTGGCTGGCGTAGCACTGTCATTTGTGGCTTGAACAGCAGGGGCTGCAGTCCACTTCGATGTTGGTGGAGCCTGAGAAGCCATGAAAACCGAACCATCCTTTGCAGCTCGGCCCTCCGCCTCCCTGACACTCCGTCGGTGGGCTTCTAGCTTCACCTTACGCTCCTTCTCCTCGGCCTCTCGGATCGCCTTTGCCTCCTCAGCCTTCTTTCGATTCTGCTTTTGCTTCTTGGTCTCTTGTACCTCGAAGTTTTGCTGCTTCGCCTTCTTTGCTGGCGCAGGGTTGGTGGGTGCAGTGACTCTCAAAACCGAGGGACCAGCGGATGGCTTCTCTAGCATGTCCGAAACATCACCATTGGTGGCAGTAGTGGCAGCAAGCTCAGGGGAATTGATGGGTGATTGATCATCATCAGCATCGCCTCCTGTGGTAGAAGATGGTGCGGTGCCATCCTCAGAGACATCGACGACTGGTTTCTCCTGGGCCCGGGTCTGTTTGACGGACTTCTGGCGAGAGGCTGTTTGCGACTTTGGCGTGTCAACAACACCTTTCTTTGCATTCGAAAGTTGGCGGGCAAACTCCAAGTCATCCCTCTTCTCATCCCGGTCGACAGTCTTCGAAAGTGAGCTGGCTACAATAGGTTCCTCAACAGCTGGCTTTGCAGGTTGTTTGGCCTTCTTCTTCTTGTCCTGCTTTACATCTTGGTCGCCACTACTTAGACCACCATCCTTTTTCGACTTCTTCGCCTTTGTGTCCTTTCGTGGCTCAGTGGCTTTGCTTGACTGCTTAGTGTTGGCAGAGCGTAGGTTTTTTTGCTTTCGCTGGCCATTAACCCAGTAGTATGCTCCTCCGACAGCGAGGATGGCAGCCCATCCTGCAATTGTTGTGGTGGTAGGCATGATGCCACAGGAATTCGAAGGTAAGACGATAGTTCGTCAAGGATATGGAGGAACGAGGTCAACGTGCAAGGTTGGATCAATGAGGATCGGATGTTTGAGTGCTCAATTGGGAAGGGAATGGGCTGGAAAGGGATGTAGAAGCGGAAGTGGGAGTCGGGGAGTTGTCGGCCGTTGTTGTTGTTGTTGTTGTTGTTGGGAAGACTAAATATTGTTCAAGCAAGGAGGAAGAAGACGTCGGCTGAGTTGAATCGTAGCGTACAGACCAGATCTCGAACCAAAGTCGAGACGTGTCGATATGGTTTCTCGCAGCTTGTCTGGTCTGGTCAGGTCGGGGCAGCAATGGTCGTTCAGGACAGGACAGGTTGTCTGTCAAGGGGATGCAGCAGCAGCGGCGTCGTCAGTGCGGTGATTGGCCCGGGACTGTGACGCAGGCAGGGATCCCAATACGGCAGCCCAGACGGGATGGGAGAGCGGGAGAGCGAAAGGGAGAAACAGAGACGAGGCGTTACGAGTGATTGAGACTGTGGAATGAGCTGCAACTGTGGAAATTGGTGCTGCTATACAGGGCGGTGGAAGTGGAGGTAGTATCACAGAGAGGGAGCAGTTGCCTCGTGGTGCAGCTGCGGAGCTGGATTGCAGTGCAGTGCAGTGCCATTCGGGCGTGGAGCTCACGTGATACTTGGACGTGAATCTCAAGCCGCCACCAATGGATTGGAATTGGCATTGGCATTTTGGGGGGAACACTTCGGCTTCCTTATATTGTTTGCCCACTGGCTTACAGTAGTACCGGAATTCCGTAATGGCACCTATACCTTAGGTTAGGTGGAGGGGGAGGTACTGTAGCGCAGGCAGTGCGGTACCTACCCTACCTTACCTACCTAGGTAGGCTGTAGGTACCTAGGTACTCGTCCTTTGCTTTGCTCCTGCAGGCAACCCGCCGCCCTCCGGCCCTGCTACGGTCGGGTAGCTTGGGTGGGAGGTGGATGAAAGGCATTGGGCCAGGCACAAGACGAGGCCAAGAGGACCTTCAGCTGCTGCTCAACTTCCATCCTGACCAGACCAGACCAAACCAGACCAGACAGACCAGACAGACCAAGCCAAACCAAAACCAAAACCAAACCTTTCCACTTCATTTTCATTTTCGTTTTCCCCCTCCTACATCAGATGAACTCTGCTTCAGCCAAGCAGCATTGAGCACATCTAACCCCCACTTCCCCTCTTCTCGACACTTCTACTTAACCCCTCCAAACCATCAAAGCCACAAAAGCCTAACTCTCTAAACGAAATGGCGCCGCTTAACCGTATCATCATTGATACTGACCCTGGTATGTCCTTATTGATTCTTTGAATATTTGATACCATTTGCTAAAGCATCTTCAGGAGTCGATGATATTTTGGCCATTCTCTTGGCACTGGCAGCAAAGCCAGAAGAGCTTGAGATTCTCTTGCTTTCTGTGACTTATGGAAATGTGGAAGTTCAGAGGTAACTCGTGCCACGTTGGATTATAGCACTTCGACTGACATGGTATAGTTGCTTACGCAATGTCGTTGCTCTATTCCATGTGATCGAGAAGGAGAAGGAATGGCGAAGAGCTCGAGGCCAACTGGAAGGATTTGAAGCCATGTCAAGTTCCAAGCCCATTGTGGCAATCGGACCTGAGCATCCACTTGAGGAGACCATCTTGATGGCTGATTATTTCCGTATGTTTTCTGGTCTCCATATCTCATTGTCGATTTTTCTCATGGACAATAAATCTCCTACATCACTGGTTTCGGATTCGCATACATTTTCACGTTGCCCCATTTTCGACTGACAGATTGTAATGGAAAGATTACTGACCGAAACCAGATGGGGTTGACGGACTGGCTGGAGTATCAACATCGGTATTTGATCATTTCTGATGCACAAAATTATGTGTTGACCTTATTAGCACCCCCATCTTTCGCCAGCCGATACATGGAAGACTTTGTTTGAACCTCCCAAAGCTGGCGCCACAGCTGAAGAGACAGCAGCAGCAGCGGAGCTCGCATCACCATCGTCTTCATTCCGGGCATCTCAACTTCCGGCTCACAAGGAGATCCTGCGACTTCTCAAGGAAAACCCAGCGGATACCATCACCATCGTCGCTGTCGGGCCACTCACCAACCTAGCGCTGGCCGCTGCTGAGGACACTGAAACTTTCTTGAGGGTCAAGGAGGTAGTCGTGATGGGAGGAGCTATTGATGTTTCGGGTAACATCACTCCTGTAGCCGAGTTCAATACTTACGCCGATGCTGTGGCCACTGCTCGTGTCTTTGCGCTGACATCGCCAACCCCTGCTTCGACGATGCCTCCTGCGCCAAAGGACATGGAACCACTACCTCCGTATCCTAGCAAGCTGTCAAAACTTCTGAAGCTGACGTTGTTCCCGCTTGATGTCACGACACCTCATGCGCTCCGCCGCTCGCTTGTCATCAACAAGCTACAGCCCTTGATCCAAGCCGGTAGTCCCCTGGCCGAGTGGACATCTGCTTTCGTACTTAAGACGCTCGAGAAGATCGAGTCTCTTACTAGAAAGCAAGCTGATCCTGGTCTCGAGCTACACGACCCGTTGTGTATTTGGTACATGCTCACCCGCTCAGCACCATCTTGGATGTCGGCACCAAAGGCCCCAGAGGACATCCGAGTGGAAGTGTCTGGACAGTGGACCCGAGGCATGCATGTAATCGATCGTCGGAACAGAAAGAAAGCCGGTGCTCCAGAGCAGCAGATCATGAGCCCCGGTGCGGTTGATATCATCAACCCCATGGAGCAACTAACCGTTGCCCACCCCGAGGCAGATGTAGAAGAGGATGCTCCAGGCGACAGCCATAGCTGGCTACACGTCAACAAGGGGAACAGGATCAATAGGATTGTGTCTTCTCCAGGAGAAGACGCCTTTGGTCCATATCTGTTTGAGCGTATCTTCGGTTAAATGGGTTGCTCATTCATTATATTCATGTAACTACCTGGCTAGTAAGCTTGATGGAACAATCAGCATACATGAAGCGTAGATATCACTCAGACAACACAGTCAAATGATGTCCACAGATACAATCCCCAGAAAAATTGTTTTCGTGTGACTGATTTGAAAGTCGATCTTTGGCTAAATCAACAATGTTTACCATTCCGAAGTCAAAAGGGGGAGAAACAGGGAGAAAAGAAAGAAACTAAAGACAGATTAGACACAATCTACAATAATAGGCGGTAGGTTATCCAATCACTGGATCATAGGCTTCGCGATAATACCCCAAATATCACAGGATAGTATCAGCGAATTTTTCTAACCCAAATTGTCATGGTTAAATGGAGGTCTAAGCATGGCAACCCATTTCACAACTGCAACTTGTACAGAAATATGTGATATTTCTCATGACCTTTTCGATTGCTTCAGAATGTATCCATTTCCGCCGTAAACGCCAATAATGCAACAATCATTTCTTTACCCAGTGATCCACCCAGCCCTCCAGCCTTCATCCCTTCTCTACATGATCGTGAGATTCCTTTTCTGCCTATCTCACTCCTGCTCAAGCAATTCGCGAGATCTCTCCCACAGAATCCATTCTTCACCATTCCTGCCGCGACAAGCTTCAGTAATCATTCAGTACTCATCCCATTGATCACGAATGCTTCACACCACCGACCACTGCGCCCCTAACTTGCAGCCAATCGATACTGTCATCCAGCTCCTCATTCACCAACCCCACAACCGCAACGTTATCTCCTCGAATCAGGTACAATCCGTGTGGGACCTCGCTCGATGGCTCTGGATCATCTGGCGGACGGATGATACGTTCGATTGTTTGTGAGAGGACCTATTTATTGTCAAAATTTGTCTCGTGAATGGCACGGGCGCACGATTGAAGTGAATCGTGAACGGCGTAGAGCAGACGTACCAAGTTTGTCATCTGGTCGCAGGACAGCAGTGTGCCTACAAGTGTCCTCGAATCGCTAGTCAAGACCAACACCTTCTCTACCCAGCTGTCAGAAATCCGGCTGTAAGCTCAACAAATTACAACAAAGGTATAGCAGACCACAGAGAGTAACCAAGCAAAGTGAGGGGCAAGAACGCGAGGGGGAGGGGTCCGGCAACTTACTGTTTACATAGCCCTGGAGCGACATGATGGAGGCCGAGTCGTAGTCGCTGCCGGCTGGGCGGCGCGAAGAGAAGACGTCTTAGTACAGCTTTAGTAGACGTGTAGCTGTGTAGACTTGTATTTGTGCTGATGCGGGGCGTAATGTCGTAAGTAAACAGTGAAGTTGACGCTCCAGAAATTCAGTGGTGCAAAAAGTCCGTGCTTGAAGAGAGGCTGAAGCCTTGCGCTTTGGAGAGTCTCGCTTCAAGACGACAGCTCCCGCCGCGCAGCCAGCCCAGCCAGCTCCGCCATCTATTCAACGACTGGACGCAACGACCATACTGAGCTTGCGCGTCTCTCAATACACCCCACGCAACGGCATAGGAGGACGCAATTAGTCGGCAGTTCAGCGCACAATATGTCGTACTTCTTCTCGACGCCGGTGGATATCGATATTGTCCTTGAGGATGGAGATGACAGGCAGATGGTCGATATGAAGACGGAGAAGGGAAGGAGGGAGAAAGCGCCGTTGTATAAGGATGGAGAGTCTGTCAGGGGCGCGGTGACAGTCAGACCGAAGGATGGGAAGAGGTTAGAGCATACGGGCATCAAGGTGCAATTCATTGGCACAATTGGTTGGTTCCACCAGTCTCAAGGAGGAGGGGGAGCTTTGAATCATGCTCCGGCCTTGCTCTTTGGGTGATTCATTATATGTTAAAGTAAATGGCTAATATAATCTTACCACAGAGATGTTCTTCGACCGAGGCAACCACTACGAGTTCCTATCTCTGGGCCAGGAATTGGCCGCTCCAGGAGACCTGCAGCATCCCCAAGCATTCGATTTCAACTTCAAGAACGTCGAAAAGCAGTACGAGTCATACAGTGGCATCAATGTGCGCCTCCGGTACTTTGTACGAGTGACAGTGTCGCGGCGTATGGCGGATGTAATCCGGGAGAAAGATATTTGGGTATACTCGTACCGGATACCTCCCGAGATGAACAGCTCGATCAAGATGGACGTCGGAATTGAGGACTGTCTGCACATCGAGTTTGAGTACTCGAAATCAAAGTACCATCTGAAGGATGTTATTGTCGGCAGAATCTACTTTTTGCTGGTTAGACTGAAGATCAAGCATATGGAATTGTCAATTATCAGGAGGGAGACGACGGGTGCGGCGCCTAATCAGTACAATGAGAGTGAGACTTTGGTGAGGTTTGAGGTATGTCAAATGGAAACTATTGGGTCGAATCTACGATAAGTTTATTGACTTGTGAAGATCATGGACGGCTCTCCATCCAGAGGAGAAACGATCCCTATTCGACTATTCCTAGGCGGTTTCGACTTGACCCCGACCTTCCGAGAAGTCAACAAGAAGTACTCCACCAGATACTACCTAAGTCTAGTTCTTATTGACGAAGGTATGCAACACTCCCTTCTATCCTCACGACTCGAAGCCTCCTTACTCCAGACTCATTTTATCCTCACATGATCAGCGATCACTAACAGCAGCAGATGCACGACGTTACTTCAAACAATCCGAAATCGTCCTTTACCGTCAAGCACCAGAAATCGCCGCTGGGGCCGGCCAGCAAACCCAGATCGCAGGCGCTCCACCACCAGAAAGAGCACAAATTCCACAGGCGTAGTCAGAGATTCGGGGGTTAAGAGCGGAGTAATGGAAGGGATCGGCATATATCAATTGTAACATAGATTCAAGGCATCCTGGGCGGTTTGGACGCCATGAATGAGACTCGTTCCATGGTTTGAAGAACATCAATATTGTCACACACCACCTCATAGCTTCAAAACGGTGAAAGTTCTCATCTCATCCACTTCGAATTCAATACGCAGATGCGAACCTCAAGGTATCTCTTGTCTATTAAACACAAACCAGTGCTGGCACCAGACTCCAAAGTACGCCCCCCGCTGTTTGTCCACATCATAAGGTGTGCTCCCTTGAATCCTTTCCTTAACGACTTCACTCCCAGCATTGATTACAAAACATCCATTTCATCGGCATCCACCCCAAAAGCAAATTGATTATTCTCAATGGCCGCAATACGATCCAACTCCGCTTGATACGCCTTCCTGACATCCGCCAACGTCACAACCTTTCTCTTCGGCGGCGCTACTTTGCTGCCTACAGTAGCAGTGGTTGATTTCTGCGGTGGCTCTTCGGATAGGATCCATGCTTGCTTCTCACCAACACAGCTGAGCGCATTGATAAGCATCACGTATTGCCTCGTGACAGCGGTTTCTAGACCATCATCACCAAGTAATTTGTCGCCAACTCCAGACTGCTGAAGTCGCTGCAGACGCTCGAGCGAGATGGCTGCCGCGCCACGGAAGTCGTTGTGCTTGATGCGCCAGGCATAGAGAATTTTGTGATAGGGAATTCCGGCATTGACGTCGACTATGCTTTGACATTTCTGGGCGAGGATTTCGTCAACGGTTTCTTGGAGGCCAATGAAGGGGAGTTCGACAAGCTGAGATGCGTAGGTTGTTTCGCACATCTTGGTAATGAGGGTTCGGAGAGAGGATTGTTGAAGCGCGGTGTCGGTGAAGAGAGTAAGGGTTGAGTGGGCCAACTCATAACGGGCTGTTTGGATGGCAGCGTTGAAGAGACGACTGTGCATCTCGGTTCTTATATAGGAATCGTCACTGTCAGCTCTGATGAATTGTAGGGAAAGTCCGGCAAAGTCTATGACAAAAGAGTAGTTCTTCCCCTTGTCGAAAAGTGCCACAATGTGGGAATAGTATGCAGGAAGTCCGGCATTCAATAGCTTCTTCTCAGTGGCATCCAGATAACTCGCAGTTCTGTAGCCTATACGTTTTGTTTGGTCCGGATACGCTGTTTCGCAGTCAGTAATTGATCTTCAACAGGTGATTCGAGTAGGTATTACCCATTCCAAACGCAGCCTTCTTGAAAAGCGTCGATGCATTTAATATGTCATTGGCAGCAAGGAGCGCTCTTCCTTGGATGTATGTTGCAAACGCATCATGTTCCGCGAATCTTGAGAATTCATTTGCCAAGTCGGGTCTTTCCTGAATTAACAAGAAACATTGAATAAGAGAAGCTGAGGTCTCGTATACAGTGCTGTCAGGAGCACAAACTTCCAAAATCGATTGTGTCACAAGAGAAGACAGAGTTTCGCCCTTCCGCAAGTCTAAACCAAATAAGTGTCGATATACACCCTCGAAAACTGTCGTCGTTCCCAGGCTCTCCGGGTTTTTCTTGCTGGAGCTCGAGGTCTTATCCGTTACAGAATTCGATCTCTCAGATCTCGGCGGCTTGAGAGTAAGCTGAGTGCTACACAGCCAAAGCAGGAGCTCGAGTTTTTTCAACAGCTTGATGAGAGCTTCAAATACTGCAGCAGTCTCGAACTGGATCCCTTCCTCGGTGGTATTGATCTCGTTCTCTATGAGCACCAAAAGAACAAGCTGGTCGAGGCATATATTTCGATGTAGTACCACAGTTTCTTGTACTCCTCTCACAAGTAATTTGTTGCCGAACTCTGCTAGTTGTTGGACAAGCGGCCTGTCACTATTTCCAGAGACATTCATGAATCCGAGAATAGCTTCATAGATCTGAGGAGTGACATTCTTAAAATCACCCCCTAGCCCACTCACGAGCTGAGAGAACTCATCATCTCCAATTTGGTTGGAAAAATCGCACTTCTCATAGAAACTTCGCATTCTCGCAGTACCAATAAGAGACGGTTCCTGGAAGATTTCTTCGAGTAACTGGTTGCTGCAGGCATGCAAGAACGGTTCAGGTAACGAGTCTCTAAAGGTGGAGGCAGCGAATAGAGGAAGGGCCACATGCTTATCCGCTTCTTCAACTCTTCCATTGTTATGCCACATCTTCTCCAGAGGACTGCAATCCCTTATTGCAGTAATGCCATCTGCTAAAACCACCCATGGCATTTGTCCGGTAGGGTCGACTGATAATGACATAGCTTCACCTCGTTGCTTATCAAGCTCCGCAAGGAGCCTGGAGAATCGACGCCATTGAGCATCGGTTGCAGATCGGAAGGAGGAATAGTCTAGCTCGCCATCCGATTTTCGGCTCAATGAGGCCGTTGATGCTATGGTGGCACACAACCTGTCCGGCAGTGATCCTGATCTGCGTGCAACACCTTTCGTGCTTAGCCCCCGTGCATAAATAGCAAGGCATGTCTCGATAGTGGCCGGAGTATATCGTCCAGGAGAAAGAATATATTCGAGCCATTTATCCGTTCCATCAGAGGCATCTCCGGAGAAGACAGCGGGTCCCATTTCGTCGCGAAGGCTTTCCCATGCCATGGCCTCCCAGCCAACCTCCCATGCATCTTGTACAGACTTGTAGTCACTGCCTTTTTGAAAATTTAAGCGTTGGAGACGATAGGTGACATTATTTTTCCATAGCACCCAGATAGAATAGTCACTGGGGTTGGTCGATTTGTGAAGGACGGAGAAGTCTGCCATTGTCCAGATCTCAGATGACGGAGCTTGTGGTTCAAATACATGGCCCTCGAAGATATCGTCCAAGTTGAGACTGCCGTCATGTTTCGGAGTGACGCTCCAGAGCTTGAATTGGCCGCTTCCAAGAGGAGAATACGTAACACATAGTGCACTATTGCCACCGCCATAGACTTTGATCAACTGTGACTGAGATGGGTCGATCACTTTTTTTGCCTGCTTTGCTTGATCTAGTTGTTCCAGATCCTGGCCAAGCATATCCTTTGTGTAGGCCAACTTGCCAGTTGATAGGTTCCATACCCGCAGCCGGTGATCCAAACAGATTGTGAAGGCATATTGCTGTCCATGTATAGATGTTCCTGGTGATGCTATTGATGTCGCGGTAGCGTGTTCTAGGTGTTGGCCGCCGTATGCAATGGTAGACGAAGCATTAAACAATCTCATAGACCGAACATGCAGACCCCATCCACCTTCGTTATAGTGCACTTCCTTCCAGACAGATCCTATATATTCTTAGCATCAACAACATCTAGAAGGAATAATCGCCCTACCATCTCCTCCCGAATTCCTCTCCAGTCTCAGAAGAGCTCCATCAATGGTAGATATCAATAACTCATCCGCGCTCAGAGCAACCAGCCTATGGGGCGCCTTGAGACTGAACGCAGCAGATGAATATGTCTTGCACCAGTCTCCCACGTTATCCTCTGTGCTTGCGGCTCTGCGGAAGTGATCTGGGCGTAGGGTGAGTGTGTAGAGCTGTTTCGATTCCGTTAAAATGAATATGCTCAGAATATCATGCTCCTTGGAATCCGCAAGAGCAATACATCCAGACTTAATAACACTTGGGAGAGTCAGTCGCAGAGTAATATTGGCCTCTGCGACTGTGCTGGGCTTCGAAATATCCACGGATTGGATAGACAGCACTCTTCCATCTTCTAGAATCCTCCAGAGGAAACTTCTCGGCGACTGATAGTGAGTACGGTAGTAGATCGAAGCTGCGGAAGCCAAGTATCTTGCTCTAAAGGCATTCTCGTCCTCCGCGATGGGGATCTCGGCGACGTGTGGTCGTTTTTGAGCTGATCTCGATGGATATGCTGATGCGCCGTGTGCTGGCAAACGGATTGCGACCGTACAACCTTGTGTTGTGGAGCCTAAATCTAATCGAGTCTCTTTGTACGCATAAGTAGTGGTTGAAGTCTCCATCTTGTCTCCATCAATCTGATCGCAGGCAAGTGGTGGTGTTCGGAAAATGGCGTGGCGCATTTCTCGATGTTGAGGCTGCGAGACGCGGTTTGGTCGCGAAGCTTTTTTGACTGGTGCTCGCTTGGAAGCTCCAACCCTTGTCAGGATACTACTCAGTATCAACAAAAAACATAGTCAACTCATTGTCATACGACACATTTAGTCCGTATCGTTAAGACACAGTTGATCAGATTAATTTATCTAATCTTCAGCTATACAGATGAAAGTCATCACCGATCTCTAATGCAATCCGAAATGATAGCCCAGCCCAATGCACCAATTCCCCACTCCATGTAAATCCATACATAGTTGAAATGCTGTGTGACGACGACCAATCCCCTGGCCGCATAAAAAGATACCCTCCTACTCGTCAGCTTTCAGTGATCCTTCTCCAAATCCTTTGGGCTCGGGTCACCGATACCATCCTCGTTGATGGCAAACAAACAATCACTTTCTGGAAGACATGGGCTGTCATAGATCTTGCAGATTCTAGTCTCTCCTCTGCCCTTCTTGAGACTCAATCTGGTAGTACTGGCATGGGCGATGATATTTCCTCCGATTGGTTTCTTCGGGTCGGGATTGAACATTGCACTTGGGCCACCATCCACCTGAGCAACGACTTGATTTGTGATGACCACGGCGATGCCGAATTCGTCAGCAAGGCGCTGGAGAGTTCTCATAAACTTGGCTAGGTGGGTCTGTCTGGACGATAATTCACCACGCCCCACGAAATCCGTTCTATAGAGAGAAGTAGCACTGTCAACAATGAGGAGTGAGAAACGTGTCTCGCACATCATGGCTGAGGCTTGGTTCAGTAACTGAAGCTGATGATCGGAGTTGTATGCACGAGCATAAGCAACATTGTCAAGGACTTCTTCTCCTGAAAGACCATAGCGATTGGCGACAGCAAGAAGACGAACAGGTCGGAATGTTCCTTCAGTATCGATGTAGAGGCATTTCCCTTCACCTCCTCCCATATCGAAAGGAAGCTGGCAAGTGACTGCTAAAGTATGGCAAATTTGACTTTTCCCTGTACGGAATTCTCCAAAGATCTCGGTCACTGAACCGGTTTCGATTCCCCCAGCCAATAAGGTGTCTAACTGCTTAGACCCAGTGGTGATAGATATCAACTCGCTTCTTCGCTGATGCATTTCAGTAGCAGTCGTAAAGCCCATAGGAACAAGCTTTGATGCTACAAGATGTTAGCCACAGTACTGGTACATGTTATCATACACGAATGACCTGCCTTCGGTCAAGATCTTAGTCGCCTTCTGCTCAGAAATACCCTTGATCTGTTCGAGTATGCGTCGTGGTGTATATGCAACAGACTCAACGGTATTGTATCCACCTTCAACAATTAATTGTATGTCTCTCTTTGTAAGTCCGGCAACACCCTAGAGCATGGTTAGACCTGACTATCTTGATTGAACCGCTTGTACATACTTCTAGAGCTGATAATGGTGTCGGCGCACCAGGTCCACCAACACCCATTTCCTCAACGCCCGATTGCGACTGTTCTATCTCTTCACTAGCCATTTTGAATATTTTGAAGCCTCGAAGCCCCGTGGCGTTCGCGCGAGAAGGATGAGGAAGCAGTCGGCGTGTCTTAGGAAGCGGGGCAGGAAGGGGAATCTACCAAGGTAATTGTGAAATCTGGTAAAGTATATCGCCGAAACTTTGGTTCTAGATTATGAGGGCCCCTGTCGATTCCACGCGTCATGAAATGCCGTTGAAGGATGGCGGTGTTATGGAAGTTGGATGCCCGAAACGATGACAAGACTTTGAAGTAGAACAAGACGCGCCACCCGCGTTGTTGTCTTTGGCGTCTACCTTGAAATTTTGGAACGCCAAATCACGTGCCAATATCATTCGCTTCGACTTCCCAACCTTGGAACGCAACGAAGCAGAACCACAGATGCTGTGAGAAATATTTAGAGGAATCTAGGGAGCAAATAGGAATGATTCCTTATGTTTCAGTAAAATACACATATCAAACGTATGAAAACTACACGCATATTTGACATATAGGTCTCAAGACAAAAGACCGACTTTGTTCCTCTAGGCTCTTGGGCGCTGTAGGTTCCACACTGCTGTGGAGCCAGCCCATTGAAAAGATTTGTGAGAAGATGATCGCAGATCCATCTCCTATCAAAGGCATCGAAGATGATTGCTCTTTCTAGGCAGTGCGGCCTTCGCAGAATCACACCCACAACTCGACGCCGGTATATTCTTACTTTGATATATTAGGTCTGTCATCTCTAGCATTCATTGTTTTCTTCAACAACTAAGCTATTGACACAGGTTTGTGACCAGCCCCTGACTCGAATGTCTCCAAATTATATCTGCAAGGATCGTGCTGCGAAGCGCAAACAGTTTCTCTCTGTCCACCATATATCCTCAAGGCTGGACTATATCACGAGCTCTCATCTGAAACAACTGCTATTACTAAGGGTCAGGGACTCTCCATAGTGCTTGATGTTCTGCCTCCAATTGACGAACGAGGCTTTTTTTGTAGTTTTATGGGATGTCTTCTGTCACCCGCATCATCATTATTGTCGTATCCTGTGCCTTTTGCTTGACTGGATCCAGCAGGAACCCCGAATGTTCCAGCTGGTAAGACTTCAAAGCCCGAATTGACCTTGCGAACAGACTTATTGACATGGAGTTCTCCTGTAAGAAAGGGCGATGGTGAGCGCGTTGTTGGAGTTGAGTGCTGCTGGCCATCGAGCCAGTTTGGATGTGCTGAAGCTGGTGAGTGCTGTGGTTTCATTTCGGGTGAACCCAGAGGGCTCATGAACGGAGTCGCAAATGGATCTGATCCCTCTTCATTAGGTGATTCGATTGGGATCGAGAAGTATTCGGCTGCGAAAGTCGGAGGTGGTTTGACTATGTTTATTGGTTTCGCAGATGTAACATTGAACAAATTTAGGGAAGCTATATCGGCGCTTGGCATATCACTCAAGAGCTTTTGTCGGGATGCGTTGCTATGCAGATGTGCTTTGTGTGAGAGAGAAGTGTCAGATCTGAATGAAGCATCAGAGGAACGTTCGTTGTCTGCAGCAAACGATGATTCGCCTTCCACATCGATGTTACGAGAACCACCAGGACGATGAGCCTGAACTTTCTGCTTTGTCGATGCTTTCCCCTCTAATTGACCAAGGGTTTCTTCGTCATACACTCCACAACTACCGTGTCGAAGGTGGGATGCTGTTCTTGGCTTGTATACTGCCCACGATTCTGCCTCGCGGATAGCATCCTGGGTTGGGAACATGCCACTTGAATTGCTATTCCTAGTAGAGGATCTTCCTTCCCTTGACGATGACCGCAGAGCTTCGAGATTTGACTCTTCGGAAACATCAGCCTCCTTGCTAGATTCTGTACCTGGGAAGTTTTCTGACGAGCCACTGTAAATATGGCTAACCTTGAGCTGATTTGGACTTGGAGTCGCAGTCTGGGAGATCCATATTCCATCGACCTGTATCCCGCTCTGAATTGCTCTCACTCCGAAGGGTATATCGTAGCTCTTCCTTGACTCAACGATTTGCCCACTGTTTCTTAACTGTTGGATGCGTGTCCGCTTCTCCTCATCGACCAATTCTTGCCTCTGTACAAGTCTATTCCGCCACATCAGCTTCGTGTATCCTATGGTAATGACTACGACGATAGCTATGGCTAGGACCTGGTCGTTGGTTAGAAAGATGTCCTCACGTTAGTGTGAATGCCACTCACGAACGTCATCTGCGCCCACAGCTCCCAGGATTTGAAAAACATGTTTTCCAAATCTTCTATGATAAGGCAGCAATGTGGATGAGTATGCGTCGAAAGGTGGTCCTTCGCGCGCCCTGACTACCAAACAAACACGACAGATGCTAAGGTGAATTCTGGATGTATCTGCAACGTGGGTTGAAGATGGCACGCAAAGACTTCGAGTTACAAGTATTTGATGAGGCTTCCCAAATTGGCAAGAGCAGGCACAAATGCGGAAGTTGCGACTAGCAGCAGCCACCTATTCTGACTTGGCCGATGTTGCTGATGCCCACAAGACTTGGTGTGAGCTGTTGAGCGTTGTAGGGCTTCATTGTACCTAGACAGTCGGTACGTTGCTGTGCACCCGATCAATGACTCTGTCGGCCGCGAGATGGCGGCGAGGAAGATGTATATGACCCGGCAATTTAAAAGTTTGGGCCTTCCAGATGCTGTCCCTCGTGGCTGGTCTCGGATAGCTGCAGCTTGTGATACCAGCAAGTTCTCTTGTCAACAATATCACCTTCAGTCTCCCTGCTGTGCCCTTTAATCATCGGCCACAGTGGATCTATGAATGGAGAGATCTTGTATGATGGTGTGACAAAGATTAGTGCTTCGAATCACATTCTCGACGAAAGACCGAAAACGGATTCACCGAAGAATGTACAGGAACCTCTAGAAGTAGAATATAGCATGGAAGTGCAAGGCTAGCACGCCAGAATGAGGACCTACTTCCGATATGAAGCCTGCTGCGAAGAAAAGGCCGCTTCATCACAACGACATCGCATCTCCTGGTGTACATTACTGGGTCTCTTGCAGGCCCCAGCGGAGGCTTGCCTTGGGACCCGGGGCATCGTACCTGAATTTGATCCTTTCGGGAGATCACAGCAGGTAAGGAGATCAACTGGACCCAGGCACGGCCGATTGCATGCAAGGTGTTGATTTACCCGCGATGGATGATGAAAAAGGAAATCTTGAGGCCGTCGGTGTGTTGGTGGATTATAAGTACAACCCAGCTCCCATTTCCTATTGGTCCAGCCCGCCAAGCCCTGGAGCTATTTTTGGCAAGTTCTTGGAGTTTACCTCGTTGTGACAACTCTTTTTCCAGCACGGTGTACCAATATGGCCATGAAAAAAATTGAAGGCAGAGCATCAGTGCCCCGGCTCAGTGAAATGGCTTGAATGAGGAACTTGCATACAAAGCATATTTCGGCTCTGTTGGCTATCAAATCAAGCTACGCAACTATTGGGCGTGTTGATATTGGAAAGGGCTCGATAGGTAACAACGCCTGCTATAGCCACATGGCTGGTCACCCACTGTTTATATTGCCATGTCGGAGACTACAGGACCTAGAAATGCTGCAAAGGTACATATAAGACATTCACCCTCAAACACCTCTTCAGCTCGAGGTTGGTGCTGGCTATCCTAGACCATCTGCATTGCCGTTCCCTCAGCTGTTGTTCCAGTGAAATGAGGCATGCAGTTCACCTGGGCGTCCAACTGTTCAGGTAGGCTTTCTTCTCTGCAAAGACTCCCAAACCGTACATGGCAGCTAGATGTTAAGACCAAACAGGCGGCTTAGTCCGATAAGAATCTTTTACTTGTCTGTTAAGGCTCCTCGTCTGTCAAGACTCAGGACAGCAGGGGTGGTTTGTGCAAGCGATACATACATGCTACTCGAGCTACTGCCACTCCCACCAGTGTCCCGGATGGTACCACTGCCCCACATGCAGTTCCCAGGACCCTTCTTCTCACTGGCAATTGGAACTTTTATCACTTTATAAGATGGATATACCGAGGCGGTCGTGTCGATCCGGATGGTACGAGTAAGCTGATCGCGTCAAGAATCTATTCCAAATGGAAAGGCATTATTTTAGTGGAATTGACCTTGGTACGTACAGAACCGACGGGATTCAAACATCCGGTTGGCTGAGCACAGTCAGCAGGCTCGGGGGTCCAGGAGCAAGACGCTTAATCCCCCCTCCTTGCAAGTTTGTAAATAACGTCACGAGTGAGTGCATGTTGTTTTCGATCAGTACTCGAATATCCTCGGTTTCTCTTGTATATTTCTTCCGGATTTAATCCAAGCAATACATACAGACTTTCCAGAATTTGATTCAATTGATATCAACTCCGGCGCATCACTCTACATCCTCATAATGCCCATTAGAAACCCCTTTGCGAAGCGGCCCGATGTTCAGACTGGCCTGGCGCCGTACGAAGAAGGCATTCGACCGCTGTCGCAAAATGGAACTCGGCCTGCCTTCGAGAAAGTCGATACGACTGGATCAAGGGCATCGTCCGCCATGAGTATAAAGAGCGGGCAAAGTCAGGATCCTGTCGAGTACAAAATGTCTGGTATGCGCCGAGCACCCCGGCCGGATCGCCAGCAGCGAATATGGTGGAAATGTGGCTGATTGATTCTCGGGAAATAGTTGTCAACGACAGCGGTGTATATTTGCCTGTGGGTTCTCTGATGTAGATTGTTGGGACGATTGCTGATATCCTGTGAGCCATCCCCGCCAGAGAAGAAAGGGTTCTGGCCAAAGCGATCGCATCCATCTGGTACCTCGACGAATACCCGCAACAGCGAAGATATCGAGCCTTTTTCCATTTCGCGAGAGTCGTTTGACTCATATAGGAGGTCATTTGTAAGTTTTAGGCATGTTTTAACCGGTCTGCATTCTGACCACTTAACAGGACATATCCGCGAGATCCCCAGTAGTCGGACACGAGATTGGTCGACAGAGTCTTGATTCAGCTAGGTTACCCAGACTCCCCAGGTCAGCAATGAATGAGCGTCGATTCGAAAGACAACCACCAACAGCGGAGGAAGGTTTCGAAGACGTTGGATTGAATGACGAACAAGCCAAGCAGACGAAGAAGAAGGGATTCTTCTCGAAGTTCGGAGACAGCAACGCCGATTCCACCGCTCAGTCGCCTACTACTTCCAGATTCCACATTGGTGGGAGGAAAAGAGGACAGAGTGGTGTGGGGGAGGAGCTCGGCAACATACCACGGCCGGGGACAGCATCGTCCAAGGAAATCAACGAGGTCACTACATAGGCAATTTGATGGTTCGGGTTTGAGTTTGGCATTACCTGTACTCTTCACATTCTGTCATTTACTAGGGCTACAGGCGTTAAAGGATACGGCCATTCTGGCTAGACACGATCGTTAAAACAGCTTACTACAAAGTAGACTGAACGATGCGTCGTTCAGGATTTGATATCCATCTCATAATAATGGGAACGGATTGCCAGTCACCGATCCCTCGTCAGAATCGAGTCTTCTGCTTCAGGTACTCTACGAGTTAATCAGAATACAATTCCATGTGGTATAGTCAAGCACTTGCTTTCCTATTACAAAAGATCCTGTTCAGAAGAAACGAAATTCAACCACTCCACCAGTCTGTTCCTGAAGGTGTCATCAAGCAAGGTTTCATGCAGGGCTTTACTAGTATCAAGGCATTAAAAAGAGAGGGGTTCTCCCACAATCTTACGCTAGCAAGGAGCCCCCTCCAATCAACTTCGTCATCGCCTCCAGCCCACTTCCCGAGAAAATAATTTTGTCTCCAAAATCTCAGCCTTGTCCAGCAACGCGAAAAGAGCAATGGCCAAGACAAAACCAGGCAACAAGAAGTCCAAGAAAGAGAAGAAGTCAACCAATCCCTCAAAGACCACAATGTCTTCTCCCGCCGACCTTTTGGCGGACGCCGCGTTCGAGTTACAGAAAGGCAATATTGAGGGGTCAGTCAAGCCAGCATTGAAGGCACTGCGGCTACTCGATGAAGAGTCTCAAGAGGCACTTCTTGCACTCAACCTTTTGGGCGAGATACACGTTGAATTGGGCGATATTGATTCCGCGCGACAATACTTTCTCCAAGCTGCTACAATTGACGATGATGGTTCTGTTCCTGAAGAGCTCGGCGGCGGCGCAGAGAAGTTCCTCTGGCTGGCGCAATTGAGCGAGGAAGGTGGTCAAGATAGTGTCGATTGGTTTGAGAAAGGGGCCATGAGTCTGCGGTTACAGATCCAAGCTCTACTCGACAGTGGGAAGTTGAATGAGGAAGGGGAGGCAGCAAAGGCGGAGAAGACAAGGAAATTGGCTGTGGCGCTGTGTGGTGTCGTGGAAGTGTACATGACGGATCTGAGTTGGGAGGATGATGCAGAGCAAAAGTGTGAAGCGCTGGTTACGGAGGCTACCATGGTTGCGCCGCAATTTGCGGAGCCATGGCAGACGCTTGCCAATGTGAGAATTTCTCAGCAGAGGATGGATGATGCGAGGGCGGCGCTAAAAAGGAGTCTGGATCTGTGGAAAGATTTACCTCCTGAGAATACGATTGTCCCGGATTTCCCGACTCGAGTCAGTCTAGCTAGGCTGCTCATGGAAGCGGACATGGACGTTGAGGCTATTGAAGTGCTGGAACGTTTAGTCAGTGAGGACGACAGCAGTGTAGAAGTTTGGTATCTAGGCGGATGGGGACTGCACATCTTGGGAGAAAAGCAGAAAAATGGAGAGGTCAAGGTACAGGATGGTGACGGTGATAGCTGGAGAGTTTCGTGGATTTCAAGTCGGCAATGGCTTGATCAGAGTCTTCGGCTATTCAAGCAGCAAGACTACGAAGACGAGAGACTGGGAGAACATGCTAAAGAGTTACTTGCAAAGATCAATGCCGAACTTGGTGGAGTAGCTCCAGCAGAAGAGGAAGACGGGGATGACTCGAGCGATGGCAGCGATGAGGATGAAGAGATGGTCGGGGCATAAGAACCATGTGGCTGTCATCCCGGTTCTCATTGCAAGGCGTCACGGCGTTGGGTTTCAAAATCATGTTAGCGCCATTGGATCTTAGTTCAGATCCATTTATGAGTGTCAAGCACAAAAGAATCATGTAGAATTTCTATGTTCATTGACAAGCAAACAACATTGTCACAGTCTTAATCTTTACCCATCCAGAACGCCAGCAATGCAACTCCCCCATTCAATGCCCACAATGATATCCACGCTTTTGACCAATCCATCCATCCCCATCATGCCTCAACCTTGAGCTTCTCCACCTCAGCAGGTAACACATCATCATAATCTTCATCCTCTTCAATCTTGCCTGCCAGACCCCTCTCCCAAAGCTGCTTCCCTGTCAACTGCACCACCGTATCCTTTCCTCTATTCTTCTTTTTCTCCGCGGCCTCATCGGCCTCTTCCTCCCTCAGCTTCAACTCCTCCATCTCCTTTCTGAAGCCCTCCCTCCAACTCATGAATGTCTCCGGTGTCACTGGCGTGCCATGAAACTTCTTATTCTCTTCCTTCTCAGCAGCAAGTAGTCTCTCCTCATGCACTGCTCGCGCAGCTGCTTGTCGCTCGGCAATTAGTTGCTCCGCATTATCCTTCAAAGTCGAGTAGATGGTGAAGATCATGGCCATTCCCATATTCTCCTCGATTGTCTCTCTTAAGCTCTCGAGAAGCGCGTCTTTGTCCGAGGCAACGCTGAAGTAGGTATGGATTGGCGCATTTGGAGGTGGGAGGAGATCCAGCGTGGGAGGTTCTTCAGGGTAGTCTTCAGGATATTTGATCTGGAGAATAATGGTGGGGGGTTCTGATTCATCGTCTTCATCGTTCGTGATATCTAGTAGAACAGATATACGAAATTCTGTATCTGAGATATCTGTAGAATGGTGAGTACATTTGCCTGAGTTTATATTCTCCGCGTCGCGGGGTAGGTGGTGCAGGTGGTGCTTCGAGACACCGTGGAGACGCACCTTGTATTTCTTCTGGGAAGATACTATCGAGGACTTCCCTCTCCTCAATCTGTTCCTCTCTACCCATTTTGAGGGCTATGTCACGTATTCTCTCGTGCCAAACAGACAATTCGGCGATGAAATCTGGTGGTGGGGTTACAGGGCTAGCTCTAGTAGGTCTAGCGGCGATCTTGTAAAGCTCGATAAGAGAAAACTTCATACTTGAACTTCTGCCAGTTCAAAGAAATTTTTGTGGTAGTATTTCACAATGCCTTCAGCAACCACCACGAAGACTGCCTCGGCTGGCACGAAAAGGAAGTCAGCTCCTGTCAAGAATGTACACGTCAAAGAGAGCAAGAAGCCGAAAATTGACGTTGCGGTCAGGCCCGCACTAAAGAAAGGAAAGCCAGCCCCTGTGAAGAAGATCGAAGATTCGAGTGACGACGACTCTGATGATTCGGACTCGGACGGAGGGGTTCCTCTTGGTTATCAATTCAAGAAGAGTGGTTCGGACCAGGAAGAAGGCGAGGACGAGGAATCAAGTGACTTCGAGGAGCTTCCAAAGGCTGCTGACGGATTGCACCCAGACAGAGCAAAAGCTGTGGTAACAAATAGTAAGTGGCTCGTCATGAAGAGCTACTGTAAGGTCTAACATTGAATTAGGCCAATCATCTCGCGAGGCACATGCAAAGCAAAAGGCCCTGGCGCAAGAACGAAAGGCAGCGAAACCATTAGCTGACGAACTGGCCCGAACGAAGAAGATTTGGGAACGTCTGCGTCGGAAATCCCACGTTCCACTCGAAGAGCGAAAACAATTGGTTGGCGAACTGTTCGAGATCATCACTGGTAAGATCAAGGATTATGTTCTCAAGCACGACAGTGTTCGAGTTATTCAGACCGCCATCAAATATGCCAATGCAGAGCAGAGGAAGTTAATCGCGAAGGAACTCGCTGGATCATACCGCCAACTCGCAGAAAGCAGATACGCCAAGTTCTTAATCGGGAAGCTATTGGTACAGAATGACGACGAGATCAGAGATATAATCCTACCGGAGTTCTTTGGCCATGTTCGCAGACTCATCAAACACCCAGAGGCTTCCTGGATTCTCGACGATGTCTACCGAGGAGTGGCTACGCGACACCAAAAGGCGACCATACTTCGAGAGTGGTATGGCGCAGAGTTCGCATTGTTCCAGAAAGACAAGTCCGAGAAGATCACTGGAGACCTTGCTGACATTCTCGCTGTGGATGCCGGAAAGCGAGGTCCGATTATGCGATCTCTCCAGGAACTCATCAATCAGCTCATCCAGAAGAAGATGACTGGCTTCACGCTCCTTCACGATGCTATGCTCCAGTACTTTCTCAACGCCAAACAAGGCACTGAAGAGGTTACTGAGTATTTAGAGATCATCAAGGGTGATGAGGAAGGTGATTTACTCAAGAACTTAGCTTTTACAAGGTCTGGTTCGAGGGTGGTTTGCCTTGCTTTGGCTTACGGAACTGCCAAAGACCGAAAGCAAATCCTTAAGACCTATAAGGACACCTTACAGCTAATGGCTGGCGATCCAAATGCTCATATTGTCATCCTCACTGCCTTCGAGGTTATCGACGATACAGTGCTGACCGCGAAATCCATCTTCCCTGAATTGCTCAGCAAGGATAACGATAAGCAAGTGGAAAACATTGTATTCTTTGCAAACGATATCAATGCCCGTATCACTTTGCTATATCTTTTCCAAGGACGATCAAGAGCACTGTTCCCTGGAAGCCACTCAACCGATCTCGAGATCCTCGGGGAAGTTGACAAAGTCAGGTTCACGACTAGTAAGAAAGACCCCGAGATCAGACGGAGCGAATTGGTCAAGGCTCTGTCTCCAATTCTTCTAAAGGCCATCCCAGCCGCAGCATCAGAACTAGCCTCGACGAGTTTCGGGCTTCAATTCATGACTGAAGTTCTTCTTGCTGCCGAAGGTGATAAGACCGCGGCACTTGAGGCCATAGCCAAGACCGCCGCTGGAGACCCAACATACGTCCAACCCGGTGTTGCTGAGGGAGAACCTCAAATCGAACCGCCGTCCCATCTCGCCAGCACATCTCACGGCGGTAAGATGGTTAAATCCCTCATCGCAGGCGGCCGATACGACGCCAAGACGAAGGCCGTCGTACCTGTGGAGCCTGCCCTCAATTTCGCCGATATTCTGTACCCTAACATTAAAGATTATATCATTGAGTGGGCTACAGGATCAAGTTCTTTCGTTGTACTCGCTCTTCTCGAGTCACCTACCTTTTCACAGAAGGACGAGGTCTTGAAAGTTCTTAAGAAGAATAAGACGAAACTGCAAAAGGCAGCGACGGAAGAGACCACGGATCAGAAAGCGAGGAGGGAACTTGCGGCGATTGAGAAGGATTCAAAGGATGTCAAAGGGAAGACCAAAAAGTCGAAACCAATCAAGGAGAGGGAACTAGGGAATAAGGGATCAGCGCTTTTGTTGGCGATGATTTGATGGGTGGTAGATAGTTGTCATGTTAGTCTCACACCCTGCCTATCTGTCTATCTGTAATGATACCCTTGGTCATGACTTATCTGATCTGGTTGTTCTGTTTGTTTTTTTGTTTCATTGTTATCTCTGTTAAATCCGCTTATCCAGCTCCTTCTCACTACCAAAACTGTCCTGCCCAGTGGCATATCCTCTCCAACAACCACCCTGAGGAAGCTTTCGCTCTCAATTCCTCCCTTCGACCACCAACGTGTACCATTATCTTACAAGTCCTCCGGGATGCTATTCCATCCCGAGACGTCAGCTCTTCCCCTTTGTGTATATGCTTGAAACAAATATATCTTACACAAAGACCGCCTCAGCAGGTATTCATAAATGTTTTTCATCTTCTCAACCAAGTTGGTGGTGGTGGCGGTGACGATGACCCTCGTGCCCGTGTCAACAAGCTGGTGTAGGACGCCTTACTATGTTCCGGGATTCTGTTCTCCACCGGCATCTCAAACATAGGAATGGTCTTGAAACCGAGATCTCGAGACAAGGCGCGAGTGTGTTTCCTGTAGGACGGGCGAGGAGGGGTTGTGGGTGTGGTGTTGGTGTTGGTGTTGGTGAGCATGTTGCCGGTTGGAAAGAGAACGTTTGTTATTGGCTTATTTCTTCAAGGTCGGTGTTGGCTGGTGTGTGCGGAAAGAGATATTGAGCAAGAGTTACAGGCAGGTTGTGAGACGAGAAAGAATTGGGTGGTGAGTGAGTGAATTGCTGGCCGGCAGGTAATTAACGAGAGTAAGATGGCAGAAGACCGACCAGCGGAAAGAATGTATTCAAAAAAGAACGAGATCGACAATTCCCAAAAAGTAGCGAGAAGTGGTAGAAGAAGGGAACAGAACAAGATAAGTGGTTGGTGGACGCTGCTGTTTATATGACTTGTGTGAAGGAATCTGATAGACCCCTTGTTCTGCATCGTTTGGGCCAAGGTTGTAAGCTCGTCCCGTCAGCTCAGCTAATTAGGGTTGCACTATTAAATTTAATGGGGGGGTCATTAAATTTAATGCCAAGATTAATAGTCTTTAAGTATTAACTGTGAATTAACTGCTAAGGAACAGGCTCATTTCTCGCTTAGCTTATTTTAGCTAATCAGAGGCCTCTATTTACTTGAAAATCCCACCTGGATCTAAATCCCTTAAAATTGACTTTTCACCTATTTTATTAATATTATAACTCACTATAATACTTGTATAACGTGGTATAAACACTTAGCGTGCCTTTACAAATAGGTAAGCTAGCTTTAAGGATAAACATATAAAAGAATAATTCAGGAGATATAAAGACATTAAAGGATAAGATTAAGGGAAGTGTAAATACTATAAGTAGGAGAAATTATAGAATATTATAAAGATATAAAAGCTATATCTTATAAAGTGCGAGAAGTATAAGAAAGCTATAAAAGAGACTAGAAAAGATACTGAATCTTTACGGAAAAAATAACTATCTATCGCTGATTTTTACGATTTTAAAGATATAACTATAGATAAGCTTTTTGCCCTTGTTATATATACCTTTATAGTAAACTTCTCTATATTCTTAACTCTAAAATAGCAAGCTTTCTAGTATAAAATCAACTATAAGCCTCCTTATTATAATGCTTTTAGTAATTCCCTTCTTATAAGTTGCTATAATAAAATCAAGAACTTTATTTAAGGAATTACTAATATAGCTTTTTATATATAAATTATTAGTGATAAATCGTTAAATATCGGAAAGGTATACATTGAAAATATATCGTTTTTAGTTAGAGGAATATTATACTATTAGAAGAGTAAGGCAATTAGAGCTATTAAAGCTAGAGTAGAATAGATAGTTAAAAATATCGTTAAATACACTAATTTAATTACTAATAATACACTTCCTTACTAGACGAGTTTCTCTTCTGATACTTGTAGTACTTAACGAGCCGTCTAGAAAACTCTACCTTTAAAACTAGGTTATAGCTATATTATTTTGTTCTTATATAACTCTTATAGTATTTAGCTTATATTTAAGGATCTTTTATTTTTAGGAAAGGATAATAGGAGATAGTAAATTTACACTTAAATTAGAGCTTTTTTTAAGTCTGTTTTAAATGCTATTATATCCTTTTTTACTAAAAGTGATAAACAGCTCGCCTACTTTTATGATTTTATAGCTGTTAATAACGGTATTTATACTTTAATTTCTACTATACTAACACGTTAGGGAATATAATACTCTTAAGTTCAATCTATTACTAGGAGCTCTAAATCACTTTAATTATATGTAGATCGACTTAACGATAATAGTAATAACTTAGTGAGGATTAAATCCGAGCTAAAGCGAGACTACTTTAATTAGTAAAAGCTTACTTTGCTAAAGACCTTCTTAGAGCTAATCTATAACAAATAAAAGATATTTAAATTAAATTATACTACCTTTAATAAGGTATATTTTTAGTAGATAAGACTTAATCGTTATTTTTAAGATTATCGCGTTTTAAGTATAAGTAGCTAGTAGTAAGAGGTTGAAACTTATTACTTTTAAGAAGGTAAGGGTAAGTGGAACTATTATATGAATACGTAACTTCTTAATATTTACTTAGCTGCTTTTTTACTTTCCCTTAAGAATTAATACTATATTATTACTTTAAAGTAAGAGGATAATATAAATAACTTTATTTTAAATAAGATTAGAGAGGGAGGCTTTACGTAATAGATATAATATTATAATGTAGTGAGGTAGTATAGTTCTAGGTCGGAAGATAGTTAGCTTGTTCTATAAGGTTATATAGATAGGCGCGATAGCGTGTAATAAATATATTATCTTCTCTCTCCTACTCTTACTACTTATTTAGTTAGTAGTCCTTTATATCCCTGCTTACTATACACTTTAATAGCACTACCTTACTTCTTTATATTAGTAACTTACGTAGGGAACTAGAAGTAAAGCAGAGGAATAGTTAGGATATAACTAAGCTAGTAGTAAAAGTAGGAATTAGAATTTTATTACTTAGTAACTTAGTTATAATAATAGATAGATATATAGGAAATAGCTAGAAAAAAGGGGCTTAGGGAGCTTCTATTCAGCGGATAAGATATTAGGAAATAGCGGAATATAAGTAGAGAGAGCTAAGGAGGTATAGAAGGGAAAGTTATTATAATAAGCTTAGAAGATAAAGTTACTATAGTAATAGAGAAAGTTTATATAAGAAAAATAAGTAAGGAATAGATAAATATAAAAAGAAAGTAAGTCTAATATAAAAAAGGGGCCTAAAGTAGGGCGAAAAAGGGATATAAGAAAAAGAGGTTAAGGAGGTTAGAGTAGTTAGGGGAGCTAAGTCTAGAGGTTATAAGAAGTATAATTACTACGCTTCTACTAGTAACTCTAGCACTTTTAACTCTAGTAATATTAGGTATACTATACCTTATAAGTAGGTACTAAAGGTTTAAATCGTTTACTAAATTCCCTAATATAACTATATTTCTAGGAGATCCTAAGAACTAGAGAACACTAGGTATAAAGGAAAGTAATATAGTAGAATATATTTAAGTCCGGGAGAAAAGCTATTAAGAATTAAGGACTACGAATTCTAGGATAGTAGAAGTTAGGTATATTTCAGTTATACCGGCCCCGGGTATACTAGGCGCGCTATACTTTAAGAGAGCTAATATTACAGAGTTCTTAGAATAGTATACTAATTAGTATAATAACGCTTAATTAAAAGATACGAACTGAATTAAATAGCTTCCTTAATATTATAATCTTACTATTAGTTAGTATATTAAGACGCTACTAGAGTAAACGAGTAAGAATTAGGAAGAGCTAGTAGTCTCTCTTTTAGAGGAGTATAAGGATTAGGATACTTTTTAATAGATAAACTCCTGATTATTCCTTAAGGCTCTAAAGTTAAAACCGCGAACTATAGAAAGTGATATAAAGTAGTTTATTTAATAATTCACTACAATATCAGCTACCCTAGTAAAAAGAGACTAGTTAGAAAATTATATTCAGGGAATATAGTTCTTAAATAAGCTACTAGGGGATATTCGTAGGAAAGTAATATATAAGAATAAGATTAATATTAATAAGCCGGGTATAATTAAGTTTAACGACTTAGTTAAGATAGCTACTAAGATTTATATATCTAATAAGATAGTCTAAGAGTTTTCTAATAATCACACGAAATAAGAAAGCTTTAATAAATTAGTAGATTCGCTTAGCTAAGTACTTATTACCTTTAAGGCAGAGAGTTAGCTAGTTCCCCCTATTATTAGCTTAAAAACTATATCTATAGAAGTAGTAGAGGAGATAACCTAGGTATTTAACGCGCTAGCGCTAGCTATAAGAGTATCGCGGGCTCCGTAAGTACCCGGGGGAAAATTAGGATTTAACTTACTTAGTAAGGGAAATTAGTTAGGAGCTTACTTAGTAAGACCTAGTAGTTAAGTTAATTTATCTAGACTACTATAGAAGGCTTACTCGGGCTAACCCTAGCGTTTAAATAACTTACTAATTAGAGTATATATAGTAAGTACTTATAAGGATCGCTAGAACTAATATTTCTACTATTTAGAAAATATGTATTTCCGTAGGAACTACTTAGACTTCCTAATAGATATAGAAAAAGGGCTTATATATAACTATCAGGGCTAGATATATTATAAATATGTAAGTAGCAGGGGATAGTTAGTTAAGTAATATAAGGGGGTCCTAGTAATAGAGAGTATACGAGCTAGTTAGAGAGGAACCTCGATACAAGGAACTAATAAGAGATAAGCTAAGGGGAGTAGTTTAATAGTATAGCTAATATAAGTACTATAGTACCCTATAAATAAGGCTAAACCTGCGAAAGTAATAGTAGTAAAGGTAATAACTTAGGATAAGTCGGATATTAAAGAAGATAAGAGGGACTAAGAAGCTATAGGAATATCAGGGGCTAGAAGTAAAAAACTAAAAAGCGGAAAAGATAATAAATAAGTAAACTCTAGGAAAGTATTAAAAAGGCGAGTTAAGAAGGAAAAGGACTTAGTAGCTCTAAAAGTTCTATAACTTAGAAAGTAGAAGTAGAAGAATCTAATTAAAAGGGTATTAGAGGAAAGAGTATAGTAAAGAGAGATTATTAAAGAAATAAAAATAAATAAGGAGTAGACTAAGAAATTAAAGAAAGTTAATCCGAGAGTTACTAGAAAGGTAAAGTAGTACCTAGATATCCTAAAGTAAAGGGCGTAGCTTCTAGAGCTATTAAATAAGGTCCTAGATAACGAACTAAAGGGTATTACTAGTAGGGAAGTACTCACGTGCTTTAAGCTCTTATAGAAACTACTTTTTAAAAACATAGCTATAATAAAGTTACTTTAGACCTCTAAGGGAGGAGTTAGAGGTAATTAGACTAACTTAGTATTAAGAAAGTCAGCGGGGGTAAAGGAGATATTAAAGGACTCCTAAGTCTTAGTAATTAAGAGCCTAAAGGTTAAAGTCTAACTAAGCTCTCTAATTATAATAGCGCTTATTAATTATAAATCAGAGGCTAATCTAATAACTTCTATAATTACCTTAAAAGCCGGGCTCCCTATTTGACCTAACTTTAATCTTAGAATAATAAGCTACTTAGGGGAGTAAAAGAAGTTCAAGGGGTTATATAAGGGAGTCACTATAGAGATCGGAAGTATCTTAATAGCAGGGAGTTTTTTTACTTTAGTGTAAGCAGAGAATAATATAATCTTAAGATAACCCTTTATTATAGTAAGTCTCTTATTATTTTCTTATAGTAGAGGTTATTAGTTTACTATAGTTATAAATAATAACCGAACTAAGTAAGTTATAATAAAAGTCGCGGATTTAATAGGGTCTTATATTAAATCGGATATTTTCCTAGAAAACGCTTAGCTAAGGCTATAGTAGTAAGTAGTTCTAGTAATAGATCTACTAAAGGGAGGAGCGAGTTAATTAGTATATTTAACTTACTTAGCGGAGGAAAAGTAAAAGTATTTTCAGCTATAGTATTTATTAAGCTTAATAGGGAAGGAGATAAGGATATAATTCTTTTAAGAAGTACGGATTTAGTTACACTTTTATAAGTAAAAAGGGTTTTTCTTACTATTAGAGTTTAAAGTACTTATAAGAAGAAAGCTAATAAGGTTATTCTGATTTAAGAGGGAATTTCAGATAAGTTGAAGCTAGAGAGAAAGCTAGACTAGAAGTAGAGGCGATTATAATAAGAGAGAGTTAAAAGGCCTGTTAAACTACCTTATGAATTTAATAAGTAGATAACCCTAAAGTTCTTAGAGTTACTATATAAGATAAGGTTAATACTAGAAAAAATAAAAGGGATAATAATTAGAGGAGGATTATAGCTATAAGAATATAAGCTTTTAAAGGAAATATTATATAAGCGCGAGGCTATAATAATATTTAACTTCTTTAAATATAGAAAGATATATAAAGATATCTGCTTACCGTAGGAAATTCGTATAGTTCTATATAAAGCTTAGTAGGCACTTAGATTCCTGGTATTAAAATATCTATATAAATATATTAAGGATATACTTATAAAGAGGCTTAAGGCTAGTACCTTAGAATATAGCTATAGATTATATAGGAATTAGTAGTTTTTAGTTAAGAAAAAGAGTAGAGTGTATTAGATAGTAAATACTATAATAAAGTATAATATAGTAATAATTCGGAACACTAACTTACTACCTAATATTAAGGAAATATCAGAAGATTTTACAGGGTATATAATTACCTCTCTAATAGACTTCTTTTCCGGGTATAATTAGGTTATTTTATACTTAAATAGCAGAGACCTAACTACGTTCTAAATACTACTTAATCTCCTTTATTATACTACCTTAGTTTAAGGGGCAACTAACTCTATTATATAATTTTATAGGGTTAGAAAAGTAATTCTAAAGGACTACGAGCTTAAGAGAGCTAGGATATTTATTAATAATATTCCTATCTTAGGCCCTTACTTAAAATATAATAATAAAGAGGTTAAGCTTAGTATTTAAAGATATATCTTAAAGTACTTTATTAATTTAGATATAGTCCTAGCTAATATAGAGAAGGCGAGGGCTATAATTAGCTTTAAGTTATAGTTCGGGGTTAATAGCCTAAAGTTAGTAAGTTATATCTATACTATAGAAAGCAGGTCACTAGATAGTAAAAAAATAATAAAAATACTTAACTAATAGGAATATTAAAATATAACTAAAGTTAAGGTGTTTCTTAGAGTCTATAGCTACTACTATATCTAAATTATTAACTATACTAGAAAAGCTAAGCTGCTATACCTTTTACTCTAAAAAGAAGTAGAGTAGAAATTTAAGGATATTGAAAAGTTTATAATAAATATATTAAAGTTAGCTCTAATAATAGCCTTAGCGCTAGTAAAGCTAGATATCTCTAAAGAAAGCGGCGAAGTAATTCTAGTAGTAGATATAAGCTTATAGAGATAAGGGATAGTCTTAATATAGCTAGATTATAACTTTAAGCGTTATCTTATTAGGTATAATAGCGGAGTATAAATAGCCGCGAAAAGAAACTATAATATTACTAAGAGGGAGTATTATAGAGTTTTAAAGGTATTAAAGAAGGTTCACGGGGTCCTAATTAGCTACTACTTTATCCTGGAAATAGATATTATAGTTCTAGTTATATAGCTTAATTAAAGGGCGTTAGACTTACTTAAGGCTCTAGTTATAAGATAGATTACTTAGATATGCCTTTTCGATTTCGAAGTATATTATATACTAGGAACTAAGTATACTATAGTAGATAAGCTATCTAAGTAGCTAGCTACTTAGAAGGAGTTAGATACTAAAGCTCTAGAAGAGGATATTAATAACTTTATAAATACTTAGTTTAGCTAAGTTAAAGTTAGTATCTAGACTAAAAGAGTAACTTCTTACTTATAAAAGGTATAGAGTTTAGATTCTAGGCTTATTATAAAGTATCTTCTTATATTAAAGTAGCTAAGTAAAGTTAACCCTAAGGACTTCAGGGGATTTAAGTAGTAAGCCCTAAATTATATAGTTTAGAATAGAGTTCTATATTACTATACTAATAAGGGTCTTCTAATAAGAAGAGTCGTAAATAGTAAAAGGGAGTAGTAAATAATCCTTAAATCCTTTTATAAAGATATAAGCTATAAAGGATAGGAGAATACTTACTAGAAAGTTACGGAAAAGTATTTCTAAGACTTACTATACTTAGATATAAAAGCTTATATAGTAATATATAAAGCTTATTAACTTCGGGACTCTACTAAGATAGAAGAAGCGCTTTATCTTATATAAACTAGCGCTCTATAAGCTAAAGTAGGAATAGATATAATATATTTACTACTAAAGCGAGGAAAGTACTACTTAGTTATAGTATAGGATAATCTATCTAAGTAGGTTAAAGCTAAAGCCCTAGTAAATATAACTTTAGTAGCTATTATAGATTTCCTTTAAGAAGATATAATATATCACTATAGGATCTTTAGAAAGCTAGTTATAAATAAGGGGCCGGAAAATAAGAAGTAAGTAAAAAAGCTTACTTGGAAATATAAGATCTGAAGAGTAATAATATTAGCCTATTATACTCTAGTAAATAGAATAATAGAGCAGGGTTATAAACCTATTATAAATACCTTAGTGAAGATAACAGATAAGGGGATAAGTAATTAAGTTAGAAATCTATATATAGTACTTTTAGTAGACTACTATATAATAAAAGAAATAATTAAGTATATACTATTTTAGATATAGTATAAGTCAGAGGTAGTTCTATTAGTTGAAATAGGAGTCCTTACTTAAAAGGTTATAGATTAGGAGAATACTTAGATAGAAGTAGAGACTCTAGCTCTTTATATAAAGCAGATTTAAATTAGGGATAAAGATTTAAAGAAGGTAACTACGAAGTAATATAGGATATAAGTAATAAGTAAGGATAGGTTTAATACTAATTAGCAGATTCGTTAAGCGGAAATTAAAATTAGTGATATTATTCTACTATATAATACTAAATAAGAAGTTAATATATCTTCTAAACTAAAGCTTAGCTACTAATAGCTTAACTTATATAAGATTAATATAGCTATTATAGAGAAAGGAATATATATACTCTTAGAACTCTATAATACTTAACTTAGCGGTATATTTTTAGGGAATTAACTTAAAGTCTTTTAAAAAAGGGACTTTATCTAGGAACTAGTTAAAGTTAGTGAGAAGTTTAATAATTCTAAACCTAAAGATCTAAGTAAAAGGGAGGGCGTAGTAGCTAGTAATATAGAGAGTAACTCAGGAAGTGATATCTTAAGTACTATACTAGTAATAAGGAGGTAAGCTGGAGTAGAAAGAGACCTCTAAGAATAGGAGAAAAAGCAGGTGATAATTCCGGAAGGCCGGTATATAGTTATTATAATTAGGCCGCTAAGCCGCGAGATAATTTAACTCACTTAGTAAAGGAAATAAGGTAATAAGAATTCCCGAGGAAACTAGGAATTTTAGGTAAGAGATATAAGTTATATTTATTTACTAAGTAAAGAAATAAGTAAAGTTAAATATTATTAAATCCTATCTATTAACTACTTATAATAATATTAGAGTTAAACTAAGAGAAAAGGAAACAAGTAGTATCACAAGTAGTACTTAGAGTAGTTATTATATAAAGAAATCAAAGAAAATAATCGCTCTAAATACTAATTATATAACTGAATAAATCTATATGAATAATAAATATAGTAGTAAGAGGGACCTATTAGACTAGGGAGATAGTATCCTTAGCTATTTTATTATTATTAGTGTCTATTTCTTCACTACCTTTACTATTACTATTATTATTAGTACTATAGCTAGCTAAGAGAGGAAAGTACTTACTTATAGTAGCTAGGTAAGCTAAGGAAGAACTACTTAGTGCGCTACGCTTAGTAAGAATAGCTTTAGTAATAATTTAATAAATATATCCTTTAAAGTAAGTTATATAATAATATTTACTATTAATATCTTAGGCGAGGGCGCTACTAATATAACTAATATACTTAAGATTAAAGTATATCTAATAAGTAATAGGGTAAGACTAAGTATTAGTAGGGTTAGAAGTACTCTTATTACAGGGGTATTACTAGGAGTACTTATTAAAGAGTAACTTAATCTTAGGAGGATAGCTAGTAATAAAAGTAAAAGTAGTTATAATAGCTTTATAATAAAGGCGAGCTTAGCGTAATTTAATAGTAGTTTCAGAAGTAGTCTTAGGAGCTTAATACTTAGTAGATCTCTTCTTCTTCTTTTTCTCGGAATAGTTACTATTATCCTTATTCTTAATATTATTAATATTAGTATAAACTTTAGTATCCTTATCGCTATTAATAGCCTTCTCTAGAGAGAGAGTAGTCTTAGAGGACTAAGTAACTTAGAATAAGATTTTCTTAGAGATTATAAGAGTAGAGGTAGTAATAATAGATATAAGCTTATATTTAATAGTAAAGGTATTATTTTTATCAGAATTATCCTAATCTAGGGCGTTATTCATATACTTATTAGTATTCTTCGACTTCTTTATAAAAGAGGTCTCCTTCTTAGTAAGCTTCTCTTTCTTAATAGTATTCTTAATACAAATAGTACTAAGAGTAGAAAGGTCTTTAGAAGATAAGCTAGGAGTCTTTATAGGTAAGTTAATCGAAAGCTTAGACTTAATATACTTCCGTAATTCTTTTTTCTTATAATTATTAAGAAAGTAACTACTACTAAATAAGTACTTATTACGCTACTACTTATAACTATTATACTCCTTTATAAAGATAAAAGTCAGGTCTGAAGTATCTGTATTAGATCCTATAGTAATACTACTATAAAGAGGTATATTATTAAACTCTATAATAAGGTTATCCGGACTAAGGAAAGTATAACTTATAGACTTCTGACTAGAATATATATAAAGATATAAGAGAAAATTAATCCTCTACTTATTAGATACTTCTATCTTAGTAAAGACCTACTTATTAAAAGTAAGAACTAGAAGACTAACTATATAATCTAATAAACGTATAATCTTATTAGCTCGGATAGCTACTACAATATCCTAGATATAAACTATACTAGGGGTTAAGCTATATAAAGAACGCTCTAAGATATATTAAGTAGAGATAATCTTTAGAAGTAACGCTATAGTAATAGAAGTGATAGAGGTATAAGTTAAGAGTATAGAAAACATAAGAAAGATAATAAAGTATAAAGATAGTAATAATAGTATAAGAAGAAGAGGTAACTATAGAAAAATAGTTATTAAAGGAAAAAGGAAAATTTAAAAAAATAAAAGCGCGAGAGGGTTTTTATATTAAGCGAATAGTAGTAGTAAGGCTATAGAAAAGGTGAATTTAGTAGAAAGAAGCGTAAGATAGCGAATAAAAAAGTGAATTTTAAAGAAGAAAGGTGAAAAAAGCAGAGAAGTTACTAGTTATTTATTATATATTAGTTACTAGTAAGTAGCGCGATAATACGATTAGAGAAATAGTAAGCTATAAGCTATTAAGCGAGGTATAAGAGCCTTTAGGAAGGGATTTAAGGCGCTAGGGATTTTTTCTAATTCGAAACTTTTAACTTTCTTTAAAAAAAAAAATAATAACTTCCTTATATTCCGCGCTATAACAACTAAATCACTATATAGATATAATAGTTTACTATAGATAATAAGAGAGATATAAGTATAAGCCTAGTTAAAGTGCCTACGGAAGATAAATTACTAGCCTTTATTAATTTTAATAAGGTAGTTATATACTTAGATAAGATCTTACTATAAGACTAGTATAATACCTAGTTAAAGGTCCTAGAGACTATAATAGCGTATTATAATAGAGCTAAAGAACTTATTAAGTAAGTATATAAGTATATAGAAAAGTCAGGAGTATTCCGGATCTATATATTAAAGAATAAGTTTCACTAGTCTTAGATAGAAGTTTAAGTTATAATTATTAATAATATAAAGAAAAGAAATAAATAAGGTAAAGCTTATAAGAGTATAGTAAAGAACTAGATAGACCCGGAAGTACTAGCTTAGCTAGCGACTAAGTTAAGGGAATTCGTAAGTCGCTACTAATAAGCTTTTACGAAGATATCTATTAAGGAAGCTAGATTATAAGTTAACTTAGAAGTCTAGAGATAAGTCTTAGGGCTACCTTATTAAGGGATATCTAAGGTAAAGGAAGTTACTATAATAAATATAACTTATATAATAAGCGCGAAAGTAAGAGGAGAGAAGGCGAGGAAGTTATTAAAGGAGAAATAGAGAAGTATTAGAATACAAGTTAATATAAGAGGCTTTATAAAAGAAGGGGTATTTATAAAGGAATTAGAAGATACGCCTATAGCTATAAGTAAAGAGAAAGGGAGCCCTAGTAATATTAATAATTTAGCCCGCTTAGCAGAGGAAATTATTATAGGCACTATAGTAGCCTTAGCTCCTTAACTGCGTTAGTCCTAGCGCTAAGAAGAAATAAGTAAAGCTATAAAAGAGTTTAAGTTTATATATAAGGAAAGGGCTAAGATTAATAAAAAAGAAGTTAACTTAGTTAAAGAAGAACTAGAAGAATAAGAAAAGCAGGAGATTAATAAGGAGAGCAGAGATAAGCAGAAGTATAACTATAGGAAGGATATAACTACTAGCTAGAAAACTATAATAAGAAGAAAGAAAGTTCTACTAATTATAGTAATAATAAAGCTCTTAGGTAAGATACTAGGATTTCAGTAAGTTTACTATAGTTACTTACGATTAATAGCAGGGTATATAAGTCTTTATATAAAGTAGCTCCCGAAAGGTTTAGCTATTAAGAGACTATATATTATATATAATAGAAGGTTAGAAATCAGAAAGCTAAAGATAGACCCGGAGACTTATATTTAGTTTTATATAGCTAATCGCCCTCCCTACTTATTAGATAAGCTCGGACCTTATAAATTTTATAAGAAAGAGAAGCTCGAATTATTTAATTATAATTAGAAGCTAATTCTAAATAGCTAGGATCTAATGATCTTACTATAGTAGGAAGAGAATAGATAAGTTATTCGCTCCCTCTTTAAATAGTAGTTTAGTTCCTCTTTTAGAAAGTAAATCTATAACGAATTAGATATATACTAGTACTACTTACAAGAGATTAATAGGCGTAAGAATATTAAATAGCTATAGAATATATTTTTTTCAGTAACCTAGTAGCTTATACGCTAAGACCCCGCCTACTATATATTATATGTAGCTCTTTATCCTAATAAGAAGTAGAGACTAGTTAGTTACCTTTACTATACTAAATACACTATACTAGGAGATAGAACCTTTTTCTATTATATTAATTTAAATATTAATAATATACTTACTACTAATCGAGGGGCTATTATAGTTTAAGGTAGTATCTCGCTAGATTAGGAGAATAAGGATAATTACACTTTCTACTATCCGGGGATATAATATAAGCTAAGCAAGTAGTAAGTATATATTCGCGAGTAAGGATAAGATACTAACTACTATATTTACTAAATTATAGACTAAATATTTACTTAAGAGAATATAGAGGTCCTAGGAGTAAATTAGGTTAGGACTTCTTATAGCCCTAGAGATATACAGATTACGCTACTAAAGATCCTATATAAGTTAACTAGGCCCGTGATAAAAGTTTATCGGACTATCTTATTATAGTTTATTATAATTCAGGATAATAAGGAAACCTTAGAGGTTATAGAAGAGAGAACTTAAAGAGATCTAGCTAACTCCTATTGAGATTTTACTACACCCTTAGTTACCTTATTAAGCCTTATAAATTAGTATAGAGCTATTCTCTTTTAGTTCGCTACTATAGTTAAGCTTTCCGAGTTAGATACTCTATCTAATACTCTAGTTACGTGATAATAATAGAGTTCATTAGTAGTAATAGCTCAGAGAAATATTCTATTAGGAGAGGATTAAGTAGTAGCTTATAGCTTTATTAATAGGTAGAGAGCTAAGGTACTAATTATAGCTATAGAGGCTTTTAAAATAGTAAGGAAGGTAAAGAAGGAGGTATTTAAAGAGAAGTCCTTTTACTACTTAAAGGAGGTATTAGAGGCTATAAGTGTTCTAATAGGAGAAGTAGAGGCTAATACTAACTAGCTAAGTGAGGAAGTAATAGAAATCGTGTTAAAGGAGGGCCTATTATTTATAAAGGAGGCTAAGGAGTACTTAGTAGCAAGTGTAAGTAATATAATAAAAGTAGATAGTTAAGAGGAGTATCCGTGTATTTCTTTTATTTATACGATATATCAGGGGATATAGTTAGAAGGCGATTACTTAGTTAAGGGGGATATATATAGTAGGGTAGTATAGTTCTAAGTCGGAAGATAGTTAGCTTATTCTATAAAGTTATATAGATAGGCGCGATAGTATATAATAAATATATTATCTTCTCTCTCCTACTCTTACTACCTGTTTAGTTAGTAGTCCTCTATATCCTTACTTACTATACACTTTAATAGCACTACCCCACTTCTTTATAATAGGAAAGTAGGTAACTTTAACCTGTAAAGGCCTTGTTAGGAATATTTCATAAATAATAAGATTCTCTTTTAGCAGATCTCTGTAAGTTATATATCTCTATTCTAATTGATATTATAACTAATAAGCTATAGACTTTAGGTTCCCTTAAACTATTAAGACTAGTACTTATACTTTTCTATACGATAGTAAATTCAGTTCTTAGTGAACGAGTATTCTTTATTATAAACCTTTTATAGTCTAAGACGCGAAATAGGCTATTAATTAAATAAATGGATATGCTATGCTTTATTTATATTAATACGCGTTCCTTAAAGGTTGCTTAATTAGGCGAAAAAGAGATAAAAGCTAAGAGTAAACGAAAGGAAAAAGAGGAAGAGGTATTATTAGAAGAGATACTATTAAATATAGAAGATAATATCGTTTAAATAGAGAACGAACTAGAGTCTGACAATAAGGATATACTTATAAGTAGTATGAACTGATAATTGTAGAACTGGGGATTTTATAGGTGTTTATTAAATTAAGGGATTTTTAGCCTAAAACAGCTACTCGCTAATGTACTTTAATGCCTAATCAAGCCTAGTGATTCCTGAATTAATGGTCCCTTAAGCTTTAAGGATTATTAGAAGTCTTGGCGTTAATTCCTTAATTCCGGCGTTAACTTTTCAGCATTCCTACAGCTAATGTATTGCCTCCCCAGTTTTCTGGGATGAAACACGTAGATCTCCCTGTCACTTAATCTGATGTTGTTAGTTTGCGTGCACTTCGAATGATTCTGAAACGACATCAACCCTGCCCCGTTTGATCCCCGGTCTGAACTGCGGATACTAGGGGAACATCAATCGTTGATCTGACAGAACTCTGACCGAACAACGACTTGTCACTGTCACGACTGCGAGAGGTGCTTCAAATCTCCATCTGATATTCACATGCCCATATTTAGAGTTTTACGGCCTAACATTTGAATCTATATACTATGACTTCTCGTTAGGCTTGTTGTTGTTACAAACCCGAATCAGCAAAGCGACTGGCATGAGAACTCTCAAGATTTGGCTGCGAGTGAAGCCTTCAATGCTCCCACAACAGTGAAACAAATTAGGGGCGAGATGGTGTATGACAACGTGATGAACTTCGCGATAGCATGTTTATCTTCTTCGCTTCCTCCACTGACATCCGCAAGTGCCGTTAATTTTGTTGCTGAAGGACCAGTAGGCATCAGCATCAAGACGAACCAGAGGATAGGATCGTCGTCCAGAAGCTTGGCCTTTGATGCGATGAGGTATATCGCCCCAATACTGATGCTATTGCCTCATTAGCATAACGCTCACCTCGCAAGATTTCAGGGAACAACTTACACTGGCCAGATGAGGAATCTGATCGCGAAAACTGTGAGAACTGGAACCAGTTTCATCTTCCCCACGTCTTTTCCTTCTTTCATCTTTAGAAGACTGGCGCTGAGCTTCGCACCTACAACCACAAGTTGCAGTGCAGGAAAGAGTTCTCCGATTTTCTTCACCGACGACGTCAACCAGGCTTTGAAGATGCCTCCATCCTGGGGTTCGCTGAAGAAGGCTTTGTGAAATGGAGGAACTAAACCGAGAATCGCGCCGACGACCGCACCTATTAGAGGTGCGTTGAAGAAACTGCTGACAAAATGCAGATGTTTCCGTAATACAGTTGGAAGACGAGACCAATATTCGTCGAAGGTGTCCGCTAATACCCCGCCAAGTTCTGCCCCAGGATCGGCAACTCTATCTGGGAGGAGAGTCGTATTCTCAGTTGCATGTTCTTCTTGCTCTTCAGCTGTCCTTCCAGCCGCGTTTGTGGGATTGTCGTGCTCGTCCTCGTCCTCGTGCGCCCCGTTTCTATTTTCTTGACCCTTGCGTTCTTGTTGGGCCTCGTAGCTGTCTGGAGTCTCCTCATCATCCAAAAGTCCGGGTCCAACAGCGAATGTCAAACTGTTTCCAACCACAGCTGCGACAAGAAAATAGGACTTTGCTCGCTTCATAGCTTCTGAAGAAGAGTCACCCTTATCCATAGTAAGATCCTTTAAGATCCCAGATGTCTCAAGTGATTGGAGAAGGAGAAGTGGAAGTGCGGTAGTGTTGTTAAAGCAGATGGCAGGAATTGTCCACGCTGGAAATTTAAACATTCGCTTTAGGGTCCATCCGAGTGCCATGGAAGTTAAAGTATAGAAGAGAGCCCATACTAAAGCAAAATATTAATTTGGGAGTTCTGAGAGGGTGCTGTTATACTAACTCAACACTGGGACGTATCTGTACGCAGTTTTGGCATGCAACTCATCGCCAAGGTTCGCAATCATCAGTGCGGGAAGGAACAGTCGAACACACAACTTGTTAATGTCTCTTGCAGAGGATGACTTGAGGAGATTGAATCTTGCTGCAACGGCACCGTAGGTGATCGTCAAGAGAACGGAGAGAGATGCTTCCAAGGCACCCAAGAAACTGGCCACGATACTGCTGGACATGTTGGAAGTAAACAAAGTGGTGGCTGCAACTTGCAAAGAGAAAAAACATAGAAGACGGAGAAGGAGGAGTAGGAGGAAGAAAGAATGGAAAAACCTCACAATATATGGATTTTGAGAGTCTTGGAAGACGCGAAAACAGGACGAGCAAAAGCTTAGCATTCACAGACAACTGTCACTTGAGGCTCGAACATAGCTCCCGGGGTTTAACATGAAGCTCCTCAGACGTCATGTCTACAAGGAAATGATCAAATAACGGGAAGAAAGAGGGACATATGTTTGTGGCTCGCAAAAGAAACCGGGAAATGGCCAGGGCCAAGGGCTTGGTTTCCAGAGAAAATACATTCTGGCACTAGTGCACGGCACATTCGGTGGGTTTGGTCCGCAGTCCTTCACGGGTGACAACTCATTTCCTGTGACAGCTCTCAGCCGGTGAAGTTCGAGAAGTTCTGGAAATCCACTCCCACAAGCAGCAGAGTTCCAATACATGGTATCTGTCATGCTGCAGGGGCCATTCGCAGGACATGCTGGGCAATACATTTTTTGCTTCTTTGTTTATTCTACATTCCCGGTGTCTTATTTCATCAGATTACTATTGACCATTCGTCTGGACTAGATGTATTCTCGATGGGAGTCACCACGTTTGAGGATTGCGGCGCGGTATGGTGCGATGTTCTTGGCTACCTATTCTTCTTGTGTGTGGAATCCTTGTTGCAGTACCTCCTGTTTCTACCCTGATTGGGTTTCATGTCTCCTCACCATCTCATACACTCTACGGTACAATTTATCGACTGACTCTATATCTATATCGCTTCATGAACGATGTCCGCTACGACTTCTAGCGCGTCACTGTTCCTATACCTTGGGCGGATACATATTTACCAGCCAATTCTTTCAACATAAAAACAGTCTTGGAGTGTGCTATTATGTCGTTATGCGAAGCTTTCTTCTGATGTTGATGACTTTTTCAACGACTGTGTCATGAGATAGACTGGAAGAATACCGCTGACAGGAACAATTTAGATCAAATAATTTCTAGGTTCCTCCTAGGCCTCGATTCCCGGTAGTCTACCATGATCAGGTCACAGGTTTACTGGAAAGTCTGTGGGCTCCTAAGCCATGAATTTTGCCAGTATTCCAGTCACTCATAGGGTTGGTATCGTAGGTGTCGACTGTTTGATCTGGAAGATTGCCTATGTTGATTTCTTTGTGTGTCAACAAATGATTGGAGTTGATTCAGTGTCCTTTGACTAGCCAAGTTGGAATTTTATCTTGACTCAGACGTCAATTGATAGAGACGTAGAACAAACAGCAGACCTTGAATTGTGCATGCCATTTATACTTCATGAAGTACAAAAACAAATTTGTGCCGAAGAACTGCTTTGAAATCCAACGATTAATTTTATCGGCAAAGTAGAAGCTACCCCCGCACTTTTTACAACCCCACGCCAGTCTCGCAACGCCTCCACTCCAATATTAACCAGAGATCTCATGGTTGCGCGCGTGCAACAAATCGAAAATTTCTTCTCCATAAAAGCAATCATGTTTCCAGGCTTCAAAGAATTCGATATTGCCGTCGCCCCAGACGTCACCATCCACGGCATACGTGCTGGCGATGGCCCACCTCTTTTACTCCTTCACGGCTTCCCTCAGACCCACCACATCTGGCATAAAGTGACTCCAGAGCTCGTGAAATCATTCACCGTAATTGCAATCGATCTCCGAGGCTACGGAAAATCCTCCAAGCCACCATCTACAGCATCCGATTTACATAAAACCTACGCAAAGTCCACCATGGGATCTGACTGCTTGGCCGTCATGTCGTCCCTCGGTTATTCGAAATTCAACATTCTGTCGCATGATCGAGGCGCCAGAATTGCCTATAAATTATCTGTCGACCATCCAGAGGCTGTCGAAAAGCTCATGATGTTGGATATTGCTCCGACACTGGAAATGTTTGAGAAGACTGATCAGCTCTTCGCGACAGCATACTGGCATTGGTTCTGGCTGATCCAACCGGCTCCATTTCCAGAGGAGTTGATGATGAGTGAGCCGGAATTGTTCAAAGGGAAGTTCTTTGGGGGTGGGTATGCTGGGACAGGAAGTTACATCAATGAGCAGGCGCTGGGTGAGTATATGGCTATGTTCAGGGATGACGCTTGCGTGCATGCGATGTGTGAGGATTATAGAGCTGCGGCTACGATTGACCTCGTGGAGGCGAGGAAAGACCGCGAAGATGGGAGAAAGATAAAATGCCCTGTCAAAGTGCTTTGGGGAAACAAGGGGGTGATTGATATGAAGTTTGACTGTCTTGGGGAGTGGAAGCGCGTGTCTGATGGAGAGGTCACAGGCGAGAGTGTGCCTGCAGGACACTACATTGCTGAAGAAATACCGGAAATCTTGTTGAAGCATGTCAAAGAGTTTTTCGGCTAGGCGAAAGATACAATAAACGAAACAGCTGGAGCATCGAGTATCGCAGAATGCAGAGTTAGAGTGACAATCGACTTGCTGAGGCTAGGTATAATTCTAAATATTTCCTCTATCAGTCACAGGGTATAATACAATTCATCCTATAGCGATATCCCGATCTTTCACTCCTCTTCTGGGGCTATTGAAAGTGATTCCATCTTCGGTTTGTTTTCTACAATCAGCCAATCTCATTTAAAGTTAGAGATGCTCCATCCCTCGTAGTTGAATCCACAATAGGCATAACACAGTAAATAGCTGCTTTTCCTGTCTTGGAGCAGGTCTCCTGGCAGTCAGGCACATCGTTGGGTGGCATCGAAGCTGAGTAGAAAAGTCAATTATCCTCTGAAAGAACAACCTCACATCCTGCTGAGATTGGAGAGATGCGAGAGTTGTATGCAAGGGCAGCAGTTCCATGAGTAGAGTATGAGCAGCACTCCGGAGCTCTGGTTGCACAACAAAATTCCACTTCCAGAGGAACCAGAGGACTATTCGGTGGTGGCCTACATTCTCTGAACGAGAAAGACTTCCGAGATTCGCATTTCTGCATTGTGATTTGTTGATAGTGTTCATGTAGCATGAAAGGAATATGGTGATACTGACGAAATCATTGAACGAAGATTTAATTCTAGTTCGAAACATATGTTTATTGGTAAATTGTTCAGGAAAATGGTGCGGTAAGACTGGTCGCGGTGGACGAGCCCCCAAACTAATTAGGAGGATCTGTTCGCAAAAGATTGTGTCTTGGGGAAGAAAATAAAAGCAATCCACATGAGCAAGCAATCTCTTGTGATACTTGTGCTTCCTGAGGTATATGATATATGGTAAGCTTGTAGTCTTCGTCGCTTGACGCCATGTTCCCCTCATTTACCTGATCTCATGTGACCTGAATCTGGGTGTGGCATGGTACATATAATTTGGTGTGCTTTTTGAGATTAAGTTGTAGCATGATGTCCCTTTTCAATAGTGTTCCAAGGCTACTCGGCGACAAGGCTACTCAGCGACAAGGCTACTCAGCGACAAGGCTACTCAGCGATATGAACGACTTCGACTTGAAGCGAGACCACACTTTCATCCAGCAACCAATAGGCGAAGCGAACTTGTATTCCTGATAATGTAACCAGTTAACACGTTTCCAATACCCAATTTCTTTGGTGTTTACTATGTGTGCTCTCTGCTTGGAGCGAAATCTCGTAAAACTAAAGATGCGAGGCAATTAGCCGGATACAAATAGAGCAGAGAAGAGAAAGACGGAGTGGAAAGTCTATATTTAGAGATTCATGTTACTGCTGAGATTCTACTGTTTTAAGGTAATAAGTTGGATGCAAGAAATCCCCAGGAAAGCAAGACAGAAAAATTAACAACTTCAAACATCCTTCGAGGTTCTCTATGGTCAGACATAGATTATCAATAAAGCTAATCTACGTGCCGAAGTTTTGATCATTTCTGTCTTTGTTACTTTCACTCTATTGGATTTGGAGAAAGTGACTTCTGATCCATTAGATAAGAACTTTGAAGAGTTGTAAGTTGGAGAACGTGTTCTGATACTTTTTGAAGCTGAAGAACAATGGAAATAACAGCTAACAATAAAAACAAAGTCTTCAGATCGTGCCTTTCCGCCTAGAGAATGATTCCACAACTAAATCCTGGTAAAGATTGCTCTACAACGCTAGACCTATACTAGAAGACGTTCTTTGGGTTTACTTTCAGATGCAATGGACTTTCTTGCGTGTTCCGGGAAATGCCATCACATACCCGAACCGGCCAATACCCGGTTGCCCCACCAGGACCCTTTTCTCCTGACGAGAAACACCATCATGATTCCTGGTCATGACGTACATGAGATTAAAGCTGGGCGTATGCCCTACCAAGAAATCCCAATTATTACTGAGCTGTAAGTAAAGCAGTTTATCTATTTTGACTTTTAAACAAATCTTCCTCTATACAAGTCATTCACAAAACTCGCAATGCCTCTTCTACGCCCATACGCAGCATTATCGAGTTTCACACGCCGAGTAGCTCCTCGCACCATCCACCAGACAACTGCAGCTCGGCCTATCTCCTCAACATGCCCACGATTTACCCAGGGTTACGGAGATGGAGAGGGAGATCCTAGAGGAGAAAATCCTCAAGACCAAGGACCATCAAATGGGACGAAGGAACATGCTGAGCACCCAGGACCAGCACCACCAAGTGAAGGAAAGGGTACCGGAGGCGGGCCCACAAAAGGCGGCAGCTCACCAGAGGATGCTTCAGCGCAATCTGGAGGATCAAGGAGTAAAGAGGCAAAGGAGACTGGTTCCAGCCCAACGGGAGGAGAGGTGGGCAAGAGTGACGGTAAGAGCAGCAGTAGTGAAAGGCCTGAAGAGAAGAGCAAAGATGGAGCGAGACCCAAAATCACCAACCACGATGTTCCTGGCTCCGGCAATTCCAAGGACAAGGAGGCAGAAGTTGAGCAACACGTAGGTGTTGGGAACTCGTTGACCCTATCCGCACAGTCCAACCATTTCCGACAACTTGATTGATCAAGGGCTAATAGTATTTTGTCCCCTAGAACAAGGAGTTTGAGAAAGGGCACGATAGAGCTCCTCCAGCCGACGTCGAGAAGGTTGACAGCAAGTTCTGGAAGGGTAAGTTGGGTTTCCGGAGTGCTTTCTTTGATAAGTACTAATCCATTATCCATCCAACCAGGTAAAGGAGGATCGGTTGATAATCAGTAGCTAGAAGCTTTGCATTAAGAGACCGTTGCCATGCCTGTTTCCATCCACATGTGCAAGTTCCAAGAGCCACATGAAGGTAGGCATTGTTCTCATATCACCAGCCAGTTCTGTCCGTGTATAATCTGCAATTACTAGTCATTGAAAAGCATCACACTAAAGAGTGCTTCATAGAGCACTCACTATGAAGCACTCACTATAAATGATCAATGGTTTTATACCTTTGCAATTCATGATTACTACTTTCAAAGCTGCGATTACCTGTACTTCCTTCTCAATTATTTTTTCGTAAGCCACAGGTCATACCGTAGTAACCATACATACTTCCATTCCCGTCATTATTGACCCCTGAGAGTGGAGAGTGAGTGGCTGGTGCGACCGGGATCTGCTCACAGTACAGTACAGTATGACATCAGGGCAGTGCCCAGTCCCATGTTGAAGGCGGGGAAGCTACTGTAAAGTGGAGACCTGCCATTGAGCTCCAGTTTGCCCTCGGGCTCCACTGAGGTGTTGATGCACTGACAGCTTCCAGTGAAATATTAAATCCGATGCGAAAGTGAACAACCTAAGTGCATGCTTCTACCCGTCTACTCGTACACTACTCCACTCGTAGCGTTCGTAGTTCCCACACAGCAAATTCTGCTGTGGCTTGTTTCGCGCGGTGATCTGCTCTCCCGTCGTCTCTCCACTCCTCTCTCTCCTCTCCCCTCTCCCCTCTCCCCTCTCCCCTTTTGTTCCACCTGTCTGACATGTGCGGCTGCGGCTGGTAGAGGCAGCAACGCGCGACGACAAAGAACAACAAAACGCCTTACGTCATTGCCATTCTGCTTGTTCTCTAGCGAACGACGACATCGACTCTCCAGCCACACCGCACCGCATCACATCACATCACATCACATCAACAATCCCAACTCTTTCCTCCTTCTATTCTTTTCTTTCAACACCACAAAACTGCCACCGTCTACCTTGGCAGAACAACTGCATTGAATTCTTCAACAATACCGTAAACATCCTGAAGACTTCGATCAGAATGAAGTTCTTCTCCCAGCTCCTGGTGCTGGGTTTCGCTGCGGAGGCAACCGTTGCTAGCAGCTGGTTCAGCAAATCTGGTATGTTTACTTTCCTGTTTCAATCTCTCTTGGTCCACCTTGGAACCCCAGCTATTTTTTGAACTTCGATGAGCATCACGTACCTTCATGAGCCTTCGATCTTTCCTTGGGAATGATCATTTTGATCACTTCTGCAAAGAATTTCTGTTTCTGTTCCATCACGTCATATCACCATACTGTGCACCTTTTGCTAACCTTCTCCGTCCACAGTGTACAATAAGTGGCACGAAACCGAGCTTGAGAGATGGCTTTCCGACCACAACGTCCCATACCCAACTCCGTACGATCGAGCCCAGCTGGAGGCTGCCGTCAAGGAAAATTGGCAAACCAAGATCTCTCAGCCATATAGTGACTGGGATTCCGCTCAGCTCAGTGCATATTTGAAGCAGAAGGGTGTCGAGACCAAGGACGCTGCCGCAGAGAACACGGAGGGTCTGGTCGCTCAGGTCAAGAATTATTGGTACGAGACTGAAGACAAGGCCGAGGACGCTTGGTCGAGTGTTAAGGATTGGGTCTTTGACAGGTAAGCACGCCGTGCAAAAGCAGTGATATTTGTACTAACGCTTCTCAGCTGGACTGAGTCTCAACTCAAATCCTTCGCAGATAAGCATGGTATTCCAGTTCCCCAACCTCGTGCCAGAGATACTCTTCTCCAGAAGGTACGCTCCGGCTACGAGACTGCTGCCCAAAAGGCCGGTGAGACTGTTGCATATCCCGGCAACTGGATTTACCAGTCCTGGTCTGAGTCCGGTAAGTTTTCCAAAACTGGCCATGTGAAAGTCAACTGACACGATACAGATCTCAAGGAATGGCTTGATTTGCACGGCATTCCCGCTCCTCAACCAACTACCCGTGACAAGTTGATTGCCAGTGTTCGCCGAAACGCTCGTATTGCAAGTTTGAGGGCCGCCGATTTGCAGGCTTCTGCCTCCAAGTCTGCTGCTGCTGCCGCCGAGACCTTGAGCGACAAGCTCCTCGATTCTTGGTCCGATTCTCGTAGGTACTATCTTTCGATGACCAATCTTCATTTGCTTACGATAAAACAGAAATCAAGGAGTGGGCCGACAAGAACGGGATCAAGGTCCCTCAGGGAAGCCGAAGGAACGAGCTGTTAGCAATCGCCCGTAAGCACCGTGCTCAACTCACTGGCGACAACGTTTCCTATTCTGCAAAGAGTGCCGCAAGCAAGGCCAGCTCTTCTGGAGCATCTGCCTATGGTGCTGCTACTTCCCGAGCCGGCAACGAGTACGCCAAGGCCACAGATGATGCTGCACTGAAGGCTGAAGATCTTTTCAAGAAGGCAACTGCAACATGGAGCGAGGTAATTTTCCCCTATCATTCTTACGAATCATCCTAACATCCGCAGTCTCGTCTCAAGGCGTATCTTGACGCCCGTGGCGTCCCAGTTCCCCAAAGTGGCAAGAAGGATGAGCTTTTGGCTGCCGTTCGCCTCAACAGACACAAGGCTGCCACCGGCTGGTCTGCTTGGACTTTCGATACCTGGACTACAGAAAATCTCAAGAAGTATCTCGCTTCCTCTGGAAATAAGGCTGCTGAAAAGGCTAGCAAGCAAGCTGATGCTACTCGCGAACAGCTGCTCTCGGCTGCTCAAGATGCCTACGCTTCTGCTTCAAAGACCGGTGGTGTTGGCTATGCCTCTGTCACTTCATACCTCGCCAAGCAGACCGAGGCTGCAAAGGACTCTATCTTCGATACCTGGTCAGAGTCAGAGCTCAAGAACTATTTGGATTCCTACGGATTTGATGTTCCTCAGGGATCAACCAAGAACCAATTGATCGCTTATGCTCGTAACTCAAGAAATTACTTCCAATATGGCACAACTACTCCTCAAGGGACGCTCTGGGCCAAACTCGCCAACAGTATTCAGTACGTCAAGGACCAATTGAGCTTTGGTGCTGCTGCAGGACGCAAGCAAGCTGAGTATCAAGCCGGAAAGGGTGCTGATGCTGTGAAGGAAGGCGTCGTGAGTTCCACTCCTTTCTGTTTTCCCTCGACGACCGCGTCTGTGTAGACAGTACTAACTCTTCTCGAAGACCTATGCGACCCATCGTGCGGGTGAGGCTGCCCAAAAAGCAAAGCACCAGATCAAAGAGGAATTGTGATCGGCACATTGACATTGGAGAGTGATGTGGAGGACAGACATGATAACGACCGTGTATTACATCTTCTGAGCGCTTGTTTTCGGTGGAGTCGTGATGGAATTGGGGCTTTCTATTGAGTCAGGCTTCGTATTTCGGCTTGGGAATTGAAAAAGAACAGCAATAAATCTATCTGACTTGTACCATCGTGAAAGATGTCCCTCTATCCAGGTTGTGCTCTCATCTACATCCCAAGGGACGAATGGGAATTTTCACAGGCCGAGCGTCATCGCGATCCGGCACGCAGTCAGGACTTGGGGTGCAGCAGTAGTCTGCGAACTGAATCATGGGTAAACATGACATTTTAAAGTTTGGTAAATTTGAAGTGACTTTGAAGGCTCAATTACAAGCACAATGTCGTCGTTGTCCGGGATTGTAGACGTGCCAGTGTTCCATTCGCAAGGTGTTGGAGCCAGTCTCGGCAAAAGTAAATCCTGATTTTGTTCTTGGTCCTTCCCCGGCCAATGGTCTGAATGCAGCCAAATGGATCTCCAACAACCCCAGAAAAAGGTTCCTGATCGAGAAGTCTCCGAGCCGCCTCTTACTGTAAAACATGACATTATTAGCCCCTGCCAGCCTGCCAGCCTGCCAGTCGCAGGGATGGACAAGGGCTGGATAATAGACCGATGATGTAAGGTCCAGCCAGCTTGATTGTGGCAACCATCCAGCAAGTGCTGGCAGGGCTGTGAAGCTGGATCAGGTGAGAACGTTTGAAGCTTTGTTTCGTGGGGAGCACTTTCAAACTTCTTATTTCTGCAATTGATCAAATGCTTATATCTATCTTTGTCGCTACTTTTGGCTGTTGATCGTTGCTGGACCGCGACCATGGACTCGTTCTCCCACGATATTGTCCCGCAAGGATCTCCTGAGCGGGGGAGACTTGGACGCCCTTCATTCAGTTCGCAGAAGACGGCAGATCGGTTGCGCGAGTGCGAACGCAGACCCTCGATAGCAACTATTTCGAAGATTAAACCACAGAGGCGCTCGGTATTCAGAGAGGAGGGGCTGGATGATCTGAGCAACAGCGTGTATAAGGACGGCCCGGATATTGACCTGGGATCTTTACATGAGGGTGATGAAGATGGCTTCACGATGGAGGCGGATGGAGACAAGAATGGAGGTGTCGTAAAGGAAAGCAGGTACGACCAGAATTGTGTGAAGGATGGAGGTGCAGGACAGCCGTGGTATTCGAAACTTTCGAGGGGATCTAGACCGGTTATCAAGAGCTCTGCAACTGCTCCTCCTGGGTCATTTTCTTCTATCCCTAGAGTGGCATTAATCGTTTTCTTGGTCGCGGTTGTGGTGCCTGGATTTCGCTATGGCGGGGGAGAAGATAAGGTCAATATTGGGGGAGTAGACGCTGGTGTAATCAGGACGGCGGAATTGGTGGAAAACGCGTCGACAATTGAAGGAAGAGCAGATAGTCCTACTTCTACGTGTACAAGATGGGCGGCACAGAGTAAGTCAATTAGTCCTCCATGGTGCAAATTGATTAGAGAAGTACTAACAAGACAAGTTGCGAATGTGAATGGGACAGTATATATCTATGGCGGTCAAGCAAAATCAGCAAGTGGCCAGACAACAGACACATGGAGTAAGCAATTTAATATGCATACATCCTTATTGGTACTAACTCTTCCAGACAATAATTTCCTCACATTAGACCTGACTAAGTCCTGGTCCAGGGATGAGCCTGAATTGAAAGGGCTTCCTCAGCCATCAGGCCCTCCAGCCGTTGCTATGGGCTCTTTATGGAACTCTTACACCTCACTCTTCCTCTATGGAGGACAATTCTCCGACAATCCTCCAGAAGCGCCACTTCCTGTCTCCACTTGGGAATATGATATCAATGCCGCCAAGTGGATAGAATGGAACAACCCACGTACGTCTACTGGAAACCACTCTGAAGCTGGTGACATGCCTGTCCAAAGGTCTGCCGAAGGAGCCGGTCTGAGTGTGCCTGAGTTGGGGAAGAGTTGGTACTTTGGTGGCCATCTGGATATGTATACCACGGAGGGTTGGTCGAACCAGGTTGCTAGGGTTTATCTTAGGAGTATGTTGGAGTTTACGCATCCCGGATATGCAAATAGTGGCATCGACTCCTTAGGAACGACTAAGGCTGCCCCTCAAGGGGGAGCTTACCGAAACATCACCGAAGGCGGTTTACAAGACTCGGCCGGCTTCACGGAACGGGCAGATGGTGTGCTGGTATATATCCCAGGGTGGGGAGATGAGGGAATTGTATTGGGTTTGGCAGGTGGCACAAACGCAACCTTTGTAAGTTCTATCAATGTCGCCTTTTGGACGCTGACTGACTTTGTTAAGACCGAGATGGACACAATTGACATATACGACGTGGCGAACAGTACGTGGTACAAACAAGCTACTTCGGGTGAAAGCCCACCCATACGAGTCAACCCCTGTGTCGGTGTTGTAGCTGCACCAGATGGAACCTCATTCCAGGTGCACCTATATGGTGGACAAAATCTCATTCCCTTTGGAAGTCAGATTCAGTACTCTGACATGTGGATCCTGACAATCCCCTCGTTCACTTGGATTCAAGTTCCTATGGACGGACAATCTCAACCTGCAGCTCGAGCAGGCCACCAATGCACCATGTGGGATAGCCAAATGGTTGTAATAGGCGGCTATGTCGGCAAAGACATCTCATGCGATAGCCCCGGCATATTCGTCTTCAATACTTCCTCCCTTGAATGGCAGAACAATTTCATCTCGTTATCACCCTCTTCGTCCGACTCCTCGGACACACCTGGTACATCAGGCTCTGGATCTTTCAGCGAAGACAACGGGTATGGATATTCGATCATCCAAGGATCCAGGGGATATCAAGTCCCAGCCCTAGTGCAATCTGTCATTGGTGGGGGCTCTCAAGGAGGAGCAACAGCCACCTCCCCAGCTGTAGGTGCTGCAACAGCAGGTCCTATTGCAACCGGGAAGCCACCAACATTCACAGTCACTCAGTCTGGTTCAATCGTGACCCAGACTGCATCCCCCGGATCAGGCAGCGGATCCTCCAATGGAGCAAAACCCGAGAAATCAGGAACCAATGTAGGTGCTGTAGTAGCAGGTGTTATTGCAGGTCTCCTCGCTATCCTAGCAGCCTATCTCGCCTTTTGTTCTTGGCTGTACAGGAAGCAACTGAAGCTATACAAAAACCACGTTGCCATGGCACAGCGCACTGCGTTTACCAACAGTCCGGAGAACGCGATGTACAGCTCTGACGCTGGCTCCGACAGGCTTGCCGCTGTGAGGAGTCATGAGAAACCGCACGGTGTGGTCTTGGGACCTTTCGGAACAGAGATCGGCGGCAGCGGTACACCGGGCTCGAGTGTAGGTCGCTCCTCAACGGGCTCAAGACTCACCCCTGGAAGCGGCATGCAGGAAAGTAGTAGTGGTCAAGGCAGCTACGGATACGGTGGAGGCGTCATGCCTGGTGGTCGATACGGCAGGATGAGCGAAGGCGATGAAGGAGTAGAGTACCTGGGTGCGACCGACCCTGGGAGTTATGGTCGGCCTGGGGGTAGTCTGACTGCGAATTCTAGTGTGGAAGATCTACTTGGTGGGCAGGAACCGAGTTTCTTCTCCGTGGTGTTGAACCCGAGGCGGACGCTGAGGGTTGTGAATCTGGATTAAGGCGAAGGAAATGCCGAGCTAGACAATGTGAATAGCATGAGAGATCTAGTGTGGGTACACGACATCTTCATTTGGAGTTTCGGATTGGATATATATTTCTTGGTTGGTATATAGGTATAGGGTGGAAATCTGGGAGCAAGGCAACGGACGATTCGTCGTCATTGGATTGGAAACAATGATATGATACCCTGTCGTAATGTCTAAGCACATGAAAAAACATCACGCTATTAGCTAAGAGTAGAGAAGAGAAGGATTAGAAAATGAGAAGTACATAATTGTAATTGCTCTGTGAGTGTTTGCCAATTGCTTCTGACTCGGCTGTACATTTGACAAATAGCGACAATCGTACATCAACAATAATGATGCTCTAGCGAGAATTTAAATCTGCAAATTTGGCATGCGAATGACTGGTCTAGGATACCCATCAGTCCTTATTCCTGTTATGGTGTATTTTGTGTTCAAGTTCGGCACTCGCTTAAAAGCCGAGAAATAAACAACCTAACGCCAATGTCAAATTCTCGCATGTAAGCGGAGCAAAAGAGAAAAACGTACGCGTGCCTGGAGAAGAAAATGGACTATTCCTCATAGCATTATGAGAGTTGAAGAGGTCTGAAGCATCAATATTAAGCGTCTGAAAAGACTATACCACCAATCCTCGAAACAGCAGCAGTTAAGTCGCTCAACGAGTCAAATAGGGCGACTTAAATGCCGATTATCATTTCTGCTTATTAATGCCTCTTGGAGCTCTATTTTTATGACGTGTAGGCTTTGCTTAATTGGTAATATGATGTCGCTTATTCGGGTGGTGTTCTTGTTTCCTGTCGTCCCACTAACAGAGAGCCCGCTAGTTGTGCTGAAGTGAATGGTGCTCGGGCGAAGGAGACAGGGACTGCCGATATTCCTTTACTGTCTAGCTTTGAGTTGATATCATTATCAAAATTGGTTGAGCTATCAACCGTCTTTCTTTTCAAAATTTTCAGATGTTTACCAGCAATCTTTGAGGACACATGCTGCCAATGCCAATGGATGATATTCTCTCATTCTTTGGTTTGTCTGCTCAGAACACAGATGTAGAATAGTCCTTCTTTCCTTAAATCCAGCCAGTCTTTCTGTGTAATTCATCGTAACTCGCTCAATCAATATACTGGTATGCTGAACATGATTAACCTGCATCAGTCTTGCTCTATGATGCTTGTATATGCGATGCAGTTTTTGCTCCCTTCTCTTCAGATAGTGCTTCTCTCCCAACACCAGTTCTCTCATCAGAACTTTCCGACTTTGCCTCTTCCGCAGAAACTTCATCCCGATACCTGCTCAACAGCAGGCTCCTCTTTCTGCGGACCTAAATCTCTCCTCCTGATACTCCACCCGCCCTTCCACCCTATCCACCCGGGGTTCCATGGACTCTTTACAAAGCAAATCAGCAACGCTCCGCAAATAAATCCCACACTCGCACTTCCGCTCATCACCCATCCACCTTGCGCATACAATCTATTACCCACCGCAGTGCCCATAAGTTGTCCACAAAACACACAAAGCATGTAAGCTGTGTTGACTCTATTCCGTGCTTTCGGCTCGATGGCGAAGATCCCTGAACGATTGGCAATCTGCGCAGATTGTATGCCAATATCGATGGCGAAGGCCTGAATGATCGGGCCTGCAACGGTGTGTTTCCCCGTATATGTGCCTATGATGGTGCCGATGAGACAATATTTGAGGCCGAGGATGACACTGAAGACGGGCACGAAACGGTCGATGACTGCACGTGAGTAGAATGGTCCTACGCAAATAGCCGCAATACCTATCAGGGCGAAAAGACCGATGATAAGGGAGTCGTAGGAGTATGGTGGTGAGGAGAGGAGGAAGGTAAGTGTTGTCCAGTAGTTGGTGAAGATGCTTGAGGTAAGGAAACCGACTAGACAGGCTTGTACCAGGACGGGATGCTTGAATACCATCTTGACGATGCTGAAGAGCATGCGGAAGTAATTTATGCCTCCAGGATTGGTCGACGGGTAGTCGGGCATGAAGAAGAAGAGGAGGATTAGGATGAGGTATTGGACTCCGAAGGAGAACCAGTAGATACTCCGCCAGGAGGTGTATTGCGTTAATATTCCGGAGAGGAGACGTGCGATGAGCATGCCGAGGAGGAGGCCTGAGACGACGATTGAGAGGGCGGTTGCGCGGCGGTGAGGGGGTGCTAGGTCGCCGACGAGGGGGAGCATCAGTTGTGGAGTCACGGTTGATGTTGCTGTGATAAACGAGATTGCTAGGAAGACGGAGAATGAGTTTGTTAGACATAAGCCTAGCCACTGAGAGTTGTCAATAAAGGTAATATACTAGTGCAAAGTAGAGGAGCTCAAACCATGGTTGCGGTGAAAAATATCAGAATCAAGACAAATGCTCGACGTCTGAATATGTCCCCGAGGGGACACAGGAACAGTAATCCTGCTGCATACCCTCCTTGCATCACCGTCGGAACTTGAGCAGCTTGCTCGTTGGTGACATTGAACTCATCGGCTAAGATATTCAGAATTGGATGGTTGTAGTATAAATTAGCTACAGTGAAAGTTGCTGCCTGCAAATGTAGTTAGCAGGTAGAGCTCAACGGATCCTTCATGTCTGAGTCTCCAGATTCCTGCTAGAAATCCTTATTGTAGCTTCACACGTGTGTTTTCTTGGTTGAGAAGGGTTGCCCAGAAAGTGCCCCACTTACGAATCCAAACAGAAGATTCAAAGCCAGGCTGAATTTAGGAGGTGACTCTGGATCCCATCGACATCGCTTCGGAGTCCAAGAGACAAATTTCCATACTTTGCGAAATTTGTCATTGTCTCTGAGGTGTGCAAATCTCCTCTTCTCGTCATCACTCAGTGCTGATGGGGAGCCATTCAAATCGTCTCCGGCTTTAAGAGATTTTTCGCCGGATTCTGCATTTGCCACAGGAGCTTCGTTAGCAGCGAGCGTGTCCTCGGCCATGGTCTTGGAAGCAATGGACTCCGAAGTTGTCAAGACATTGATGATGCTCTAAAGGTGGGGTAGATATTTGATGCCGGAGAGGCTCTTCCACATTTTCTCGCGCACTTGTTCACATTTGTCCGCGATCATCAGCCGTTCCCCACCATTTGTTGATTTTCGGGTATTGAGTCAAGCCTAAGGCTAGCTTATCGTTAAAGCCGACCAGCGGGCTGAGCCTGAGCCTGAGCAGGAGCGGAAACCAGCGATGGAAGATGGACCCGATCGAAGAGCGGGCCAAAAAGCTTGGCCGCCTGCCTGAAGATGCCCGCCCATAGCGTGTTTCCTCAGAATCTGGATATTTGACTTTTATATTTATATATCCATATCCACCTGAGACGACTGTGAGGTGCGCCCCATGGGTGATCGCTCAGATCAGCTGGCATCGTAGAGACTTGTGAGGTTTCGAAGTCGATATTGGCGAGGGTGTGAAGTCAAGATTTCCTCCATTTCTCGAGTCTCGGGGTTGGAGACCAGAAACGAGGGCTAAGTATATCCATGATACAGCAAATGCCTCGCCTCGCTCGTGACGTTTACTCGGTAAGAAATGCACTAGCACTCCAGACCCGAGTGCTGCCACCCAATGAAAGGGTGGCGGGTTCGACGCTGTTTTTCGTCGTCGTCGTCGTCGTCGTCGTCGTCGTCCTCGTCGTCGTCCTCGTCGTCCTCTGGCCCATTCTAGCTTGGACATCGCCCCCAGTGCCATGCCAGGCCATGCGAGTCCAGAGTCCAGACAGACATGGCGCCAAAAGCACATACTCATCCACATCCACATCCACATTCACATCCACATTCACATCCACAACTCCTGTACTGTACATCCCGACCCCCGTGGCAATCCTGATAAGGGCTTGCTTGCCGTTTTCCACCGTCCAGCAGTCCCCACACGAGTTCGGCTCAGGCTCACGAAGGGAGGCCGAGACGAGATGCAGCAATCTCCTTGGGCAGGGGGCAGGATATTACCTTAACATTGCCCTGGCCCCGTAATAATATCCTCTATCCCTTCAAGAACGGTCCGCACTGCCAGAAAGTCGAGCTCTGAAGAGTGCGCACTCGCAAGCAAGCAAGAAGGTCGAACAATACTGTAGAAGGTGAGGGGAGCTGATGCATCGTCGTACTGTAGTGTAGTGTAGTGTAGTGTAGTGTAGTGTAGTCTCGGGTTGGACGGAAGCACACGCCACGCCACGCCACAGCTAAGTTTACAGTGATTTAAATTTACCTTACCTAGACCTGCCTTGGCTTGGCTACGAGCCTACGACTGAATGTACAGTACTGTTGCAGTATTCATGCATGTCAAGCGCATCCGCAGGTGTTTGAATACGATGCCCTGCCATGCCCTGCCCTGCCCTGCCCTGGTCCAGTAGTACAGTAGCGGTGCTGGACGTGCTACAGACTCTGCTGGCGTGGTGTTGTCTCCAGTCTCCAGTCTCCAGTCTCCAGTAGTAGTAGTTGTCCCAGGCTTGGCCCAGCCCCAGCACCGTGAGAATGGACCCCAGCCGAACAATCTAAGTGAGTGCGCTAGCCTAGTACGGCATAGACCCGCCGGGCCAGCCTATCATTTCTCTCATTCCTTCCTTCAGAGCCCACTAGCGTCTCGTCTTAGCGTTTCGGCCCCTGCAACAGTGCAAGAAGCCTGCGAGGCAGGTGCGTTGCGGTGCGGTGCGGTGCAGGGCCCGCCTCACGATTTATTTACCTTTGCCCTGCCTTAGGTTCCCTTCCCTCATGACCCATTCCACCCCATCTCCTTCCCACATCTTCCGTGAGAGCTTCAGCTTCAGTTTTGTCTCGTCCTCCTCACACACTCAACTCCACCCCACTCCAACATCATCACCTTCATCCCCCCCCCCCCCCCCCCCCCCCCCACTTCAATATCATCAATTGAGTCGCAGTCAATCTCCCGACCGTCAAGATGTTTGTCAAGTCAACTGTCGCCGTTGCGCTGTTCGTCAGCTTCGTTGCTGCACAAAGTACCACGTCCAACTCCACCATCGACCCCGGCACCATCGATCCCACCATGAGATGTGAGGACTTCCCAGTGCTCTTGACTGTGCGATGCATAAACTGACATGTGTGCAGCTCAATGGTGCCTTGGTCAGAAGAACACCTGCGGAACTCTCTGCAGTGGGGATCTCCAAAATAACGACTGCGATGTCGTATGTGTTCCTCTATACTATACTTTCTATCCTTCTCTTCAACCAATTGCTAACAACTGTTCTTCCTAGACCACCCTGACATTCAACTGCACCTGTGGCGCCAACAGCTCCGAGCCAGGTCTCATCTATTACCAGAACACCATGCCAACCTTTATCTGCGAGGAGATCTACAAGCAGTGCATAGCAGCCAATGTCGGTGTTGCGTCTGCTCAGGCAAACTGTGATGCAAACGAGAAGAAGAACTGCGGTCACCTCGATCCTGCCAATTTCACTGCCGAAGTCGTCAGCTCGAGCACAAGTGCCTCCTCCACCCCCACCGGTACTGCCACCCCAGCCGCTTCTGGAACCAATTCTGCTACCAGCTCCTCGACCGCCGCCGCTGCAACCATGATGCCTGCTCAATTCGGTACTGGTGCCATTGCTCTCGGTGTCGCTGCTGCTTTCGGCTACATGCTCTAGGTTGGTTATAGTCAATGGCCTTCCGACTAGCTACGAGAACTGGATCCTTTCCGATAATACGTTCTTGGAGCGTCTGCGGCTGGCTTGTGCATATTGTACTTGTGTTTACAGCGTTCTTTTTTAGCATTGGTGTTGTGGCTCGTCAAACCGCGCTCGTGGCATCTTCTCTGACTTTACACCCGGTGTTTGCGACTGCATACAGATATATGGCGCTGCTACTGAACGGTGGCAGGATTAATGGGACGAGTAGATGATTCATGATTGGTTGGAGATCAAAGGCCGGCGGATGAGGATGGTCTTCGGAGATTTGAGGCTCTGCCAATCGCACAGTTGATTATGATGAACCTAGCATAGGAAATACCATGGTTTCAAATCAGGGCCTACTTGCTACATGACAGTGTGAAGCGAGGTCTGGAGTCTCGACATGAGCGTGCTGACACAATGGAAAAGCGTTGATCATACTAAGTTGGGCAAGTGGGGGATCGACAAGTGGTGCCTGGGACGAAAAAAGAATGTCGAGTGCTCAAACACTCCCTAATGCTTCACAAATTCCATGTCCTAATGGTAACCTTTACGGAGAGTCATTGATGTGCTAGTAAGACTACATTCATTGTGAATATATCCTGGCTCGGCGAAGACCACCAAAGTTCTAGCTGATTGAAGTTCGTTTAGTGTCCTGGTTCGAATTTTGTTCGAGTGAACGCAGCAAAGGTCCTGGTGTTGAAGTGTTCACGCCCCCTTAGTCATCTATGAGCCGTGCAAGTGCACTTAAATGCGCAAAAAAGACGCCGAGGCTTATTTGGATTTCGATTTATTCTGTTGGCCGATATCTGAGTGAACAATCCCAGCTTACAGTCTTGGGTGGAACTCTCAGTGTTCTTCGTTCACATACAAGCTGGAGCTTTCGGGTGGTCGTAGGGTCGTGTCCGCCTCCAGATCTAGCCATCTGCAGCTGGAGCAGGAGGAGGATGAATATTGCTGGTTGCTTAGAACTACTCTCAGGCGGCTCAAGGTGGTGAGATCATTCTTACCTATCCTCTAGAAATCTGGGAGGACCTTTCCAAGTATCCTGCTCAAGCATTTCAAGCGAACTGTGCTGCTTGAGCAGGTGAGCACCATTATTGAGGTCGATCAGCAAAGGTTACTGGTCAACGTGGACCACGCAACAGAGAGTCTCCTCTACGCTGGGATCGAGAACCTCGTCCATGCACCTGCATAGCTACCAGCTGAGTCCGAAAGACATGTCGAATCTCAATTATCAACTACATTTGTCCAGTTCGTTTCTTTGTAGGGCCATTGCTTTCGGATCCCAACATGTCATTGTTGCTTTTAACGACCCACCTCGGGACCCTCGAGGTTCCCAACATTCTCCAATCTTGGCTGGGTGGCACCAAAACATCTAGTGTTATTTACAAGTCAATTACATGTTTCCGCCACCATGGTTTCCGCCCTGACTTTTGGCTCCTGGCGTTCCTGCCAGATGACCACCCACCCACCGATCCCACTGAGACCCGCCTCTTACAATTCTCATATACCCCAGAAGATACCAAGACCTACCACGACCTAATAATCAACATGTCCGAGACGCGAGATACCGACTCAAACGGTGGCCGACTCATCTCTGCAAAGCGACACATCCGCCGTGTCCTCGTCGAGGCTAGGCTCCGCGTCTCTTCCGTCGAGAGAACAGAACATGATGAGATCGATTTTCTGTCTTGGACGTCGTAGAAGATGGCAGTATCGAGAAACCGGACGAGACTACTTACGGCTATTTCCAGATCGAAGTCAGGTCACCAGCATATTATTTCGCTCCTGAGGCATTGTATGAAGTGCGGCTTGCATGTCAGGCATTGACGAATGACTTCTGCCTGCTAGCAGTGTAGACTTCCTCGTTACATGTCCATGTTGAGGACGGCAAGCGCAGTTTCGATGCAGAGGCAATGCGGAGATTGGAGGCATTTATATGGGCTTTTGAACCCCAATTGCAGTCTATACATCCTCCTCATAGGCAGTGGACTTATTATGCCATCAGCTTGCGGGCCTCCGCAAGAAAATCTTGTCACTACCAAGATAAATACGACTGGATTCCTTCCGGGACAACTGGTGCTTTGGATATTTACGATTTTGAAGATATTCTGTGTCTACGCGATCAGGTCATTGATATATCGGGATATCTCAAGAATAGCCATGTGAGTATCTGCGGTATTGCATCTACGGTGATAGATCCTAGCCATGCGAAGAAAACGGTGGAGTGGCGACAGCATAAGGGGACACTTGATGGGGAGCAAGTTGCAAATTGGACATCAATTGCTGTAGGGATTATGTATTTTGTCAGAGACGCTCCAGTGCAGTATTTCATTGACATCATATCTATCGCTCTGTTTGAGACATGGCAGAAAGTTGATGATGGTCGAGACGCCGAGCGAGAAGAAGAAGATGGCCCAATATTCGCCGATGGGCTATTTCCGATCGACAAAGTGCTGAGACTGTTTTTGCCTGATTAACAAGCCGAGTACTATCTCAATAGATGGTATGTTCCCCCGAAGATGCTTCCACAGGACGCAAGAAGCTCAAAGATGGTATGGAATTATGAGAGAGAGCTACATCCTAGATCTGAAGAGTATGAAAGGCGCTACCGCTTTCGTAGGCTTTGGGTAGCTCCATGTGGTCGCCTCATAGTCTCAGGGTGAGGGGAGATTCTCAGAGCGAAGTTGAAAGGACGAATGATGGCGCTACCGAGAGTGGGCATGTGGCAGAAGGATACGTGAGTTAGATTGAACGGGAGTGGAGGGCTTCAATGGAGAAAATGAAAGAGACAGACGAGAACGTGGGGGGAAAATGGATGGCAATGAATATTAATGGACACGCGGTGGTAGTAGCTCTGGGCTGCCGCGTCAGGAACAGGAGTAAAACAAGGACTTGGGCAACATGGCACTTCCCTCAAAACCCCCGGCGAAGACATACGACTCACGACCTATTTCTATCTCACCAATGATAGCTATAGCTACCAGTCCCCATTCCTATTCTTTTCCAAATACAAGAAATGAGAAGTCAAAGATTTCGCCTGCCAAGTCGGAAAGCTCAAAGGTTGCGACAAGAAGCATGGCGAAGCTACTTTAGCGGAATTGAGCGGACAGATCAAGATTCCGGAGGATGGGAGATTAAATTCACTTTTACTTTTGGGGGAGATGGAGTGGATGGAGCTACTTGTGGTTGAACATGACTCCCGGCTGGTATGAATGGTCCGTTGGGGAATAATTTTCGGGGATTTGGAGGATGTGGTCATGAGAGGGACTATGATATAGGGGATATGTCTCCCATCACAGCCGATTGATGTGAGCGGTGGGGATGATGCTGAGGAGTTGGAGTTGTCTTGAAGGTACTGGGGCATGGAGAGTTGTTTTGGAAGCGAATGACAGCCACGGTTTTGCGTTGATGATTTCCGATGTGGACTCAAGCGTCGAGGCGCTGGCAATGTTGACCCACATCATATTCTGAGAGTGTTGTTCGCTTAACACATCTGCTTTAGCTGGAAGTCAACAAACAGATCACTATGTTCTTGGCTTACATGTTCAACCTTGGGATACTCATATGTATAAATATATGATCCCTACTTCATTTCAAACTTATAATGGTGTGAGCATTTTGTCCATGCCCAATTCAATCGAGCAAAGAACCTCCTCCTCATTCGCCATCTCTCTGTCAACCGCAATCTTCTTCGGATAACAGTACGCTAACCACGGCATCCCGAGCTTCTCCAAGACAATTGCTAGTGGGCACTCCTCTACGCTTGTTCCGACATGAGCTCTCAAAAAGTTCGCCAGTTTCGTCTTATCGATACTATCCGCAAACATCATTAGCTGCACACAGAATTTGATCCAGAGCTCCAACTCCTCAAGTTCCAGACTGTCTTTATGCTGTCTGAACTCAACGGTGCGTTTGTACAAGCAAGTGATTGGCCTTTCACCACTGACATCCCCGAGATGATATGCGAGTCTGGTCCCACCTTTTTGGGAAATTGCTGTCCGAGGCTCTGTCATGTGTGCGAAGACTTGAACAGACTTGCCTCTCTGATTCAGAATATCCTCCAGCCCTGCACGAATGTCCAACTTCCCATTCCTCGAATGGCTCCTGGAGAGTTCGGAGTGTCTTTTGAAAGACGGACACATACCTTCATTGTCAATCCTGTGCTTCGGATGAATCGTTTCGATCTGCTCCTCGAACGTCCAAATGGTTGCCAGTAAGTTTTGTACCGCTTCGAACGCGAACCCTTCCATCCCATTGCCAACGTGTACTTGTACTCCGCAGCTCCTATTACACGAGATCCTGTACGTATCTCTCAACACCTGACACACTACCCCAATCTCATGAAAGGCGCTTTCATGCCCATAATAGTACGGCGGAGAGTTTATCTCGATAGGAAGGAAGTGATAACCTTCCAAAGATGGCGCTTTGATAGTGTTGTCATGTTTCACGACCCAGGAGTTCTCGTGACCAGTGGGGAAGGCTTCTCCTATGGACCTTACCGCTATTGCCGGTATTCCAACGGAGAATAGGGTCGAAGCAACGTGTTCGTGGAGATTGGCGACCCAGGAATCATGAGGGCCAGTTACAAACCCGGTTATGCGACGGGGATCGCTGGGGTGAGGATCGATAGAGCCGGATGGGTTGAGAGAGATGGCGATGGCGAATTCGAGTTCGAGGCCAAAAGTCAAGTTAGACTTCTGGGGGTCGGGTGGGCCGTAGAGGTTTACCGGTGTGACACCCATGTTTTGAGGGAGAAGGCGATGTTCTGTTCGGACCAGGTCTGCGTTGTTTCAGGTAATAGCCCGCAAGAGCGCTGTTAGAACTTCCAGAATGGTATATACCTATGACTTGCAAGCTGTGAGAACGTTTTTGAGATAATATAGAGGAGCTAGAAGAGGAAAGAACCCAAGATCCAAACGCATACAGTAAAGATACATGAGCCCCGGGGAAAAGTTTGCCTTATTTGAAGGGAAGCAAACTCCCTTTCCGGATATGCTCGAGCATTAATGGCGTTGTTGAGGATTAATACATCGAGACAAGTCGACAAAGAGTATAACATAGAGCTCTATGTGTGCCAATAAAGAAAGTTAATCAATAATAAGTTAATTGTTTGATTGGACTTTGTTTCTCCTTTGATTTAATGGAAGTAAAACTCGTGGGCTTGCCAGTGACGCCTGCATAGAGAAGAATTGTTTTCATAAAACTCATGCGCCACTGAGTCAAACTACTGTTCTTCTGATTATCTGTATATGAAGCAATCAGGGATCGTCCAAATAAATGGTGTGGCAGATGACATTTAGCGGGGAAAGGTATGCAACAGGCCCAAGCGAGACTCGATACAAGTAAACAGCACAGGGAGTTTGATTCATGCAGGTCATCAACAGAAGCAAGGGCCCCTGCAACGATACATTTCCCAAAAAAATTAAAAAAAATTCCAACGCATGGAAACTTAGTGTGATGGCTAGTGCCTTTATCACAGGTAGCCTTTATGGTAATAGCACCCACACAAAGAACAGGAACAACGTGAATTTGTGAAAGGCTCCAACAATAAAATCATAATAATACACTCAAAGGCTCACACAAAGGGATTAATCAAGAATTATGGAGTAGTTCGTGATGTTTGTCAAAGACTATTATGCTGTTTCTGGATATAACTTGACATAAACTTACAATACGTTGTAAAAACCACGCATCCAGCCGGCAACATCAACACAATTCGCTTCTGTCCATGCTCTACTCTGTCTTCAATTCCTTGGTATAGTACATTTCTGATCCTCCAGCAGCACATTTTCTCCGCGCAGGATGAGTTCCTACAGCGGAACACCCTCGCCTAAGGATAAGCCAGATGGTACTCCAGACTATGAAATCATACCCAGACCAGAACTCACATTTGGCGTAGAACTCGAGTTTGGCATCGCTCTTCTTCCTCGAGGTTACATAGATCCACATCCGGAAGATGCCCGCAAAGTCTACGGTATATTGGAACCTGACCGACCAGAATTCAAACTTGCTGATATTCTCTGCTTAGGGCTCCACGAACCTGAGTGTATCGAAGACGAGATAGAAGAGATTGCACCTATCCAACTACATATCGCAAATACTTTGAGAACACAAGGTGTCTTTATGTGTAGTGATGTAGACGGTGATAAGACGGATTATGACTTGGGTAGTTCATGGCTCGTAAAATCGGATCCCAGTATCAAATTCCCACCTTTGAACTACAAGTTTCGCGATATCGAGGTAGTATCCCCTCCATTCCACTTCTGCAAAGAGGCACTGAACGAAGTGAAAGTTGTTTGCCAGACTTTGCCTACCCACTATCGACTCATCTCAAACACGACATGTTCGACTCATGTTCACGTAGGAAATGGAGTTCAGGGCTTCACAGTAACGCATCTTCGAAGCCTTATGGCTCTACTATGGGCTTTTGAACCTCAACTGGATACCCTGCATCCCCAGCATAGGGTGGGACGGACCAGATATAATGGGTCTCTTCGAGAGCATTCCAAACTGGGACTCAAGCTCCGGGCGAAAGGAATGAAATCGAGAGATGGGTTGCGGCGTATATTTCGAACAGAGGAGATCAACGAAATCGCGGACATACTTAGCGTGCCCAGCTACCAGACACAGATGCCGTACACTATAGCATACAGCATTACCAACCTCATGGAGAAGGGAAGGCCCGACTCATATGAAGACTTCGTTGAAGCGGAACAAACCAAGAAGAAAGTGGAATTTCGCCATCACGAAGGGACATTCGATGCAGAAGCCGTGACGCAGTGGATCAGGCTTTGCGTTCGGCTGGTCGAATTCGCGGAAGAGGTACGACCAGACATGTTGCAAGCCTGGTTGGAAGCATACATCGACACAAACTACAATGTAACACAGATACTCGAAGCTATCAAAGCGCCACAGGCAGCTGAGTATTATGGGAAGAAACTAGCTGAAAGAGCGGCAAGGGGACCGGACACAAGCGAGAGGATCGTCCCTAACTTCCATGTAGACCATCTTGAGGAATCAATGATAAATAATTACCTTCGTGAGCTTGGAGGCTGCTGTCAAGCGCGCGACAAGAGACGATATAATTAGATTATAGATGATTTGTTTAGTAATAGAACTTGACAGTACTGGTATTGAATCGTGCAATCCGACGACAGAATCTGATATGTCCCGCCTTATTCGCTTGCCTTTATTTACATCGATGACAATACCCGCTTAATAGACCCATTTCGACGGAATTTCGCCATAGGATCACATGAATTCCCCAAAAAGATTCAGAACAAGAATTTAAGAACATTACTATACTTAAAAAGGCATTGATAGAACAATCGGAATTGCCAATAGAGGCAAGTAGTTCAGTCTCCAAGCGAAGTTGCACATTTGGGAGTGGTCAAGCTCATTTCGTAAGAAATTCCAGGGAACGATTCCCTTGAAATTGGTAGCACCTGGTAACAATGTAAGCTAAGGACACAAACTCCTCGCATCTCCATCCCTTCTGTTCAATATTTAGGGACATAAGACACATATTAAATCCCGGAAACCACAAGCAAAAGCCCTCTTGCTCGCCACGCCTTTCTAAAATCCATACCTCAGCCACCCCATAACTTCAGTACACTGAATGGCAACCTCCAACGGTGGCTCCTCCGGACACGAAACCTCGTCACTCGGAACCAGACAAGTAATATGCCCACCAGCCTCTGCTGCCTGTCGCGCAGAACGCATCCGACTAACCCGCAGTAGGTCACGTTGGCATCCGTGGTTGTACTCGTCAAATCTGCCACCAGCTGGATTGGTTAACGTAAGGCGTCTGCCGCGCTGGCGAGGAGGGAATTGATTATACAATATATCGTTGATGGTGAAGCGTTGGCGGTGTTGACGAATTGCATCTTCATCATAGGTTGGTCGAACTGCAATTCCAGAACCTGCATGCCTCATGTCGGAAAACGTCCCAACAATCTCTTCGTTTCGCAACTGCGTTGGTGGTGCAGCCTCTTGCCCAGGTATTTCAGCAAACGGACTCTGATTATATATCTCAATCACTGGAGTGTCTTCCGTCAACTGTACAATTCTCGATCAGCTCGAAGGTAAGCTGAATCTTGTGCCTAATGTTTGTAGATTTAGACCAGCTAAGCAGGGTCCGGGATCAGTGTTTTGAGAAGGAGACATGTTTCAGAAGCAGTTCATGATGAATCCTTGACATCGAGAATGGGTTGTTGTCTCTGTTATCTGGCAACACGCGAAAGTGGTAGTGGTGTGGTCGCACATGTTGCAATCTTGTGTGTTTGTTGGAAGAGGCCTGTTGAAGCGCGAGATGAGTCACGTCGCTGACCACAATCTAGGTGAGTGGACAAAATGTATATATATACATGTTGTTGATCACTGTCGCTTTGAAGACCCTTAATTTGATTGATGGTGAAAAGTATGGTGCAAAGGATGGTGCAAAGGATGGTGCAAAGGATGGTGTTGCGTACTCGCCTATTTGCGAGGTAAACAAAGAAATATTACCAGGAAGCTTACGATACAACAGATAAGACAGTTTGAAAGACGACGGAACACTGCATGTCAAAATGTGGAACAAATATCACTTTTTCTTATGGAGTAGAAGATTCCCGTGGCTGCTCTTCAGCACACCTTTCCACGCCACGCAACACCTCGAAGCCCTCCATGAGCAGCCGTCATCATGCGCCTAACTAGATCTCAAGCATATCATAGTTATACCTCTGGGACCTTCATAACTCATGCACCAAAGTAATCTGTCTATATGCACCCCTCGAAGCAAAGTTTAAAACCCCATGATCTTCCTGTGCCTCTCTACAGTAAGTATTGATGTCGTGAGCTTGATGGACATCCGCGAGTCCAACACCCATTCATATGGCCATTTCTGAGTCTTTGTAAGCCATTCCTGGCAGTCAAATACCTTTGATTTATGGTCCGCGCCGTCCAAATCCTTTTCAACCCAAGCCAAAGCAGCCATTTCATAGTGCGCGCTTGGGCATGTCCAGTCATCTTTTAGATTGCCCCTGAATGCGTTTCTGCGGATCATTAGGAACCACAGCTTGTCTAGAAGGGGGGAACTGACTTATCGTGAGGTAATATCTCAGTCGTAAGGATCTGTCGAGCTTCGTCATATCGTCCTAAGTTTCGGATAAGCGCAGCCCGGAGAACCGCCTGGATCGCAGTTTCGTCAAGATCCTCTTTGAACTTTTCTGCGTGGGTTGTCCTGTCCCACGATAAACAATCGAGGGACTGTTGCAGCTGAACATTGTCTTGTTTCTTCATTCCACCCCAGAAGTATACCATTTCCGTCAGTGGACTTGCCCCGATTGCATCGATGAGGTCTACTTTCCAAGTTTTGGATCTCTCTACCCATTTTTGTACTTTGCGAACAATGTATAAATCAAAGGGCAGATTTTGTGCCATGACTTTTTGTTCTGGTTGCATAAACATCAGTATCTATGTCTCGAAAGTTCAATAAATAGCGGCTGTTAGTGTAGACTTACTGCCTGCCATGGTAGGAGCCTTCTTCAGGAACTCGGTTGCTTTCTCTTTGAACGCCTTGGCCGCAGCAGGGTCACTTTCGCGAACGTTGCGGTATGACTCAAGATACGCCACGCCAGTCAAGTAAGCATACAGCGTTGGTGACCAAGTGCTCAACTCTGCTGCTTGTATCCAGCTCCTTGCGGTCAAGTCGTAGTCTTGTGAATACATAGCAGACTGTATTGAAGTAAGTGTTGTTTTTTTGGGAATGAGTTTCATTCAATGAACTGCAGGTCCACCGGTACTTACAAGAGATAGTTCGAAAATGTTGATGAGGGCAATCTGTTTCATCTGGCTGTTGGAGTTTTCGGACAGAATTTTGATAGCAGCACCAAGATTTCTATTGGAAGAGTGCATTCGTGCCTCCTCCATCTTCCATAGCTTTGATTCTGGGTATCTGCGCCGCATGTCTCCCAGAAGAGTATGACACTTGGCTCTTGGATAACCAGAGATGTCATCACTTGCCATTTCGTCCGTAGGAAGAATATCACAGAAGCCGACTAGGCCGTTGTAATATGCAAGGAGTACAATACCAGCGATGGCACTGTTGAAATTATTGAAACGAGCCGCTTGCCAGAGGTACCTAGTCCCCCGTTCTCTATCTCCCTTGAAGCCAACGACTACCAAAACTGGTCAGTGCCTCCCTATTCATAGGACATTCAATACTCACTGTACAAAATTCTATTGAAAACGGGATTCTCAATCATTGAAAAGACAACAAGCAAAATACCGTAACATAGTCTCGTACCCGAATGGATGAAAACATCTGTATGAGATGTGATTCCAACAGATGCCGGATCAATATCCAGAAGTTTGCTCTCAACTCGGGTAGGAATCTGCAACGAACCTGTCGTGGCAGAAGTCTGTGTCCGATGTAATGGCGGGCTTCCTGGACTCCCATTAAGAACAGCAGCACCTGCAATAGCCGCCTTCTCATCATCAGTTGTGGTAGCTCGAAGAGAAGCTCCATCGCTACCACCTGGTAACTTCACATTCTCACGGTCAGCCTCTTTGCGTGAAGCTACAGAGCCCCTCCGAGAAGCAGCTCGTTTCTGCAGATACTTTGACTCGATATCCATGATCCCGTCAAGAGTCATGAAACTCTTCCGTAGTTTGAAAAAGCCCCCCATTGCTCCGGTCACACTCCCAGACAAGACAGCACATATTGCACTCGTCAATTGGGAGACGAAAGATCAGGTCAGTATATACATTATCCAACGTGGAATATGAGGACTTACTGGCATAGCACAAAAGATATTCTGTCCCAGGTGGATATATGTGAGATTGAAATGCTGTGGGAGATTTCTGAGCAGTTTTCATATCCTCCCAAGTCTTATTCTCAGCGGACTGTAGGATAGAAGCCGCATCCTTCATCAACTCCTTTTCAGCAGCCAACATGGAAGATATGAAACTGGATATTCCCCGTCCCAGATGATGGTATGAGGAGTTCTGCTGTTTCAGGATCTTGTCGGCTTCTGCAATGTCATCGTTGAGTAACTTCAACAATGCCTGTTCAACCTGCAATAGATGCCGATCTTCTTCCTCGGCAACCATTGGGGCCGTAGCCTTAGTCGCACCTCTGAACCACCGGCTCATGTTGTACTTGGTATGGCACGTGTGTTGATTCCTTGGGAGATATATTTCCGTAGTCCACCCGGATCAGACGGGAACAATACTCATGGATTTGGGACAATTCAGCCTTTCTAGCTGCACCTTGGTCATAAGATACAATAAGATTACAAGCAGAAGTTTGAAACGGCAGCCTCCGCGGTCGAGGAAGATGTTGAGGAAGGAAATATTTGAACAGTCAGCAACGCGATAGAGCGGCGGCGGCACACTAAACGAGTCAAAAGAGGTGGGATGAATTTGCGTCCGGAGGAATACAGTATCAAAAGAAGACCGATTTCCCCAGAAAAGCAGAACTTCACAAGAAGTAACAGTAAAAGCTAGATCAAATTTCCACTCAGCAAAAGATCCCCACGCCGCCATCGAACAGGCCCCGACGGCGACTTAGATCCATTTTGGTCGCGGCCTAGTGGGGTTTCTTGCTGACTCGTTCGGTTGCAGCATCTCAAGCTCGCTCGCATTCGTTTTCAAGCCGAGCTCTTGACATACAAATCAGCCTCAAACACCACAAGCGCATCACCTTACGAAACCTTCCAAAATCCATATCCACAACTTTCAGCAGTCATCTGTACACATACCGTGCCCTCGTCATACGCGTAATCGATATGTCGGCTGCACCAGCATCAGGCGCTGCGCCGGCCAGCAAGGCTGTTGCCACAGACAAGAGCGACGAGTCAGTAAAGGATAACAAGCCTACTGCTGCGCTGGAGGAGGATGATGAGTTCGAGGATTTCCCAGTTGAGAGTATGTTCATAGTTTCTCCTTGGGATAGCAGAAGAGATGAGTCTGGAGGCCTCGAGCAGAGGTCTGGCTTGGATCGAGACTAATGCTCGTTTGGCAGATTGGACACAAGAAGAGACCGAGGTACCGGGCGACAACACACATCTGTGGGAGGAGAGCTGGGATGACGATGATACGAGCGAGGACTTCTCTGCGCAATTGAAGTAAGCAGCCTCTTGAATAAGTTGTGTTCTACAAGCTAATCATTTGTCTAGGGAGGAGCTTAAGAAGGTTGAGGCGACCAAGAAGCGTTGACGAGATTCGATCATGGGTACGGATATAATGGCTAGATGGAGTTTGGGGCTTTACTAGAGACCACCATAAAAGGGTAGCATACAAATGGCATCACTGGTCTTCCGCATAGGCGTACAGAGTATATGGGATAGTTTCGTTGGGATTGTGATATGAGCTATGTACGAACGTGCACTCATCAACTTTCATTTTCATTATAGGCTGGACTTGCTGGGCCGGTCTTGACTGGAATCAGAGGAAGCCGCTTTGTCTGCATTTGTTTACTTACTCGACAGAGCAGTGACACCTGGGAGTTCCTTGCCTTCGAGCAGCTCGAGAGAAGCTCCACCTCCGGTTGACACATGGCTGAGCTTGTCCTCAACACCGTATTTTGCGGCAACAGTTGCGGTATCACCTCCACCAATGATGACGATCTTGCCATTCTGTGCTGCGTCAACTGCAGCATCGAGGGTAGCCTTGGTTCCCTTCGCAAAAGCATCGAATTCAAAGACTCCTGGAGGACCGTTCCAGAGGATGGTCTTAGCCTTGTTAATAGCATCCTTGTAGAGCTCAATACTCTTAGGACCGCAGTCAAGACCCATCCACCCGTCTGGGATACCCTCCGAATCAGTAGCAGTGCCGGTCTTAGCATCCTTAGCGAAGTTGTCCGCAGTAATGTAGTCGACTGGGAGAACAAGCTCGACATTGTTCTTCTTGGCCTTCTCAACAAGATCCCCGACAGTCTTGCTGCCAGCCTCGTCAAACAGACTGTTTCCAATTTTGACGTTCTCCAAGGTCTTCTTGAATGTGAATGCCATGCCTCCGCAGATGATCAAGCTGTTGACCTTGCCGAGCAAGTTGTCAATTAGCTGGATCTTGTCAGATACCTTAGCCCCTCCGAGGATAGCCAAGAAAGGACGTTGAGGGTTCTCAAGAGCTTTGGCAAAGTACTCGAGCTCCTTCTTCATGAGGAAACCAGAGGCCTTCTGTGGGAGGTCAACTCCGACCATGGAGCTGTGAGCACGATGGGCAGTTCCAAAAGCATCGTCTGCATAGAATTAGCTATTGCCTTTGCCGTGAACGTAAAACTTACTGATGAAAATATCTCCCAAAGCAGTCAAACCTTTTCTGAACTCCTCGACCTTGGACTTATCTGCCTTAACCTTCTTTCCGTCAGCATCCTTAGAGCTTCCCTCCTCCTCGGCGTGGAACCGCAAGTTCTCCAAAAGAACGACTTGTCCGCCACTAGCCTTGTTGACGATATCCTCTACCTCCTTTCCGACGCAGTCGGGTGCGAACTCGACCTTCTTTCCATCCAAGAGCTTCTCGAGCTCTGGAACGACTGGCTTCAGGGAGTATTTGGCTTGCACCTTGCCGTCTGGGCGGCCGAGATGGGACATGAGGACCACGGCCTTTGCGCCATTGTCAATGGCATATTTGATTGTTGGGACGGCTCCGGCAATACGCTGAGTGTTCGTAACTTTCTTATCGGAGTCGAGAGGGACGTTGAAATCGACCTGTATTGCGGAGCAGCTGTCAGTGGCATGCTGATGTCTGTATTTGTTGAAGCAGGGGAGCAACTTACTCTGATCAACACCCGCTTGCCCTTGAGGTCAACATCAGTAATTGAAAGCTTGTTTGAAAGAGACATTTTGGCAATTTTTAACTTTAGAGTCTTCTGAGGTTCTGAAATGAAGTTGGGACTTTGTAGGGGCTTTAATGCCGTTGAGGGGGGATGTGACAAAAAGCAAGAAGGGGTGGGCTGCTGCCCCTCTATCGAATCTTGGTGGGGTGAGTGGCTCTTCCGACGACAAGCACCACCTGGGATCATCCAATGAAATCGATGAGCTGTCCTGGCTGAAGAAACTTCAAGACAACGAGGTATTTATTTACTTCTGTTCTTGAAACTGTTGATATTGCAGTTTTAAAGCAAATTTTTCACTTCAAACGCCTGGCAATATTCCATACTGGTCAAAACAACCCAATTCGCTTCCCAACTCCTCAGGCCCTCATAGCCTGATGCTGGGGTCATAAAATCCTTGTTACTCCCGAATGTCCATCTTAGGTATGCCAAACCTGTTTGGCATTCCCAAGCCATGTTCAGTGTTTCATCTGTAACGCCGTTTCCCAAATGCCTCGTTGTCCTCTATACTCGCCCTGACCTGAACCGAAATCAATCAAAGCAAACGGATATTGGGCGATTGAGGTGCTGACCGAGCATCCAGTGCTTCTTCAGCAGCATTGGATAGAGAGAGATAAGCTGTCCATGCAATACCAACTGTGGATACAAATGGCTGTCATGATAGTCAACATAAACACCATCCTCTGTGAAGAACTAATTTGGACTTACTAGCTGGAACTGGATTGGCATGATGCGGAAGTTGATGATTTGTACAGCGGGCCAGACCATGAAGTTTGCCTTCAAGGTTGGCAGATACATATCACGTAGCTTGTGTGATACTGCTCGGCGCCCTCCGCCTTCTGCAATTGTCATCACAGTGAAGAAAGTCGCGATACCTGGAAACAAAATCAGCATCCCTTGTCTCTGTCCCCCAAAATAGGGACAACATACCAACAGGCGCAAAAATAAGTTGATCGAACGCAACCATCTTGACTGCCGGGCCTAATGCACTTGTCTTCGTGATCGGAAAAGCTCTGGATAAGAATTGGAACCACTTGAACTGCACAGGAGCCATCATAAAGCCGTATGCCATGAATCTCGTCAAACGCTCGAAATCAAATGGTGGCGGTAGGTGTTTGATGTTGGGAATGAGCTCTTGGTCCGTCAGGGGATTCTTCCTGTCCAGCTCGTGGATCTCGATAGCAACAGTGTCATCCTTCGTTATTCCTCCTGGCTTCCGCAGAGCTGAGAGTCGGATTGCGGTGATCGACTGTGCTACGGTATCTGCTATACCCCCCAGTACCGCGTTCGTGATCATCATCGTGAGCACTGCGTTGATGTTAGAATACATCTTCTTTCCGCCATTTCTGAAACATACCTGGACGGTCTGCATAGTAGCTGTTGAACTTGGCTATCAGTCTCGCAACCATGGCGAGTTCTATCAGGAAGATAACGGTGTGTACGAGTGGCTGTTCCCGAGAGTGTCAATCAGCCAATGTGTCGTGCGTGCGAAGCCACGAATGCAGTTGCAACCAGAGCAATGCAAAGGCGAACTCGCACCTCTGAGGGAAATCACTCACCACTCTTCCGTAGATATATTTGCTATTCACGGAGCGCATAAACCGCCTCCTTGGTATTTCTAGGACCATTTTTGCAGGCTTTGTTGGAAGGAGGCGAGGGAGATTGGATCGAAGATGAGCTCAATAAAAGGATGACGACAGTGGTACTGAGCTGCCGATCCGGCTCGTGAGGAGGGTCTCGGACGGGATCGCTGGGCGTGCAAGTTGTACAGGACAGCTCGAGACCGATTCACAGATATGGACGCTTACAGCTGTTATTTGATATCGTGATAAGAACAGCAGAGCAGAGCAGAGCAGAAAGGAAGGAAAGCAAAGCAAAGCAAAACAAAGCAAAGTAAAGCAAAGGGTTGGTGGCGCAAGCCCTTGATGAGAGTGTGGAGAACGCAGCTGTCTCCTTGTCTGGTCTCTCCTTGGGCGGCTCTCGGGAGCCTGATGCGAGGTGCTGATTCTAGCCAATATTGATTGGGCGGAGCCGTCTGTTTTCCAACGACGATCGAGAATCCTTCATGTAACAAACGAGGCACAGTACTTTGGCGGGTGGACGCGATTCTCTATCTGTTTAGTGGCTATTAACCTGTGATATAGGCGCGATGAGTAACAGAACTCAACCTGACGCCAACGTTTGGCTGTTTCAAACTCTCGGCTGGTTTCATTGACAGACGACGAGGATCGAGTGCCTGTGCTTGATTAGGACGATGCCTGCTACTCAAACCCATCCGAGTCATGTGAGAAGTACACGTCAATTTTTATAGCATAAAGTTCGATGTGTAGGGCAAGATATGGATTATTCTCATATATCGAGACCACTCGGAAAATGCGGCTCCGTACAAGTACTACAGAGATGCGTGAACAATCAACTCGCTTCAGTAGATCTACAAAGCCTGGACAATTCAATGCGACTTTCTCTTGCGCTCACTCAGTATTCTTAGGGAATCGTCTGTCACAGGAATAAATCAAATCGAAAATCTCGGTTGTTATTTAGGACTGTTACTTGCATTAGACGCCATCAACAGCATATGTCAACATCTAAGCCAAAATCAGCGTGCTCGCTTAATAGTCTAAGTAGTGCGACCTGAAGACAGTGCGAAAAGGCACTGGCCCATATCAACATGCTGAACTATGTAGCAGCATTTCGAAAAGCCATTTCTTAACTCCTAACGATTTCTGCCCAGGTTTTCTAGTCATCACCAGGACTGTTCCCTGTTAATCCCTGCCCAGATCATCTAAAGATATTGACCGAACTCCTGGAGTATCCCACCATGTTTGGGAAGTTACTATAGTCGGGCGTGAAAAGGATAGCATCATTACAAGCGCTTCCCAACGAGGTACTGTTTCATAAAATTCGTTAGCCTATCCTGCAATTGTGTAGTCCCACTTGAAATCGTATCTCTCTTCCGGCGATTTCAGACAACCAGCAGCCAAGGAAACAAGAAAACTCACTTGTTAAGCCAAGCCGGCTCCCAATAATGCACACCTCTCCCCAGCCCATACGGCACCGCTTTCACGATCTCAATGACCTTCTCCGTCCATGTAATCTGTCCTTGGATGCTGTACGGGATTTTAGGCTCTGAAGACTCCGGGATAGGATTCCATTGGCCATTGCAAACTGCTGGGTAGTCTGTTTCGACGACCTGGAGGGGTTTACGGTATTGCTTTGCGAGGGTATTGAGACTTGTTTTGAGATTGGAGAATGTTGCTGCCGTACTGTAGAAGACTTAGCTTTGCTTCTATGAGGGTATGAGATATTGAATCAGAGTTCACCGATGTCTGATCTGAAGATATGTCGCTGCTACCTGAGATATTGGGTCTTCTAGGACAAAAGAACCGGTATACATACCCATAGAAAGGATAAAACGATACTCCAATAGTATCAAACGCACTTTCAGGAACACCGTTCGCAATAAGCGCTCCATACCACCTCTGCTGCAATGTAATGTTCCATCCGTTGTCGACATGTATCATAACGTCTGGTTTTCTCACACCTGCATGGATCGCATCGTCCACACCGGCTCTCGCAGCTTTATACAGCGTCGCTAGGCTTGAAAAGTTTGCAACCGTAGCAGACCAAGGCTGGATATCGACATCGACGTATCCGATGGGCCAGAGCATGCCGTGCCGGATCTCGTTGCCGAGGGCGACAATGTCGAGGTTGATGCCGGCTTTTTTAAAGGAGATGAGTGTCGATTTGACGTAGGTTCGTAAGGTTGAAGCGAGAGGTCGGAGTGTTTCTGGCCATGCTGCTGGAGGCTTCAAGGAGATTAGCGTTGTAAAAGTCAAGGCCCTCGATCAAGGCGTCGAATTCCTGTGACATGAACCATGGAGATTATAAGTAGAAGAAAATACAAACCGGCTGCTTGTTTGGATCTGCCCAGTAATCGCTGTTCGTAATCCAATTCAGATATCAACTTCGCCAAAACGATACCTGAAACTTACGAAAAGTGAAAATCGAGATATATCTTATACCCCTTCCTCTGGAACCGTTTCGCAAGAGCAATAGTATACTCCAGCCCATTCGTCCCACCAACGGGATTAACCCAGATTCGCAGGCGAACGGTATTCATTCCGCCATCGTCTAAGATATCTTCTACAGGTCTGGTGAGATTGTGCCTGGCTGTATCTTTGAAAGTAGAGCCGCCATCCTCTAGTGTCTTGAGGGAGCTTAGGTCGTGCCCTTTATAGAAAAATGGTTTGTTGTTCGACCTAAAGATTTTAGCATTGAGTCGGTTCAATGTCTGACATGGAATCTGGACATTGGAAGGCAGCATAAGCCACTTACTCGGAAAGAACAGATGCGGCTGAAAAAGCCGGCAGAGCTAGAGCTAGAAGTACGGCAAGGCGCATTTCGAATAACTTTAGGTGGAGCGGTGCTGGGACGCCGGACTGTACAATTAGAAAGGCAATGGCCCAGTCCTGTATTCTTCAGACGGATCAGCGAACAGCAGCTTCTCTTGCTTAAATAGAACCTGATGCTCGGTAGTTGGAGTAGCTCATATCACCAGCATGTTCAAGCAAGCTGCCAGGCACTTAGTTAAAGGGCCTGGTGCGCCTGAGCTCCGAATGACAGCACACCCAGAATATTCCCACCATACAAATTAAGATATCTGGCCAGGCATCAGACTAACGATACGAACCTGCGGGGTCCCGCATTATGGCTAACATACACTGTTGTGGATATCATTTTGTAAATCGCCGCATTTCTTCCGTGAGTCTCGTTGGTATTGGTGCGCATTTAGCTTTTCCAAATAATCGAATGGGGCCATACCACATCTGGCAGGTCGAAATGCCGACTCAATCGCAAATATGTTTGCCGGGAAAGCTGCCAGATCTGCCTGATCCCACGTTCGGCAGATCATCCGAAATGCCATATTCTATTAACGTCTCCATAATACCTGTCATGGCCAGCCTTGGTATTAAAAATGCCGCACAGTCGTACGACGTACACTGCTGAACATATACATAGACTTTGAGGAGAAGAAATCGAGAGTATTATTCCTGTTTCACCCCAACGAGAAAGGAGGAGATATCCTAAGGACCACAACTCCGCCCAGAGTTCAGTAACAAATGAGCCAAGCCACCTGCAAATGCAATGGAATGCAATGCAATGCAGACATGTGTATACCCAAACCCAAACCCCAAAAACACTTTCCAACAAACCTTGCAATGCTCTCAAACAAGCTAAAAGCTCGAATGCCAAATGTGCCGAGTACACGTTATCCTTCCAATGAAGCTAAAATGAAATGGTCAACAGTCCGAAGACGGCCACAGCCTTGGCCCTTACCAGACAGAGCCAGAAGTGAAATGATGTCAAGGAAATAAGAGGTTCCACGTACGACAGCCATTAGAAGCAGAACAGAGGTATATCAACCGCGAAAAACAACAACGAGAAAACGCTGTACTGTACAAGAAAGCAGCAAAGCCGGAGAAGAAAGAAGATCCACCTCGATCAATTACTGGCGCCAACTCCTCTACTGGCTTGATGCAACCAGACGGATACTCGCGGAAACGACAAATTACCATATCCTCCATTATATCCTCCCTCCTGCAGAAGCTGATCACACTTTGTTATTTTGAATGTTCATGATGCCATACACAATACATTTATGTCATGTGTATTTGTACTCATCTCTCGGTCAAGTTCGTAAGACGTAGTGATCGGTAGTTTTCGAGTTTTGTTCTCATTGATAACCCCAATTACCACCAGATCCTCCTGGTGGTTGCTGCCCTGCCCAGCCTTGAGGTCCAGGCTGAGGACCAGATGTGTTTGGTTGCATGAACTGCTGTGAACCTTGGTCAGGCTGGTAAAGGCCACGACCTGGTGCTGGATAGCTCTGGCCCATGCCTTGCATACCTGGATACTGCAAAGCTGGCTGCATCTGAGGGTTGCTTCCAGACTGGCGAAGCTGTGGTGGAGGCTGATGTGGCAATTGTTGAATGTGAGGGGATTGCTGAGAACCATGAGAGGCATATCCAGGGAAATGTTGCGGAGATTGCTGGGGTTGGGAAGGTGGCCACATTTGATTTTGTTGGAAGTTATAAGTGTTTCCTTGTCCAAGTCCGCTTGGTCCGAGTGGGAGGCCTGGTGATCTTCCCATTTGATCCGGTCGCATGGTACTTGGAGGTGCCGTTCTCATCGGGCTCTGGGCTACTGGATTTGGCTGATGCGGAGGCTGTGAATATGATTGAGCTGCTATCATGTGATGAGAAGTTTGCTGAGGCAGACTCGGTTGCTGAACACCAGTCTGCGTGGTGCGTGGGGATTGCAAAGCTTGTGTGGGTGGCAGGCCATCGTTGGTCCCCACTGGTTGTGGTGCAATGTTGGGAGGTGGAGCTTCGTGGCGCTGTCTCCAGCGCTGGTCGAGATACTCACTGCTCCTGTTTCGTTGCAAATTCACCGATTTATTGTACTCAGCAGCATGGTGAGCTTGCGTAAGGAGCTCCTGGGGAGGGCTGGTCTGTGTGCGGTCCTGGTACGCTGGGCCAGTGATCTCCTGGCGGGGCCGTTGAATGTTGCTAAAGTCTCGTTGACGCATGTCAGGCTGCTCCGGTGCCAGCGTGATCATGGGAAGGGGAGCTACTCCGCCTGGAATTCCCATGAGGCCAGGCTGGACAGTTTGTGGTTGGGGATGGACACCGCCAAAATGTCCAGGATTGTTGCTGTAGACTATGTCACCATGGTGGGCTAGCGTCAAAGACGCGCTTGCATTAGCCTCTGCGGCGGCAGCGTCCCTGGCTTTGGCAGCGCCTGGCCTCTTTTCTCCAGCAAGATCTTCTTCGGTGAAGCCTTGCTTCTTGGCTTTGGTCTCCCAGTAGTCATCCCGTACCCTCCGTCCATTGACAATGACTCTGCTTCCAAACTGTCGGAACATGGACCGAGCCGTGACTATAGCAATCTGTCGCGAGCGATAAGAGAATGGTAGGATCTCCTGGTGGATCAGATCCTCCTTCTCCGCCTGAGTAGCAATAATCTTGTACAACGACCTATTCTTGTTGAAAAGCAAGTACGAATCTCGATATCCTAGGACCCTCGCGCACTCAGTGGCTAGCATGAACAGTTTATCTCCTCTATTTGGCACAAAAAATGTCCGGCATCTGTAATCGCGCCCGTCTAGAAGCTGTCCAGTAGCTGTGACCTTCTTCTCGCCCGCCTCATCATATTCTCGCGGGATGTATTCATCTCCTTCCGGTCCCAGCTGGTCAGTTGTATGGTCTCTCACGGTTGGCAGTGCCTTGATGACGGTCTTGGTGGGAGTGGTCTTTGGTGGCGACGCTTGAGTAGGAGTAATGTTCGTTAATTGAGAGGGAAGGGGTACAGTCTGCGACTGAGGGGTTTGCGGGGGAAGCTGTGACAGAGGCATTGAGGATTGTATCGGACTCTCTGGAACACCTGGAGGTCTTGACTTCATCGGCCGCCCTCGTTTTCGCGGCTTTGAGTCACCTAAAATGAAACATCATCAGTAAACTTGTCATAATTTGCAGTCGCACAGCACATGGCAGTCGCAAAGGAATCAGATAGATGTGGAACCCATCAATCACTGGCGACCACATACCGTCATCTCCAACAAGCTGATCGCCTGTATCGTATGTTTCCGGCGAGCGAGAACGCTTGAGGCTCCGCGGGTTCGGGCTGGTATCTGGCGTAATTGTCGCGGTATTGTTCGACAGTTGACCTACATCAGAACCCAGAGTCAGTGGCCATTGATAACTCAACATCATCGCGAGAAACAGTCTGCAACAAAAATCGCAAGCAAGTTGCGATTCCCGGCGAATCGTGCAAGATTATGCGACGAGCATGCGATGTGATGCGCCGCGCTGCGATGCGATAGGAGAGGAGAGAGTAATACCTGAATTCAATACACCGGGGTTGATCGTGCCCAAGCCGTCATTGCCACCGTTTGTTGTTTGCGCCGAGTACATCCCGTCTAACGGACCGCTGCACCGACAAGAGACGTCAAGAGATCTCCTATGCGAGGAGTTTCTGATACTACTCCTCGAGCGCGGTCGCGCCTAGGTAGGTCGAGAGAGCGCTGGCTGGCATAGAACTGGAGCTGGAGCTGCAGCATGCAATGCGCGTGGGCGGAAGGAGGCCTGCCTTGCTTGCACCTACAGTGTGGCCTGCTGCGAGCAGCCGTTGATTGGCGCGAGGGAGAACGGTCGTGTCGGTTGAGTCGAGTCGAGAACCGACCATGAATTGCGGACGAACTGTTCGACAGTCTTGCGAATAGCCGCTGGCGGTTTGTGGGTTGGTTGCAGAGTACAGTCAGGTCGATGTTTGATTGATAGAGTTGCCCCAGACTGCCCAGTCCGCGTGCGGTGCCTAGGTATGATGGGTGGAGTTCCAGCGGCGGGAACAAGGAGGGGCGAGCGGACGACTCGCGACTCGCGAGAGGCTCTGGCAGGCGGCCTAGTGAGGATCGCAGCGCAAACGCAGCGCAGCGCAGCGCAGTAGTTGCAGTACGGTGCAGATGCAGCACGGTGCTGCAGTGGGGACGGTACCGTACGGGAAAATCAGTTCCCTGTCAGCCAGGTTATCTCCTGCAACACAGTTCGACGCGGCGACCGAGGCTGGATGGGAGGGTAGGAGAGGGGAGAGAAGGGCAGGATGGTCTGTTGGAACGAGAACGAGAACGACGCGCAGTAGTATCGACGGTGTACTGTACGTGCTCGGAACGAGATGATTGATCGGTCGCAACGCCGCGAAACACAAGGTGAAAGCTGCCTTGATTGAGTGGCAAAGCCGACAAAATATGGGGAGCGGAGTGTTGCCTCTCGTTCTGTTTCTTGGGAGTCGTTGGCCGCTCCACTGCCTGTGTACCGGATAGGCTGGACACCCGAAGCAATATCAATGGCCAGTGGCCGGCGTAGATGTCCTTCGTCTTTGCACGTTGGCGATATCGAGATCGGTGACCGTGAGAGGCTCGGGAGCTCCAGCGCAAGCAGGCTGAATCCAAGAGGCTTCTTTGCTGACAGACAATAACAAGTGATCCAGGCAAGCCCCGAACTACGACAAGAACCGATTTGACGTTGATCGATGCGATAGATCCCGTTGGTCCCCAAGCCACAGCTCGTTTGTCAACCGGACGTCAGTCAGTAGACTCAGTACTTATGTACCTCGGAGCAAGCAGTACCGTGGGATCTGGGACGGCGAGGGATATGTCTCTACAAGCTTAGTTTCGTTCTTCGAGACACTGTTTTGTAAAGAGCAGATTCGCAACGCGGCTACAGAGCAGAAGCATGCGCCGAGTCTATTCTTGACCTTGCGGGAACTCGGAAGGCTGCCAGTAAGGTCTTCGTATGACCTGAGTGACTGGAAGTAGTCACGACAGACAAATCAAATGTCAATGTCAATGATGAAGAGGCGCTCTCTTGCCCGTGGGATAGGAGGGATCGCTTGGAGTAATAGTACTAAGTGTAATCGAAGAGAGGAGGAGATCAGCCTGCGGACCGCATCCCAGCACGTACAGCTGCTAGTGCAAACAAGATATGAGGGGTCCGAATAGGGCAATAGGGCAATAGGGCAATCGGCGCAATATAAATGTCAGCGAACATTCTGAGGATCCAAAGCGAAAGCGCCCTGACCCGGCGTGGCGTGGCGTGGCCTGGCCTGCCCCGTTCTCTTCTCGGAGAGGAGGAGTAATGGGGAATACTCGGTCGGTCACTTGATATCTCAGTAGCGGCATCGTTTCTGGAAAATATACTGCCCGATGTGGCATAACGTCTCACCCCCCTATTCCGGCCACCCCCCCATTCCGGCCACCTCGCTTAATTGCAATACTTCCTGTTTAAGACTTAATAACTTTATTCAGCGTCAACTTTTATACAAGATATTATAGATTCTGATTCTCCTCCTAATTCTGATTCTTCAGATTTAATTTAACGCTCCCTAGCTACAATTTAAGCCTCTTTAATAGCACAGATTGTTACAAACTTGGAATTTAGACTAGTCTTAACTTTTCTCTTTTTCCTTAGCTTTAATTACTTTAATCTCTCTTCTAGCTCTTTAATCTTTATATTTGCCTTCCTTAATTTGTATTCCTTCTTATTAATCCCTTTTATAACCTTCCTAAAAAGTAAGCGTTATATCGGAAGTTAGTTATATAATATGCTTACTAGAGTACGAATCTATAAGTATAGATCTTTTCATACCTTTAGAGTATATAACTTAATTAAAGTATTAGAAACCTTCAGAGGTTCTATTAGCGTCTCTTAAGGCTTTGAAAGTGTTAGATTTATCGATTTATTACTATTTTCTAATAGTAAAGGGCTTATTAATAGCTTAGCAACAGATACCAGCTATAGACCTATAGTTCTCTACCCTGATTTAATATTAGAAGGTGTAAAACTTTCTTAATATACCTTATAGTAGTAAACAAGAAAATTCCGCTTACCTATTAGTGTAAAATCGATTAAAGAACTTAACTTTTATAGTTCTTTCCGGTAAGCACGCTTAAGTGCAGAGAAAACTATCAAATCGAGAGGTTGTAAGACATATGACATATATATAGGTAAAAATAAGAGGTAGATATTATATTCAAGGCACTTCTAAAGGAATTCTGTAGTCTAGTAGCTCCTATAGCTATCTAGAATAAAGAGTCTTACTGAATAGTCACGTGGTTCTATCTAAGGGATAAACACTTTTTCTAACTACTCTAGAGCCGTAGTATCAGTAGTCTACCTATTTTCAGTAGCTATGAAATACTAATCGTTAAATATTTCCAATTAAGATAGAAACTATTATTATTAGACTAACTTTCCCTTGTAAATTATAAGAGATTTAGTAGAGGCTCTAATTGCAGAGACAGATTCGAGGATTAATATCTAACTATATAAACTAGGCTATTTCTCTTAAATCTTACGCTTTTTAGCGTAGCTTATAATTAGACTATTAAGACTATAACCTTCTATAACACCTATCTCGTTCATATTCTATCGTTAGCTAGGTAGAATAGCTTTAATAGCCGGGATTTCTAATTTTTAGAACTAAGGCTAAATAACTTTAGAATAAGTATTATTAACATATATAGAATCAACGTATATCTACTTTTTAGTCTTAAGAATAGGATTCCGAGCTAAAAATCGTATTATCTAGTGTTTTCCGAGTAGTAAGTGATCCCTTTAGAGAGCTAGAAGCCTCTCTCTAAAAACCCGAATCTATACGTGCGTAACTCTATAGCTAAGAGCCTCTTGATTTAAAATCCAATCGGCTAATTGATTCTCTACTACTATAGGTAATCTTTACAAGTAGCTAGCAGCTTCTTAATATAACTAAGTCGTTACGTTACAGCCTTAAAGAGTAGACCTTAGAATACCCTACTCACATGATACCTTTTATATAAACTTGCTATTTGCTACTTCTTCTAAAGCGCATATAATATTATATTCGGTATATTAAGGCTTTATAATATAAATAAGTTGCATTCTAGATTTCAAGAAAATCGATAAGAGGATTAGAATTTAATTAATTGTTGAAGTTGACAGGTAAGAGTGGCGGTGAGGTTAAGCGAGGTAGCCGGAATAGGGGGGTGGCCGGAATAGGGGGGTGGGACGTTAAACGAGCGAGCGAGCGAGCGAGCGAGACAGACCTCGGGAGGCAAGTAGCAGGGCAGGGCACGGCAGGGCGGGGCGAGGCTGGGCTGGGCTGGATGGATTCCATTATTCGACGTGAAGACTAACCAAACCAAACCAAACCCCGCGACAAGTTCGATGAGCCAGAGCAACTGCACTGCACTGCAATGGACTAGGGAGAGCAAGAGCAGACGAGGAATTTACATGTACCAAGAACCAGCGCGCCCCCGCTGAGCCACTTCCTGCAGTAGCATCCGTTCTTTGGAGACAGCCGGGATCGACCTTCCCTTACTTTACCATACCGATGTCTTTCGGCACGAGCCTGCGGTGCAGATGCACAAGACTTGCTGTGAGTGTGAGGGTGAGAGTGAGCGAGCGATGAACCATTGGGGCGCGCGAAGCGTCCATCCTCAGAAGTAGAAGCAGAAGCAGAAGCAGCAGCAGCACAAGCACGCACGGAACAGGACGGACATGGATCTGCTCAAGGCAGCCGTGCCGAACATCAGATCGCAAGCTGGCTTTGCTCTGGGCTGCCTTCCTGGGCAAGGAGTAATCATGACAAGAGAGCAGGGGACAGGCTTGCAGGGCAAGGATGGAGATGGATGATGTTGACCGGGTGGGCCACAGATGTCGCAACCACCTGGCACCTGGCACCTGGCACCTGGGCACTTGAGCGAGAGACACTCAGAGAGGGCATGGATGAGGGAGTTGGGTTTGTGTTGATGAGCTTCAGCTTTGAGGGGATTGATTGGCTGACTGGCTGATTAGGTAGGTAGGTAGGTAGGTAGGTAGCGTAGCAGGTATTCAGGTTAGGGTCCGGGTAGGTAGGGAGGTAGGGTAGGGTAGGTAGCTGGGGCCCTGGGGGTGGCTCGCAATCATCGCGGGCGGGGGCGGGCGGGCACTGAGCAGCCTGTGGCAGCACCTGCAACTAAATTCCCCTTAGTCCCACCCCCCACCCCACACCACACCATACTTACCACCCGTCCTCCGTCTACTACTACAGTACAGTGACCACCACGACACTATGGCACCATGCCATCCCATCCCATCCTAGCTTCCAGCAGCACAGTAGTAAATTACAGTACAGTAGAATTTCTAGAGCGAGCGCCACGGGCTGGTCATTTTGCAGCTATCATGGCTGGCTAGAGGCGCTATTCAGTGCCGTATCCGGAAAGAAATCGCCATGAGTCGCGGGACTGAGACTGGCTGAGCCTAGCTGGAAGCGAAGCCATATATGAAATGAAATACTGTACAACAACAACAACAACAACAACAACACAGGTACAGTAACTAGGAACTGCGCTCGAGGAGACTGAGGATTTGAGTAGAGTTGTCTTGGAATGTATGGAGGCGGCGATAGCACGCACTCATGCGGATAGGGAGATAACATCATCCTTGGCTGTGCCATGGCGGCCTAGCCCTGCTTGACATGATAACGCGAATGGGTAAGGAAAGCTCGAGCCTGCTACTGGTCCGTTGAAAGGTACTGTCCTGGATTGGACTTTTATCATCTCTATCCAGTCCAGCATCCACTGTATCCAGGTTGTCTTGCTGCCGTGATCGTTGGACACTCCTGACCCGCCATAAAAGGATGACCCACGGTCTTGGGAGACGAGGGAGGATGATGATGGAGGAGATTGTTGATGCTCCTCTGCATCTTTCGCATCTTTCAGAGATCTCATCCGCCTGACCTGCCTGTTCGTTATATTAACCCTGATATACTTCGTGAATATCAAGAATTCCATTGAGAAGACATATGTGTGGCTGGACCCTAAAACCCTCTGCAGATGACTCGCCAGCAGGGGCTAGATCCATCTTCTCTCCCTCTCCTCTCATTGATCAACTAGAGCCGCACTTGCATATCCTCTCAGTCTCTAGCCCATGTGACCGTATGCACGATGTAATGACGGCGGCATTCTCTGGGAATAAGGCCCCTGTAGACTGTTTTCCTGAGGGTGTGGAGCAGCGCCCGTTCTGTCAGATGGCGGAGCGGGGGCTACAGCCCAGGAAGCAAAGACTGCAAAGCCTACGCCTAAAGGGCCAGCTCGGCGCGTAGAAGGCTTGCCAATATGCAGAACATACCCTCTACATCAGCCGTACCGCACCCAGGAAGGAGTTGTAGAAGCACTGCCCACCCACCTGAATCTCTGAATCATTGGATTACTTCCCCAATCGAGTCTGAGCTTCTGAACGATTCCCGTTCTCTTGAGATCCTGTTCATTCCATACCCATACCTGCCGCGGGAGCTATCGAGGCAAGCATGGAGAAAGTTGCAGATGGCCACGGGAGATCTTCTGCATCACCTCCGCACTCACTCACACCTTTCACTTAAGCTATGCTGCCCACCCATCCATGCTTCCAACTTCATTAGTTGCATCGGGAGATGATAAGGAGCTAAGCTATCCTTCGCTTCTCCACATTTCAAGGAAAGTCCTTTCTGAGACATTATGATACGAGATTTGCATTCTCCCTTCGTATCTCGATGATGAGTGAAACAAGTCACTTGTGACTCTTTGGCGCCCGGGATTGACATTAGAGCTATAGAAAACGTCCTGCTTTTGATTATTCATGCATGAGTAGATGGAAAATTCCTTGCTTGGTTACAAACGGTGCAGAGTAAATGTCTCACTGGTGACGAATCGGAGGCTTTTCAGCCAGAATAGACGAGGTCTGGAAGGAATAGGAGACATCGGATGTCATTTTCAATTTGTTGATGTTTGAGGTATGCCTTCAGTTGAGCATGTACTGCATGTCGCAAGTGCACATCAACGATAAAACCTCACCAGATAAGCACCAGCCTTGAAATTCATCATCAAAAGGATACTTTTAGCGAAGTCATTGGTGGAATCTCGACAGGATTTGTCCTGCAGAGTTTTGGCATAAAGTATGACTAAATGTCCGAGAGTGTTCGAGACGACGAGCCGATCCGGTACCAAGATTGAGGTTTGTTTCCATGTAGTCTGTTCGATACGATATGTGGATACCGGGCTTCGACGTCAACCGCATCTTGAAACTTCATCCACATACCCAGGCCTGAATGGTAGTATGGTCATGAGTGGTGGATTGTTCCACAATTTTGCTGGAAACACCTGCAAACTTGCATCTAGATGCCAGTGTTATGCCACTTTCCATTATCACAGGTGGGAACAAATACAGGAACAGATGTCCCTGTTGGCTCAAGATTAGCTGAAAGGTTGTAGCTGCCTCAGCTCATCAATATCCCACGTGAGATACACAATGACTCGGAATAACGGACCGGCCGAGAACCGCAGCTAAGTAAGACGGGATCCTCGGCTTCGACGCGACGAAAAGAACTGAAAGAGAATTCTAAAGAACAGGAGAATATTGATTTCTTCCGTGTCATAACCAGAAGATGGCTTATTTGACGCAACCTTCGAACCAAAACGACAGTCAATATATCGACAACCAAAGGCCACTTTCTCCAAGTTTTTCATGCAAACAAAAGAGTAAACTTGAATAGCTGGATCGTGGAAGTCATGTGGCTCAGACTTGCCTTTACTACTTCATGAGTGCCAGTGCATTATCCAACGGCATCCATTCTGCTGCTTCCAGGTTACTGCTTGCACAGAAACACACGAAAAGCGATAGTAGATGAGCTTCCGCAGGCACACGTAGCATTTCAGTAGTATCTGGTCATCATCATTGCCTGTCTAGAGCCTCGAACAGAGGGATCATGAAATCAGTGTTGTCCCTTTAGTGCTTCCCAACTCCATCTTTGCTGTTCTTGCGCCGAATTGAATCTGGAATGGTCAGACATGGCTGCCAGAGCAATTTGGAACTTACGGCTCTTTTCTTCTCTTTTGCCACAGAGTGCAAACCTAAGTCACAAGCAAGCAGGCGCAAGACTTTTTTTCCAGGCTCAATATTTAGTTCTTGTTTCTCACCGGGTTGTTCTGATTGGAAGCCGCACTTTTTCCATATCGGGCTTTCAACAGCCCACTTAACAAGAGTTTCATCCAGATATGGAAATCGGGCCTCTCGGCCCCAGTGTGATATAACACGATCATCACGACCTAGGTTTCGCTTTCCAAGTCTATCAACATCGAGTTTCAGTTCCTCTAGGAGCCCAATAAAGCCTCTCCTATTGTATGCCGTTGCATGACGAGTGTAACCGCCAAAGAGTTCGTCTGCACCTAGTCCAGAGAGCAGAACACGAGCGGGTGTAGCATATGGGACTGGGGTGGCGTCTAAGCTCGACGTGGCCGTCCCAACACCACGAGCAGCAAAGTACAAAGCATAAGCTATAGAAAGATCCATCTCGGTATTGTGTGGAGAAATGAGACTAATAACTCTTGCCTTGTGCGCGATCGTTTCCGAATATGGCACGTCGACCTCATTTGGTCAGCTGATACCCGCTACAAAGATTGAGCTTCATGCTTACTGCGACAAATCGCCAAGTTCGAGCTGGACATACACACTGCAGTTCTCGAAATGCCTTTCTTCCTGTTTCTCTATCTGGGCAAACCTCGAACGGGGAGACGCCCGACGAGAGCGCCTCCGGAAGAGCAGCCTCAGTGTTACGAGTATCGACCTGCGAATGCTTGTTTGACCCTTTCCTCGGTCTTGCCATACTTTTCGCTGCTTGAACAACTCTTGGATTCTCGAAGGCAACATTTATGAGATCAATGTTCTGGTCGAATGGAAGTATATCGTCTGCCATGCGTGCCAGGACGGTACAATCAAGTCCTCCTGAGAATAGTACAGCCACACGAGCATGAACATCGAGATCATGGTTTAGAGGAAGTGGGATATTCTGAACTCTGAGGTTGAGAGACTCACTTAAGAGATAGCGCAGGTGTCTAACAGAATCAGTTTGACCATCCAGGACAAATTTCTCTTTCGGAACCGCCATATTAAAGACGCCCAAAGACAGTCCCTGAAATGAGTCAGAACGTGGCAGATTTTTAGACTTCCGAGGAGACCGTCTACTGAAGGGATACTTACAGAGACATCGGAATCTGCAGTGGCCCAGTTGTGTTTGTAGGTCGGCGCAATTTTTGTGGACCAGTCCTTGGTCGTAATCTGAGACTCTTCTTGCAGGACGCTTTCGTCACAAGAAAGCCGATAGATTCCGCCGGCTTCAACTTCTTCCCAGGAGCCATTCTCACCTGAGATACTGCACAGTTCAAGAATACTGAGATCAGGGTCATACTTGACAACAAGAGAACGTCGTCCAAGACGATCTCGACCGAAATACAGCTGGCCATGCTTTTTGTCCAGAAAGACAAAAGCAAAGGGCCCTGATATGCTTCGCAACACCTCAAGGATAGCAATAGTACTGTCGGACGCTAGCGTTCTGGAAGAACTTGCTTGAACGAGGAGATTGAACACAGCTTGACCGTCGTTACCTGTAACTGGATCTGGTCCAATCTTCCAAGCCTCGCCGTTCCAGCAAAGCGCTGAACCACTTGATGCATCGACAAACGGCTGAGGCGTGACATGGCCGCCTCTCAATGCCAGCACGGTTGACATGAGCGTGATGCAGTAAGGGGCTGCATCATGAGCATCAATCCGGGAGCGGTGGTCTCCTGTATGATCTGGACCTCTGTTGCAGAGTAAATGCTTCAAATTCTCACTTGGGACGTGGAAGCCTGTTCTCGAGATAACCGCATGAATGCCACACATTTCCGTAGTACTAGGCTGGGGAGACTTCAGTGCTGTTGTGTGGCCATGAGCAAGGCGTATAGGTAGGTAACAGGTCGACCGCGGGCGGTGCTGGAGTGAGGAGGAGAGGAGGCGAGGAGGAGAGGAGGAGAGGAGGAGGAGGAGGCTCGAGGGGAGGACGTCAGTGGAGTGGAGTGGACAAAGGCAGCGGCTCCTCCGCCGTGGCCTGGCGGGAAGAATAAGTACTTTGGAGCTTGGAGCTTGGGGCACTAGCGGCCGCAGCAAGGCGATTGGGTTGGGGTTCACGTGTGGCACGCCTATCTAAGTACCTACCTACCTAAGGTACCTAGGTTTGCACAAAATCAGTGTACTGTAGATAGACTCGTCGTATCACATACAATTAATGCTAGTGACCTTCCCCGTTGCACTGCTCATCCAAGGGCTATTGTGATTGACCCCAGTTTACTGTGCGAGCTTACTCGTACTTGTAGAAGCCCATCTCATCTCCAGTATTCTCTCGCTTCAGAGCAAAGCAATTCGCAAACACACTGCCCAAGATCGTCAAGGCGCGGCAAGCTGCAGAAGACGACCAGACTCGCAGCACCAGCCAGGAAACAGCACCGCAGATTACCAGGTGCCTTATTCATCCCCAATGACTGCGATTTTGCCCTCCGACTAGCTCGAACTCTCCTATGCGTCTTTGTGCAAGAAGCAGCCTAACACCTCTGTGCCCGGACGCAATATACCCCGCCAAAATCACACGTCGAAGCCACACGCCTTTGAAGAGGCGCCCGAGGGTGTATGTCTCCTCCCAGCCAGCCAGCAGAAGCCATCAACAGCAAAGATGAGCATCCAGAGAGGCCACTGTCCGGGGTAGCAGGTGCTTCTGGGCCCGACGAGGTTGGGCAAGAGGCTCAAGACACTGATGGTCTGGATATCTCGAATGCCAATGGCAAGGAAGCTAGTGGCGCAACTTTGTCTGACAGACAAGGCTCTCAAGTCAATATCGAAGGAATCAACAGACGCTCCATAGATGGTAACAAGATCAGCCAGAGGACTAGTGTTGAGTCAAGCGCGTTAGAAGAGGAAACCTCCCAAATCAATGAGGAAGGAAACAGTGTAGGAACGCCACCTATCTACGACCACATGGAATCCTCAACTGCGACTTTAAAGCCCGACATGCTGTCTGGGAACGTTCCTACGATGCAACATCTTTCTCCAGATGATAAGCCGTACCTCGATCCTACCCCCAAAACGCCATATTCGTCTCAGCCCCCCTCGCGCTCACCTTCCAATGCTGCTTCTATACCCCAATACTCCAGGTCGGTGGAACCGCCAGAGAGATCTCCAACAAGATCTGATGCCGGGTTTGACGAGAAAGCATCTACAAGCGGGGACGAGAAAGAGCATAACCCTAGGTCGGAAATACAGACAATAATGGACCAGTTCAGTGAGGAAGGGCAGGGACCTGGGCACGAAGAAGTTATGTCGCCTAGATTGGAGTTCGCTGGACCACTCCTTGGAAGTCCTATCCAGCATCCTCCGCGGAAATCCAGTCTCGAACCCCTGAATGCTAGCATTACTGCTGCCGGGCAGAGCGTGCAAGACCTACGAATATCATCTACTGACCCTGCCAATCAGCAAGATAGAGATCCGACCGACGTTGGACCAGCAGTGCCACCAAAGCCAGGTTCGATCAGTAGTTTTAGGCTTTCGAAGGGTGGGGATGACCGACATCAACATGTAGATTCTCCATTGTCACCTCCTCCACTGCATAGACCCCCACCACCAGAACCGGAGCCAGAACCAGATCTTCCTTTTGACTTTCACCGATTCTTAGAGCAGCTTAGGCATCGAACCGCAGACCCTGTAGCCAAATTTCTACGGTCATTCCTACAGGAATTTGGCAAGAAACAGTGGATGGTTCATGAGCAAGTCAAGATAATAGGGGACTTCCTCTCCTTCATCACAAATAAAATGGCACAATGTGAAGTTTGGCGAGAGGTATCAGATGCGGAATTTGACAATGCTCGGGAAGGTATGGAGAAGCTAGTTATGAACAGGCTATATACGCAGACCTTTTCCCCAGCAATTCCACCGCCACAACCAATTCCTGGCTCCAAGTCAAAGAGGAGGGGAGGTGAGCGTTTGATGGGCCCTGGAAGGAAGGGACAGCATCAAGAAGATGTTGAACGTGATGAGATTCTCGCTCAAAAGGTGAGTATTTATGGCTGGATCAAGGAAGAGCATTTGGACATTCCAGCTGTAGGAGACAGCGGAAAACGATTCTTGATATTGGCTCAGCAAGGCAAGTTACAAGTCTCTCCACATGGGCCAAAAACTGATGCAAGTTCAGAGCTACTCAAGATCAAGACATACCGGGCACCCAGAGACAAAATTATTTGTGTATTGAACTGCTGCAAAGTGATATTTGGTGAGAACCAACTTACCACTTCGTGCTATCACTCGTTAAACTGTCACAGGCCTTCTCAAGCACTCCAGGGCCGATTCATCGGCGGACTCATTCATGCCGCTTCTTATTTATGTTGTGCTCCAAGCCAATCCTGAGCATATGGTGTCCAATGTTCAGTACATCCTACGGTTTAGAAACCAAGATAAGCTTGCTGGAGAAGCAGGGTATTACTTGTCCTCACTGGTAAGCCCTGCTTGGCTGTAAATATAGTATATGAACTAAAGTTGTACAGCTGGGTGCTGTGCAGTTTATCGAGAATCTAGACCGAACAACACTGACTATCTCGGACGAGGAATTCGAGAAGAACGTGGAGGCTGCCGTCTTTGCAATTGCCGAGAAGCACCAAGCCGAAGAGGTCGTTCATCCACCACCAACACAACTATCCGAGAAATCGACATTGAGTCGACCTGAAGTGACGCCACGGCACTCTATGGAAGGCGAATCATCAAATCCTCGGAAATCTACTTCTTCAAACGAGTACGAAAGTGGCGATGGAGGACTGGATGAGAAAGCTGCCATGAGTGGTCTCCTAAGAACAATTCAGCGGCCTCTCTCCTCAATTGGACGAATATTTTCAGAAGAGCCAGGAACGTCTCAAAGTGGACCTGCACGAACACCTCTGCCTGGTAATACTCCTCGAATGACTCCCTCTCCACGAGTCAGCTCAGACATTCCGCAAGGCCTGCCACGAGTGCCAACTACTGGAGACCCTCATCGCAGTCGAATGACTGCGGAAGATGCTGCAGCGAGGCAAGCGAGTGCCGAAGCTGCAGAAGCTTATCGTATCCAGCGAGCCGAACATGCCAATGTCGTGGAGACCTTGGCAGGGATGTTCCCAGATTTGGATAGAGAGATTATCAGTGATGTTGTCACACAAAAGGACGGAAGGTAAGCTCGCGGCTACTGTACACCTGAAGACTCCAATGCTGATTCATCTCAGGGTCGGCCTCGCAGTCGATGCATGTCTCGCACTGAGCTCCTAATTCAGCTACGCCATAAGGAGCGAGCATTCTAGTGCTACCTCAACATAACACTTGGCGGGGGAATCAAGCGTGTTGGTTTTGAGCGTAGCATTGGCGTTTCTGATATCCCATAGCGATCGTTCTGTGTGCTTGATAGGTTCGCGATCCAGGAGACGAGAAGTTCGTAACTAGAGGATATTAACAAGTGTCAAGAAGAGATAGCAAGCATAAATATAACAGCCACAATGAACGTCAAGAGTGGCAGGTCATTCAGGACCGAATTACTATCATTTGACTTCTTTCTCTACATTTGAACTCGGAATTGACCGTGCGGTCCTTCAGGTGAAGAAGGCCTTGTCTTGGAAGGCTATTTCAACGGCTTCGGCCATCTCCCCCAAGGTCTCGAACCTCCAAGTGAAATTCACACCTTCCTTCAAGCTCTTCAGTTTCTCATCCTGCCTATCCCGGTCAATCCACACACTACTCATGCCCATAGTCTGTCCCGATCCAATAAGTTAGCATGCAATTTTTTCTTCCTTTACCTTCTATGCAGCTTGAGAGCAATTCCTCCCAACTGAAATAAGGGGTCATCAGGCAACAAACAAACAAGAAACGCCACGCCCCATACCTTCGCTGGCACACATTCATGCGTCAGACTCTGTGACGTATGCAACACATCCTCCTTTCTCACACCCAACTCCCTCTCCGCTCCCTTCAGCAAGTACTCGAAGTTCTTCAAGTCAGGCTTGTAGCTGCCGATCTGCTGTGCAGTGTACACGGCATCAAAGTCCACGCCCGCCAAAGGACCGGAAACCGTTCTGGCTATGGACGCATCGTCGATGTTGCTAAGAATTACGAGTTTGTAGTATTTCTCAAGGGTTTGCAAGGCAGGAACAGTGTCTGGGAAGGCGGTCCAGGTACCGATTTGAGAGCCGAAGGTCTGAGAGGGTTTGTCAGCGACGGGTTCTGGGGAGGAATCTCGGGATTTCCTAATGATTTTTTTGTCGAAGACTAGTACAGTTTGACAATACTTGTATCACTAGAACCCAAATGACGAGAAAAATGTAGACTCGCCTTAGCCTCTTCAGCAGATGGGACTGCGAGCGAGAGCGACTTGGCGAAGAGCACATAAGCTTGCGAGAGAACCTCGGGGTAAGGAAGTGTAGGATTCTCATGCTGGAGCATCCATTCGAAAGCTTGAAACTCAATGAGCGTATGAGCTCTATCTTGGGTGTATGGCGTTGGGTCTGAGAGCTTTGACAGAAGGGGCAGGAGGCTTTCGAACAATCCCCCTGTAGAATTGTCAGATAGCTCCACAGGACAAGCATTGATGAATCGCACTCTCCAAAAGGAACTTCATCATCTAAACTTGTTGCAGAGAATTCTGACTTGCAACCCAATGGAAGTTGGGCTATACGAGGGATTTGGAGGACTTGCCATGCTCATCGATGAGGGTAGAATAAACGTCGAAAGACAAGAGCTTGAAATCTGTCAGTTGTGCTGGGTCATCATTGCGCACTTTTCCCATCTTAGTCGTTGATAAGTTTCTGAGCCGAGACGGAATAAAGAAGCGGTGCAGTTAAGGAATCAACTACAGCTGATACAGCCAAAAACTTCTGTCGAATGTCTAGAGATGTGAAGTGGCAGTATTTATATCCATTTATTCAATATGACCCTGATCAGCTCGGGTTGCCTCTGGCTCCTTCTGGCTCCCGAGATGCTTCTGTTCTTAAGGCACTTGCCAGGGTGAGAGCTCAACGAGGATATAGGCATAGAATATCACTCATGAATCATTCTCGACAGCATATATAGTAGATTTGTAATTGGTCGATGTCGTCCACGCCCTTTGTACCCCGTCAATGGATGACATTTATCGTCAGGGAGGAAGGGATTGGCTGCGGAGATCATGCAAGTACAAGGTGCAGTTCATACTCAAAGCGACACTGAGTGCAGGATACATTGATTGGCTAGCTGCGACATACAGTAACCAAATCATATCCAAGGGAGCGCTCACTCCACTTCCTCTTCCACCGGCTCAGACTCCTCAGCATCAGCGACATTCAAGTCAGCAATAGAGTCCTCGAGACTAGCATTAGACTTGCCTTTGGCGGACGACTTCGCATTCTTCTTCTTCTTGCGAGTACCACCTGCTTCGCTACCAAGTGGAGCCTCTCTGATCCAGCGGACGATTGCTTGAGCGCGGTCAGTACTGATAGGATATTCCTTCCCATCCTCCTGAGCCCAGCGCTTCGGCAGCTCTCTCCCTTCGGCCTTACGGGCTTCTTCTTCCTGTCGGCGCTGTCTTGCGGCGACTGCGGCGTGGAAACTCGCCTCATCGTGGACTCTGTCGTCTTCCAGAGCCTCCATGATGGCTTGCTGCTTCAGCCGTTCCTTCTTCTCCGCTGGTGTCTCCTTTTGTTGATTTTGAGGGGTCTGACCTGGAAGGGGTGCGGGGGCACAGAGTGATTCCCAAGATTGCTGGAGCTGTATCCAATTATCACTACGGCGTACTACTTCTATCCAATCAGCACGGCTAGGAGAGCGAGCTGCTTGAAAGATGGGGTAGCCATCACAAACTCGTGCTAGGCGAGCTACCATATGAGCGTGACGTTGAAGCTCACGAGCTGAAGTCTGTACGAGACAGTGGCAAAGGAGCAAAGAATGAAGAGCATCTGTCAGAAGTGGATGATATGTCAATGCCTCGTGGCAATCTGTTTGTGCAAGAATTGCTTTAGCTGCTTCGTTCTGAGTGGCTTGCAACTGTTGCTTGGTGGTAAGTGCTGTAGCTGTCTCAGGATATGGCGGAAGATCTGGCGGAGGTGTTGCTGAAAACAACGCCGAGATTTGATGCACAACCGGTGCAGGCAGTGATGGATACTCGGACCGGTTAGGACTGGATTGTTGTCGACTGCGATTGCTGTGTCCATTGTGAGGCACAAGCGCATCCGATAGCTGACCATTACTCAAAGATGAATTGCTCTCCAAATCAAGTCTACTGTGATTCTGATGCTGAGGAATCTTGAAGCCATTCGTATCTTGATTTACCTTTCGAATAAACTCTTCAGTGATTTCGGCTGGAAGACCTGGGGTATAATCGAAATGTGATAAATAGGAGACATAGTCTCTCAAGGCTCTCTTGGCATTGGTCTTGACAATCTTACGAGCATCAAGACGCTTCCGATGTGCCTCTTTTTCTGCTGGGGTCATCTCAGGTGCCTCTGCTGGTTTGGCATTACCATTAGCTTGGCTAGCCTTAACACCGTTGGTGCCATTTCTGGCTGCTCTTGGAGGAAGTGCTTCGCTGACATGCTGACATGCAATGGTTAAATACACGCCAGCTCGGTGAAACAGAAGTTGAGTCTCGAGACTGCTTGGATGATCATCCTCGTCCAACTTGATCTCTTCTTTCCACCTGCTATTGCGCTGTGCCTCGGCCGCTACCTCGCTCGCCAATTGAAGCTGTTGACGTCCAGCTTTATGCTGGTTCTGGTAGTATCTACATACTTGTAAGGCCGCCGTAAGGTCTTGCGCTGCGCCTACAAAATCATCCTTGAAGATCTTGGTAACGGCTCGAGTTCTCAGGATCTCAGGCTCGTTGGGTCTCTCTGCAATGACTTGGTCAAGCGGCTCAAGACTAGTACATTCAGCAAGTTGTCGAGAAGGGATCTTTTCATGGAAAAAATGGACGTATTTGGCATCAGCATCCAGTGGATTTCTTTGTAGAACCAATTGCGCCACATCCTCAAGCGTCGAAGCAGATTGCATGGTAGCAACACTACATGCAATCTCATCAAGGTGGTATGCCTTTGACAACTTCTGTGTAGCCTGTTCTCTCATGCGGTGTTTCCGTTCTCTGCTCAATTTCGCATTGCCTCCTCCGCCACCAAGTCCGAGTCCCAGCGCCGTCCCGCCATTTCCCAGCAATCCATTACCAGCGTTCAAAGAGTTTGTAAGAGATGATGAGGTGACCCCACTCGCAGCGCGCACAGCAAGGTTGGTAGCATCGTCAACTAGCTGTCGGATCTTGAGGAGGTCGAAGAAAACAGCGGGGTCGATTGGACGAGGACGGGGGAGGTTGTAGTTATTGTTTGCAAGACTTTCGAGGACTTCAGGAGGCAATTGAAGCCAGGGCCCATGGAAGGAGGATATATAACGCCAATGTCTAGTATCAAATTAGTCTCTAGAAGCAAGAAATAGTAATGTAATCTGCAATCCCGAAGGTCGTGTATAAATTGCATCAGACTTAGCATGTAGCAGCAACAAGAAACCGAGCGCATATGCAACCAAATGAACAGCCCATGTAGATTCACAGGGTAGTCTGCCTTCACGTAGATCAAAGACGTACTTGTTGCGACAGATTATCAGAGCGGATGTCGAGGGTTGCGATGCCTTCGGCGGCTTGGGAGTTGATTTTGAGGGTGTCGCTGTAGAAATGGGAGGGACTGAAGCTTCCACAGAATCATCATCTGCCTGACTCTTGTTCTTCTTCTTTGCCATTCTTGTTTCAGTACTTCTGTTGAATAGATAAATTGATTTTATGGCGAGGGGTAGTCCATTGTTGTTGTATTAGGTGATTTTGTCCCGAGACAAGCGGCTCAAGAGCTAAAAATTGTGAAAGTGGTTGCATCGGGCAGGGTCCAGTTTGTCCCGCGGTGAATAAGGAACTAGGATCTGGGGAAATGCGAGATATTGCATGATTAACAAAAGTCCCGAGTTTCCATGTTTTCTGTTCATAGTTCTTATGTTCGATCCTGTCTCTCATCCTGTTTTTGTGAGGATCATTGCTCCTGGTCTTGGTGTCTTCAAAACGAGAGGTTATCAGTCAAGGACCTGGACTGTCATGATTCGCAAAGCTATGTTGAATACAATATCATAGCACACCATCTAATATAATTTGACATCAATATCGTTTCAGATATCATGTTCAGCCTCGGATGCACATGCTTCTCAGATCTATGGCTTCGCAGCAACGCCAGTGTTCTTCCCATATAACTCCTATGCTGCCAAGCCCTTCCCATCCTACGTTCCCAAGCAGCATCTGCGAAACGAAACGTAAAAGCCATAACTCCGCCGCAAAACATGCGCTTTTTCTCAGCCAAAGTCGCCAATAATTCTTTGACACAAATTACTCCCGGGCACAGCTTTTCATAAGTGTGTCCTCTCGTCTCACTCCTGAGGCCACACCAACCTAATGGCCCAAAAGGTTAAACCGGATCTCGGCCTTGATTTTCAAATCTTAATGGAATTTTCGTACCCTGCCATGAATTGATCAATTTCTGCCAGACCTTCAGTCTCGAGGCTTTCCATCAATTCAATTTGCTGTTGTTGACTGAGACTTCCATGCCTCATTTCGGTATCGTAACTAGGGTCACCAAACATATGAGATCCAAAATTGTAATGTGTAGACTGCATGAGGTAAGCAGGGTCAGCAATGGCTGGTTGCTGTATTTGTGGCGGCGGAGGTGCGGGCATTTGTTGCTGCTGATTGCCAGCAGTTGGATTCCAAGCATTGGGAAGCCCCTGAGGCTGGGTAAAGTCTGGCGGAAAGTAGCTGAATCGACGGTCCGTTTGCATACTCGAGGGACTAGCAAATATCGAGCCGGAACGGAATGATGGTTGTGGAGGGAAGCTGTTGCCATAGTCAAGATTGCTGACTGGTTCCGGCATTTGGTCGAACACGTAACCAAATTGGGGAGGGGATGATTGGAATTGCTTCTGAGAGTATGCAAATGAGCTTGTGGTGGTGCTGGAATGCTCTGAGGCCGATGGTGAGTTGGCATCTGTAAGGGACGACGGAGATGTCGCTGATAGAGAAGATGGTGCATGTAGGGAATCGTTTGTATCGTAGCTTTTGAGGCACGCTTTTGCCAGTTTCGAGTACAGCTGTGAAGCGGCTCCAGTCCCTGGCCAGCGCTCTCTGCATTTGGAGATGATGTCGAGAGCTATGTCAATGTTTTCTTCTAGCTCCTCCTTTCCATGCATGGCACGAACCTCTGGATAAGAAATCGACCATAGAACTGTATTCACTGCTTGGAAAAGGGTTAAGACAAATATCCAGGTGATATCAACCATCGACGTCTCCATTTGCTTGCTTAGATCTTTGATGTTGGTTGACGCAGCATCATAGCACATAATGGCGGAGCGAACGGACGGTTTTGGGACCTGGGGAGAAGGTCTGAGGAGAGTCACGATCATGGTCCTGTGCCTGCCAATGAACCTGGTCCCAAGCTGTGAGTATAGATCATAGCACGGGAGTAGCAGAGCCTACCAAGGTTTGCTCCAAGATGGACTGGTAGGACAAGCGTCTACCCAGTCCTTGAGCTTTTGTTCCATTTGTGCATACCAAGGATGATCTTCGCTCCTTGGTTCCGGGCGCTTTTTCTGATAAAGTACTCGTCGGATTTCAGCTTGGAGAAGCCTCATGCGTAGGAAATGTATAGCGACAGTTTTTTTCTCAGAAACAGGTCCAGGCAAAATTCCATCAGCAGTGATATACTCGTCGTCAATAGGCTCAAAAAATCCCACGTCAACGTGGTCCTGGCCAGTAGCAAAGGCATTTGGACGGCCCATGCTATGTGCAAGACCAAATTCCATCGAAAGAATAATCCAGGAGAGACGACGTCGCATATCCAGTTGGATCGGATTAACAAGTCCTAAAGATACTCCTTGAGTAATGGTTTTCTCTTCCGTTAATCCAAGTTGCTGGCAAAGCCTAGTTGCCAAGCCTACAACATAGTAGATGGCGGTGCGAGTGGGGGTTAGCAGCGAATAAAGAGCAACCAACACCAAGCACTGAAGTGTTTTGAGGTCCTTTGGGCGAATTACTTCCTCCATGTATGCCATCGCAGCCAGATAGTAACTATCAGCTAGGCCAGCATATTGCGGGTCCAATTTCTGCATAGCGATCGCAAGCACCATTCGAACCACGAAGTTTTTATAAGGATCGGTGTCTCCATCATAGACATCTTGCATGTCCTTTTGCAAGGTTGGCTCGTGCAAAGTAGGCATCAGGTATTGAGCTACAACAAGTAAGACCTCCACTTTTCACAATTGTTCGCCAGAGTGATTACGCTGCAGACTGTACTTACCTTTTTGATTGAACACTTCCAACAGCTTATCCGTCACCAGACGACTAGGTAACGTCAATGCTGGGACAGCACTGATCATCGGGTACGATTTTTTTCGACCAGTTGATGCTTCTGGCGAGGGCAAAGGATTTCGCCTGTAACGGACCTCAGGCACCAGCTCACGGATACTTCTCGAATCTGTATATTTTTTGGCCTCCTCCATAACTAGCCGTGTCATCGCAATACCACTCGATGGCCCCAGAAATCGTGGCGTCTCATCGTCTTCATCCAACCGGACGAGCCCCCCAGGCCGAACAATATCTTCCGTGTTCTTCGGGAAGCCTTCCTCCTCGGTATATTGGCTGAGCTCGTTTTCCAATGCCCTTACCTTGTCTTGAAGTCGTATGACATAGGTTCGAGAAATCTTCTTCCCTTTGGCTGTGTCAAAATACTCGCATATGGCGCCGGCCCGTTCGCAAGGCAGACATCGTGGCAAGTTTGGATCGCATCTTGTTTTCCTCTGCATGGACTTAGTGGCTTGCATTCCCACAGCAACAACTCGATGGATTGGATACGTACCTGGCGACATCGGCAACATGCCGTCAAAGTGTGTGCGATTCGGGGAGAATGATCATCGCTTTCGTGGCTGCTTTCCCTGGCACGTACACTCTTTGCCTCGCGAGCTTTACTGACGGAGCTCTGGGCCTGCCGGATCAAGTCTGCAGCGTCCATCTGCACTATTATACCTCTCTGGGCGAAATGGGAGTGTGTGGTTGGTACGGCGCCTGAGCTCTAAACATCATCGTCGAGGGCAGTCGCTGTGGTGTGTGGCCTTCCCTCTTCAAGATCCCCTGTGCACCTGTTCCGAGAGCAAGAGGGGGAATCAAGTCTGGCGCAGAGCAGCGGCTTCGCTGCATCCAAGGACTGTGACTGTGTTGAACAAGTGCGCTCCGGGTGGATGCCTGAGTTGAGGGTATGCATGTATGTGTATGTCTGTTTCTAAAGATCACCTCCAGTATCTTTCATGGCCGAGGCCGTGTGGAGTACAATACTGTCCTGTACTGTCTTGTCCTGGACCGTACCTACTGTGCAGCACTCCAGTCGTGCAATGCTACCTAAGGTAGGTATGGAGCGTGCAGATGTGGAGAGAAGTGGAATTTGGAAACCTAAAAGCCTTGAGAAGAAACAGCCCCACGCGCCTACGGTGGATTGGACTGGACTGGACTGGCTCGGGTCTGAGGGCTGACGGGACAAGGTCGAGCAGCCTGGAGAAGGGAGCAGAGCAGCTGGTGGTGACCGAGCAGTACGAAGTTCCAGAGGAGAGGAGAGGAGAGGAGGGAAGAGGGGAGAGGAGGGGAGACGGGAGAGAGGAGACGGGAGAGAGGTAGGGGCAGTGAGGACGTGCAGCCAAGCCAAGCCGTGGAAGTTCCCAAACGGTACTCTAAAATTAGGTCTGTGAAGACCAATCATGGAGAACACTCAGCAACAATGGAAGTGGCATCTACTGTATGAGAACCTACCTATAGATGCATACTGAAGACAGACTTAACCCCTACCGACTCGATCCAGGGCTGGATATTGTCAGGGTGCAGTGTATCTTCCAAGGCGCTTCTTGAACTATTGAGGTACCTTACTGAATAGAACTCCGGCGCTGAGATGAGATGAGATGAGATGAATTAGTACAGTACGGAAGTACATAACTGTTCACTACAGTACAAATAATATGCCCACATCAGGATCTGAAACGAACAGGGCGTTGGGGACGCAGAGCAGAGCAGGGCAGGAGGGCAGGGACAACGGAACGAGAAAGATCCCTCAAGGATCCCTAAACTCTTCAAGGAATGATCCCGACCACAAGGGCCGAAGAAGCCACCCTTGTGCCCTGTTGGATTGACGAGTCTTAAGTCTTGAGCGAGAGTGCTCAGCTCAGTACTAGTACTGTACAGTAGCAGTCCAGCGAGTCCAGGTCGGGGTCCAGGTCCGGTACTCTACCTTACTGTAGGTACCTAGTTCCTCTCGTCCCAGTCACCGGTCGAGTGCTTATCAGTGCCCAGGGTGATCAGTGATCACAGACCCTGGGGTACCCCCAAACAGCGCCACTTGGCACAAGTCCTGGGCGGGCGGCTGCTTCTTCTCCCGCTCGCCCCAAAGCCTACGAAGTAAATTACTCCGTCGAGTCCGTCTAGTAGTACAAAAGGTACGAAGGTACCTTGCTGCCTTGGTACCCGATGAGCCGACCTTACAGTACGGCAAGTACTGCTCTGCTCTGCTCTGCTCTGCTCTGCCCGTTGGTTCGTCGATTAAGCGCATCTTCACACCTACCTACCTAGTAATTTACCTACCTTGCCTTGCCTACGCTCCAACTCAGCCTGTGATCCGTTGTGATGCCGATGCCCTTTCCTTTTCCTTTTCCTTTTCCTTTTCCTTTTCCTTATGCTGAATGAGGTGCACATTACATCAAAGAGCCCCCACCTCGACAGTCCAGCACATCAATCTACCTCCGTACTCACGTCCGTCCACAAAACAAAGAGCCTGAGCACTGAGCATCCTGCAACACCCGCGCCATTACTCGTACTCTACAGTACGAGTAGCAATCTCTTCATACCCCACTACCCCGTACGAGGACCTTGACCCCGCTACAGAGCTAAGGCACCTTAGTCAGGCTGGGGCTCCGCTCCCAGATCAATCTTCGGGCGACAACCGGATACTCGAGGCAGCATTCAATCCAGCAGCCTTACTTGACCATATTCCTAGCACTGGTGAACCTCACAATAAAAAACAGGAAGCACTTTGCCCTTCACGAATTTGAGGAGTAAGCCTGCCAATTGTAAGAAAACAATGCGCTACCTGACTGTGAGTAGCAGGACCGCTGACGTTTCACAGGCCCGCCTATCTTTTTGGTGAGTGCTAAAGTCACGCTTTTCTGGACCTCAGACAAGATCTCCTACCTAGGTAGCATACTCAAACGTTTGTCCCTTCTTGCAAGGAGGATAATTGTGAACTGCTAGAGCTAGTGCCGTATGGATGGTGCATGGCTCACTCGTTCTAGCAGCTCGCACAACGTAATCACACGAGGGCTCTGAGTATATCTGCACATGGTCGAACGTTTCACGGTGTCCGACATTGTTACATGGCACCCTGACTGATTCGAGACTATAGTACTGCCAAAGAAGAGAAGATGAATGCTGTGAGCTTAGAAACTTTGCCTAGACAGACCACTTGATCCAAGGACTTGTACTAGTTATAACAATGCATCGTTCTGGAGTCAGTGCTGCGGATACACCGCTGCTGAGAGTCTCCAGGCCAGTCTCGGCTTGTTCAAGATGTAGGTGCTTAAGATACAACTTGAAGTCGCAAATCAGATCTAACTATGGCAGGCCGTGCGGCAAAGATCAAGGCAATTCTCCCACAATTCCCAGTAACGGCGCATACTGTACTGACAACAGCTCAAAGTGTGACGGAAAACTACCGGCTTGTACTGCATGTGAAAAGTCAGGAAGAACAGGAGAATGCTCAAGTGCAAATGATCAGTTTGCGAAAGGAAAAGAGAGAAGGTACACCAGAGTGCCGGCCGTAGGACTTTAGAACGCACAACTAACGAAAAATCAGCTATGTGGCATCACTGGAGTCGCGCGTCGAGAAACTAGAAAGAAGAATCGCCTATGCGCGAAATCGAAAAGCATCAGTAGCGATGCATGATGGTGAGGATCCTGGAGAGGTTCCAGATCGAAAGGATTCGCTTGCAACTATCCGAGCAGCTATACATGGAAAGGCGGCTCGGAGGAGGGAGGCGGCGGACGTTGATGAACTTGTGTCTGATTTTGGCTTTCTGTAAGTCCAAAGTGCTTTTGCTTAACTGTTGATTGAAGAGTTCGCTAACAACCCAAGCTCGGTCAACGCCACCACTCGGGATTTCGAAGCGTCAACAACGAACATGACTTTCGCACGTCTGATCCTTGCTGCCGCAAACAATGATCAAGTGCCGAGCTCTCAACCATTCAATCTGCCTTCGAGGCCAGCAGCCATAGCGCTGGTCCAGTACTATCTGGATAATGTCTTCGCACTCTTTCCTGTGTTCTCCGAAACTGCCTTGTTCAATGCTCTTGATGCCGTCTATCAGGAGAATGGCCGCCAAGTCACCGATTTCGAACACTGGCTCTTGTATATGGTATTTGCTATCGGAGCTACAGGCCAGTCTCGTAGTCATCACGATGCTCTGTATGCTGATGGTGTGCTGTGGGTTGGTCGAGCCTTGCGATACGCTGATCGAGTCCTCATGCCCGGCTACGTCTCTCAGATACAAGCCTTAGTCTTGCTCGTGCAGTATTCCATGCTTGATCCAGCCCATTTCGATAGTTGGCAGCTGATCGGATTTGCGTGCCGGGCAATTGTGGATTTAGGCTTCCACCAGGATCCTCCTAAGGAGCAACAAACAGAGAAGAAAACCCTTGAACTGCGACGTAAAATTTTCTACTGCGTTTATTCACTGGATAGGTATGATTGAATTTCCGACACGATGGATGATGCTAATTGGATACAGGTCCATCAGCATGGTTCATGCCCGATCTTTCTCTTTCACGGATGACTCTACGGCAGTGATGTTGCCCTTGGTCACATCCTCAATGCCTGCCTCAGCGAAGTCACCTACGAACGGACCTCACTCTCTTGAAACAGCTTTCATCTTGTTCCAACTTCGTCAGTTGCAATCGTCCTGGTACCAGGAGCTCTTTCAATCCAGCCGCGACCCGCTTCAGAATTCCTCCACTTACATTTGGCAAATGTGTCAAGAGATGCGAGAGTGGTCGGAATCGTTCCCTGACAGCTTACCACTTGCATTTAAAGAGTTCTTTGACTTGGAACTACTATACAGCTACGTTTACTGCCTTGCTCCATCTTGTCGGGTGCAGACAGTGATTAATTACGGCAAGACCTTGATCTTCGAGTATAGCATTGCATACATGCAAAAGATATTCCCCATCAGCAGGGATCCCATAAATACGGCATTCTATACATACCACGATGCTCTGCGGGTTTATTTCGTGGGTGGCCAGTTCGTATCAGTTCTCCTTGAGAACCAAGATCAGCTTCTGAATGGCGTTCTGCCATTCGCACCGGTACTAGCAGGCGCTCCACCACCTCCCCCACTACCGAACAATGCTGGAATTGACAGTATTGATAGAAGTATCAACTGTGTGACACACATCAAAGAGACTCTCAGGACCTTCGGTCATCGCTGGGAGGATTCGAAAGCGCTACTGTCTAGTTTTGAGCTTCAGGCCGAGCCACTCATAGCTGCTCTGCATCAGAGAAAGCAACACATCGGAGAGATCTCCAGGAATAGCCACAGTCCACCAGTTTATGTATCACAGCCAGGTTTCGATCAGGTGAACACCTTAACCGTTGGAGAGTGGTCAAGCATAGGAAGTGGATTTGGGAGCATGACCACGCTTCAAGGAGGGCATGGCGGAGGACCGCCTCATGTTCCATAGGAAGTTTATCGATGCATTAATAGGTGTCTCAATGTCGGCGCCAAAGCGTTGACAGATTCCTAGGAAGACAGAACCTAGGCACCGGGGTCACTTCATTGCTTCGCCCCCTGATCGCTCCTTCCTTGTGTCCTTGCAGCATTCTTCTCCTATACTATGGAGCTACCATGGCTAGCACCTTCCCAAAGTCATATTATCGGAAAGTAATCGTAGAAGTCCTTCTTTTTCCACGTCAGATTTCTATTTTCCTCTTAGACAACATCCATACATTCACCAGACGTGAATCCTTCAGCCTAAACCTCAATTATCTATGATTTGAATACATCACTAGACAGTAATCAGGCCTATTCTTCTCCTCATCAAGCTCCTTCAAATCGTGACCTTCTTGAAGAGCACCACATCAGTCTTAACAGCAACGTGCGTACCTCTCCTGGATTTCCAATAGGTGTCTCCGACAGTGTATTTACAGCGGATACCGATTTCAAAATGCCTCAGAGGCACAACGTGCGAGAATCTGGTCTCTCACTGGGGAAAACTGTTCTGGCTTTAACGCTACTTGGGCTTGTCGTTGTTTATCATGCCTCTCCGTCGTCTCCTTACAAGATGATTCCGACTCCATCTACCCTGGTTCCCATGCCAAGCTCAATGACTGATCGGCAGAGTAATGGGGTAGTCCTGAAACAGGAACATTCCTCGAGTGGTATAGGAAGATTATTCGTTGATCGTCTTCATCGCCGCCAATGGACCACAGTCATCGAAGCTGAGGGTGTCATTGGAGAAAGAGTCCACAAGACATGTGCCACATCGTCCTCGGACGACAAAAGCCATACGATTAGGTCCCAAATTTGTGGCAAAGACCAGATCCATTATGTTGGTGGGCGTGCTAATACAAAAGACGGCTCAACGTGCGAAGGCAAGTATGGCAAGCGAGATCCTCTGAAGTGGGCTGGACACAGGGGACCCCCTAACAAGTACAACTCTTATACTTCGAAGGATAAATCAGGTGGATCACGTCATTCCAAGCCTGTCCAACAGACTGCAGACAAAAGTCCACACACCAGCATGAACTCTGGCATAGAGAGACCGAAGCCTCCTGCAGATACTCAAAGCTCAGGCAACAGAGCTGTTGAGTCACATCATGCTGGAAACACCCCAGGAAAACCCAGGTACGTTTGTGGACCATAGATCTACAATATCGATCCAGGCTGATATGTACATTTTGGAGCCGGTGGCCCAAGTTGCCCAACAGATCGAACCTGAACAGCCCAGTCGCGAGAACGCCTGGCACCAGAGATATTCGACAGCTCGGAGACAGGAAAGCGCTGCTGGACCACTCTGAATTCACATCCAACGAGAAGCTTCAAAGACGACGGTCAACAGTGTCGCTTTCTTCTAGTAGCAAGCAGATGGAAGCACATCGTGCCGAGCTTGTGCCCAGAAGATTAATATGCAATTGTGGAGTGTACATCTGTACTAACTACCGAAGTATTTGCAAGAAGTGGAAGAAGGTACCCGAAAAGCAGTCATCTGTTGCGAGAGGTTCGGTTGGAACTATCTCCCAGGTACAGGACAAGCACTATATCCCAGCGTATTGGAGAATCAATGACAGCCCAGGCAAAACGACAACGTTGACACCAATTCGTTCCGTTCCCTCCGAAAAAGACATTCAGCAAGTCCAACCAGATCTAAGGAAAAACGACAACACCTACAACAAACCCGCTCATGCTCCTGGGGTAACATTTGCCGATGTTCTTATCCCTAAAAAGTGCAACGCCACGACCGCGACATCACAGCACCAATGTGAATCGACACACCAAGCGACGATCATTTTCTATTCGCTCCTTGGAATATTCCTGACATCCATTCTACTGTTAGTGCTTCTCAAATGCTATATGTGCTTCAGAAAAAGACGCAATGTTGCACGAGCAAAGAACACGAAAGCTCGGTTCTACGATAAAAGTGGTACTTCCACTCGTCCAAGCTTTGCCGGAGATAGTTTGTCTTCGAAACAAGAGAAGACCAGATCCAATGGCGATGATATAAATGGATCTCGTCGCTACATAAACATGGATGGAGTTGACGATGATTGGCCCGAACTCGGGTACAACAAGTGGAACATCTTTAGCCGCAAGGTATGTGAGCCAAACACGCAATAGTTGTGACTGCTATGACTAAGATTCGTGTAGCGGAGATCCCCTAGCCGATTTTCTCCGGTACCTCAGGCTCAAGCACCGCGGATCCCTACTTTGAGGTTACCCAAACCAGTCTTTGCGACGGTTCGCAAAGTTAGCGGGCTGGGTTTGGATGGAATGCTGGCATCCTACAAGAAGGGCTTGAAGGGGAATACCACAGACATAAGCAGGGTTAAGTGGACGTCTACTGTTTGAGAAAGGTTCGCCCCCCTCGTTACAACGTGGAAACTTTTTGGAATGGAGGGTCATGACTTACTATTCCGATGGGTTAGGCTTAAAAAATACGTGGGGTGATAAGAAGCGGCTTTTATTATTACTTGGGCCATAGTCCCATTCATGATGTTGATGACGCTCATTAATCCGAGACTTTTGAGCTTCTGTCAATACGTTATGTTGGTGGTTTAGAATATTCTCCTGCTTTAGGGACTGCCGTGACTTGCTCTGTATGCTTAAGTCTATATGCTCCCTGTCTTTCTCCCTGGAAGACAGATAAAGCAGATTCCTCTTGATCGAAAGCCATCGTTGGCTCCTTTGCTCATCGGATAAGATCTAGTACAATCAGTGGCAGGATAGGACCAAGTGCTCCAGCTTTTAATTTGTCAGAGAGAAGCAACAATGGTACGACTATTAGAATGCGTCCCGATATTATTTGAAATACGACAGGTGAAGTGTACAAACTGGAATCAGCTTGAAGACTGTTGAACCCCTGAAAACATCAAGAAGGATGGTTGAGGTCGGTCGAAATAAGCTCGCCTCGTGACTCTCGCTTCAGTGGTTGCCTGCACAACGGCCAATCAACGTCATCTATCAAATCGTCTTTGTTGCGGACCTCCTAGTCGCTTCACTGGGAAGGATTTCGATTTTCCGTGCTGCCTGCTAACGGTAAGACACATAATGGTAAGTGAATTCGATGGCTGTCCTAGGGTCCTCGTCTCGGCTTACTTGCTGTGCACAGGAGAAAGAAGAGTACTTCAAGCAGCTCTACGCGTTGAACGACAGCTCCGATGATGAAGTAGATGCAAACGACGCCCGAGAATTTTGGAGACAAAGGAGTGAACGTACACCAGGAGTTTTATTCCCAGTATCTTCAGCCTCACGCTCTTCTCAAAGACGGAGTCAGCCATCGCCATCCAGGAAGGCACCCACAATTCAACGGACAACATCGGCGCCAGTTGCGAGTGATCGCGTAGTAAAGGAAACACCAGCTGCACCCCTTCGACGCAAGTCCTCTCTTCTTCGACATGACGTCTCGTTTCAGGATATAGATAGCCGGCTATCTGGAAGTCTCCCACCTAATGATTCTTCAACTTTGAAGCCTGTTCCAGAACGCAGTGCCTCGACTCCGAACATCGGCTCTGTTGTTATGAACAATAGCAAAGGTATCGCAGCCATGCTTGGAAAGAGACCTGGAGAGAGCCTTGCTAAGGGCACTACTAAGAAGAAAGCCTCGAAGGCCGCTGCAATGAAGGGTGCTGTCACGATGGTTGGGAAAGCTGATCGTGTCTTCGATGGGAAGACTATCTACTGGATCCCAGATGACGATATTGATGGCGTTCGTAAGGCGCGCATCGACAAGGCCAGAGAGTATGGGGCTACATGGAGCAAATTTGTAAGTTTTACAGCCCTTGTTCTCAGAATAGGCTCTCTTCTATAGAAGTTGCTCAAGTGGCCACTCTGGTAAGTACCAAACGGAGCGAAGACTTGAGATCTACGCCTAATACTATGTTCAATACTAAGCAAATCTAGCTATATTCCCGGAATTCTATTTACTTCGAAATCTTGCTGACTATAAATCAGTGGACAGCAGATATCACTCATGTCGTCGTTGATAAGAAGTACAGTTACCAACAGGTCATGGATTGGTTTGCTCGGAAAACCAAGTGTAACGAACTACCCAGAGGGGTCATATTGGTCACTGAGCAATGGATTATTGACTGTGCTTCGTTCAAGCGCATTCTTGATCCAGATCAGAGACAGTACATCGTCAAAGGACGTCTGGGAATGTTAGAAAGCAGCTCGATGTCACCATTAAGCTCGCAAAGCTCAGAACAATCTCTCCAATTGAAAGATGCGAAGCCTAGAAAAGGAAAGAATGTTCTTGAAAGCACTCCTTCTCAGAGTCAACCCTCCACGCAAGGCATTGCTAAGCCTCCTAACGATGTTTCCTCACGAGTCTCACTCCTGCAAGATTACCGTCGAGAAACCGAGCTTCCAGCTACTGATACCAACATGGGCAAGCGAGGTGATGTACTTGATGAGTATATTGATCTGATTCGGAAGGTGAAGGATTTGCCTATTGACGACGATGATGATCTTGGAGAGGACGATGAAGATAGCGATCGCCCATCATCCCGAGACGATCCCGAAGAATCTTGTGGCTCAGAAGATGAGCGAGAGTGGAGAAAGCGACAGAAGAACAAGACGAAATATAAGAAGTATCCAGAGGACAAACTTAGCACTTTCACATGCATGTACGGTGGTACTGGAAAGATGAACCAGGACAATCCGAACCGGCATACTATCGACATTCTACAGCAAATGGGCGAATACTACGCTCGAATTGGTGTTCCATGGAAGCCACAAGCTTATCAAAAAGCCATTGGAACTCTGAAGAAGCTAAACGTCAAGATTGACTGCTTTGAAGATGCCATTCGTCTTCCAAACCTCGGGGCCAGAATTTCCAAGAAGATAGAGGAAATCTGCACTACAGGGCATCTGCGGAGACTAGACAATGCTCTTGCTGATCCCACTGATAAGACTCTACAGTTATTCCTCAGAATCTACGGAGTTGGTCTCACTCAAGCACACAAGTGGGTCCAAGCAGGCCACAAGTCCTTGGAAGACCTGCGCGCTCTCCCGGACTTGCAAAAAAATCAACGTATCGGCATTGATCACTACGATGATTTCAATACAAGAATCCCCCGAGATGAAGTCACTGCACTTGGACAAATTGTTAAGAAGGTCGCTCTGGAAATCGACGGCAATGTCGAAGCTATCATAGGAGGGAGCTACAGACGCGGTGCCGACACGTCAGGAGACATTGACTTCATCATCACAAAGCGCAATACCAAATCCAGCTGGGATCTGCTCCACTTCCTCGAAACATTAGTTGCTCGCCTCACACATGATGGCTTCCTAGTCGCTGCCCTCTCAGTCCCAGCATCCACCGGCTCCAAATGGCACGGCGCCTGCGTTCTCCCTGGTAATCCGATCTGGCGACGCATTGACTTCCTGGTCGTTCCGGAGACAGAGTTCGGTGCTGCGCTTCTGTATTTCACGGGTGATGATATATTCAATCGCAGTATTCGCTTGCTGGCTAGTAAGAAGAACATGCGATTGAACCAGAAGGGCTTGTATAAGGATGTTTTACGTACATTTGGCCGCGAGAAGTTGAGCGAGGGAACGCTCATTGGGGGGGCCAATGAGCGAGACATCTTTGATCTTTTGGGTGTGCCGTGGAGACCAGCTCATGAGAGAATTTGCTATTAATAGGGTGCTTGCCTATGGCTGGGGTCGCTGGGTATGGGAGTGGTGTTTGGGCACAGATATGGTATGGACATTGGGACAGGCGTCATGAGCAATGGGAGTCGGACTAGGAACGGCATTAGACATGGGCTGATTCGCATTCTGACTAGGCTGAGGCCAGTCGTGGCGCACATTTAAGGAATACTGCTCACAGAGCCAAAACAAACAATGAATTTGTGCATTGAATCTTTGTTTATCATTGACGTCTAGCTCTGAAAAGCCTTGTGTCTCCCTTCACTCTCCAAGCCTAGTCGACACTCTCTATAATTTCTTAATCTAAGAAACAGGCTGTGGCTCTCTAATCATTAACGTATTATACGCTGCAAAATCACCTCCGCATGGGATCATATCTACCTCTAATACATCAACTTCTCGGAAACCCAACTTGAAGTATACGGGGTAACCTGCTCTCGTGGCTTCGATGTAGCACTTCCGCTTCTCCTGGTCTGCGATGGCCAGAACGTGGTTCAGAAGTCTCGAAGCCAGACCTTTGCGTTGGTAGGAGGGGTCTGTGGCTAGGAGGTGGGCAACTTGGTGGTGTCAGTAGGTCAGAGTTGTCTCTCCCTCTCTTCCAGGAGATTCGAGATTGAGGTAATGGATGCTACATACCATACATATCCGTATCATTCACGTACAGTCCCTTTTTCTCATTCAATCCACCGAAGAAAGCTTCACAAGCTTCTAGGTTAGCACCGAGTGGCCACATTGGGTCAATACCAGTCTTCTCCTTTTCTTGCATCCGCTTCTTTTCCTCGATGGAGCGGGTGGTTTTCTCTTCCTCGGTGAGGGTGTGTGGAAAGCTCCAGCGCAGAAATGCACATATCTTGTTGGTGGAGGTATCGAGGATTTTAAAGGTGTGCATCTGTTGTAGAGTGTTAATGGTAATTTCGCAAGGGATTTATGCAAACGAGGTCTACATTGCCGCTTTTCTTGGTTGGACTTCTGTGTCCAGTAGTGCGATCCAGACATCCTCCCCATAAAGTATAGAATTATGAACTCCTTTGATGATTCGAAGGATTACAATGCAAATATATATATATATATATATATATATCAAAGTCAAAGAGAAGTCCTGACCTCTCGTCTCTCTACAATCAATTTTGTAAAGCGCATCGTCAACCACCTCTTCGTCTCCTCTTTACCGATCTTTTCCCTTGGGAATGCGAATGATGAGAATGCATCTGAGGCGAAAGCTGTCATGTAGACGTCTGCCATTCCTGGCACATCGTCGACTGTCGCAGGTGACAGGACGAACTGATCGTTCGCCATTTCGGGCTCAGATGGTTAAGGAGGAGGGGAACAACTCGCTCGAAGTCGTGAAGAAGGAGTTTGTGGTTTGAAAAATTGATATGGTGAGTTAAGTAGATGTAGTCAGTGGGTAGAAACTACACCGGCGAAAGTCACTGCAGGGTCTCTATATGAGTGCTGAGAAAGGAATGAAGGACGAATCGGCTGACGAAAATCGGTTTGGTCAAAAGCAAAAGTGGATGCCTAGGATTTACTTCAACAACGAAACAAAACGTCATCTTCTCATCGCCCTGTATATTTATACCTAAGCCATCGAGACCCGTTCCGCGGAGTTTAACTCTCAATTTTCAATTGCGAGTTCAACTCCTGGTGCCTGAAGCTATGCCGAGGCGTGAGTCAGTAAAACATGTCGAGCAAGCCGACATTGGCGCACCGGCGAGTCGAATGTGGAAACTATTCGGTAAAGATAGTTCAATCATAGGAATGCAGTCATGCAGTCCGTGGAGTCTCCGGTTGCCAGACATATCCGGGTCCAATCCCATGCTCGACACGTTTCCCGAGCTTCGTCAGAAATTCATTTCCAAGTTGCGACAATTTCTAAAAGATATCAAACCCTATCCACCTCACACATCGTACCTTAGCTTATATTCTAGAGCAACGCCGAATTTGTTCCCGGAGTTCGGAGTTCTTTGGCGATAAGCGAATCTCAGGGGTAGGTTTTTTGTGTCTCAGAGCAATACAAGACAGCGACAAATTTTTTATTAAGACTGCTGTTATCCCAATACAGGAGGATACTTAAGACCATCTTAGGCTGGAGAGAAATGTTGTGACAAATTGCCTATTGGAAATGGGATTCTTGCTTACTCATACGCGAGAAGTTGTGTTGGCATATATATAGGCATATTCAATTCTGATTGAAATCTCATGTTCAACCTGATCAACAATCGATACCTCTCTACAAAACACCCCCCGTCGTGCCCAAGACTTCCGGCATGGGCGAAAGTCATATTTAATGGCACTTCCTATCTTTACTTGGAGAAGTATAACTCTGAGGAGCGAGTGTCTTTTCTATGAGGTGCTTCAGGTCTTCAAGGTGACGAGGAAACATGCCAAACGTTAAAGACATTGATGTGAGAGTGACCTGCAAGTAATAATAACATTGCCATCAAAATTCGAACGAAAGATCTGAAAGAGTTGTACATTTGGATGATTAACGGTCCGCTCGTAATTGAGACATTATTTTTTTACATTGTCTCATCCGATGAATGTCTCGGAGAGATGTGGAACATCATGAGCTTAACCAGTATTCTGCGGATCGGACCATGGCTCTACTAGCGTAGATCGGATTTGGGGAGTGAAGTGAAGCCGACGATGTTTCTGGTGGATAGTGGATAAGGCGAAAGGTGATTGGCCCACTGATAGGTATGTTCCACTCATATGTTCGGTATCCTGATGGGCTTGTGAGATGAAGCTATCTTTCACATTCATATTGCACCACGCCGTCCGACAAGGCCATTCTCGTGTTTGGAAACGTGAAGATGCCGGTGTGTAACAAGGTGGAAGTGACAGATGCAACAGTGAGATTATTGCGAATCTGCGAATGACGAAGCGACACTCCTCAGAAAAGACAAAAGACATCCTCATCAGACATGTAGATCTTGTCTTAGTCTGTGCCCCCATCGCTAATTTTTCGTGGTGAAGGCATTGACAACCATGTGGTCCTGGAGATCCATGACTTCCGGGTTCAAGGAGAGAGCACAGAACTTTTAATCTTCCGGATCCCTGGCCGACGACGGGGAAGTGCATGGCCCTGAGCCTGAGCCCGAATCTGAATCCTGATCCTCAGTTCTCAGTTCGGCTGCCGCGAAAAATACTGTTATCAGCTAGATAGGCATACTGTACGAGTAGGCTTCCAAAAGTTCATGCCTCCTACCGATGTGATTGTGATCTGCCCTTATGCCTTTATCGAACTGGGCTGCTTGAGGACGGGCATTGGACCATTGGTAGAGATGGCGAGCATCTCAGGGGCAGCGGCTGATCCGGCTGACCAGTGACAGTGAAGCATTCTTATGGAAGCTGGGAAGGCGAGGGCGAGGGCGAGTGTCCATCCCGGAAATTTGGTGGTAAGCGACGTGATAGGGTCCCCTGTCTCATCCTACCTACGGAAGTACGAAAGTACCTTACTGTAGGTAGGTAGCCAGCACCGTTGAGCGGAGGTGACTTGTCACTTGGGTGAGTCTAGCTTGAACCGGCCGCACCTTCAGGTCTCAGAGGCGCCGAGCCTGTGAGAAACCGGACTCTGGGGCTTCTGTAAGGGACCTAGATGGCCCCCCTGCCCCCTTCGAAGCCCCCCGTCGCCCCCGAAGCCCCCTAAATCAAGCCCGCCAGTGCTCGGTCCAGGTACCTACAGTAAATTTACCTGCCCACCAGGCTAGCGCCCTGCTGCCCAAGGTTGTCTTGCCTTTTGCCCTCCCCTCCCCTCCCCTCCCCTGCCCTGCCCTGCCCTGCCCTGCCCGGCCAGGCCAGGCCAGGCCAGGCCAGGACATCTCAAAGCAAGCCGAAGCCAAAACCTGCAAGTGCTGGCAGCGCAGCCCTGTACAGTAAGTACAGTAGTACAGTAGTCAGATTTGACTTTTCCTAACTAAATGTAGGCCGACTCTACGCAGTACTCTGTTGGCAGCGCGAGGGTGATTATGTTCTGTTCAGACTGTTCTCCAACGAGCCCGCACATATCTCCTATTATTGTCCAGAATCTCCTTGATCTGGATGTCGCCGTCGTCTTCCATTGCTTGCGTCTACAGTATCAATCTCGTATCTCGCATACATACATCCGTACATAAGATCGACGCGATTGGGACCTCGAAGTCAACATCACCCAAGCTCGTCCTCGGCCACCACATGTGCCGGACTATTCTGGGCCTCAACACCACCGTTACACTTTCTGGTCTAGTGACGACGGCGTACGGTCAGTTGCATCCACCAGTTGCACAACCGCCTGCTCTCTTCCACGCCCATATTTGAGGGCCACTCTCTACCCAGTGCTCGCGGGAAGATGCATCTGCAAACGGGCGGCAGCACGACAACGACCATGGCATACTCAGCAATTCCCCTCCCGGCTTCGCCCACCCTCACGAACCCTGATATGATTCTTCCCTATGGAGAATACGATTCCACCCCCTCACCTCCTCGACGCAAATATCGATCAGAAGCTGCGGGCGGGGATTGGGACGAGAATGGGCAAACCGACATGCATTTCTCAATTGGCCCTCCGCATGCCCATATGGGTCTCATGACCCCAACGACTCCGATAATATATGGCAATGGCACAATGTTGAGTGACATCGGCGAGGTCACTGAGGCAGAGAGTACACCGGGCCGGAGTAAGTTGCCCGGCCCAGCGGAGCGTAGATTGCTCAAAAAACAGCAACTGCAACAAGCGTCAGGAAGTAATACGCCTTTAGGGTCGAGTCCGACGATAGGTTATGCGGCGGTAATGAAACGGGCAAAGACAGGGACTCACCAGAGGAAAATATCTGTCGAATCAACGAGCACGGTCACCTCGGAGGGACAAGCGGCAGAGCTCTTCAAAGATTTTGATGATGGTGTTAGTGTAGATGATAGCGTATTTCAAGGGGACGATGAAGAGAGTGTTGCAGACTCCTATAGCGAGCAAGTAATTGCCTCGGAGACGCAGCGATTAGCTACTACAAATCACAGTGTTGGACAAGATGATGACCGAAATTCAAGCGCGGCTTTGAGCAGGAGGGCAGAACAAATCTTGCTGAACGCAAAGAAGAGATTAAATGTGAGTTGCGATTTTACTGTTGTTTTGGGACAAACTGACACGATTTCAGAACATGGAAGGTAACCTCACTCGTGCGCGAAGCTCTTTGTATACGATCCCTTCTGGGTCCTTATCATCAATTCACAGTAGCAGCCCTTTATCACGATCAACGCCATCTCCCCACGACGAGACAATGGTAACGGCGCTTGGTGTACCACCTTCGAAAATAAGACAATTGCATACCCCTAGAGAATCACCGGCTGCGAGTCCAAGGCATGCAAGGGTTGGTAGCGAAAACTCAGCACTATCTCCTCAACGAGTGGCACCCTTTCCAATTCCGTTCCCAGTTCGATCAGCTAGCGCAGCAGCTCGATATGTAAGAAATGATGGAAGCAAACGGTCACCACCGTTTGTTAAAGCCCCAGAAACACCACGGGAAGATGCCAGGGTGTCATCTCACCCTGGACTTTCAAGCTCCCTGAACAGAAATTCGCCTCCACATGCGCTCTTGGAGCCATTGGGCGAGAACGATGTTCCTGATTTTGAGGCAGACAGAGCCAGCACTAGATCCAGCGTGGACGGCTATCTGACTCCTAACGGGGAGCACCGAGGCTTAACTCGATCAGCATCTTCAATGCAAATGCGGGACCTCAAAGATCAGATGTCTGACTTGAAAGGCAGGCTTTCTGTCTTAAGGGATCGCGCTCGGGATGACACCATGAAACGACGTAGTTTGCAAAGTCTCAGGACGCCAAGTCCCTTCACAGCAGCTGAGCAGTGGTATGCCACCTCTAAGAACTACGGTGAACCGCTCAGTGCTGATGCGGGAATTGCTTCTTCTCCATGGAAAGGGTCACTGAACGGTGACGAGGCAAAGCAGGAAGAGATTGTGCACGCGCTCACGACGGACACACCTCAATATGCAGAATCGGACGTTACCAGCGTCTACGAAGATGTCAATGAGCACAGCTATGCTGTTGAGGTAGACGCAAACAACCACGAGCCTGGAATTCCGGAAGAAGACGAAGCAGCCGTTCCTGCTGAAGAATCACAGAAAGACGAACCTGTGGATGAGTACGAAGACGACTATAGTGAGGACATGGTCGATCATGAAGAAGCCGATGAGTACGAGAGCGATGCATCATTGTACCACGATTCTCTGACTACTCCAATATCGCATGAGGACCGGGAGGATGCGTTTGACTACGAGCATTTCTTTTTGCACAGCGCCATGGGAACCATTAGTCAACAAAGAATGGAGCGACGAGGCAGCACTGGAAGCTTCAGCTCTGAGGGATCTGTGGAGACTGTACAAGGACCGTCAATATCGAGCACAAAATCACCTGCGAGAGCTTCGTTGGGGCATTTCAGATCAGAGAGTACTGATTCCGTGTCTACTGTTGCTACTTTTGAAACAGCAACGGAAGGCAATGGATCAGAAAATGGAGATGAAGATGAGCGGCGTGACACTTTCGCAGTTCAACAAGTGGGAACATTATCAACACCTCGCTCAAATACAGCCACACCTCTCACCGCAAAGCGCTCCACGTTTGGTTCAGACGTCAAAAATTACCAGCCAGTGGACCGACAAGCATCACCAGATCGTCCGAGAAGACCCAGTTCAACCGGCCATGACCAGACTGAGAGAAATGGAAATAATGTCCATCGTCCGTCGATCGGCTCCTTCGAATCTTTCGGGTCAAACGGCACCACGCGAAGCTTCCCCCTGGTCAACAAGCCGAAAACCCAACAACACACAGCTAGCACGCCAGATTTCCGAGCCTCAAAGGAAATCGAGCCTTCGCTTCTAAGTGACTCCATGACATTAACAGATGGTATGAATGGCGAGCGACTCCAGCCGTCACCTGTCCACATGCTAGCTAGGGAGGATCAGATTCTCGTTGAGAGACTCGTGGCAAGTCTCGGCAAATGTGTCCTTGGACTACAAGAATCGGGACGTGCGAGCTACGATGGCAGGGTGTTCAGGCGTCGGTTGGACGCAGCAAGGAGAGTGCTGGAAGGAGATCAGGAACCGGTATAAGTGTTTCTCAAGAGAAGATTCCCAGTCAAACGTATATACGACACTATTCTTTTCTTTTTGTAGGGATATTGGGGACCGGCCAGTGGGTCAGGATCTGGCGTACCGATTTAGCATTTCGATCGATGACGAGAGCATTTCTTTTGTCTTTGGTAGGTCCAGGAGATATTCGACAATAGCACGGCGCATTCGAGGGCTTACCGACATCTCATTATTATGACTGCGCTGTTCAGCACAACACATGTTATTCTTTCGATCGAAATATAGGGACTGAGGCGCATATGGCAGGATTTCGGTGCGCAAAATGCTTGCTTCGTTTCTGGCATGTTTTGGCTTGCTACATATAATTTTTTGTTATGCTTTGATACCCAACTTGCTTTTTTAATTTATACTTAGACCCATGGGTGTATGGGACGGAGAAGGTTTTCCGAGCCTGGGAGGTGAGGAACCGGTACAGGAGAATTGGGGGAAAGGGAGTGGAGGAGCTTTGGATGTGGAAAATACGATATGAATTTAATTGAATGAGAAGGGGATGTGGTGGATTTACTTCGTGGCGGATGACTGTTGCTCGGTCCGTAGCTGAATGATAGTAGATTTCGTGGAGTGGAGATGAAGTCGATATTTAGTAAATGAATATCATTGCACGTACAAGACTTTGGCGATGACTTATTGTACTAATTGATTTTGGTAGAATGCTAATGATGCTATAGAAGAGTTTGATATGGGAAAGCACGCTCTGACTATGCTTGGAGCGTGAAGACGTTCAGGATTCAACATCGCAGATATCGCGGATATCGGGCGGATGGACAAGAATATTGAGTAGGTCAACATGTTCAACACCAAAGCACGAATCATATTCACAAAGGTTATATCTCACAATGGGACTTTGCGTAAAGATCACGCTCGTTCCATTGCAAGACGAATTTGTGCACTATGTCTCCTCTTTTAATGGTGACACAACAATACTCGGCAAGTCTTTGATATCAATATGCTCTTGCGTCCCCAGATCAATGACTCTCACAGCCTCAACGCCCACAATGCCAACCTTCAAAGCCATAAACTTCAGCTCAACATCATAGCAAGCCGAAGGAGCCAATAGTCCCACCCTCGTATCTGTGCTCAGACACACGATCTCCGTATCTTCCACCGCAGAGTTCTTTTGCATAGCGTAGATGATGTTCTCGTCAACAACAGCATCAGCAACTTTTGGGTCTTTTCGTGAGCCGCCGTAGCCTGTAGATGGAGGGCGCGTGATGCGGGTTTCTGTGCGGCGTCGCTTAGGAATGACGAGGAGTGCAAGTTTGCGAGGGCGATCGGACCTATTGACTATGAAGACTGACCAGGTGAAAGGGATACCTGGGTAGACTGGGCTATCGATACCAGGGCCAGTGAAAGTCATTGTAACGCCAAAGTCCGGGATGGAAGAGTTTCGCTGGTGACGAGTAGTAATGTCTATTGATGGGAGGGCATCAGGCCTGCTTACAGCGAGCGAGGAAGCTGTTGCTTCCAAAGTGGAGCCGATGGAGAGTTGGGCTGGGCGATGAGGGCGTTGGATCGGTTGCGTGGGGTTTCCAAAACCTGGATTTACTGGGGGGGTGAAATCTAGGGAGGTGCTCCATTGCATTTTTATGTTTGGTTGGCAGACAGACGAGAGGTTAGCAGTTGCTTGGATGGAGATCTCGAGACTGCGGACTTGGGATCGGTTGGTTGCGTCTAAATCGTCTGGAGAAAGACGGTAGAGGAATGTGATGTCGTCTTGCGGGAGTGACGTTATGGGTAAGGTCATGCATGAAACAGCGTTCAGGTCATCGACATTTCCACCCATGATTTTGAGGTCGACCTTTTCAAGTGTCACTTCGCAGTTGACGAACGGAGTGATATCGACATCGATTGAGGCTATTACTGTTGGGTTGCTGGGCGTGGTGTTCGGCCTAGCATACCTTACTCGGGCATTGATAGCTGGTACGACTTTGATTGACTGCCGCGAGATATTCTTGAGCGGGCGTATCGTGTCTCTGGTAATCTGAGATGTTGGAGCAACTCGAGATACCCTCAGTGCAGACAAGCGGGGTTTGATGCCACCCATAGCTGGGTCATCACTAAAGGCCTAGACTGTGTGAGCAACGGAGTAATAATGATCTCCTGGGTTTGACATACTTCCAATAGATTAATAGCGGACGGAACCTGGCTAGGTAGGTATTCTTCTCTTAAAGTGGAACATTGTACCTGCTGAGCAGGCTTTAAATTTGCTGTTGCCGAGAAAACAATAGATGGATTTTGTAGACGCAGTCTAGGTCTGACTAGGTGTGCTGGCATCTTCCACACGATCAAAATGTGTCCTTCACCAGCATTGGGGTCCGTCTCGTCTGGTCCCTGGACAACAATCAACGGATCCTCACTGTCCTGGACAGAGCCATTGTATATGATTTCCTGGCCAGGTGGGCTAGTGCTGCCATCCACTCTGGAATTGATAACTTGCGCTTCAAGATTTATCACTAGCCTTCCTAGATATGATCGCAGCGTTCTTTCGTCGAAGTATGAAGTTTGAAGAACAACGTAGACGCTGACCGTTTCATCTAGGATCTATGAATGAGTAAGATATATGACTTTGCAAGAGATAGGGATTACTAACCAAAGAATAGAGCTTGCCGTTGTGGAATAGATGCAAGTGGAGAATCGCTCCCCTCATCCAATCGTTCCACCGAACCACTCAAGACCTCCTCGATATTCAGGTTGCTTGCAGCTGGTACTATTGTGTCCAAGATAGAGCTTTCGACAAACTCTAAGCTACCACGAGGCCGGGCCTCCTCGGTATCGAACTCCTCCATCATCTTGTTGGATTAAGGGTACGGAAATCAATTGGTCAGTGCAATTTGGCACCTATAGCGTCGTTTTGCCAGAAATTCCCTCAGCTATTTAATGGTGAAGCAGTGAAGCATGTGACCTGTACCTTCTACATGCTGTTAGGTGAATCAATTTTTGAAGTGATCGAGTAAGCTGCTGGCGCTTGATGGAGTTGAAGTCAACAATTACTCGGAACAACAAAATTCCGGGATCAGCTCGAGAATCGCGCTAGCGAATTTGGAGATCAATCTAGCTCTACTACCTACCTGTTTCCCCCAGACTGCTTCGATTCTCGTCACCACCCTCATTTTGCAAGAATAATATTGCATCACTTCATGCAATGAATGTAACCAATGGTCTCAACGGCCACGCCGTGGCGCCAGTTCTATGGTCAGAGGCCCGAAATGCTGAAGGTCGAGTTTATTATTACAATACAATTACGAAAGCTACGCAATGGACCAAGCCAGAGGAGTTGATGACCCCCGCAGAGGTGAGATCTGTAAAAGGCTCATATAATCATCAAATACTAACATATCAATGTAGCGTGCTCTTGCAAACCAGCCTTGGAAGGAGTATACGGCGGAAGGAGGACGCAAATACTGGTATAACACGGAAACTAAGCAGAGCTCATGGGAGATGCCAGATGTCTATAAGGAAGCTCTTTCCAAAGAAGCTGCTGTACCTACACCCGTTGCACCGTGAGTAGAGCCCTCTCATAATGCGCTGTGGCGTATGCTGATAGTATTCCAGAGCCCCTACATTTGTCGCTGGTGGAGGGTTTTCTGCAGCACAATTTGACAGCCCAAGAGACAGAGAGCCTCTAGGAGAAGCCCGCCAAATTGCGTATGGAAATGATGTTAATGGAAGCCGCGCGCAAGTTTTCGTTCCTGCAAACACTGACCCTGACTACTCTACCTTTGAAGAGGCAGAGGCAGCATTCCTAAAGCTATTGCGCCGGCAAAATGTCGACCCGAATTGGACATGGGAACAAACTATGCGATCCATTATCAAAGACCCCCAATACCGCGCCCTCAAAGATCCGAAAGATCGTAAGACGGCATTCGAGAAGTATGCGGTTGAAGTACGAGCTCAGGAAAAGGATCGAGCAAAGGAGAGAATCGAAAAGCTCCGCAAAGATTTTGCTACTATGCTGAGAAGCCATCCAGAGATCAAGCACTACACCCGCTGGAAGACAGCGCGCCCAATAATCGAAGCAGAGACCATCTTCCGCTCTGCAAAGGATGACGACGAGCGGCGCCAATTATTCGAAGATTATATCATCGAGCTGAAGAAAGCCAATGTCGAGCGAGAAGCCACTTCGCGACGTGCGGCAATGGATGAGCTCGTGGATATTCTGAAGCAACTCGATCTGGAGCCATACACAAGATGGTCGGAGGCACAAGGTATCATCCAATCCAACTCAAGATTCCAAGGTGATCAGAAATTGAAGTCACTCACAAAGTCTGATATGTTGACTGCTTTCGAAAACCACATTAAGTCTCTTGAAAAGGCCTTCAATGATGCTCGCCAACAGGAGAAGAACATGAAGTCTAGGAGGGAGCGCCAGAATCGGGATCGTTTCCTAGCCCTCCTACACGAACTCAAGAACAGTAACAAAATTAAAGCTGGATCAAAGTGGAGTCAAATCCACCCTTTGATTGCCCAGGACGACAGGTATCAAGCCATTCTTGGCCAACCAGGCTCCAAACCAATCGATCTGTTCTGGGACATGGTTGAGGAGGAGGAGCGTGCTCTTCGCAGCACTCGAAATGATGTCTTGGACGTGCTTGATGTAAACATCCCTCACAAATTCCTTGGAACTTACAGGCTAATGGTCATCTCAGGACAAGCGATTTGAGATCCAGACGAAGACTACCTTTGAGGAGTTCCTTGCCTTGATGCAAAATGATCGACGAACTGCTAACATTGATCGAGACGCTTTATCACTGATCTTCGAGCGCGTGAGTCTTACGCCCCTCCACCCGGCAATTTCCTCACGTTCTAATAATCTATAGCTACATGAAAAGGTATCTCGCCGTACTGAAGCTGACAACGTTCAGCTGGAACGTCAGCAGCGTCGTGCTGTTGATGCTCTCAGATCTTTTATCAAGCATCTAGAACCACCTATTCGTATTGATGATACTTTTGAGAGGATTCGACCTAGGGTTGAGAGATCTGAAGAGTATGTTGCACTCCCCTCTGACGAGCTTCGACGCTCTGCATTCGACAAGGTTATCAGGCGCTTGAAGGAGAAGGAAGAAGATGCAGAGAGGGATCGTCTCAAGCGACGAGATCGTACTTCAGTGGACAGACCAACACATCGTGATAGAGACAGAGGTGAGAGATCACATCGTAGAAGAACCCGCAGCCCCGAACCAGATGCCTATGAGGCCGATAGGCGCAAAGCAATTGCCGATCGGGAGAAGAACTATCGAAAGACAAGCGCTGCAGACACTTTACTGTCTCCAGGCCGTCGTGACCGAGGAGAGCGAGATCGCGATCGTGAGCGTGACCGAGACTTTGACCGCGATCTTGACAGACCTCATCGTAGCCGCCGGGAGGAAGCATCCAGTCATTATGATCGAGAGCGGAGGGATCGGGAGAGCGAAAGGGAGAAGCTATATCGAAAGAGAGGAGATCCCAGGGGAAGCATCGATGAGTTGCCGTACGGTGACGAGAGACCGAGTGCAAATCGGCGACGAAGAGCTGATAGTGACGTGGAAAGTGCTGACAGCGCGCGGGTTGCAAAGGTTCGTCGTGTTTCCAATTGTGTCAGCAAGCCATAATGCAATATCTCAGAACTAGGGTGTATCATGGATCGGCTAAGCCCTTTCCCTAATTGATATACCTAAGTCATGGAATCGCTCGTCTTTTGGCACCAGAAAAAAGATGCTATGTCCTTCAACTTAGGGCTGTAATGAGCATTCCTGATTGTGAATCTGACGAGCAAAATAGAGATCGAGAAGAGAGATTACACCCCGTGAGCGAACCCCAATCCCTCCACGTGAACGGCGTCACAGGACTAGGACACCACCGGCTCCTATACCAGTGAAAGAGGAACCGGCTGTTCATTCCGGCAGCGAAGAGGGCGAAATAGAAGAGGAGTGATGAGCGTAATATGAGTAGTGGGAATTCGTATTTAAATCTACTTGTACTGTATGTATCGCGACCACACCATCAAAAACTCTCGAGGCATGATGACTTTGGCAGGCAGGGTTAGTTAGTGAACACGATTCTGGGAGAGCACGTGTTTGCGACCAGGGATGAGAAATCGAGGGTTTGACTTCAAGGTTGTGACTTTTCTCGGTGTGTATTCTACTCTCCTATCAAGTCGTAATATTGGTTATTCTGCGAGCATTTAACCTCGTCGCAAAGAATCTCATGCAATCAATGAATGAATCATCTGAATAAAGTCGTTTCAAAAAATGCCATCGCTCGTTCCGCCATCCTGTTTTCTTTGGGTGTCCACTCATAATACACCTGACGGCAGTTATCCACTTTGCCGTTGCCCCCTCAATCTACCATGATACGCTGCCTACGCGTGATACAATGTTCAAAGAGAAATGTCAGCAAACCATCGTAGGACCAGGACAACAGGGAAATAAACTGCCGTCGCCATCGTTAGCCGTCCGGCTCCTCTTCCTCGGAAGCAGCCTTTTCCTCATCTAATCCCTGACCCGCTTGCCCCTTCTCATTTGATGCTGTTCCTTTGACGCCTGGCAATGCATGATTCGAAGGGAGTATTTGTTCATTTGAGTTGCCGGTTTCAACTAGATTTTGCTGCTGCAGCAGCCGGCTCCTTGGTAGCTGCATCGTCCTCCAAGAAGAACTGAGATATATGTTAGCAAACAACAGATATCTTTCACAAATGGAGAGAACATACATAGTTGCCATTCAACTTTTGCTCTTGGTCCAATTGTGAATTCAACTTGTTGATACGAGGTCTGAAGTTGGTAGGATCACGTCTGAAGGTGACGTCAAGGTTCTTCAAGAACTTGTTGCAACCAGTGAGCAATGACTCTGGTGTGTTAGCACGAGCATTGATTCCAGGTGCACCGTCAAAGACAATAACTCGATCGGCAAGATAGGTAGCCATGATAAAATCGTGCTCAACAACGAAAGCTGTCTTCTTGGAGTGCATGATGAACCTTTTGATAACCCGGGCCGCAATGATACGCTGCTCGGAATCTAGGTAGGCTGAAGGCTCATCGATGAGGTAGATGTCAGCCGGAAGACCAAGAGCAAGGACGATAGCAACGCGTTGCAATTCTCCACCGGAGAGTGTCTTGACTTCTTGATCAATGAACTCATCAAGCTTCAGCGGCTTGACCACATCAGTCTGAAACTGTGGCAGGAGGAAGGCGGTCTTGATCTTCTTGAAAAACAGTTGTCGAACCGTACCCTCAAACTTTGGCGTGATCTTTTGAGGCTTCATGCTGACCTTCATACCTGGGACTTTTTGGTTGCCGTCCGGTTGAATGGCACCAGCGAGGAGTTTACAGAAAGTGGTCTTTCCAGTTCCGTTCTCGCCCATCATAACAATGATCTCGGAATCAGTGAAGTCACCATCCTTGATCTCCAGGTGGAATCCCCCGAGGGTCTTCTCCATAGAGGGGTAGGTGAAAGCACGGGACCGGTCAGCCATAAACTCATCTGCTGCCTCAGCAATTCGGAAAGTGAGAGACTCCTCCCTGAAACGCAAGTTTTCAGTTGGAATGTTGCCATCTAGGAAGATGTTGATACCTTCGCGGACGGAGGCTGGAAGAGTGACAACACCATAGACTGCAGGCTTTCCGTAGAGGACACAGATGAAGTCGGACAGATAATCAAGTACCGAAAGATCGTGCTCAACACAAATAACGTAGTCGTCTGGTCGAAGAAGGGATCGGATGACCTTGGCAGCGCTCAATCGCTGCTTAACATCGAGGTAGGATGAAGGCTCGTCGAACATGTAGCTGCAAATATTTAGTTAGACTTTGCACTTGGGGGACGATCGGCGGAGCTTACACATCAGCTTGCTGCACACAGACAGTTCCAATGGCAAATCTTTGGAGCTCTCCTCCAGAAAGAAGGTTGATATCACGGTCCATGATGTGGTTCAACTCAAGAATGTCTAGTACCTCATCCAAATTGTCCAAACTCGAGTTTGCCTCAATTAAAGTTCGGACGGTCTTGTCGGCGCCTCTGACAGCCTTTGGAATGCGGTCGACATACTGAGGCTTCACGATTGCCTTCAAGTCATCTTCGAGGATTTTGGTGAAGTAATCTGAAACGATATTAGCACGTATGAAAAGCCAAAGATGCTTGCGGGCAAGTACTCTGCAATTCAGAACCACGGAAGTGCTTGATCACATCTTGCCAGTCTGGAGGATTGTCATATCTTCCCAAATTGGGTTTCAGCTTTCCGCTCAAGATCTTAAGAGCCGTACTCTTTCCAATACCGTTGGAACCAACCAGACCCAAAACCTGTCCTGGGCGCGGGGTGGGCAATCGATGGAGCTTGAAGCTGTTGGCCGAGTATCGATGGGTGATCTGGGACTCAAGATTTGTTGGCAGATTGATGATGTTGATGGCACCGAAGGGACATTTCTTCGGGCAGATACCACATCCAATGCAAAGACTCTCCGAAATAAAGGCGATTTTTGATTCTGGAGTGACCTCGATACAGAGACGTCCACTTCGCACAACCGGACAGGATTTCTTGCATTCTTGTCTACATTTCTATTTCGACGCTTAGTTTGTAATTCGTAGTATGTTGAAGACAATAAGAGGCTGTACCTTGGGCTTGCACTATATTGTGAAGGCACTTTGTTAGCATTGGACCTGCTTCATAGCGGGGTTGTGGTGGGGTAGGGCTCGTGGCAATCGTACCTTGTCAGTGCTGATGATGGCAATACTATAATGAATTTTTGTCAGTCTACGGCCTCCAAAGTGCTTCAGCGTCTGCGAGACGATACATCTCTGGGTCTTAGCCGTACCGGGTGAGTTTGTCCGACATCTTGCTGCTTTGGCGCTATGCGCTATGCGCTCGAATTTTGGGATCTCTTTGTGGGATTCGGTTTGAAAGAGGGTGCGTGCTGTTTGGTGACGGGCCAGGCTGTTGCTCCTTTGCAGAGCGGTGTGCGGATAGCCTGCTGGTGGTGGAGAGGCACAACGACGTGTAGCTGGCGACGACTTGTTCCTGTGCAAATTCAAGATTCTCTAAAGACCGTCATTCGAGAGAGTAGGGTAGGTATTTGGGTCGAATGACAAGAGCCAATTTGGTCGTTCCTCATTGGTCCGTCGGCGCACCCAGCACCCCAGCCCCGACCACTAAGCGAGGCTTTGGCTTCGACTGCACTTGCACCGGCCCAACTACTGGACTACTGGTACTGCACCAACTGTCCCGTCCAGCCCAGCCCAGTCCAGTGCCCCGTAGCCCGTAGCCTGTAGTGCCGTACCCTTCACTCGTCAGTCCTGAGCCTCATTCAATGTCACATCTCGAGACCTCCACCACCGCCAAATCCAACGGCCAGCATATTTCCTCATTACTTTCGTTATTCGACTACAATTAACTCTCTGTCTCTCGGGGGGCCACTTTTCACTGGCTTGTAAGTGATTTCCAATTTCTGAACTGTCTCTTGCCCGCAAAGCTGCCCTTCAAGCTGCTGCTCGCCTGCCTTCTCAAGAATACACGTACCGGATGGTATACTTCGAAGAATTCAAACCGGAACGCGGTCCTAACTTGCTCCTGATGTATCTACGACCTCTATAGATGCGATCGACGATTTGCGAAACTTTGTGCGTCCTCGCACATTCCCTAGCATCCCTCAGTCAATCGAAAAGCATCATCAGCCCTATTTCAAATTTATCCCCAAACTCCTCGATATGCGCCGGCGATATTCAGACAATATTTGAAGAAGCCATTGTTATGGTTGATATGGGTTCCGGATCGCCTCCTTGTGCTCTGGGCCGTCTGATGGCTTTTGGGACTCTGGCGTCACAGCAAAAGTCGAGTTTTTGGCATCAAATGCTAACTTCGTCGTCCTCAGCCCCACCGCCGCCGACAACACCCCTCGACAGAACACTTTCAATGTCTTTATCTAATGGGAACGATACTCCGATGGAGGGTCCTGCTCTTACGAACGATGATGCCCCTTACGATAGCACATCAGAGCTCTCTGACGTGGCCAACCCCCCCATAGTCGACGAACTTTCCCCGGCGACCTCCTCGAACCACCAGTCTGAGTTTGGAGCTCAAGACACAGATGCTTCCGATTCTGCTGCAGAGGCCCAAGATGAATCCGATGATGCCGACTTCGACATGGAGGACAGCCCACCAGAAGCTCCCACAACTACTGCACGCGAGGAACGATCCACGTCCACGGAGTCTCGTCGTCCCGCTAAGAGGAAGCTACCGGCAGAAGACGAGCACATATTGGCCAATCCAGAATTGTATGGTCTGCGGAGAAGTGTGAGTTATGTTGGAGGTTGCCAGTGGGGAGAAGTGAACTAATTTCTTCTGCTAGGGTCGCCCTGTCCAACAACGGACCATCGTGAGTATACCACTATGTCAACTGGAAGGTAAATATACTGATTCTCGTCAGATTGAGTCCGATGATGAAAACGATGATGATTCCGAATCTGATGTCGTGCCTGTTCATCGAACCAAGCGAAGGAAACAGGAACGTTCTCAGCCTTGTATGTACTTTCATTGCTGTCCCCTCGCCGGCGCCGATAACTAATTAGCACTTTTCAGCATCGAAACGCGAGACACCAATGCTACGCTCGGCTTCCGTATCCGACTCCGATTCCGATACATATGGAGGCGCGCGAGCTCGAACAGCTACGAAGAAGAATCGTCGTCGCCAGCTAGAATCTGGCAACCTTGCACCTGTGTATCAGGAGAAACGATGGAATAGTCGAAGAGCTGCTCAAGTTACAGCTGGGGCTTATCAAGAAAGTGACGCGGAACTGGAGGACGAGTCTGAGTTGATGACCCCCAACCATTGGCCTGGAGACCAAGTCGAAGACAATACTCCATATATTGACACCGTCCTGAAGCATCGGCTCAAGGACGGTCAGGACATCAACAAAGAAGACTTGGGTCGAGACGACTTTGAATACTTTATCAAGTGGCAGGGCAAGTCTCACTACCATGCAACTTGGGAAACCACCACTTCTTTAACGGGCATGCGCGGCTTCCGTCGACTTGAGAACTATTATCGAAAGATTGTACTCGAAGACATATGGATAGCGCGTGGTACTGATATACCCCCAGAGGAAAGAGAGAAGTGGATGTTAGACCGTGAGCGCGATTCGGATGCTCTTCTTGATTACACCAAAGTCGAGCGTGTCATCGGCACACGAGATGGCGAGGAGGAGACTGAGTACTTCGTCAAGTGGAAAGGCCTCTATTACGAATCCTGTACTTGGGAAGTGTCATCACTCGTCAGTGACATTGCGCAGGATGCTATCGACAAGTTCCTGGACCGTACGTCCCGGACTTTGGTATCCAGCAAGGAGGAAACAAACCCAAATACTCGCGGGCCTCATGTGCCAATTCGAGAGCAGCCACCATACATCAAGAATGGACAACTTCGAGACTTCCAGATTACTGGCCTCAACTTCTTGGCTTACAACTGGTGTAAGAATAAGAATGTCATCCTTGCAGACGAGATGGGATTGGGAAAGACAGTGCAAACAGTATCTTTCATGAACTGGCTCCGACATGATCGGCACCAAGAAGGACCCTTTCTAGTCGTTGTTCCTTTAACAACTATCCCGGCATGGGCGGATACTTTCGAATATTGGTCTCCAGACGTCAACTATGTCATTTACAATGGCAAGGAATCATCTCGAAGCATCATCCGCGAGTATGAGTTGTTCTCTGACGGCAATATCAAGAAGCCCAAATTCAATGTTCTGCTTACATCGTACGAGTATATTCTTACAGATGCGACTATCTTGTCCCAAATCAAATGGCAGTTTATGGCAGTTGATGAAGCACACCGTTTGAAGAACCGAGAATCTCAACTATACCAGAGACTACTCGACTTCAAAGCCCCTAGCCGATTGTTAATTACGGGAACGCCAGTCCAAAATACTCTCGGAGAGTTGTCCGCTCTGATGGACTTTCTCATGCCGGGTGAATTGGACATTGAGGAGGATATGGACTTGACCGAAGAAGCTGCTGGTGAAAAGATCGCTGCCCTCACCAACAAGATCCAACCCTACATTCTGCGCCGTACGAAACAAAAGGTCGAGAATGACTTGCCTCCGAAGAGCGAGAAGATCATTCGAGTTGAGCTGTCCGATGTGCAGTTGGATTACTACAAGAATATTCTTACGAGAAATTACGCTGCACTCAACGAAGGCGGCAAGGGCCAGAAGCAATCCCTTCTGAACATCATGATGGAATTAAAAAAGGCCAGCAATCACCCTTACATGTTTCCCAACGCTGAGGATAAGATTTTGAAAGGAAGTGATCGACGCGAAGACCAGCTGAAGGGATTGATTGCTAGCAGTGGAAAGATGATGCTCCTGGATCAACTCCTTACCAAGCTCAAGCGCGATAATCACCGTGTTTTAATATTCAGCCAAATGGTGCGGATGCTTGATATTCTAGGCGACTACCTGCAACTTCGAGGCTATCAATTCCAACGCCTGGACGGTACCATTGCTGCTGGTCCTCGCCGAATGGCGATTGATCACTTCAATGCCGATAACAGCAACGACTTCTGTTTCCTTCTTTCTACCCGAGCTGGTGGTCTTGGAATCAACCTGATGACCGCTGACACTGTTATCATCTTCGATTCCGATTGGAACCCTCAAGCAGATCTGCAAGCTATGGCTCGTGCCCATCGTATTGGGCAGAAGAAACCTGTCAGTATCTATCGACTGGTCTCGAAAGAGACTGTCGAGGAAGAGGTTCTAGAGCGAGCTCGTAATAAGCTTATGCTCGAATTCATCACAATTCAAAGAGGCGTAACTGACAAAGAAAAGAAGGAACTAAGAGAAAAGGCGGTTAAGGCTGGCAAGATTGATGACCCCAAGTCCTCTGATGACATCTCTAGGATTCTCAAGCGTAGAGGACAGAAGATGTTCGAGCAGTCTGGAAATCAAAAGAAGCTGGAAGAACTCGACATTGACGCAGTACTGGAGAATGCCGAGGAACATAAGACCGAGGTTCCAGAAGGCATGGTTGCTGATGGTGGTGAAGACTTCTTGAAGAGTTTCGAATACACGGATGTTAAGATCGACCTCGAGTGGGATGACATCATCCCCAAAGATCAGCTCGCGGAAATCAAGGCGGACGAGGAGAAACGCAACCACGAAGCATACCTCGCTCGGGTCGTCGAGGAAAATGCGCCTCGCAAAGCCACCAAAAAGAATACTGCTGAGATTGAGAGAGAACAGCGCCTTGCCAAGAAGAGGGAGCGCGACCAAGCAAAGCAGGATGAACTCGATGAGAAGAGAGAGGCACAGGCCAATCGTGCTGATCCTAAGAGAGAATTAAATGAAAAGGAGGCAAGAAATCTGTTCCGAGCATTCCTCCGTTATGGGTCTATTGAGGAACGCAGAGACGAGCTCATAAAAGATGCGCGTCTAGTAGGCCGAGATCTTGACCTTCTTCGAGCAACCATAAAAGCTATCACGGATGAAAGCGATAGAAGATTGAAGGAGGATGCCGCCAGAATCGAAGCTATGGAGCGCGAAACAAACAAGCCTCTCACGAAAAAAGACAAGAAGGCTGTTCTGTTCGATTTTCTTGGGGTGAAAAGACTCAATGCGGAGACCGTTATTGAACGTCCAGGCGAAATGATGATGTTGAAGGAGATCATCAATGCCACCTCAGACTTTAAGAACTTCCGAGTCCCTGACGCATCCAAGGCTGCTCACTATTCCTGTGATTGGGGTGCCAGAGAGGACGGCATGCTACTTGTTGGTATCCACAGACATGGCTATGGTGCGTGGGTTCAAATCAGAGACGATACAGATCTCGGCCTGAAGGATAAGTTCTTCTTGGAAGAGCATCGTGTCGACAAAAAGGAAGAACGAAACAAGGGAGAAGAGAAGGTTGCAAAAGCTCCTGGTGCTGTTCATCTTGTTCGTCGAGCCGACTATCTTCTGTCAGTTTTGAAGGCCAAGTATTCCGACAATCAAGCTGCTAAGCGGGCTGTGGAGAATCACCATCGGAACAACAAGAAGCACGACCGCATCAATGGCCACCGACGCACCGATACCCGCGGCTCTGTTTCTGCGTCACCTGCTCCTTCAGCAAGAAAACCTCATCGTGTCCCCGAGTCTCATCATAGTCGAGACAGAGATAGAGACATCGAATCACGCCGCTATGGTGACTCAAGTACCCCGAAGCCTGATCTCAAAAGAAAGCATAGTGCACCAGAGGATAATCGGCATCATGATCGTCATTCGAAACCTCGAAAGTCCGAGAATGGGCACTCAAAATCCGTCGAAGAGCAAGATTCCATGCTTCGCATGATCTTCAAACCCATCAGGGATAGTTTAAAGCGCGTGCAGTCTGCTACTAAGGATCGCATAAATTCGCAGAAAGAACGTGCCAGTGTCATGAAGGCTGAACTTATAGTGATTGGGAATTTCATTGAGAATTTGGCTCGAGAGGAAGAGGGGAAGAATCTCAAGCAAAGCTTTTGGTAGGTGATTCCTGCAACAATGAAGGGAGCATAGCTAATTAAAACGTAGGGAATATGCTGCTGGCTTTTGGCCTCAACCAGCGGATCCCACGAAAGCTGCTTCTGGGTCGAAATTAGAGGCCATGTATACAAAGATTACTACCACAAAGACTGAAAGCAAGGATGGCAATGGTCTCTCTGCGGCGCCAATCACCAACGGATCAGCTGCTGCAACCATTAAGGGTTAATTTCCTATACGTCGGATTTTTTGGCACCATTGCGTTGGCGTTAATTTGTATTTATTCCCCTCAAAATGGGGACACACTGGGCTGGGACTGCATTGTCGAGCGGCTGGAATCATTGCATCAACCGGGCGTAGCTGTTATCATGCTTTAGAGTGGCGTATCATGCTCTTGGTTGGAGTCTCGGAGGTTTATTGAGCATACGTATGGGGTATTTCTATCAAAAAGTCATGGCTATGACAATATCCATTGGACTAAGAATAAGTCCGGTAGGGCAACGTTGAGATATGTTAACATTGAAAAGCGGTACCTTTGCTTATGACAGGGAGGGAGATACCTATGGAGTCATTCGTCTTATACACAAGCAAATAGGCACCACAACTTATCTACTCTCCTAGATATATCATGGTCCCTACTGCAAACCTTGAGTGAGAAATTACAAATACTGATGAGACTGATTAAATGTTGGATACAGGTACATTGAAGAACTGCTTGGTCCTCAGAGGCCACCATCGCTTCTTCTAGCTCAAAGTGAGCAAAGCTAGTGCATAGTGGCAAATCATTGGCGAGGACCAACTGTCACTTCAAAATTTACAGCTTCCACTAATATGTTCCCGCCTAGTGAGTCGACTTCCAGTTGTTCCCAAGCATGAGAAGAAAACCATAACCACCCTCCATTCTAATTACGCCCTATCATTGCCTCGAATTTCTCCAGTTTCTACATCCAAATACCTTTGTTTGGTTGCACAAATCGCTTTCTACCCACAACATTCACAGCCTCCATAACACTTATGACACTTATGCTACCCTTGGCTCCATCCTTCTCCATCCTTCATCAAGTACCGGTCCAACAAACTCCATGGCTAGCTCGACCAACCTTTTTTTTCGGCCGTTGCAGACCAGTTATGAGAACCATAGCTTGATCACTGCTCCTATTTAGGTACAGGACTATGGCGCACAAGAGGGAACCGATGTTCACTTTGGGGCTTGTGATGCTCTTGCATGGTTTGAGCGAAGCTTCTAGTGAAGGTGAGGTTGACTGACAGACTGGGAAGGTAGGTAAGAAGTGCTTGGAGACGATGATTTGGATTGGCGGAGCCAAGTGGTATTTTTGCTTAGCAATTTAGAATATTGTCCGAGTGACCACAATAGATGACTCCGATGTACGGAAGGACATGATGGAATAAGGGGAAAACAGTGGGATCGGAAGGCTACTGCACTGTAAATTAGCTATCACGCCCAGGTTAGTAAACAAGTATATTTATGATATGAGACTTGGAGGAAGCCTAGAATAAATGATAGAGGCTGAGAAGGGAGACAGAGTACAAGACGGTTCACTAATATCTCACCAGCGACGTAGATTCTTCAAGGATGGACATTAGTCCAATGTGGATTTAAAGCAATTGAGATTGAAATTACTGTGTTTTTTAGAGAGAAGATGTTAGCTACACAACTTCACTGAGAAATTCAACGATGGCCATCCGAGGTGACAGTAGTTTCTAATCCGCTTGGAGAAATTTTGCTCCAAGTAAGCCAATGAGACTATTCAGACCGGCTAGATTATCATGCAGGGTAGCTGATAGTCTACTCCAATACATACGATCAGGTGCAAGCTTGAGGCGTGGGATGTTCTGGATTGCTTCCCTACTTGATCTGTAACTTACCTCGCGGCCAATGCTGCGATCAGAAGAAATCAGTAGCAAATTTGCATTTGTGTTTGTATGGATCTGAATTATAAACTTCTGAAGCAAACAAAGTGGTATCATTCGCAGTGCCAAGAAGCGCAAACACAAGCTATCAACAACTTTCATGCTGCATGATGCCCGTAAACTGTCACATACGCCACCCGCGAAGCCGTGCAACGCCTCCATAATGCAGATACCAAAGCTCTCTATCCAGGCTTTACTTCTTGTTTTTTCCGCTCTCCAGACTCAAGTCCAAAGACCATAAAGAGTCCCATATCATTGATTTCTTAGCAGGGCTTGTTCCAGTGGATGTCACATTTGATTTTGTAATATTCTAAACCCCATCAGCGCTCGTTCAGGGGCCCATCAAGTTGTCAACGCTTCGCACCTCGGGATTGATGAGACCTTTGTCTCCGCTTCCATTACCGTCATGTCGGCTGCTCGGCCTAATCATCTGTGCTTCTGAGCCCTCGTTGGCTGTCTGGGTAGTAGCAGGAGCCTTGAGAGATGCTGTATCCGTAGCTGTGGAGCCCGTCCTGTCAAGTGTGGTGGCCAAAGGGACTGATTTCTTTGAGTTATTGCTACTGCGTCTGCTGTCCAGACTTTTGCTGAGGGTTTTGTTGATTCCATCCATGCCGCTGCTGGATGACTTCTTGCTGCGACGAATGCTACCGGTTGCATCAACGTGTGTGCTTGCTACAGTGCTTTTGCCCAGACCAGGAGTTGACGGTGCACCAGGCTTTTCCTCCGAGGCCTCAATCAGGTACCATCGCAGGCCATCGGAAAGATCAAACGGGTTGTCGTCTTCGAAGGAGTCGCCCCCGTTGCTAGTCAGCGACCTTCGATCAGAGGGCTGCAAGTGAGTTCCCGACATTGATTTGGAGAGATCGACTACTCGATCCTCAATTTTGTGGATTCGGGCCAGAAGCCAATCCCTGGTGCGCAGTTTGTGAGACTCTTGTTCCTTCAAGAAGAAATGAGGGGCCCCGATGTTGAATGCCGCCCAAGCACCAGTAGTCTGGTTGCGTGTTGGCAAGAATAATGCCAGATCGCCCTCTTTAAAGTTCTTGAAAGCAATCTTCTCATGAGCTTCCTTTTGAGCCGCATGGGACTTGTCCCGGTATGCACGAGCATCTTTAGAGTATTTCTTGGCGGTGTACTCCATGTCTTTGACGCGCTTTGTGATCACTTCACAAAAGGCTTCGACGTCAAAGTTGCCAATTGCATGCATGAACGCCTCATACTTCCCGCTCTCAGCCTCTGGGTCATCACTGTTCATCCAATAGAGTAAATCCAGATCTCCACTGTCAGCCATGGACTTTCTAGTGATAGCCCCCGAGATGCTCCGTCTAATTGTCGAACCTGGGTCCGAAGAATCATTCGCATTCGAACGATCAAGTCTTGGTACCCTTTGAATTATCATCGAATCCCCTTCGCGAGTCACAGAGTAACTCAGTCTTTCAAGAAGTCTGCATAATCGATCATTCTGAGAGTAAACTCGGTGAGTGAGATCTTTAGCGCGTGAGCCTCGTGCTTCGAACCTGGTTGTGAGTGTTTCGTGCTTCTCTTGCGCAAAGTGATACTTTTCTTGCACCGATCTCAGCTCTTCCTCAAGGCCACCAAGTCGTGACTGTCGAGCAGCTAGATCCTCGGACATGCTTGTGACCTTTCGTTCTTCCTCCTCCAAGCGAGTTCGAAGGGCCTCCGATCCGGTTTCGCCGTCTGAAATCTTAGTTCTCAAAGTAGATAATTGAAGGCGCTCATCATTCAACTCTGCTTCAAGCGCTGTGAACTTAGCACGCTCCTCGGCCAATCTTTCACGCAAATGTAATGCCTCCGTTTGTTCAGTTGAGAGCTTCGCGTTGACGCTCTCCATCTTCAACTTGATCTCGGCAAGATCTGCTTGAGCAACATCACGATCGGACCTCAAAATGGCAGCATCGCTCTTGACAGAATATAGTTCTGCAACCAGATCTCCGGATAAAGTGACCAAGGTACTTGCCAGCACGCCGAGGTCTCCAGGAACTGCTGAAGTGGGTGAGAGATGCGAGTGCACATCTCCAAGCGTCTTCACCTGCAACTCAACCTCGGCTTCGGCTTTCTCAGCTCGAGTTATAAGACCTCTGTTCTCTTGCCTAAGCTTTTGCAGTTGCTTTTCCAGAGAATCGTTAGTTTCACGCTGCATCTTGGCCTCATCTCTGAGAAAGTCAACCTGGCCCTGGGCTTTTTGCGACTCGGCGATGGCTTCTTTCCGAGCCTTTTCAAGCTCATCCTGCAAGCTACGGACGCGATCGTCAATGGAGGTCCTCTCATTCTCACGAGATCCAAGATATCGATCCATCTCGTCCTCGAGTTCCTCTAGTTTGGCTTTCAAGCGCCTGATCTCGCTTTCAAGAGACATTCGTTCTTCGATAAACTCTCGTTGCTGTGCGTCAAAATTTTCCATGAGATCCTTCTTCAATGAGTTTGCCTCTTCAACTTGTGATTTCATGTCGTCTGCACCTGTCTTGCGAGCAGTAACCTCTCTTTCCAGCCCATCTGCACGTTCCCGCTCAGCAATTAGCTCAGCCTCGAGGGAAAGAAGTTTTTGCTGGAATGCCTTTTCATCAGGGCCTTGGTTGGCAGAAAACCTGCGGGAGGATACTGAAGAGCGCCTCGAAAGGTCATCAACAAGCCGTGGAGATGCGAGCGGGTTGATAACATTTTGGAGGTCAGGGCTGGGGTTTCCAGAAGGAGGAAATATGTTCCCGTTTGAGGGCCTAGTCATTTGTGACTGTCGATGTAACAGGTCTTCAAGCCTTCGAACTCGACTTTCGGCTGTTTTTAGCCTATTCTCGGTTCTTTGTTTATCCTCTTGCAAGACGCGAATGAGATCATCGTCGCCTCTTGTCAAGAGCGTACTTCGTCCAAGCGCTGCCTCATGTATGCTGCCAGCTTTAAAGGCCTTCGCTCGCTTGCTCTGCTGCTTAGTCGGATTGTCGAGTTCCGCAATGATTCTCGTGACGTCTGCTACAACACTGGACTTTGCATCCTGGGATTGTAACATTTCCAAGACTTCCTCAAGGTCTTGCCTACCAACATGAGGCCACTGGTCTTCGGTACCAAGTAACTTGACCTCTAATCCAACGACGTCTCTCTCAGTCTTATCACCCCAAAAGGCAGTCCCCGTAATCTTCTGCCACTTTCTGCGCCGTTTGACTTCTTCATCCTGGAACGAAGCCATCTCATTGGCCAGCGTCGATGAATCTGATCTGACCTTATCGCTCCACTCCTTGCGTCGTATCGCTTCAGCCAAGAAGGAAGCATATGAGACCGGGAGAGAGTTCACTACAGACAACAGGTGGCACGCATCGTAAGCCTCTTCTTCTAAATCCATAGCAGCAAAGGCTGCGTTGGCTTCTGCAACCATGGAAGTCAGAGTCGCGATTTCTCGCATTGCACTTAGAGATTCGGCCGCGATCAAATTCCGTGCTTCTGTAGCATTGAATAAGATGCCATCCATCTCTAGACACCTTTTCGAGAGATTCGGTAAAAAGTTCTTGGTGTGGAGGAGTGCCGACTTGGAAGCTAGCGAGACATTCTTTGGGGTATTTGAATACCCTGAAACATTCTCGTAGTCATTGCTGACCTTCTTTGCTATGGCTTCGATGTCCTCCATCAGCTGGGCTGGCTCGGCAGCTCTGCCGACTAGTGCCTTTTGGACGCCTTGCTCAACGTTCGCATACATATCATCTGCCTTGCTGAAGACTTCATTTACCCTTGCGGATAGGTCTTCACTGTTCTTGGCCAAGCGTGAGGCAACATTTCGTACGAGTTTGCCAGCACTCTTTATCTCGTCAGTATCGACCAAGTCTACCAACGTGTGCCTCTTCTGATTCCTGCGAGGATCATGTCCAGTAATGAACTTAATCATTTCAGTCGTAACAGGTATGGACCGAAGCCGGGACAGAGAATCAATCCAATCTGGTCCCGCCAAATCTTGTTCTTTCTGTACCTCGGCAGCCCAGGTTTGGATGTCCGCATTTTTCTGATCGAGTGCCTTGACGTGCTTATCCAAATTCATTACCGCCGCTTCCACGCCCCTGTGGATGACTTCAACCTCTTCAAAACGTTTCTGTGCCTCTTGTGACATGCTTGAACAATCATCTACCAGTTTCAAAGCCCATGATCTTCGTTGCATGAACAGGTCTCTCCACGCTTGTAAATCATTTTGGTCGGCGATGGTGTCTGGCGGCCTCGAGACATTGTATTTCGGTGGTAAAGCAAGTTCGGATTGCAGCGATTTGGAGGATCCTGGGGAAGAAGGCTGTACTATTCGACGATCGTACACGAAGATTTCTTTCTACTGAAAGTTAGTATTCCCTCGATAAGTAAACAATGTTGTTCCGTACCTCTGTTGATAATCCTTGGAACTTGACCGGTTTTCCAGACGATGTCAGAGTGATCTGATCTTGTATCGCGACTTGACTTTGTTTCGAAACCCAAATCTTGAATGCATCGAGGCTGTTCAAGTGTCAGCAGCTATTTTCGTGCTTCTCAGGAACAGTGACTTACGATGCAAAGGTCCCCGAGTCAACCTCAAGAACTTCGCCTGTATGGGCGAGCAATATTAGGAGTGCCATCCTGCTGCTGCTTCTTCCTGCAGCTATGACAAGCTGCAGAATAGATGGTGGTCGCAGAGGAATTGAAGACGACGCCGGCTCATGACAAGAGATGAAAGATCACAAGGCGATGGGAGTGAGGCGAGGCCGGGGAAGCCTTGTACACGATAGCCGCCACAGTTCACCAGCCACATCATAGTGTAGTCTTACTCATAACGCGTCTTGCCTGACTCGTAACGCGTAGGCAGACAATGAATGTCAATACAAGACAGCGCATATTTCAAGTTCTGATCCATTGACGACTATGGCAAACAACGCATCTCAAGACGGGGCAGATGTTGAGATGAGCGACGCACAAGCCCCACCGCTCATGACGGAGGATGAAAAGCGGATATTGGAAGTCTACGACAGACTTGAAGAACTGCAACTGGAGATCGCTCTACTGAAGGCACAGGGGGTATTATCATCAGGTTGGTGCAGGCTGTATCTTCCCGTTGGAACAAGTTCTCACCTGTCTAGATGAACTATCAGATCCTTCTGAAGAAGACATCTCGGCTGCTGCACAGGAGCTGTTGAAAGCCAAATCCCTCTACTTGCTACGGGGTAATGTCATTGAGAATGTCTTGATCACAAATCCCATCCTCAGGGCTGTCCACGGAAGCAGTAATTCCACAGCTGTCGAACAGTGAGTTGATTCTACAAAGCCGGAGTTGGCTGCTAACCCGGAGTCAGAGACCTGCTTCCTCTGGTTGAGAAACGTGACCAGCTGTCCATCACACTCACCAAGCTAGCAACCCAGGAACGGTCCGTCAGAGATCGATTGACAGAGATTGAAGTAGAGAATGTTGGCCTGGCTCGCAAGAATGCAGAATTAGCAGCGAGAATGCTTGCACTAGCTGATGAAGCAAACGCACAGCGAAAGGAAGACATTGAGGATGTCAAGTTACGGAGTCAGTTTGATGAGCTGGAAAGTGAGATCAAACTCAGTCGGCAGAAATGGAGGATCATGAAGGGAACGGCCAGCGCGACGATTGCGGGGAGTGGAGTTGATTGGACAAGAGATCCGAAACTGAGGGACATTGTGCTGGATAATGATGGATACGAATGATCATGCAGCATGTATGCTTTGCAAGTTGAGCTGGCCCGAAGAAATTGGAAAGCCATCCACCCCTCAACTGTCAAAGGACACGTGGACATGATGCATCAATGAAGCGACGGGAAGCCGTCAGCTCGCTCTGTGGTTCCCAGGATTGGAAAATGGCTTAATCGTAGGGCATGACACTCAAGCCTGTCCACTGTTGCTTTCCTTGTGTATGCCTTCCCGATGAGCAACCTGCAGTCTTGCCTGCGCCTTCAGACACTCTGCCATTGTCCAACCACAGAGTGTCATTTGATACTGCATCACTTAGCAGCAATGACCGCGTAAGCAACTCACGGTCCTGTTACCAGTACATTCTAACAAGTCAATTAGCGCTCGTTCCAATCACCGTGCTCGCAGCAGAGGCTTTTCCTGCCAACCACACCCACCATATCGTGACGACATCAGAAGACCATTGACTGATTATCGCGGTGCCTCATCTTCTTTTGCAGCTACCTTCAAGCCTTCTACAGATCGATTTACAGCTCCACACAATCGGCTTGTGTTCCAAGCCGAAACCAGCCCCCTACAGGTAAATTCTTCAGTGTCGAGAAGACAAGGAAATTGCTGGAGAAAAAGCCAAGTCATGGAGAAGTACGTTTATGGGAAAAGACCGCTCGCTGTTGTTTCAAATCTGGCCAAGAGATCCCAGAGTTCGTTGCAAAGGTCCGTATGACTTTTGGGGAAACTCTTCAGGTCCTTCAGAGTATTACGGATTCAAGAATTCTTAGGTAACATAAAAAGGTGTCGTTATCTTTCAGACAATTCAGAGATACCGATGCTGAGCAAGCGAATAGCACGGCAGCCGTCGAAGACAGTCTGGCTTTGAAGCTCAAATTTTAGAAAGTCAGTTTGAAAAATTCAATGACCGAACGATTCAGTGGAGAGGGAAACGGGCTTGAAGCTGAACGTGGTGATGAGCACAGTTGGCAAGATGTAGATGTGCTGGATATTGTTGAAGACCGCTCATGGTAATTAGGCACAGAATCAGCATACTCAAACAGTCCTTGCTGTCTAGACCTCTAGACTCTGTCCCAAGCCGCTGTCAGTGTAGTCAGAATCCAGCAGTTTCTTATCTGTCCAGCGAGGTCACGGTTGGCGACAGCTGAGGATAAAGAGCTTTGAAATCTTCGGAGTTCCCACGGTAAACGTGTAGCTCTATAATCAAAATGTATTGGTCCATTGTGGCGACCATTCGCTTTTTATGGAGCCGTGCCGTCCCTGCTATCTGAACTTTATACGCCATAGTAAGGTGGCTAGCATTCCGCGTCTTTGGGCCAGCAAGCCTTTCCACCGCCATCCGTCCCCTACAGCGAGACCTCATGGTGCCTCGCGGCGGCCATCGCAATGGGTCTCAGCGCAACACCCCCAGTTATTTACAGGTCCGATATTGGCGACCAATGAGATAAGTTTCCAGTCCGAAGATCCCTTATGAGGTACAGGACACGTGCAACCTTGGTCACCTCCATATCATTGCATTAAATTAGGCTCCAAGCAGTGTGTCTCCACGTCAGATCGATAAGTGCTAGATAACCGCTGAAACTTTAATTTAAATACGGACTGGGCTATTTTGGTCATCTTCCGGGCGCTGTACATGTGACATAGTTGAGTTGCGTCATGTTGCAGGAATTCTTTGGCCATGAGCAAATGATGCCTCCGTAAGCGAGAGCGGAGTAAACACCGCTATCTTCGTGGATTCAATTCATGAAGATGTAGATACAACCAAAAAAAAACATGACACATCTGGCCATAAATTGATTCTATTTTAACCAGAAACCCAAAGAAAGCTGGATACCCCGAGAAATCGAACGGTATGAATGCCCATAATACCCGTCAACACGGCTACAATTTGAAAAGGAACTTCCTGTTAGGGAACCTCTGTCGAGACGAAGAAGGAAGAAGACATACAACGCATCTATAGGTGAAAGCGGAATATCACAAGAAGTTTCCGGTTCCCGTAATATGGGAGACCAGACAGTATACCATATGAGCAATTCTCGAAGTCGCTTTCGGTTTCAAGTAACATGGGGCGATAATATAAAAGTAGCTTGACGTATACGAGCACGAACCATACTTGTTTGTGTGTCTCCACTCAGGCTTTCATTATATAGACCCTTCTACGCTAATATTACATTTGCGTAGTCGTGTACTGAGGATAAAGTGAGCTCCTATTGTATGTGATATAAAATGAAAATCCTATCTAGTAAACTAGAAAAGATATCTCACATCTAATATTGCAGGACAGGATCTGATAATCTCGCTCCATTGCAGGTGTTCTGCATTTAGTCTTTTGCTCCCAATCCCGTCCACCATCTTATCTCCAGGTTTCTGACAAGGCCTGTTAGCTCGTGACGTCTTGCCTCAACGTCATGTCCTCCATCCGTCAACTTGTCCTCAGCCATCTACTGTAAATCTTGAGTAGCGTTATTTCACCCTTCACGAATTCATTGATCTATTCCTTTTATTCTCAGCGTTATTCGCAAGACCTGTCTATCATGCCATCTCCCACCCCATCAGCAAATTATAACCGATCGTTCTTCCGTGCTCAGCCTTGTTAAGTGCACCCAGTGGTTATAGCATCCTCTATCTAGCATATTCAATTTCCCAGTATCAACGTTTGGTCCTGTTATTACCTAGACCCTATGAGACAGGAGTTATTGGTTGTTTTTGCAACTGAATATACGCTTTGCGACCCAGCCCTTGGAGGCCCGTATTTCAGCAGCACAGTTGTACTTTTCGTTACCGAGCCTACCTTCCGCACATGCAACAATGCCTTCGAGCCTCCGTACCCATACACTCTTAAATTGTCTTTAATATGCATAATTAGAGGATCCTAGACATTCCCCATGCTGCTTGTGAGCCAATCCCTCTCAACTACGAACACATTACCTCCAGCTGAAAACATCACTTACAAAGGGAACTCCAATCTTTAATGCTGACACATAGTCGGTCAGTTCTTTGGACAGCGATGATAACCACAGAAGAAGATGGCATCAACTCCTGTGTCGAGATTGCCATGATAAATGAAGGAGATCCTGGAGCAGCCGCGTTCGTAAAACATCGCAGCCAATGATTGTCCCCCTACGTTCATAGCTTGTCGCTGAAGCTCTTAACCTCCGGATTAAGGCCGTACTGGCTCTCATGCCAGCACCAATTCAGAAAGGAACTCCAGATTATGGTCTCTAGACATATACTCGCAGCAACTGGAGACCTCAACACCTTGTCGATAATCTCAGGTTGTATCGCAGTTTTCAGGAGCATCCACTGATGAAATTTGGTGGAATTGCCCTTGATGTGCCGTGAACTTCGTCGTGAACTTCCACTTCGGGCGAGGTGTAAGTCATGTCTTTCCTCCTCAACACGTGTGGGCTTCAACATTCCTCCTGTCAAGTGAGACAAATCGTTGCCTTGGTGGAAGATTCGTCTTGCACAATTCACAGATCATTACCTGTTGATTCGCTGGGCACTCGTGGATCCATTCACTAGGACCGTCAATGGATGATACGTAGCTGCATAGATTCCTGTCTCAATCCGGTGGCTGCGTCGCCGAAATCTCTGTTATGGGCCAGGGTGATCGATTGTTGATGCATCTTGAGATATGGAGCAGGTTCTGATGTGGATGAAGGAAGGGGATGTGGTAAGGACGTAGAGGTCAATAACAGCAAGTGGATCTGGTTGAATGGAAATTTCTGCCTCTCAATTTTGGTTCCAGGAGATGCACTGAGAGACAGCCTGTCAGACTCACCTCTCGATCTCCCGTACACGCCATAACCATTTCTAGATCCTTGCACTGAAATCATTTGGTCGAGGCTACAGATGCCATGATGCCCGTGAAGCTTTACAACATTGGGGTAGAAGGTGTGGTGTCCCCTCGGTTTTCTCCTCCCAGATGTTTGCCATTAAATCCTAGGTACTTCCTGTCTATAAATTAAAGAGCAAGAAAGCAAGATGGTGGATGGAAAGTTATTTTCGGCAGCATCAGATCTCAATACATATGACAGAACTAGAAAAACTTTGCAACAATAGCAGCGTTCGAAAGCGCGTATACTTAGAAACTCAGAGTATCGGAGAAGATCTTAGATTCGGGAGAACAAGAACGTGATCAAATTGTCTTGGGACAACTTCAGTCAGGCATTTCGACATGTTGAAACCGAAATCAAAACGGAGCCGGTTACATCGAGGTGTCTCCTGAGGCAGGATTCAAATCCCTTTGTAGGCAAGAGAAGAGGGGGTGAGATATTTTATCCAAAAGTGAATCTCCTTGAGGTCCCTGGCAATATAATCACCCAAACTTCGTCCGAACTTCATTTCATACCATCCCAAGCCAAGTTCCATCTTCCCAGTCATGTTCAATCAGTTCCAGCTCCACTGCGTTAACACTCTATCTGCCAAGAAGGCCCGGGATCCTGGATGTAAAACAGATCCCCTGAAACCGCCAGGCCCGAAGAGGAAAGGCCCTAGATCGGCTATCTAAGCCGCATGGCACGTGATATCAAAATACTTTCGCTGCATTTAGAGCCTGAAGGGTGTATTTTCAAGCTTCATCCACTTGTGCAATGGAGCTGACGTTGCTTTTTTGAAAAAGCTGGACGTTTTTGTGTCCGTTTGACGGGCTTCCGCGTGACACAGATCGGTAATGAGGATCTGTGCAGTGCCGAAGTGAGCTCAGGCGCGAGAAACTCGTTCCGCGCATGCTTCCACCCACCCACCTCCTGCGAGCTGGCTGCACAGGATCAGCGATCTAGGAAGCGGAGAGAACGCGATGACGACGCGGGCAAAACAGTGCGAGCAAAAGAGGGGAGGGGGACAATGGATGGAGAAATATATATTGCTGTAGCGCAGCATCTGAATGGCAGCATTCCTGTGCGTTCTTGTGCCTCCAGGTTCTCCAAGATACGTAGGTAACGAAGAGCGGATGATATCGCCAAGAGACGTGACTCTGCTTGCTTCTGTCCCCCCTACTTGTCCGCCCTTCATGTCTGTCCTCAACGTCCATCAAGGAGTCCAGGAAAGGTGATGGCATTGGCATGGGCATACCTTACTCCGTTGGTAGGTAGGGTTGGCAGCAGAAAAGTGACCAGACCAGACCAGACCAGCCTCCTCCCTTTGTGTCCCAGTCACAGCCAGCCCAAGCCCATGCAAGCCCAGCCCCAAGCATGGACAGACACCTCGACCTGGGCCATGTACTCGTAAAGCGATGGCTGATGCTGCTAGTCCTCCCATTGTTATGCTCACTGGTGGTGACGGCTTGCCCCAGAGCTGCTGCGGCCAATGAAAGGCGGCCGCTGCGCGTGGTGAGGGGGAAAGGGCGAACGAACGAGCTTAGCCCTGCGGCCCCTGCAGCACAAGCACAAGCACAAGCGAGGCAGGCAAGCAGGCAGGCAGGCAGGCAGGCAGGCAGGCAGGAAGGAAGGAGTGCCCGCCCGCGGTCACTGGTCAGTGGGCACTGGGCAGGCCGTCCCTCGCTCCCTCCCAATTCCCCATCACCCGCCCTCGCCCTCGCCCTCGCCCTCGCCCTCTTCTCTCTGTGCTCGCTCGCTGCGCTCCCTCCCTCTCTTCCCACCCATTTCCTCTCACCACCAAGCTCTCCCTCCCAGCCAAATCGATACATACTGCAAAATACCTACAGTACTGTGAGTCCTCCACTGCCAGCCATATATCACAACATCGCTTCGGCTACTGTCAACTTCAGCTGCGCTTTATTGGCACGAGTTCAGACACAACGACGCGCCATTGCACCGTTTCATTCGTTGATACCGTCGCAATGGCCGTTGTCTTCATGTTGTCGACGCGTTCATCGCCGCGATTCATTTGTCTTGTTGATCAGAAGCACCAGCTAACTCACCTGATCACGCTCCAGGTCAACACTTGACGGTCGCATCCTGATCCAAACCAAAAACAATCCAATGTAAGTCTGATCTTCTGTTTTTGGTGTTCTTCAGCTTCGCAACGACTTCGCGACCAACTTCACCACTTTGCGCCCGCCAGCGCTCTCGCAATTCACCTATGGTCTTCAGCCTTACCTAGCTTGGTAGCTACCAACCAACAAACAAATCCATACCGCATACAAATTCTCGACGATAACTTCCACCCACAACCACCACTTCGAGCAATACCTTACCGCAACCAATTCACCGGTCGCAATATCTGATCGTGCAATTCACTGACATCAATTCTTCAATCAGACCCATCAACAACCCTCACTATGCCTAAGGAGAAGACCACCAAGCGTGCCACCAAGGCCAGAACTGAGAAGAAGAAGAAGGGTAAGCATACTACTTCCTGCCTAATTATGGTGATTTTGCTGACCTTACTGCCAGATCCTAACGCGCCAAAGCGTGGACTTTCGGCTTACATGTTCTTCGCCAACGAGCAACGCGAGAATGTTCGTGACGAGAACCCTGGTATCACCTTCGGTATGTGGTCCCTGGACAGTCATGCTGCTCACTGCTAATGATTGATGATAGGCCAAGTTGGCAAGGTTCTCGGAGAGCGCTGGAAGGCTCTCAACGACAAGCAGCGAACTCCATATGAGGCCAAGGCTGCTCAAGACAAGAAGCGCTATGAGGACGAGAAGGCAAGCTACAACGTAAGTAATGATGAGCCTGTGGGCGTTCGCAAGCGTACTGCAAGAGGTACTAATAAGAACGTCGCACAGGCTGATGCCGAAGAGGAAGAGTCTTCTTAGGCTGTTCAACATCTCTTCTCATATTCGACCACGTTCTCTCGACATCACACACCCCGACAGACACTTTCGGCTCTGGGTTTTCATGGAACATGTTGTCGTTTGAGCCTTGCTTCTGGGTTCTTCATCTTTTTTCTTTCTCTCTCTTTGGGCTGGGGTGTTGCTTCGCACTGGAATCTGGGAACAAGGTGTGCATTTCTTTTGCCATGGAAACGAACGTCGTGATATGACTTTACGGTGCATTTCTCTGGTCGCAGAAGGTGATCAAGGTTCGAGACGATCATTGACGCACTTTTTATGATCTGGACCGCTGACAGTGACCGTGGATCTGTCCATGCACCTCAACGACGTATATCAATGGGGTCTGTGTATTCTAGTTCCTTACCTAACTGTGCCACTATCTGCCTCCCATTCCTGTGAAGTGACTTTTTAATATTTAGTGTGCGATCTAATGTTGATGATACTTGTATCATCAAAGGGCATGCCAGCAACAGGGCAAGGCTGAGACATCAAAACATTTGAGGATGCCTGGATGCCTCATCTGGTTCGACGCGTCTGGAGCAAACACGCTAAAACTGTTGCCTGCCTGTCCATCCGTTGCGAAATAACACATTCTGCTCAATCTATTATTACCATTTCTACGTCCTTAAGCCAGTCTTGAATTAGGAGAGCCCATCTGTTCACCTAGAAACACAAACTGATGCAGCAAGTCCACAACCGTGAGATATTGCTGAGAAGCCCAGTGATCTACGAAAACTTCAGAATTCCGTATGGTCGAGGACTGGATTCTATACCTTCCTACCTGCTGAAGCGAAGAGATGCCCAGCGCATCTGCTTCGTGCCCCGGGTATCGTCTTGGACAAAGACAGCTTGGCCGTGGGAAAGGCCTGAAAAGACGTAAGTCTCGGCCCCCGACATACGCCACGCATATCAAGTGGTATGTTATGTGTGAGACGATACCATTCACAGATTCTGTGGTGGATTTCTTTCGTTTCCTGCTTGTTGGTATCTCATCCATCGCATGATCGCGTCTCCCATCAGGGAGTGGCTAAAACTGCATACGGGAAAGGCTAAGTCAGCACAATCCGAGCAACTCCCATAGTTCTGCGTGGAGGTCTACCAAATTATATCCTCTCTTTAGGGTCAGCCGCGTTGATAGCCTCGCGCGATTCGCCGGGTGCATCTTGAAGGTGCATCGGATGCTTTGCATTCGTGGCTCCACCGAGTCTCCGGTTCTCGCGCGAATGGTTTGGTTCGCGGGACATGCAGGCAAGCATGGTTCTGTATGCACGAGGGGAGGGAAAGCACCGGCTCGCATTGGAAGTTCGAGCAGCTTTGCAGATTGCAGATGCAATTTCTCTACACGGTGGGAAGGAGAAAACCTCTAGCCCGGACACGTCAGAGTCTGGCTGGCGTCCCCCGGATATTTTTCTCAATAATCACCCACCGCAGAGCCTCTGCTTGCCTTTCCTTCCTTGGTCTACGGGGTGTATAGGATCCGGAATTCTTCTCAACAACTCTTCTCCTTTTCGCGGTTTGACGATGCATCGGTCAACGCTTTTTCCAGACGCGCATTGACCTTGATGTCTGCGCTGTACGCATGGAGGAGCTTTTGGGCTGCTGGAGAGAGGCTCAAAGGGCAGACAAAGCCGTGGTCCAGCTCTTGCGAATCCGAGCGGTACTGGATCTGGAGTTCTATGATCATATCACGGCTGTCCTGAGAGAGATCGAATCTACCAGCAGGCTTCTCCGCGACCTTTACGACCTCTTCCCCATCTACCGAAGTCGGGTACCGATTATCATTTATTACCTGGATGTCATTCTCCCTTCTCTTGAGAGGACCATCAAGAACATGAGTAAGTTGGAATGAAATCGGTTCTACAATTTTCACCCCGCAGAAATTATGTCTATTGCAGTTTATTGACATACGGATTTCAGTGGTGTACATTGACAACGATGCCTTTCCCGCACGCACCCAAGTAGGTGGTGATCAAAGTCACATTTTTCTCTACGTACTAATGTGCCGACTACGCAGTGGACATTGACGGTGGAACGGCTCGGCGATCAGGGAGGCATGTCACTACCTACAGTATTTGTGATGTACGTCGAATTTTTGGTGCAAATCGTGAGATTGCTTAGCCGGCAAGTAACTTTCCCACACACCGCTGATTGGACAATGTTGAATCTGACCGGCTTGTCAGCTCCCCCCTCTACGATCCGACGACCTTGGAATTGTTACGTATGAGACATTTGCGATTGCGGCTCTTGCAAGGCATCCCAGGTATGCGCTGAATCTGAAGAGCTGTTTTGTTGCTGCGAGCGAGGAGGATGGTCAATTGAGCACTCAGCGATGGAGCGATCACTCATACCATTTGTTATTGTAGCGCCGCCGTCCCCAGCCATTCCTCACCATGCTCCGATCCAGCCAACGGAGGCCGATCTTGAGGTAAATATTCCTTTCCATCAGTACTATTTACCACGTACTTCAACCTCACATGGCAGAAGCGCCGTCATTGGGCCGAAAAGATATTCGACGACCAACCGCATTCCACTACTGGCTTAAGACACAGACGCGAGTAAGTCAGGCCCCAGATCCACCTGTACGAACACGACCTTCTCAGCCTCGTCTGGGATGGTTGTTGGATTGGCCAATCGAGACTAAGTTCCATAGATCCATGTGCTTTGGGCCGCCAATGGTTGACGTTAAACTGGGCATTACACCCGGCTCGAGCGTACTCTTCAAGTTGTAAGCTGAAGCTCGCCTTGCCAATGTAGAATTGCATGTTGACCTACCAGACCATTTGACAAGAATCGTCTTTCGGTAACTCTCTACTTGCAGCCCGAAGGACCAGACATGACGAGACTTCTCTGTCGATGGCTCGATCGTTACATGAACCCACTCACAGCATGCTACGGCGTTCACGAGCTTTGTGTCCGACGCAAGGGCTCGTCGCTCCAATTTCGTCGTTGGAGTCTTAACAAGATGCATCCCAAGCTATGGATGGCTCTGTTCTTCAAGACGTGGGAAAGCAAGTGACGATTCTGCTATTTCTCTGTTGCATTTGCAGCTTCTCGGTTTTGGATTCGAAACTAATACTAACAACAGAAATGGTTCTCTTCCACTGCGCTTTTGGTGCCTTGAAGTCTCGCTGTCCTCTTACTATCAGTGTCACGTCTGAAGATGTCTGTCTTCCAGGTGAGAAGAGACTTTTCCAAGGGTATGTTCATTTACGTATATGTTATATTCCTTCATGAAGCGATGTTGACTTTGGACGGCTTACAGCAAAATAATCGACGACGGCTTCGAGCATATTCTGACGGTCCTCCAAGATTTGAAATGCGGAGGCATTAGACTCCATGCAGCCGTGAGAAGCGGTGAACTGAGACGTTGTCCTGTGTGGACTGCTTTCAGTAAGTTGTCACTCATGAACGCTCACACCCATCATGCTGATGTAAGGCCCAGTAACACATCAATCCTCATCCCCGCAATGGCTTGACCGCCGAAGCCGTCACCGAATCTGGCTCAGGGACATATATCCCTATGTCTTCTGCCAGAAATACAAGAAGAAGCATCAGATGAAGCGCAATGGGGAATTTGAGTTGTACTTTGTTACCGAGGATGGTACGACTCGCTTCTCATTTCCCCTGTGTCTCTCTTGCTAATAGAAAATAGCTGCAGATGCCTTTCAGGACATGTTCCAAGAGGGCTCTGACACAGGAGGCGGTGACGGAAGAGACATCATCGTAGTCACCCAAGAACGGAGCTGAATCCTGCTATATACGTTTTCGCTCATCGACGCCCACGAAGCTACACTCGGCATGGGTAAACCTTTCGGAAAGCGCTGTCATTTCTATTTTGCAGGAAACGTCGTGGTTCCGCCACTGCTTTCCAGCTTTTGACAACAGACTTTATATCTACTCCGCTTACAGGAGGCTTTTTTGGAGGGAATGTTTTTGTCTTTTGTACGTTCTATTATACCCTTCTTAACTCGTTTTGGCTCGTTTGGGTGAAACTGGATAAGGATATAGCTGCACTTTTGTGATTGGTACTGTAACGGGACATCTCAGTGTGTTTTTAGTAACTACCTTGCATTGCCAATAATTGTTGAACATCAAACTCGGATACGCTGGACTTCGATCGAGTCTTGTCTAACCACCGAAAATGAGGTATTCGCAAGACTTCTTGTTGCTGAGCAATTGGAGACTTCACATGGCTGATTGCCGTGGCTATTCTGGAGTTAACATTGTACTTCAGGCCGTACTTTTTATGAAGGGTCTAAATTTAGGGATTGGCCACCACATTACGAATGTAGCAAATACACCTTTCTGAAGTCTAGCCAATAATCAGATCTGACATGTTCCTTCAATCTATCATGGTCCTTAACAAGGATAGTAATGCCCACTTATTGGAGTAAACACTTTCCAGTGCCGCGGCTGTTTCGCCTCCCCAACAACCGCGTCTAAATTTCAGATCTCCATCTGCAAGCATCTTTTTGCCCCACCATAAAATGCTCACCCAAACAACATAAACACACAACACAATGACGAGTCTCAAAAGATCACTTGCAGCAGATCCTTACGCCTCAAATATATCCAGTAAAGTCTACGTGCGATCTACAAAGAGTGGCAAGGTCCAGAAAATAGTCCGCGAGTTATACCTACGGCAAGATATTCCCTGCTCATCGAAGCTATGTACGAGCTGTCTGGCTACGGCGCCGAGGGATGCTGGTGGTAATTGTAGGTTGGATATCTTTCTCTGTAGCTTCAAGATCTATATACTAACATAACAATCCAGTAACGCCTTTCGTACTCTCTGAAAAGCCTGACGGGACAAAAGTCTACAAACAAGGGCACTACCTCGTCCCTGATACCAATGCACTCCTCAACGCACTCGACCTCTTCGAACAGAACTCCGCCTTTTACGACGTTATAATCCTGCAAACCGTCCTCGAAGAGCTGCGAAATCGCTCCCTACCCCTCTACAACCGGCTCATCGGTCTCACGAAGAGCGAAGAAAAGCGCTTCTATGTCTTCTTCAACGATTTCCGGCTCGAAACATACGTGGTGCGCGAGGTGGGCGAGTCGATCAATGATAGGAATGATCGGGCGGTTAGGAGAGCGGTCAAGTGGTATGGAGAGCACTTGAGGCAAGCTGTTAAGGATGCTGGAGGCAGCGAGAAGAAAGTCCCCGCGGTGGTTATACTAAGTGACGACAAGGAGAATTTGAAGAAGGCGAAGAGGGATGGTATTGATGCCTGCTCGTTAAGCACTTATGTTGAGGGTTTGGAGAATGCAGATCAGTTGCTGGATATGATCAGTGTGGTGAAGGAAGGCCGAGAATTGAGGGATGCGAAGGCGACGGAGAACATCTATGCAGAATACTTCTCGGTCTCAAAGATGCTGACTGGTGTCAAAAATGGAACTCTACATCAGGGTATATTTAATGTCTCGCCGTACAATTACTTGGAAGGATCGATAAATGTTCCGGCTTTCGATAAATCGCTGTTGGTTTTGGGGAGGGAGAATATCAATCGCGCCGTGCAGGGAGATGTTGTGGTTGTGGAGGTACTTCCTAAGGATCAGTGGAAGGAGCCTTCGACAAAGATTATTGAGGAGGACACTGTCAACAAGAATGAAAATGCTGATGCGGAAGATGGAGAGGCTGTGATTACAGAAAAGGAACGGAGAGCGCTGCAGGAAGAGGTTAAGAAGGTTCACAGCAAAACGTCGGAGGGGAAGCCACAGCCTACTGCAAGAGTTGTGGGCGTTGTGAAGAGGAATTGGAGACAGTATGTTGGACATGTCGATGAGTCTTCGGTCAGTCAATCAATCAAACAGAGTCGGAAACAGCAGACTGTGTTCTTGATTCCTATGGATAAGAGGATACCTAAGATCAGAGTCAGAACGAGACAGGCTGGGGAGATTCTTGGCAAGCGGGTTCTGGTCACTATTGATTCCTGGGACAGAGATTCAAGGTATCCAGTCGGCCATTTTGTCCGCTCGTTGGGTGAGCTAGAGACGAAGGGTGCTGAAACAGAGGCTCTCTTACTGGAATATGATGTGCAGTACCGACCATTCCCAAAGACAGTCTTAGACTGTCTACCAAAGGAAGGTCACGATTGGATTGTACCACCTAGTACAGATGATCCTGGATGGAGGGACCGTCGAGATCTTCGTGGCCTACAGATTTGCAGTATCGATCCTATCGGATGCCAGGATATCGACGATGCTCTCCATGCTCGACCACTGCCCAATGGCAATTTCGAAGTTGGAGTACATATCGCAGATGTGTCCCATTTCGTCAAGCCAAACAATGCAATGGATGCCGAAGCAAGTATTCGTGGAACAACCGTCTACTTGGTTGACAAACGTATTGATATGTTGCCAATGCTTCTTGGTACAGATCTTTGCTCTTTGAAGCCTTATGTCGAGAGATATGCCTTTTCAGCCATTTGGGAAATCACCCCCGACGCGGAGATTGTCAAGTCAGACTTCACGAAATCGGTTATCAAATCTCGAGAAGCTTTCAGTTATGAGGCAGCTCAAATCCGGATCGATGATGCTTCAAACAAGGATGAGTTGACGAATGCTATGCGGACTCTCCTGATGCTTTCCAAGAAATTCAAGCAAAAGCGAATGGACGCTGGAGCTCTCAGTCTCTCTTCTCCAGAAGTGAGAGTTGAGACCGAATCTGAGACCTCGGATCCTATCGACATCAAGACCAAGAAGCACCTCGACACGATGTCTCTCGTCGAGGAGTTCATGTTGCTAGCCAACACCAGCGTAGCCGCCAAAATCTACGAGGCCTTCCCACAAACCGCCATGCTCCGCAGTCATGGCGCTCCTCCAAAAACAAATTTCGAAGAGCTCGCCAACCAACTAAAGGTCAAGCGCGGTCTCGAACTACGCACTTCTTCCTCTAAGGAACTAGCAGACTCCCTAGATGCTTGTGTTGATCCCAAGGAGCCCTTCTTCAACACTCTCGTGCGCATCATGGCAACCCGCTGTATGATGTCCGCGGAGTACTTCTGCTCTGGCACACAGGCCTACCCCGAATTCACGCATTACGGTCTTGCGTCTGAGATTTATACGCATTTCACCTCGCCTATCCGCCGCTATGCCGATCTTGTAGCTCACAGACAGCTCGCTGCTGCCATTGAGTACGAACCTCTGGATGCTAGCGTCCGCAGTAAAGGCAAGCTCGAAGCCGTGTGCAAGAATATCAATGTTCGTCATCGCAACGCGCAACAAGCGGGCCGTGCCTCCATCGAGTATTATGTTGGTCAAGCTCTCAAAGGGCGTATCGTTGAAGAGGAGGGCTTCGTCATGAAAGTCTTCTCGAATGGCTTCGTGGTGTTCGTCCCAAGATTCGGTATTGAGAGTTTGATTCGCTTGAGAGATTTGGCGGAGACGGAGCCTGAAAGCACTTTTGATGCTGAAGACTATGTGCTGAGGACTAGTGGGAGTAGAGAGGTTGAGGTGGAGCTTTTTGAGAAGGTTGTTGTTAGGATTAGTGACGTCAAGGAGGAGAGTACAGGGAAGAGAAAAGTCAAGCTTGAGCTTGTCAAGGTCGGTGGAAAATAGGAGGTTGTGCAGCATATAGAGATATCTACCATGAGTACTGTGAAGTAGACTATGATCTGACGCAGGTCTCTTAGATCACTGCTCCTGAAGCCTTGCAATACAATTCACGACGACTATTACGAACAGCTACGTTTTGAAGTGACTGAAAATTGTGCAATTACAGGCAGTACGGACTTCTTACAAGCCAAACTTTTGCCTCCTATCTAACCAGCCCAAGACGCCATAACTCCATCTATGTATCTACGAAATATGGCGAATGCAAGCTACCATCTAACAACGCATTCACTCCTGCATAGCATCATCCACAACCTCTGCTTTGCCATCTCCCCATAACCCTTCAAGTTTGAATTCCGCAGCCCACTCAGTAACAATCTCTTTCTGGTCACCGATCACAGCAGTACCATCGGTAGCATCAGTCACAGCAGGCGCGACAGCTAGGACAGGCGCGTCCATCCAGCCCTGAATACGTCCATCTCTCCAATCAGTAATGACGGTCGTAGCAGCACTGTTCACATTCGGAACTCCACCTTTACCTAGACGTCCTCGCTTGCGGGCAACCTGGATCAAGAAATCGGTTGTGGGATCACCGTTCGTGCGGATCAAAGGTGGGAGACCATAGACATCCATGAGCTTGGTCAACATACCCTGAGAGGCTGAGAGACGCTTTAGTAGTAAAGTGACTGCCGGAACGGGGTCTTCAATTTGCTTGGGTGGAACAGCGTTCAGGAGGACAAGTCTTGCTTGTTCCTCTTTCTTCGAAGATTTAGTTCCATCGCCAGCGCTGGGGAACACGATACCAGGGGAATCAAGCAGCTTCAATTTGCTGTCGATTTTAACTTCGCGGAGAGAAGTGGTAACACCTGCTTCTGCTCCAACTGGACATGCTGCGTTGCCACCTCCCAGGCGGGAAGTTAGGGCATTGATCACGGATGATTTTCCGACGTTGGGGTAGCCGATGACGCCTACTGAGATGGCGCGCTTGAGCTGTTTGGCTGCGGCGAAAGATTTCAGGGCTTTGAAGAGAGTTGCGGATGTGCTTTGCACTGTCAATTGCTTGTGGTTGAAGGTATGTGCGTTTGGGGCTGGGCCAGAGGCGCGAAGAGGAATCGTGGGGAAGTATCGGCGAAGGTGGAGGAGCCAGGATTTGAGGACTGGCGCGGGGATGAGATCGATCTTGTTGAGAATAAGGATGAGTCGTTTCCCACCACTTGCAGCGGCCATGACCATACGTTCGACCTCCTTGGAACGAGTCCCTTCTGGATCGCGGGCATCCAGGACGTAGAGAATGACATCGGCTTGCTCGACGACCTGCTTGAATACCTTGTCGAATGCTTTTCTCGATCCATCTTTTCTTGTAGGCAGGCCTGACAGCTCGACACCTGGCTCGTCATCTTCGGATTCTGATGCGTCGTCCTCGTCCATCTCATCACCGCTCTCGAGATCCTCTTCGTATTCTTGCGCAGCAGCTCGTGCACTAGCAAGTAAAGCGGCCATTGGATTGGCATCCTCGTCGAAATCCTCATCCATATCCTCATCCATGATATCCTCCTCATCTACACCTTCCATCCTGGCCTCGACCTCCCTCTCGACCTGCTCGCCAGTTTTCTCTCCCGTCTTCGTTGCCTTCGCATCTGCTCTGCGCTTCTCTGCATCCTCTGCCTTCCTTCGTCTCCCCTCCTCAATCTCGGCGAGTATCTTATCTTTGTACGGGAATAGATTCGGTATTCCAGGATCTTTCTTCAATTTCGATCGCCATTCTGGGTTCTTCTTTCCAGCTTTGCGGTCTTTCTTTTGCTTCGCAGCTGACGCCTTCTTGATGCTCTCGCGCAGACGAACGGGACGTCTTTTCGACTTTGGCTCTGTAGAATCAATTAGTTTTGTATTTGCGCAGCTTGGGCGGGTAGCATACTGCCTGGTTTGTTAATTCCCGCCATTGTGTTGTGGTGGGATGTATGCTTGTGAGGACGGGAGTTTCCTTATCGATGATAAAATTTATATTTTTTGCCTATCAATCATCTTAGCGTGGGCCAGATCTTGGATTGCCAAGATTTCCTCACGTGTTCTGGGGAAAGTGGGTCTTTGCCGAACTTTAGCCAATCGATGTGCCCAAACATAGAAGTAACAAGAAACGGCTGAAGCTGTGAGAGTTGATAGCTGTCGATGGCCCCAGCTAGTGTATGTTATAAAATTTCTAACTGTTTTTGGAAACTGTGGCAACTTGAAGAACTGGGCATCTGCAGGCTTGGACAGATCACTCTGGAGCCCAGGCCTAAGAACGTGAACTAGCTACTGTACGTTGAGCCAGGAAGGCAGGCACCCCCCGACTCCTGCAAATATTTTGGATGCAGCAGAGAATTTGTGAAATACAAGAAGATGCAAGAAGTTGTAACGATCGACTCATTTGGCGATTATCCATCTCATTATCAATAAGCAGGAAACTAACCCATGTCCCATCCTTCTGCCACCGAGAATCCAGCCTGGAGCCTTTGGTAGCTATTATTTCGCTTTTCGTTTTCTTCTTTAATCTTGAGGTGATACGACAGCTTGAGGGAACTGGAAGTTTCTTTGTGACCTTCTCAGTAATATTGTGGAAGCATTTTTACGTCATCCAATTTTCAATCATCCTGCACCTGTATCGTACGAATGAGGGGGAAATACAGAAAGGTCATCTTTCACACTCGGAGATGATGCGAGTACTGTGATTTCCTGAAGACATGCAGATGCCGAACTCCGCTGTGTTTGTTGCTGCTTCGACGCTGACCGAATAAGCGAAGTGAAAAGAGAAATAAACAGTGTGGGTATATAACCAAATCCGCTCGGTTCGCTAAGATGTGATAAAGAAAACAGAAGTAGGGAGCACATGATTCTTTCAGTCTTGATGTATTAGAGAGTTCGGGAAGACTGATTCTTCATACCTCTCTGACACAAGTGTGAACGCAAGATGGCGTACAGCGAGTTCATTTCACTATTAAATGCGAAGATTCTCTTTATTCAATTTGCCCCAGTTGAACGGTAGTATGGACTTCTTGATTACATCTCAAGTAATCTTAATCATCCTCAGCGTAAGTTGAAAAGAACTCTTCAACTCCTCAACACGGCCAACGAGCAAACAAATCGTTCTCGAATCTCGTGCCGCTAATATAAATCTTCATCGATAGTCTATTCTCTCGATCCATTACTGTAGCTAAGACAGGAGATTGTTGAGCTTTGGAAGATTCAGAGGCGCCGGGAACAAATCTGACATGGCCCGTAAACGGTCTCTTTCATGAAGTAATGATCAGCAGAATGTTCTCACAACACGAAAAGGGTTCCCAAGATTGCTACTATGAGGATCGCTATGCAATCATTATTGTGATTATGAGATAGCAGCAGGCCAAAACCTAGAGATGGAGATTAAAATGAACTTTGAAGGGCAAAAGCAAGCAAATGATCATCCTGCGGGGATCTCGCCTAATTGTTTACGTCCAAATCTCGGATCTTCAGCCCTGGCCAAAATACAAGCCACCAGCCCAACATTCTCGCCGTATCTAGCTCAAAAATTTTCATGCACTGACTAAAACTTCGAAATCATTACATAAAATTGCAAAGCCACAGCAGATATATAATCAATCATACTCTCCCAAGTCGCACCACGCGTATGGAGCACAGCGCAATATGGGGAACGCGGAAAGATGGCTCATTTAATTTAGCGAGGCGTGGATCTCCCGATCTCCCAGCACGCACCGCCGGTACTGGCGCTGGAGCTTCCTTCGCCTTAAGGGAAAGGGGCACGTTCCAATAGTGTCGCCATCGGGTCGTATTCTGTTCCACCTGCATTAGCAGCAACCCTAAATAAGATTATGTGCTTGTCACCTTTTCAGGCAATGTACTTCTGATCTTAAGTGATCTGAGGTATTCTCCATCCTTAGAACTGTAGGAGATTTAATTTAATGTGCCGTGGCTCCGAAATTCTAACCAGGAAGAAGATGAAAGAAGAGAGGAACGGCTCGTGGAACTATTGTCTTGCCTTGCGTGTTTATCTTGTAATAGTGAGAGATAATCTCCGACTGTGTGGAAGTAGAGCGTGTCAGAGCAACTTGAAGCGAGATTCCTAAGGGGATATGTTTTGTCAAGTGATACCTCTGTCAAATGCCTTCGAGGAACTCGATTAAGGACAGAAATACACTATTGACTCAGTAACTTAGCAGAGGGATGATGAGTATTTTAGGACCTTCTATTGTTGAGGCTATACAGACACCCAATGTTCCTTCCCCCAGCATTGAAATGTGAAAGTTACCCAAAACCCATCAACGCGTATTCATTGATCGACACATCCGGTTGCTGCCATTACGCCTGTCTCGAGAAAGTATCAAGACCCCCACAAGCCATCCACCAGCCCGTTCTTTATTGCTTTTGGGTATATATCTCCTTGCTTCTTCTTCCTATTCTCCCCCCCCCCCCCCCCCCCCCCCCCCCCCCCCCCCCCCCCCACCCCACCCCACATAGTTCGTGAACATTGACAGTTGAGACTGCGTCACCATGATTACATTATTTGAGAGACGCCCATATCACAAAGAAAATAAAGCCAAACGCTTGACATGCTACACAAGGTATTGTTGTACAAACAGCAGTAAAGAACCTGCTGAAACTATAGCTCTACAAGAGCAAAAATAAATGAAAACGCCGAATGGCAAGAGCACGCCTCACTTCTCAGAGAAGTCTGCGGCTGTGGTGTGCGAAAATTGAAACGTTTTCTGCTTAGTTGTCGTTGGTGATACACCCAGATAGTGCTGGTTGGACTCTGGGAAGGAGTATTCTGACCCCGACTGGGTGGATAGAGTATACTGAGCTGGCTCGTTTTTGTACCGAGGCGACTCGTGCCCAAACATGAAATTGGGGTTGAATTGCCCGAAGGCAGGAGTAACTGGCTGGCTCATGGAACCGAGATACGATGGCTGTGGCATGTGTATCTCCATTGGAAATGAGTCTTGAGCAGGGGTGTAAAGGGGTTCATCTGGAACATCATATTGCCATGTCTTGTCGGATAAGTCAAGACCATTAGCCCAGTTGTTCGAAGCAGCAGCCAGATGTGCCTGTGGTGTCTCAGGGGGTGATGCCAGGTTTTGGTCTCCGTCCATTGTGGTGAAACATCCAGGGACACCAGCATTAAAGACAAAATTAACACCCCCTTCAATTGGGGATGCAGTTGATCGAGAACTGTCGAATTTGGGGAAAGTCATCTCCCGTTCTCGAGGGGACATGGGAGTTGGAGGAGCCAGGCTCGAGTTCAACGAAGATCCAGCTGTTAGCGACGGGTTGCGAATGTTCTGTTGATTGTACTCGAGGAAGGACCCTGCATCAGCAAAGCCGCCAAGGTTGATAGGAGAACGCTGAGAGGATTCGATGCCAGATTTATAGATGCGGCCACTCAGAACATTTCTGTTGCCGCCGGCAGAAACAATGCGACGCATGGGCGACGAAGCAGGACTTTCATTTCCTCGGCGGAATCCCTCCGCATGAGAAACTGTTCTAGGGCCCATGGAAGGACGTCCTCTCAAGGTGTCGGCAACCAATGCTGCAGGCTTAACTTGGACCTTCTTTCGGCGAGAAGCAATGTCCATTGGAGGGGGCGGAGACTTGAACGCAATTGAAGGTCCTGGTGGTGAAACTGATGACATATCGGACTCTGCAATTTCGTACTTGAAGCCGATTGGAAGGGTTGACTCATGGATGGATTCTGGACTCTGGGTAAAATGCTCGTCGTTTTGCTGGGATGCACCGTCATTTGACTGGGAGGGAAGTAACTGCGAAGGAAAGGTCGTCATCAATTGAGGAATGGAAGCTTCGTGCCTGGAGTTTTGGAAATTGTTGAAAGGCGTTGGAGTGTGATTTGATGGGTCTTCTGGTGATTGAACCTCAACAATTGATTGTGACCGAGATGGATTAATATACAGACTGCTTGAGAAACTCGAAGGGTACGAGTAAGCTTGAGTGTTATTGAAGTGGTCCAGTGAATCGTCCGGAGATGGGAATTGAGCACGGTCAGTGCTCGAGAAGTCATGAATGGACCCGCCGAAAGAAGCCACAGTATCATGCTGATCAACCAAACTATGAAAGTCGTGGTGTCCCTGAGCAGCCTGAGCAGCAGCCATTGTTCGGTGAAGCGATTCCATGCTGGCTATCGACGGGTCAGAGTATTGAGGGTTGCATGGGGCAACAGGAGGTGGAGGCCCATGGACCAAAGAGAACTGTGCTGATGGTTGCTGAATGGGAATGATTTGGCTGTTGTCGCTGTAATATCCACTGCCGTTGTTGAAGAAATCTGGCGATGAGGGTTCCGAGTAGCCCAATGCTTCCTGAGCTTGTCCAGCCTCATAAGCCTCCTGCTTCTTCTCCTGCTTCCTCTTCGCACGTCGATTTTGGAACCAGTTCTACCATTGTTAGTGATGATCCCCTTCAAACCCCTTCGCTAGAACTTACATTTATTCGTGCCAAATCAACACCCATCTCTTCGGCAAATTGACGCTTCGTTTGGGTTGTTGGCTTGGGGTTTTTCTTGAACTCCCGCTCCAAGATGTCCACTTCATCCTTTCCGAGGCGTGGTTTGGTCTCGTTTGCCTTTGCAACGTTTGGCATTGCAATCATCGGTGCAGATTGTGCCATGGCGTACGTCTGATGGGGATCACTGTAATGAGGCATCTGCTCGTGATGGTAGTGAGGGTGCTGGTGGTGGTAGGGCGTCGGCTCGAAGAACTCCATATTTGGCATCGTTCGGAACCAGAGTTGAAGAGTTACGGTCGAATCCACCAGCCAAGAATGCGATCGAGACTCCGCTGTCTGTGAGTGGCCTACTGACCTCAATTGGTCTCCGACGAGGTTGTCCAGAACAAAGACGACTCAACTTATTAATTGAAATCGGGTTAAGGAATATGGCAGATCGGCCGAGACGAGCGAGTGTGAGGGGTCCAAGAATCGAGAGAACAGTCGGGTACGCGGCTCGAGAAGTACGTTCGTATAGCAGACAAAAGATTGAAGTTTATGCGTGGCGTGGCCGTTTTTTGTTGATTCCCTGCAGGTTGGTCGTGTATTATTATATGGTATGGTGGTTGTGGTTTGCTGAACGAGTGATGGTGGTAGGCGTGATTATGATGATGGACAGCCCAGCGATAATTAGTGCAATGCCTCGTCGGAAAGCAGGGCAGGATAGGATGTAAAGAATGAAGGGAGAGACTGTTTGGCAAGAAGAGTTAGAACAGGGCAAGGGCAGAAGACACAAAGAGGGAGGAGAGGAGAGCGCGGAGTTTTGTTGAAGGAACGAGCGAGCGAGCGAGGGAAGGAGGGAAGGAAGGAAGGAAGGGACGAGCACTGACGGTACGGCGGCGGGAAAGCTCGTTGGGTTTGGCGGGCGGCTGACTGACTAGATCTCCTCCTGCGCTGCTCTGCTGTGCTGTGCTGTGCGGTGCGGTGCTGTTGTGCGGTGCTGCGTTGTGTGTGGCTGCTTGTGCGGGAGCCAGGGCGATGAGCAGGGTCGACGCTCTTATCCTGCCGGGAAGAGGTCCCCGTATTTCAGGTGCAGGCAGTGGGGGTTTTATATGACTGCTCCACGAGGAGGTCTGTTCGGGGCGGAGCTCGACCAGAAACGCAGCAAGAGTTGAAGATGTCGAGAGCAGAAGCAGAAGTGCGTAGTGCAGACAAGTGAGGGACGAGTAGAAATGCAAGTAGGAAAAGCAGTAATGTAAGTAAGAAAGAAGCAGCTGCGTCGATTGGGGGTGCTGCGTGAGTGTTTGTATTTCTGTTGCCGACCAGGGGCCTGGAGAGATCTCGACGCTGGCTTCTCGCTTTGCAATGCAGACCGCTGGCGTGGCTTGGCTTGGCCAGCATTGCACACACTGCTGGACTGCTACTCAACTTCTCCTGCTGGTGGTGCTCGGGATTTTGGGATGAGGGGGCCTGGGGCCTGTACTCGTAAGGTGAGGAGGAGTGAGGAGTGAGGAGAGAGGAGAGGAGAGGGGAGAGAGGAGTGTGAACACCGGAGAGCGCGTGGTAACCTTGCAGTCGGTCGCCCCTTCCCTTGACCCTGGCCCTGGCCCTGGCCCTGGCCTTTTGTCGCTGTCTTCCCAGGTTGTTTCTGTTCTGTTCTGTTCTCTGCTGTGTCTCCTTTCTGCCCCTGTAAATACTGGAAGTGGTTGTGAACGGACCTACATCAATTGCCCTTCTCGTCCGCTGTGGTTGGTCAAGACGCTATTACCGCTGTGGGACCCGACGGGGGGGATGTGGAAGTGAGACATCTGAGCATCTCCCAGGCCCTTTGCTCAGCGCTGCAGACCGTGGGCTAAGGGCCTGCTGTTCGCCTCTCCTGCCCCTGCGATGCCCGGCCCTGCCCTGCCCTGGCTTGCTCGCTGGCTGGACAGGGACAAGGACATGGACCTGGACTGCAACACCGCGAACGCCCCTCGACCCCTCTGCCCTCTGCCCTCTGCCCTCTTCTCTCTTGTTTCTCCTCTCCTCCCTCTCCTCTTCCCACTACAGTACTATAGTACTACAGTACGAAAGGGACACTACTTACAGTACAGTACTACTTCGCCTCTGATCGCGCCATGTTAAAGCTTCGAGCTAATTCAACTAGGCTAAGCCCGCACAAGCCAAGCTGCCCAACCCGCACTTGAGGCTTGAGGCTTGAGAGCTCTGAGCAGGCACGCAGGCACGCAGGCACACTACTCACTCTGTTCCTGGCAAGGTTTTGGCCCGTCACGCTCTTCCACCCGCGCTAGCTTGTCATTTCAGCAGCCTTCACTCGCTCCAGCTCCCACTACGGGTTGCAGCAGATGTTCTTAAAATCGTCCCCGACGAATAATAATAATAATAATAATAATAATGGGAGCTGCCAGCAAGACATGCTGTCCTAACTCGGACCTTTGGACAGGCTGGACGCCAGACCAGATCAAATCAAAAACCTCTGCCGTTCAGTAAGAACCTACTGTACTCTCCTCAAGCAGCCGGATCGCCCATCAGCGTTCAACGTTTGTTGGCAGACAGCGGGCGAGCAAGCGCATAGATTGTCATCGTCACTGGCTATCCCAAAGCGAATCGACATCGCTATCGATTCGCGCATCATGATATGATCAGGGCCTATCTTCGCTTCTTCATCCTTAATTTAGGACCCGTGAAACCAATTGCGCATGCACTGCCATTATCAACATGACCAGAACGAGAAGAAGAGAAAGTACTTTGGAGAATGACGGGAAGGTACAAATCATCTTTGTGTGACAATAATGAAGAAGGGAGGTCCTCATCTCAACTCTATTTTTACCATCATTGCCCCTGAAGATGCATATGCGGGTGTGCTGTACCGCCGCACTCGCGGGAACCAATGGGTGATCAGCGCAAAGACTGGAAGTATTTCCATCGCAAAGAATGTCAACTACTAACAATCGACAGGACTGGAGAATACTCGATCGTATCGCCTGGTTTTGCGCAGCACCGTCAGCCATATTGCTCGGGAAAATAATCTGTAAACTGTGATCGCCGAAGGCAGAGCCACAAAGTCCAGCGTCAAAATGTCAAGAATCAAGCAGGCGTCCATCCCTGCCAAAAAGTGGGAAACGCCGTGGTGCTCCCATCATAAGATGTGCAGTTAAGAAAATCCCGTGCCTGTCACTGGGCCGCCAGCGACGGCGCACTGATCAAGTCATGATGACCCCCAAGGCTGGCTCCAAGGAAGCAAGAGTTGTTCCCATCTTATGAGGGGTTTTCCCACGTTTCCATGGAGTCGGTGACAGCCTGGTCCCCGCACTCCACTACCATCACTACAGTACAACCCACTGTTGCTGCCAGCCAGTTCTCTACTCCGTGGGCAACTCAACTTAACTAGCCCTGTCATAGACTGCTCTAGATATTCAGCTGGACGCATGATCGCGAGAAAGACCACATTCGGAAGCGAGAGCCAGAGGGCTGGACCAACCCGACCGAATCTGGCGGAATATGGGGATATGCGCTGACATGTACGCCTATCAGAGGCTTCAGAGTCAGCGGGACACATGCAGAGACTTTTGACATCCAGAAGAGGATCAGTGGGGTTCCAAAAGTGCGTTTTGTTTTGTACTGTATGCTTCAAGTGCGTCAAAACGTTTGACTGCCGATCTAGCCCCGGGCATTTTGATAAGCTCAACGGGAAACGTCCTATATTCCGAGTTGTGACAGCACCGTCTTTGCGACTACGATTACACATGGTGGCTCTTGCCTGCGTGCGTCGAAAATGATGGCGGGAAAGCACTCCGCGAGGCCCTTGAGAGGTGGTTATCGTTTGTCATGAAGTGCTCTACCTTCTCGGGTCGGCTTCACATTGTAATCTCCTCATCTGCGCCGGCGTGCGATTAACTAAGAGTGCAAGCGTGAAAACGAGTCTCATGGTTGAATCATCGCTGGGCCTCTCGCGCGCGCGACTAAGGCCGATCTGACGTGTGCTGTGAATCTGGATTGGGGGCGCGCAACAATTGACGCGGGATAGCGTACCGAGAGACGCCCGGAGCAGATCTCCCAGCACAGTGAACAGAAGTGCAAATCCTGAATCCTAGATCGATGATGATACTGTACTGTACTGTACTGTACTGCTGTAATGATGATGGCGGCAGACGAGATGGTGGTGCAGAGCACTGAACAGAGCAAGGCTCCCTCCGGGAGCGTCAACAGGGATCGACAGGATGGGATGATGGGACGATGGGACGATGGGATGGGATGGGATGGGATGGGATGGGATGCGATGGGATGGGATGGGATGGGGAGGGATGGACCTCGGGACAGCCCTGGCCGGGGACCGCTCGCTCGGATGGCCAATCACCCACCGGCATCACAGCGGTGGACGGGTCGCCAGGTCCCGTCGTAATCGCGCCAATGATGGCCAAGAAGGCGGAAAGGGAGGGGACGTGGTGGAGGTGGAGGGTGGAGGGTGGAGGGTGGAGGTCCTTTTGTGCTGTTTCTGCTTTTTGTGCCTCTGGCGTCTGTTGTGTGGTAGGCTCGTTGGGATGTTGGATGTCCAGAGTCCAGACTGCCACGCCTGTCATGGGCACTGGACAGACAAACACTGGATAGATCAGCAGGACCAGGACCCGGACCCGGACCCGGACCAGGGGTATGGATAGCCCCCTGACAGACAGCTTTCATATCCGTGGCATTGGAAATGAGGCTGGCTTCATTATCTGCTGAGCATCCGGGGAACTCAAGCTTTTGAGAAGATGGCACAGGAAAGAAAAAGAAAGGGAAAGGAAAGAAAAGAAAAGAAAAAAGGGCTTCTGACGCGCGCATTCTTGGGATTGGACTATACTGGACTGGAATGCACGATCACACCTGACTGACATGAAGCACACTTTCTAAGGTAGGGCGGGCTTGAAGGACTGTATCCAGGACTTCTTGTAACTCAGAAGACTTCCAGTCAAGACGATTCAAACCCTCGAACTTCGTATCTAGGCATGCCACCGGCTGCTCTCCTTATCGTAACTTTTCCGGCTCAATAATCATCAATGCTCCCGATCCACCACCACCACGTGCAGCAGGGCAGGGCAAGGAGGCTAGTAATGCTTGGAAAAGGGGAAACGTAAATTAGGTATGTGGTAAAGTAAGGCGAGGGCTACCGTTCTAAACATGCACGCATCAACAACATCAACCAGGGCAACCTCTTCGCCCTTACTCCCTCCCCCCTCAGACCGTGATCTCCTCGATCTCCACAACTTCGTTTCTCGTCTCATCTCTGATCCTACACGGCAGATCGTTCCTGGCAGGCAAGGGACAAATTGGCCTGGCCTGCCTGCCTTTGCACGGACGGCCGGCTTGTTCCTGCATACACCCCTGAAAGAAGCAAAAACATTCCAGTTGTCATTATCTTTCGTACTCTGTCCGAATGTCAAGCTCCAATCGTCATTCAGGCATGAATTTGAACACGGCATAGTTGCTCGACCTTTCTTTAGCTTCGGAGTCCTCCATTCATGAGTCGTACCAAAACCCGCTTTGTTATTGTTTTTCTTAGCCGAAATTTTCTCTTCACGATCCCAGGCACGCGCTCTGGCATCAAATTTAAGATCAGCTCAGGGTGCTTGAGCAATGCGAACAGGGACTTTCTCCACGAAAAACGACGAGTCACCAGCTTCACAAGAGCCGCATTGTTTTCGTAGCGCCACCGTGCCCCTTCGTCAAAATTGCCTGCAAAGGGATGTCGAACCCCTCTCTCATGGGTCCAGGGATAGCATCATCAGTTTTGAGAAGCGAGACTTTGCATCGAACTTGCAATCTATATGATTCTGTCACGTGTTGCTTCACTTATATTGTTATTGTTGGGAGACGAAACGAAACAATTTCCTTTCACGCTTTATTATCTGTATCGTTAATGAATCTATAATTTGCACAGCCTTTGCGCCCTTTCTCTAGACCGGGTACTGCGGAAAGGCTTCTGCCCGATGATCAACCTCAGCGACTTGGCTGATCGCCTGGTTTTGAGGTCATCCGGACCTAGAAATGTATTTTACGAGTTCTTGGCGCAATCGCGAGACGATGATCTGTTTATCTCTTACTCCAAGTAAAGTCGATGATCGCACGATCATCTCTTCGTGCCGTGCGGAATGCAACTCCTCATGGATTGCTAGTTGCGCTTTCAAGGGTCGCGGAAAGTAGCAGACACCAGCCGAAATCATCCGGGAAGCTTGCAGGTGAACGAACAAAATTTCCGGTATCCAGTTCCTCGGAAACCACCTCACGGATGCTCTATGCTGTGCCACTATGCTTTAAAGCAAGTCTTGCATCCAGTGTCCATGCGTCCAACCTCCCACAACAGCAATTGTAACTTACCAGCTGACCTAGGCTACTTGGCTCGATTGCCAGCCAGATTTTGAGTTCGACCGGTTTAGAAATCAGGCTGAGCACAATGAATCCTTTTGATGTTCTTCAGGTACAAATTGAAGCAATCTAAGAGACAGATACACGATCCTTGGCTACACAGCGTGACAACCTCATGTTTAACGAAGTAACTAGGTGCGGCCCGTCCACTGTAACCACATCAACGGCTTCATTGCAAAGAGACTTCCTTTCGGCTTCTCTCTCGTCCTGCCTTACTCAAGCAATGTTCCCCTTCGCGTCTCGGAGAATAGTATATGCAATCGTGCACGAATAGAACATTCGGCGAGGACAAAGTAACCGACATGTCACTTTGTACCTGCAGACGTTGTGTGACCATGGGCTGCTCAAATATGAGGGGATTGCTGCTATATCTGTCATGTGCCACCGTGTTTTCTTCTATGTTTTCTCTCCATTCCTTCTACGGTTCGTCACGTCACAAACATACCGAGATGTAGCACCAGCCCAAACGTTAAATGTGAGTATTATCTTTCCGAATACAAATGTCTCTAACTTCTTATCTTCTCTCCCAGTCACCAAAGTTCTAGCGAAAATACACAAAAGAAATAGACCAGTGTCAACGAAAACTCCTCCAGATCCTTCCACGGAGTCACCGAAGGCGGGCTTTTTGTCACTGACAGGTGAAAAGTGGGCGGTCTAGCGGACAAGTGCAATTCTTAATTTTATTTTGTGACAGAAAACTGTCCTGCAGCTGACTTTGAAGGCGGTAGAAGGAGGGGAGATGTCTCAATTTAATGTGCCGTGGACCTAGCTTTCTCGTCGGGCGCCGTCCAGATCCTCGCTTGGGAAGCTCAACTAGTACGTTGGGGGCAAAGTTTTTCATGGGAATAAGGCCGCGAAGGATGTTATAAAACCCTGGGCCGGTGATTGTGGAAACACAGTTATCAAGTGAAGATACCGACTGAAATCTTTGAGCTTGACACGTTCAAAGGCGACGTAAAACCGATCCCGAATGTCATCAGGCAATAAGTGCAGACGACTGGCTACTTAGACCTACACATGTCGCCAACGCGCTATGCTTTCGCCTGAACTTAGGCAATATCATTGGTATCGTCGATGTAGAGCCTCTTACTGGAGAAGTGCCTGCCAATCGCGTTAGCAAATCCAATCAGTGGGTACAACCGCTTGATGCAGAGTTGCAGCTTTGCTAGAAGATCAATATCAGTCAACACCCAGTGGACTGTCTTCTACCCCACTAGTGCTATCCACAAATCGCAATGGTGCGATGGAAGCAAGTATCATTGTGATTAACCCCTACACATAATCCTAGAATACGAATTTATCAATGTTGCGCCGGAAGAAGGTCTTGGTTCAGCTTTAGGCACTCTGAAAAAAATAAACATGGATAACAGCGCAAAATGTGGCAATCGTGAGATTCAATATTTATTTGAACTTAAACCTACTGAGTGATTGAGTCACTTCTAATAACTGATAACTTAGTACTTACTGTTATGTACCTAACACTATATTGTACCAAGCTTTGCAATAAGGGTCAAGATCCAGAACAATTGATTGAGAAGTATGAATTCTGCTGAATTGAAAAGCTAGGCATCCTGTAGCGGCAATTCAATCTGTGATACCATTCTACAGAGCAGGCATTACAATTGTTATGGGGCACCCGGCACCCAGACAGAACCACTGGTATATCACGCTGAGGTAACGATATAGTTTACAAATATGAGTAGGAACGCTCTACGCTGTCTGGTGTATATAACATTGTCGACTGATTTTGCCGAAAAGATGGTATGTCAATTGTATAATTAAATCCAAGGATAGTCTTGTTGTGATAACAGCTTTATATTAGAGGAGGATTACCAGATCATTTAGTGGAATAAGGGGAACGATTCAAGTGTACAGCGTATGAATACATCAACAAAGTTGCCGAGCAAATGATACACTATGCCGTAGGGCACAGAGCATAGAAAAACATTTGATATATGTTTCGTAGAAAGGTAGCAAGTAATGTTAAGCTGGAGAAGCATTTTCTGCCAATTCATAGAGGGACTGAAGCAGTGAAAGGGTATTAAACGTACCTAGGTAATATGGAGGATGATCGACAACTATGGAGCAGGCTATTGCAGTCAGGTTTGATAACCTCTGTAAGGGCACTGCAAAATCTTCAACTCTATATATCCACTCTTCGCATAAAGGAACATCGCTAACTATTCGAGATGGTTTGAAGCTTGCAACATGGAATGGAAGTACTGGCACCACGTGATCTTCCTTCTCTTCCACTTGTTGAAACTCCATTTAAGTCCCTGAGTGGACAAGTCTGCTTATTTGCATTTGATTAGTTTCCCCCGTGATTTGTCTCGATTCTCAAAGAAAACTTCCTTCCTGTGAATAGGCAGAAGGATAGACACGAGCCAGTGAAACCCTTCCCGCGATGTTCACTTACTCAACTAAAAATCAATAAATGCTGCAGCGAGTCCGCCGCAGGTATTTGAATCCTGTATATACCCCAAATATTTCGATGGTGACATATTGGCACATCTATGAAGCTATTGGCCAAGTCATACTGGAGGATCGATCATGCCTGCTGAACTTTAATGTTTATAGTCAAGGATACGACTTTCACTTGCTGTTCGGGCTATGGTCCACTCTAAGATTGCCATTACATTACCCATCGATAGGCCACGAGCTGATGATGCACTACAATTATCGAATTTATTCCCGCCAAAGTCGTCGGATAAAGTTCGAATCAAAATAAGCCAGAGGCATGATCACCAAGATCAACCATATCAAACCCTTGATTTGACGTCTTGAGCCGCCACAAGTTCACTTGTACCGCTGTACCGGATCATACTCGATCCGCTCGTGGATCGAAACCTCTCATTGCTCTAGCTGTTGAGGCAGCTCCAACTGATCGTCAACCAACCAATTCAAATACCAGACTGATCAATAAATACGAGTCCAAGTTCTCTAAAACAATGCTCAAACCAATCCTCACTCTTCATCCAAGTTCCACAAGGGAAAATTCAGGGTCCACCCGCCGCCTCGCTGCCCGTTAGAAAATATGACGAGTCCTCTTGTCTACTGCACTCCTGGTTGATCATCCCATCCCAACCAACCGGAACCCCACAACGCTACTGCAACATCACGGATTCGCTTGGACGAGCATGCAAAACAAATCCAATACTTCTTTCAAACATCAAAAGCGGAAAATATTGCTTTCTTGAACCCACTTCGGCAGCGCGTCATCTCTGGTGTGTTGCCACTAATTGGTGAAAGTGGTGTGCTGCAATTTTGGTGGCGAGGGGATTGTGGCCAATGAGGGGTTCAGGATGCCTTCCGAGGTGTCGACGAGCAGCCCCAGATCTGGGATATGCGGGAGGAGGGGCCCGAGATGGGACTCGAAAGAATATCAAATAGGAGACGATAAGTGGGTTAAGGCGTTTCTTTGATGGCGGGTCGCTTGCTTGGTGCTTAGTTACTTACGTGCCCGTTACGAGGTTGTTGGGTACGACAAACAGCCTGTGCCAGGATTTCATATGTTGAGATTCCAAGTCAATAAAGTCCATGCTATCTATGCGCCGTCTATCTATTGTTTGTCTATCTGGACAATGCCACTACCAATCTGCACTTTCGGGATTGCCACTATTCTCCTCCAAATCGAGATTAATTGGTTACCAACCCATCCCTGAACTCAAGCTCAACCCCTTTCTCTCCAAAGCCAACAACTTTGACACTGGTCAAGTCTTTGACGATCCAATCCGGTTCTGCGCTGATGACTTGCTCAACTGTATGAGATGTGACCAGACCGAGGACTTTACATCCTGCTGCCTTGCCCGCCTTGATACCCGCGGGACTGTCCTCCAGCACAAGGACTTGACTCGGGTCTGTGGCGCCCAGCTTTTCCATGCCCATCAAATAGCAAGCGGGATCTGGTTTGCCGTTCTCTACATCTTCAGCCACAACGAGGTTTTTAGGTACCGGGAGTTTTAGTACGTTCAGCCAGCCGCTCACGAGAGGGCTAGTCCCAGATGTGACTATTGCCCAAGGAACCTTGTCTGTCTTAATCTTTAGACGAATTAGCCATGACTTTACAGAATGATCATAGCAGTGATTGCTGATAGAAGCGTTATATTCTACTGTGCTCCAGGCTTCTAGAGACTCAGCTCCTACGATATTAGGGGAAGTGAGGTGAGTTGCTGACCTGGTCGAGAAGGGCACGCGCTCCAGGAATTTCAGCGGCATCCTCCCCGTAGTTCTTTGGGAGGAGTCCTTCCATGTGTTTGATGTCTACCTATTGTCAGCTTTGGTAACGTGGCGTTGTTCATTAGTATGAAAAGAGTATGCCAGCAGGGCAAAATAAGCTGAGAGTGTAATCTAGACCATCTCGCTTCGGCGAACTGAAAATAGGGGTAGCAGCAAACTGCGCTTTGAGGTCAAAATCGATGATGGCTTTCATAATCCTTGTGTATATGAAGAAGAGAAGATGGGGAAAAAAACATACATTCCCAGTTCGCCCGCTCGGGGCTCAACACTTTCAATGTGTCGATAGACCTCCTGCCATGAGATGTTTCTAGGATGACTGCTGGATCGACGCCTATCTCTTTTCCGATACTAGCAGTTTACTCATTAGCCAAGAAGTAGCGGGGGAATGGCTAAATTGAGATAAACATACATGTGCCAGTGTTTGATAACTGCATCTGTAGAATCCTGAATTAGACGTGCCAGTTAGTGAAGTATCGCGGCAATCAGGAAAGCATTCCTACTATGATGGTGCCATCCCTATCGACTGTCAGTACACTGTCACCAAAATAAAGAAGAATATGTTGATCTTGGAGATTCTTGCAGGATGGCCAAGAGTGGGTTTTCGAGGAAATCCATATCTTCGTGGCCGGAGAACTGGACGGCATCGTGCAAGTGCGGGGATGAGGTTCTTACATATCAAAAAGAAGTCCTCCCTTGAAGAAGGCCCTTGTCGGGGGGGCATTGAATGTTGGAGATACGGAACCCATGACTCGTTGTCAGTGTAAGATGGACCGGAAGTAGGCGGAGGAGGTTGAATCGAGGAAATAATTGATATCTGCAATTTCGAGGCTATTATATGAAGTCTACCCGATTTAACAATATATAGGCTTGTTGTGTAGCGCGAGGGCTGTCGGAGGCACGTTACTGTGGTGTTCGGAGTGGCCAGATGCGGAAGTTATGCGAAGTGGGAGAAAATCTGTCGAGCCTAGTCTCACGAGATTCTCCAGGCGAATATGCGACGTGCAACAAAACTTTTCGTCGGCAAAACTGCGGACATGGAAACCCACGGCAAGCGAGATCCTAGACTTCAAATTATCATTGCTTCAATTCGCTTTTGAAGATATTCCTATGGCAGGAAGAGTCCGTCTTCATCATCGGTGTATTCTGGACCCTTGTGTGGTCCAGAGCCTTCGCCCCTACTTGGTAGGTAGGGGTTCAAGCGGGCAAACTGCGCTGGCTAGCGCGCCTCGCTTAGCGGTACTTGCGCGCTTACCCGTCTCGATCAGGATCAACCCCTATGCTGACATCCGGATACTGCAACTTCAATTGCATAACGGCTAGCAAAGATAATTCATATCTGCAACGTGTCATTGACTTGAGTCAGTCAAAGACACAATTTTAACATCTCTTAGAGCCTTCTATATAAGCCAGAGTCTTGGAATGCTGAAGTGTTAAATCGCCCACTTGACGGAGACGAGGACGACTGTTTTCACGATACCATGTTTTCTCCTGGGGCAGGTGTCTTGTCCGTACTTGAGTCATATAGTAGTTGTATAGCTATATGCATGTGTTTCAGAGCGATAATAGGTCAGATGAGCAAGACCAAAAAGTAGAAGGTGGATAGCAGGGCACTGACAGAGTCTTGAGTGCCAGATTTTCAGAAAAGAGTCGTAAACCTCAATTTCTCGTATGAAAGCTCGTTTCGCACTACGTCACCTTTTCGTTCCACATTCATTGCTATTCACATTTCATGCTTCGCTATCTTACTTTTCCTCGCATCCCAGCCTTTGTTTTTCAATACAGTTCATCATCTCATGAACCCGAGGGTCAGTGGTGACACTAGTGACTATGCGTCTAAGGCTACACAAAAAGGACAGAGAACTTCAAGTGTGCCGAAGTTTACTACATGAGTTATTTCACACATCAAGGGCTGGTGGGAAGGGTTCAACTCTACTTCGGGACTGCTAAAGCACCCCTGCAAGCCGCCCCTCCGCAATAACCAAGTGATTCCATGGAAACTTGCAGTGGAGAAACTTGTCGAGCAATAGAAATATATTCTTTTCCCAAGAATACAATTTATACACATGATATTGTGTTCATCTTCAGGTAGATGGCCTTGTGCTTTGAGGTCAATGTTTTGCATAGTGGAAATTCCCCAACCATATCCTTTTGAACTCCAGGATGATGTCAAAGTCGACTTGAACTGAGCAGTAGACTTTCTCTCCCATCATAGACTAGTCATAAAATCCTCTTCCACGTACAGCAACAATTTCCATTCGCAACGTTATCCCTAGGAACCTTTGGCAAGGGTGTGGTTTAGTGTCCAAGCAATATCTTCCATCCATGTCACCTCCCCGATTTCGTTGTCTACTTCCTATAAAAGACATTGATTCCTGTTTGAAGTGTTCGGGTTCTGTTGCTTATCATTATGTGTAAATGACAAGATCCAATCATCATAGCCGGGCCTCCTGAATGATTTGATACCCTCCTGTAACGCCCTCACTGATTTGTGAAAGCAGCAAGTGTATTGTCGGCAGGGATAGACAACCCAAAGTAGCTCGCACCATTTGTCAAGTAGAGCAGAAATCGACACAGAAACTCCAGTATAGTATTTACATTTCTCTAAACTACAACTGTTAGTCCGCAGACTTATACAGGGAAAATATAGGTGGCAAGTAGGGGACGAGTAATCACGGTCAGGGTGACGGACCCCTTCTGGAGGCGAACCGGGGACTATTCGGGGAGTGGTATATATTCTCTACCTTAGACACTATTTTGAATACACACTTCTAAACACGTTTGAAACATACTTTTGCACACTACGTATATTCGACATACACTTGTTGTTTGTTTCCCGGTACGATACCAACATTTCCTTTTCTAAGCAATACCCTACTACCCTACTAAGACTGATTTCAAGCCTTACAGGGACATTAATTACGTACTTGAATAGGTTCTACTAGATCTAGTCTTAACCATTGATAACAGGTCTTTACCTCTTATCTTTTCTTCTATTATCTTATCCTAATTGAAAATATTTCAAGTCTAATCTGGTTCTTTATCTAGAGGTTGTAGCCACACAGATATCGAATCATCCTTTTGAGAGAAACGCTTATAGCAGATGTATTAGCTATCTTATTACAGACTATACTTAACTGCATCTGAACACTGACTACTAAGCAACTTAACGACAAAGGTGACTTTTGGAAATCGTTGAAGCGAGGATGAAACAAAATAAAACAGAGAGGACAATGCTCACGTGAGCTGGGCTGGCTGGGGCTGGGCCTACCCGCGCGAAAAGACAAGCTTTCCGGCTCGATTCTCGGGCTGACACGTTCTGAGTCTCCGCTTCTGAGTGGCCGATTCCCTCAACCTCCCCTCGACCTCCCTCCTACCAATCATTCGCAGCACGCGACACTACGAGCACGTCCAGAGGCACCCGGAACGTATATTTTAGTACTGCGGCCAGGATGAAGATTAGCTTTCGAGGTCAGTCGCGGTCGCAGTCGCAGTCGCAGGGGCGGTCGCAATGCCAGGACATCCCACCATGTGAGTGAGTGAGTGAGTGAGTGCGACACTTGAGTTGCCCTGCCCTCCCTTGTTTTCCTACTTCTTGAAGGAGACTGCTCCCATTGCTGTTACTTCCCCAAGAATTCCTTCTTCTTCTGCCTCCCCCTCCATCCTCTCACACGCCAATTGTGGCTTTTTTATCGTCATTTATTCCCGAGCTATTATCATACGTACGTGAAGGAACGGGAAGGACCATCAACAATACCTTAATCGCGCACGAGACCCTTGAGCAGTGCTCCAACGGATACGAGATGCCTCGTCCCCAGCAACCTCCGACACCTGCCTCTTCGACAGAGATCAAGGGCAAGGATGGATCACAATTCTCAACTCTGCAAATGTCTTTCGAACTTCCACCTCCTGCTGTAGCAGGATCCGAGTCCCAACCTTCAAGCGCATCTTCAACGAAGTCCTCCTCAGCCTCCTCATTCCACCCCACCTCTCCGACGTCTCCTGCAATTCCTGCAAGTGAAGTGGTAAAGATTCGTCGCCGTTCCTCTGCCGTACAAGCTTCAGCGACGAAAGATGTCTTTGCTCTGCCACCTCCGCCTACAAGATCGCGAAAGATTATACAGATGAAGCCTCGCGGACAGCAGGAGGAAGAAGAAGCGTACACTGATGCTCAGAAACCTACTGCTGGCAAGGCGGCTGCGACAGCGCCGAAGAAGAAACAACCATCTTCCACGAGTGTTGCTGGCAGAAAGATAGCAAGGAAAACAGCACATAGTCTCATTGAGCGCCGGAGAAGATCCAAGATGAATGAGGAGTTTGGTATCTTGAAGGACATGATACCAGCTTGTACGGGAGAGATGCATAAGCTGGCTATTCTGCAGGTATGTTTTATTTACGATCTAGCTGGTAGACGTCAACTAACACCAACTGTGGGCATCTATCGACTACGTCCGATATCTAGAAGACTGCGTCTCTAAGCTGAAGGCAGAGAATAACCGAACCAATACAACCCCCAATAGCGAGCATTTTGTCCTTCCTACACCCGCGAGTCGAGGTTCTTACGGCAATGCCCGTCAGTACCAGCCATATGAGGAAAACGAGGATGTTGAGATGGAAGGTTCAGTTCAAGCGTCACCAGCTTATTCTACACCAGTCCCGAACTCCAACCGTCCATCGGCATCTCCAGCACTTCTGCCTCAAGATTCCCGCAATCGTCAAGATTCATACTCATCTGTATCAACAGACCACCGTCATTATAGCTTCAGCACATCTAACACAACATCACCAGCTCTTGGTCCAGCGGCCTACGACTACGCTCGTAGTGCTGCTTCCGTCGGATCGGCGTTGACGAGTCCTGCATTGTTGCCACAACGAGATTTGGATCAGGAAGCAACAGCTGCGCTGTTGATGCTCAATACCGATCGTAGAGGAACTCAGGGTAGCCTCAGTGGGCGAGGAATGAGTGTCAAAGATCTTCTCAGTGCTTAAGTTGATGATCGATCATGATTTCCTGTTGCAAACGTAATGTCGGGACATGGGTGATCTATGTCGTTCTTGCGGAGGCTGCCGGGGCTGGGAGGTATATTGAGTATAAACAAATGACTTCTAGGTCTTGTAATGCTGTTCATTCTTGTTGATAAAGCAATACACATGAACATTCAATCCTCAAGACCGGGCAGATCCTGGGAAAGACCCCTCAGCGGGGTCTAGGCTGCTCAGCCCTCTCTGTCTGTAGATCAGACGATTCCGAGCTCTCCGCTGCTCCGTTGTGACAGCTTCTGCAGGAATGAGATGTTCATGCTCGTGCTTACAAAACCCCTAGGAGGATCCATCGAAGCCGCAGAATCATAAGTGGTCACTGCTTGAGACAATGCATGTAAGCAGAAAGCGTTTCAAATCTAGGAATGGCATGCTTGCTCGTACGAGAGCCTCATTATCTGTTTCTTTCTGAATTGTCTTTCCATACATCAAGCACGTGTGGGAAGAGATCTGGGAATAATCTCATCGGGTCCTGAATAGCATTGCCTCTGAAATAATTTCGGTGTTTCTCATCATCTTTTCCCCTTATTTGGCACTTATAAGTTTAGTCAGTAACACTTGAGAGCCGCGAAAGATACTAGCCTTGTCCAATGTCAACTTTCAAGCCCGAGGGCAACAACACAAACACAAAACCAGCACCTAAACACAGCAGCAGCAACAGCCTCCCACTCCGCGCTCTAACTAGAACGGAAATAACAGTAAAGACGCACACCTCTTCTCTCTCCCTTCACAAGTCAGTGCCGGTCAAGGCGACTCGGATATCTTGCCCAAGGCATGCTCTTCGTCATCTAGAATACGGAGGAGGAAGAAAAGGAAGAAAAGGAACATGAATGCGGCTTCTATATCAGGCACAGAAGCTGGACGAACCTCAATGGAAATGCTAACGGGGTGGCAGAAAAGCGAAGGACGACAGATGAGAAGAGACCTATTAGGCTGGGAATCGGGCTTGATCTGGATGTGGAGCTGGGATTGAAGGCAAAGATCAAGGGAAAGGTCACTTTGAGACTGGTGCAGGTATCCCATTCTACCATGTAACCGTGTCCTTCTCGGTTTTCGATGCTTGGAAACAGTTTGGTTCAGAGTGCTAAACGAAAGCCTATCCACAAGCAACAAGTGTTGAGAAAACATCAGAGACAATAAATGCACTACCCGCACATGCGACAGAGAAGCACTTCAAGAGGCTGGGAGAGATAGAAGTTTTCAAGATGTATCTAGTAGGTTCAGGAAATAATCTCTCGAGAGGAGGTGGCTGGACAGAGATGTTTCGGAGGGATTGACTACGGCCGTTGGGGTGGGATCTTGGGATAGGGGATTTTGGGATCGTCGTTAGTGGGGTGGTGTTTGAGGCGGGAGGCTTGGAAGGAGGGGCTGTGGTGGTTCAGGAGTGAGAATGGGAGTGGGATTGAGATTGAGATCGAGGACTAGTGAAAATATGGGCTGGCAGCTTAGGATGAGAAGTACATCATCCTGATGCATGGATATGCTGGGGATCACCACGCTTGAACTAATTGTGCGACGTCGATGTTTTACCACCATGGTTGGATTGGTTGTACAGAACTAGGCCACTGATGCCATCAAAGAGTTGAATCAGTTGCATCGGGTGACGGATGAATAGTGTGTTTGCATGGATTTGCAGTCTCAAGGTATTTCAGAGTAACAGCTCCTCATATCTTACTGGGTCGTTGTCGAATTGGAATAATTGCCATTCGCCCCAGTCCTACGACACGGTTGGCTACTTGGCTGCAAGGGAACACTGGCCGTGGCACATTCATGCCACAGCCCGATGACAAGCCGTTGGCTGTGTGACTTGTCACAAGTCACTCTCTCTTCTCCCAGCTGGAAGAAACTATCTTGTTGACCTTGCTGGTTAATGATAGCGAAATAGTATAACCAGATAAGATACATCTGCCTGCTCTCAAACTTGGACAACTGATCTTGACTTAGATAGTCCACCATCCATTTGAGAGAGGAAAGCACACAATCTAGATGCTATATCCCGCAATGGAACGTAACCACGGTTCCTCATCTTTGCTGATTCAATATCCTCCGCTCCGGTACACAACCTGCTGTCACCAATTTATCCATCCAATGAAGACGACTCACATTTACTTGAAGCCGCCACCTTCAATCTCTTGATCGCCTCCCGCCCCTTACTTATCATAAATAGCCTCCTTTCTGCTTGCTTTCCAATTCGCTCCGTCGTACACTGGTCGAGCTTGACCTTAAACTTGAGGGCAAAAAGATCAAAATGGAACTGCTTCGGGCCACTACTACTGCAGGCAATAGATATGCTTCTACTATTGCAGCCTGTGTGAGCTTTCTCTTCTCAGATACAGGAAAGACTTTCAATTATCGGGTTACATACTTACAGCTGTATTTAGTTCACCCTCTTTCTCGTAGGCGTTACGATATACAGACTTTACATCCATCCTCTCTCCAAGTATCCAGGACCACGTGTCTGGAGCATCACAAGGTTGCCGTCTGCGTACTACTTTGCAATAGGAAAGCTCCCATACAAGATTGCTGAGTTCCACGACCATTATGGGCCGATAGTTCGGATCTCACCAAATGAATTGATATTTAACTTGGAGGATGCTTGGCAAGACAGTGAGCACATTTGTTTTCGAACTAGTCAGCATAATATGACTGTCATGTTAACTCCTCATCATGATCTTCAGCCGTGTAGAAAGGAAATTAAAGCTGACTATAAGTATTTGTAGTTTATGGGAAGCCTGCGTCACGGAATACGCAGCTGCCGAAGGATCCCGATCAGTTCATAGCAAATCCAAATGGACCACGAGGGCTCTTGCTTGAACCAGATGACAATATACATGCACGACACAGGCATGTATTTCTCGAAATGTACGGGGGAAATTTTGCTGACTAACAAACGTAGACGCAATCTTGCCCCCGGCTTCTCAGAGAAGATCCTCCGAGACCAAGAACCACTGATCACAAAATACTTCGATCTTTTGATTCAGAGACTGCGAGAGAATTCTGAAAAGCCAGTGAATCTCGTTGAATACTACGAATTTGCTACTGTGGATATTATCAGCGACTTAGCATTTGGAGAATCGTTTGACTGTCTTGAGAAAACAGAGATTCATGTAAGACAACGAAAGGAGCTCTTCGAGAGTGATTTAACTAATCACCGGATTAGCTCTCCCTGCAGCTCCTCCACCGGGCAGGAAGAGCCATAGCGCTCCTCGGCTTGCTACAGAAGTTCTGGCCACTGGACAAGATCGTATTGACTCTCTTTGCGCGCTATGCTCGAGAAGAAGAGACAAAATTTCGAACGATGATGACGGAGAAGCTCCTCAGACGACTTGAGCTTCCTGATCCTCGTCCAGATATGTAAGTCCATGGAAATATGGTGGGTGCCTCTGCTAACATGAGAAGCATCTGCCATGCACAGAAACGACTCAATACGAAAGAAGGCATGACGTTCAGCGAACTTGCCGAAACAGGGGGGCTCCTCATAGCAGCAGGTGCTGAAACTACAGCCAGTCTCCTTTCCGGAGTTACTTACCATCTACTCATGAATCCATCCATACTTACTAAGCTCAAAGACGAAGTTCGAGGCGCCTTTAGTACAGAATCTGAGATCAACATGATCAGCGTCAACGGCCTCGAATACCTCCTAGCAGTCCTCAATGAAGCTCTACGCATCTTTCCACCCGTTCCAGGCAATCTCAATAGAATCACCCCCAAAGGAGGCTGCATGATTGCTGGTCACTTCCTACCTGAAAAGACATACATAGCCATCAACCACTGGGCTGCCTCACACTCCTCTGCCAACTTCACAAAACCATATGAGTTCATTCCTGAGCGTTGGATGGGAGCTCCAGAATTCAATCAAGATAAACGGAGGGTTGTGAATGCGTTCAGCGTTGGGCCGAGAAATTGCATTGGTAGAAACTTGGCCAATGTTGAGTTGAGAGTGATACTGGCGAGGATGATTTATAATTTTGATATGGAGTTGTGCGAGGAAAGCAGAGGATGGTTGGATGGGAATCGTATCTACTTGCTTTTCGAGGACAAGCCACCATTGATGGTGAAGCTAACTCCAGCTATCAAAGTCTAAGGGCAGGAGTTTGAAATGTTGATTCCTCAGTTATTTGCTCGCTAGGATGACATGACAGGCAATGAGATCCACTAACTTCCCATTAAAACGCATAAATAATGGACCACTATGATTGTCAATGTTCCAGAACATCTAGCACGGGAGCCTCCCTGTCACATCGCAGGCTTTCCACAGCTTCACAAATACTTTATTTACACAAACACCAATCAATCGTGTTATTCAGACTCAACTTCAGTAAGATATTGACCGACCCCAGAAATTATTACATTCGCACAGATAGATGTGACGCGCGTTTGAAGCGAGCGGGAGCAATAACAAACCGAGAAATTAAAAATAGTATGTGTTGGAATCACATTCAAGAACACTTCTGCTGTATTACTCTGCCTTTGAACTAAATGAGAAATGAGTTCAAGAGTTAATCAAAGCCATTCTAGAATACTCCTGTTTATTTGCAAGGTGTAACTAAGTTTGAGCACGTTTTAAAGACTCGACATATCAGCTAAGAGCGCCGCATGATAAAGCTCCTGAGCTTCAGGGAGGAGCCTATCGAAATTATCTTGCTTCTAATACCGGCATTGTATGAAAACTTGATTCTGGTCAAATCAAATTGGTGGATTATTTACAGTTATTGATTCGGAATCTCGGCACCTTAAATTATAGTTGTAACACTTATATTTATTGATATTTTGGAGCTGTCAAAGGTCTGTTTCTCACCTGAGCGGCCTCTTCAGCCTTCAAATTGACCACAGACTAACTGATCTAATCCTGACGCGTGGATCTCATCCACTTCCTGCCTATGGTACAACATGGTCTTCGAATCAAAGATTCATATACAATCTTAAAAAAGTGAAATCTGACGCCATTATTCTGGGTATTGTCTCAAACTCCGGAAACCATCAAGCACATCATATCTCATCGCATTCATCCTGTCATCAAGGAGACCTACCCTTCAACCTAGCACAAGCACGCCATGCTCAGAAGCCACTGTAGATATGCCCACATTGAAAGCACCCGAGTCAAATCCCATCGGGAACTCCCAGATTCCGTGTATCGCGTAAGAATTAGGCTGTTCTATTCACCAGAGATATCCCCGACATTTAGGGGAACCGCAAAGGCACTCTGTCAGACCAGCTCGCTCCTCCTTCGAAAGTTGTTGTAGGGGACGGTCATCCTTCTTGGAGATTCCATCAGTGTAGTCGAAAGTCAATTCTGTATCTTTGTCGACATCCTTCAAGGCAAAAAAGGCAAGTCCGTGGAATGGGGTATTGGCCGAATCAGTTACCACGGCGAAGATCCGAAGGTTAGGGTCGCATGAGTGGTTGATAAAGCGAGTTGGACCTGAATAGAACTCGCCATCGATCTCATAAGGGTCACCGTTGAGTCGAGGATCCGTGCTGTTGTGATTGCTAAACTTGTCCAGGGCGAACAGGTAGACATCCTTGTGTGTCATACTATCGCCAGCTCGCCGACGTCGATGGGCTTCATCTGAGGTGATGAGCTCTCCAACGTAGTTACCAATATACTGACCACGCTTAATATCGTCTGATGAGCGAACTCCTATTATCAGCCAGTCATTAGTCTGGTCAACAATGGCAGTTGAGGCAGGAGGGAAAGGATTATACCTACCCCAGCCACGACCATCCTCAGTGGGGAAGATTTGCAAGCTAATCTTTCTTCCAGCAGTAACAACTCTATTGGCGCAGTTCTCACCACAACCGCACCGGTCGTTGCACTCGTATATTGGCAATCTGGAATCCAACATATGGCCTCGAAGGCATCCCTTACGATTTCCAACAACATGGTAGGCATTGATCTTACCACCATCATGAGCAATATTGGCCATACACTCGCAACCTTCTACCATGCAATTATATTCGTCAATACATGTACAACCCGATAGGAAATTACTCTCCGCGAGTTGAACACCAGGTGTGAGCATAACATCTTCGATGAACTGGAATCCCTTTGGTATCATACGAGTCTCTCCTGGTGCGAAGACAATCGAAACGGCGAACTCCTTGTGTGTTGAAAAGGCCTCGAGTTGGCAATAGTGGCACTTCGCTTCCTCAGCAGCTTGAGCCAGATCCTTCTTTCCGTGGAAGTGAAAGTGGTTATACTGCCGCCGTGCCATGTTTCCAAGGTTTGAAGAAAGGATTGAGGAGGAAATAGAGCTCCCAGAGCTACCCATAGAATGGTTGATGGCCATGGTTGCGATTCTAGTGAGATCGAGGTTAAGAGCGTTGTTTACTACCTATTTTAAGCTAGAATAATAATACCAACGGTGAAGTAAACTACGGAATAAGTAATTTGCCGAACAGATTTTAGCGTGGTCTTATTGGTCGATAGTCACGTGCAATATTCGCATAAGGGCAGTAAAATACCTACCTAGGTACCTTAGGTAATTCAAGGCTTAGAATGAAATAATGTAGTACCTAGAAAAGAACATATCTCAAATTCACGACTTTTTTGTTTGCTTAAGGATTCATATCGATTGCATTTGTATCAATTGCCCTTCACGAAGTGATTTTTGAAGCCCCTTCAATTGTGATTATTAGAAAGCCTCATTGGGCAGCCTAATAATACCATAGACTCTTATTGCAAAGTTCTGTATTCCTTTACTGGCTTAAAGCGTAGATTAATTTCAGATGCATCAAGGTGTATCAATTATGCTGTGGTGCAACATGCAAGGCCCTAGAGCCAATGGTTTCAGCGTATAATATTAGCGATCAAACCCTGGATTAAAAGCTTCCTAGATTTATAAAGATAAGCAGATAGTCTTGAGTATTACAATGGGAAGTGAGTGGTTTGCGGAATCATGTGTGTGATAGCTGCAGTTACAGATTTCGATCACTACCTGTTGGTAATTGGCAACCTCTAGGTTACTTGCTCTTAGAAATACCCTAAGCGAAAAGGTCCTCTTTCAAAGCCACCATTACTTCAACTATCGGCCCTGAACGTCAAGAAAACAGGTCGTTGGTACGACTCGAGTCTGATTGCGACTCTCCTGTGTAATCAATTCTGAATGGCTAGTTAGATGTCTCTATCCAGTATAATGTTTTTTGTGTTAAATAACGTCAATTAGAATTTGTACGCTCTCTCTTTGGCGCGTGAAGGCAGCCTAGACGGTAGACCTGCTTCGTCTCTCAAGCGTACGCTCAGGCTACCCTGTCTCGCCTACTAAGTAGACTATCGTATGGGCATGTCAGGCAGCTTAGCTCACCATTAGAGGGGTTGAACAGACTGAACGGCCATAAGTCGAGTCGCAAACCACCAGAGTGGACAGCTACCGTACACGAGTGCCTTGCTATGGCTAAAATTCTTTCTTCATTAGGGTGCAGTGGCAGTTTTTTCGCTCATCAGCTGACTGCTTGCCCATTCGTAGTCCTTTCAAACCACCTACGCGAAATCTGAAGTTTAATGTACATTGCAAGCTGGTCCTTATATTGCCCTGTGATATTTCTTATTCGATTCTTGTCAATCAAATTGTGGCGGGTACTAAATGTAATTTTGTTATATTCAATTCTATAAACGGCAAGCCGGTCATTCACTTCGAAGCCGAAGCTTCAGAGAAAACCCTCAAGAAAGTGGATCCCAATGGCAGGATCAAATCGGAAAGGGTAAACAGCTCCTCGAACTTTAATTAGCTGTGCGACTTCGATTGCAAAATCCCTCAAAGCAGGTTGTCTTCCCAGGACTAGTTGAAGCTCGCAAAGGCTGCTTCAGAATTATAATAAGCCATCGACCTTACAAAAGTAGAATATCTAGGAAATAGCTCAGGACTCTTAAACTCCGCAGAAAGGTATACAAAGCAACTTGCCCTTTAATTGGCCTGGAAACACTCCCTCCCAGGTGTGGACATGAAAACATGCAAGGCTGTTGCTCAGCCTTCTGCTAATGCAGCCTCGTGCACAGACCAAGCAAAATTATTCCAGCCGTCGCAAAACTTCCAACTCGTTGCCAATCTAATCGGCATCACTTTACAACCCCGCCATCCCCTGCCTCCATCTCTTCTTCTACCAACCATGGCGACAGATATCCAGCAAACGCCTTTCGTCAAGCAGCTTGCTGCCAATGGTATGTTTTCCCACTCATAGTGCAACAACAAAACTATTTTCAAGCACGTAGCTCACAGCATCCATCACAGACCGACCAACCCGCGATGCTGCCCTGGCCTCCCTCCGCACCTACCTCTCTGGACGTCGCGAACTCCCCGCTTTAGAACTGCTCAAGCTCTGGAAAGGTCTATTCTATTGTATGTGGATGTCCGACCGGCCACGCACGCAACAGGCTCTCGCCAACTCGCTCGCCGACCTTGTCTCCGTCCTACCCTACACGAGCGTGATCCCATTCCTCAGAGCATTCTGGCAGACAATGCAGAGGGAGTGGACGAATATTGATGTCTTGAGGATGGAGAAGTTCTTGTTGCTGGTAAGGAGATATCTGGGTGCGACGTTCAAGGTGCTGAAGGAAAGTGGATGGGAGGAGGGGATTGTGAAAATTCATGTGGAGTTGCTGTTGGAGGTGCCGTGTAATGTGACGGATGTCAGGGTTCCTAATGGGATGCGCTTCCATGCTATCGATATTTATGTGGATGAGTTGGAGAGGGTCGGGTTATTGGAGGAGGAAGGGAAAGAGGAGATCCTAGACAGGGTGTTGGAGCCATTGAAGGGATTGCAGAGAGGGAGTCCGACCAAACCAGTCAGAGTGAAGGCTAAAGAGGCTTTGGAGGATGAGCGATTACCTGGGAATGAGAAAGCGGAAGGAGAAACTCCGAAGGAGGATGATGGATGGGGTGGCTTTGAGGATTGAACATCTGCCTGCAAAAGTACTTCACTGATTTCTTCGTCACGCTTTTATGAAAGGTCTCGGCATTGGCAAGGCGTTCAGGTCAAATACATCATTCTACTTTTGCTTCTTTATACAGAATGTACTCCATGCTTACTTAATATCGCGTCAGCGATCCACCTCTTTGGGTATCGAAAGAGAAACAGTTCAGACAAAACGCCCCTATTATCCCAATATGATGAAGAGACTATAAATGAAAATCAGATAGGCCCAGGAGCCTCGTACATATGGCCCGACTTCGAAAGCACTGTGCCAAGTCCTTTGTGAACTTCGGCCTGGAAAGGTTGGAAGGGTACCCTCTCGCCGTCTATACTGATGAACCCATCTTCCTGGTTTTTGGGAATGATACGGTATCCAAGGATTTTGCGGTACCAGACTCCTGGCATGTCGAAGAAGTTGCCGTTTTCGACGGCAAACATCATTTTCATGGCGTGTAAGCGGCTGATGTCGCCGTTAATGCAGACCAGATCCATGAAACCATCGTTAGGTAGCGCAGGCGCGAAAAAGTTGGCATCTGCCGCCATATATGCCATCTAGTATGATCAGTATTTGGCAAAAAGTGGTCAACGGGGATATAAAACTTACATTCCCGCAATAAAAATTTCCCAGTTTGTCATATGGTACCAATTCCCATCCTTCAGGTAGCTTGTCGTTGATGGTTCCATATCTCAAAGGTGGTAAGCTGTCATCGCTGCCACTACCAGTGCTCGCTGAAGCATCATCATCCAAGAGATGGTGTGATCTATACCCCCTTCGCTCACTTGCCGGCTCAAAATTGCTTTGTTCTTTCTTGTAGTGCTCTCTGATAGCCTGCTTATCATCGATAGCCACCTTGATAGCAATGTCACAAGGATACACCATCTTGTTTATCAACCGTACAAGAAACCCGTATGTGAACCTTTGCCCTCCCAAGAATCGCAGATGTTCAGTAGCCAGATCAGACTCTGCTACGATCCCAACAGACTGTGACAGGAAACTCAGTGTTCGAGTGTCTCCTTGAGTGATTGATATTAGATCCAGAGGCGTTGGAATGCCTTTGATGATCGCCAGTGTAGCCAGACTAGGGCTGTCCGTTCCAGTCAAGTTGCAGCTCATGGCGTTTCCACTTCCACCTGGGATGTTGACCACCGCGATCTTGGACAAGGCCTTCTTAGCATCGGCTCTCCGTCCTAAACCATTGAAAACTTCGTGCGGCAGTCCGTCACCAGAAACAGAGGCTATCACATCGAATGCCTCTATATCTAGCTTCTCAGCAATCGAAATGGCTTCCCCTTTGTGTGTTGTCTTTGCCATATCAATTGCACAGTTGGCAGCCTTCAAGAGAGGCTCTGCATCCCGATAGTACCACTTCTCTGCGCTTCCTTTCCCGCTGTGAGGGTTAACCAGCACCTTCACTCGTTTTCTTCGCTGTGACTCGCCGTATGATCGATCTAGAAGCCTGTATATCCACTTATTTACGAATTCGACCATCTGGTATTCCACCGGATACTTCAACGTCGCAGCGCGAACCACTTTCTTCGACACCGGTGACGCATACTGCAGCGTGAGTTCGGAATCCTTCAATTCGGCCCATAGAACGTTATAAAATGGAATCGCGCGAGTGTTGGCAGTGCCTGTAAGCTTATTGTCAGCAAAATAAACATTTCCGGGGCGGATGCTGCGGAGACGGACTCGATGACCAGAGCCCGCAGCAATTATTGCCGGTTCTCTCTTCATTTTCTTCGTCTGCCAGAAGGAATTAGAAAGGATCTCCACTATGTTAAGCTAGAAACCCTACCTAGGACAATGAGAGAGTCGGTCCCCAGAGTGAGAGAGACATTCCGGCCCAGTGCCAAGGTAGCATCCACAGCGAACGAGTTGGCGCGACCTGCATCCTCGAAGGACGTAGCAGGGTCGACAAAAGGGTTGTCGATGGGCTTTGAGGTTGTCGTCATGTCGTTAATGGCCTCGATATCCGAAGCATCCTTGATCGCAGAGGGGGAAATGGTCGTCGTGGTATGTGGGTGCTGTTGTTACAAGTGAGCACAGTAGGTAGGTAGGTAGGTAGGTAGGTAGGAAGTCCAGAGGCGGGAGCGGAGTCTTTTGGTCTGGGTCTGGGGTCTGAGGTGGATGACCGACCAAGTGACGTTCGCCGGCACGCGCTTCCATGACATGCCGAGCTTCGACTGCAGTGCAGCACTCCACTCCACGTCTCGCTCGTCTCGTTTCCCTTTCAGGATGCTGCACCGCCTTCCGCACTCTCAACCGGCACTCAGTCATGCAAGAGGCCTAGGTGTTGATACGGTTGGTGCATCTTGCGATCTGATCAGTGCCGCGGTGAGATAAAAGGGGGCCTTCGTCGAAGTTGGCTACTGCTGGTTGCGAGAGGTAACACGAAAATCCCGTCAAGAATTGGGCCGGGTTCCGTCGTCTACCTCTTGCGAGGAACACATGTGAAATGCTACCTTTGACTCTTGGTTCATGGTCTCTCTATTGCGGGGTAATCACAGTCTTCTTTGGATCCGGTCGACGTAATCATGAGCAGCTACTCTATGTACATTTAGGTTTGTGAATGGGTTTCCTTTCATTGGCGATAGGCTGGAACCGCAGCTGGTGAAAGATCTAAGAAGGTTGTTGCAAAAGCGTCGCTTACCTAATTTCTCAGAATGTAGCACAATAATTTTTATTGAGTGCATTTGTTTGGAAGGCAGGGCATTCCTTGAGGAACTCTTCCTGAGTTACAAGCTTCTCCACGCTTGATCGAGATCTACTCCAGTGATCAAGCACGGAAATAAGCGACGAATGCACCCATGTTTTGAGCCTGCTCGCTTCTGATGAAATAACAACACCCTGTGAAAATTTGACGTCGATATTGATTATATAGCAAATTTTCTTGCACAGTAAAATAGCCTCAGATTCCGTCTATATATGAGACATGCATCTATTTTAGCACGGCCTGTCCCGTGGGAAATCGACATTGAAGCCACACTCTCGTAATACTCGCCAAGGATTCAAGTCCAAGTGTATTTACTATCTGACAAGGAGAGCCTACAGCCTGGCTCCTTGGGAGTGCCATGAGCCTATGACCAGGTACCTCCTACGAAAGCTCTCCCTGGTCTGGAAGAATTCGAATCATGGCGAGATGTTCATGAGCGATAGCTCACCAGAGTATCAGTATGGTAGTCGTATATATTTGTATTCAGGACCAGTCTAGATTGATAGTGACTTCAAGACCCCAGCGACCAATGGGCGAGTCGCAAATTGCCGAATTCTCCAGAGTTATGGAGTGCGTAGGTTGCGTTGTATTTCTGGGCTTCGTAATCGGGGTCGGTGCCGTGCTTGGGCAGGATGGTAGTAACATCGTTGTGCCACTTCCTCACAGGCCATCATTAATGGAGACTCTTGTCCATAATCTTCACTTGGACCGCCACCCCATGATGAACTAGGTGTCTGAATATCCTGGTCGTCGAGATTGTGTGTTTCGAATAGAGGTATATCAGATTCCGCTCGAAAGTCTTGCAGACCTCTCTCAACCTCAAATTTGCGCCGCAACTCAAGACTGCATAGGATAGGATGTCAAATCTCAGTGGGAAGTTTTATGAGATGCTTTGAAAGACTGATGCCAAGTTAGAACAGGCTTCAGCAATCGAGTGGCTCTTCAGCTTCTTGCGGGCGGAACTCAGAATACCACCGGACATTCAAAAATACTTCTTGCAATTCTTCCCTGTGGATCTAGATAACTCCTTTTGCTTTTCAGCGCCACTCAGGAAGATCCACCAAATGCGTGGCTATAACCCGTAACTCGTACCATATTCTACGCCCCACGATCGTGTCCGCTTCGGCCAAAACGTCTCTAGCCTCCGTCTATCATTACGAAGTATACCTGCTCTCGAGGCCAAAACCTGAACCTCTAAATTCAACTTCCATTCACCATGAGTTTGCTCATCTCAAGCAACTTCCCCAACCTTGTTCAAACCTTTAAGCGACCCAAGACTGAGAGCGAGACCTTGTGATCTACTGCGAATACGAACAAATCCAGTCACTGGACCATCCTCTCCCTCCTTTTCGATGCTCAAATTCGCCAGTGCGTCCTCGCCTGTATTGCATTAGTAGATATTCGTGAAGGAAGGGAAGCCAATTATTTACCAAAAACACTTCGAGCATAGAGGTTTGCACTTAAGAACTGGCAATCGCCCTTCAGCGAAGCCTCGGGGGTTAGACAGCTCATATTTGTGCACGCCATAAGTTGTGTGAGGAAATCCCGCAATGACTTGGCCTTGGAGTTGATGTTGACCTTATTCTCCCATTCGAACTCGGTCCACATAGTGCGGAATTGAGTTTCTGTGCAGATTGCAGGTTGGATATAATCCATGATATCGACATGGACATCATTCAAAATGACAACATTGTTCTCGGTAGAGCTGGCACCGTCATAAACAACATTCCCAAAGATAACCCCAGTATCTGTGGAGGAGACTTTGATTGTAGATTGAACATTTTGGAAGTCGTGTGGACCGAGATTTTGAGTAGTTGGTCGTTCGACAACCTTCAGATCGCCCAGAGTAGCGAATTCAACCGAGAGGTTTTGGAGAGTCTCCGTTGTCTGGTTTACTAAGAGAACATCCAGCACAATATCGAATTGGTGGACCTTGACATATGCCTCAGCATAAACTGGGTCTGAGAAGCCGGTCAACTGAACGACTCGGCTAAGTTTTGACGACATATCTTCGACAGCCGAATCTCCGCCTGTAGCTTTTTCAAGATCAAGCTCAATCTCATCAGTACCATCGCCGGCGTTCTTCTTTGCCAATTGCCGAATTGAGACAACATCGTCAACTTGGACTGCAGTCTTAGCTTTCTCAACGGCTTCCTTGGCAGCTCGTTTCTTCTCTTCCACCTGCACCATTGCACGGAAAGCCTTGCGTGTATCATCCAAGAACACGGTCTCGAGATCCTTGTTTTGAGCAAATTCCGCAAGGGATCTGACACAGGTCATGATTCTGTCCACGGAGTCTTCATCAATAGGTGCCTTGACGAACTGCGATTGGCCAACGCGGATAATAGAGATCATGATCAACATGGCTTCGGCGCGTAAGGCATTCGTGCGTGCTTTGTCAGGCGAAATCTCCGAGTGGCGCATGACAAGCTTTGTGAGAGTGGATGAGAGTACGGAAGCGAGGTAATAGTCGCCGTCGAGGATGAGTTGACGAAGAGGTGGTTTTTGTGCTGCCTTGACAGCTTCTAATTTTGCAGCAACTGCCGACTGGCTGGTCAAAGCACTTTCTGTGGCGTAAGTACCATCAGCAAGTACCCTCCTCGAGCCAGTTGGCGCAGTTTTGGAATGTCCGTTGACTTGTTCTGGCTCCTTGGTTGATTCTTGGCCATCCGCAACCTCGTCCAGGAGTCGCTGCTCTGATGCCAAGATTGGAATCTCGCCTAAGCTTGCTCGTATTCTTTTCCAAGCATCTCGAATGTCATTGGCTTCAAGAGAATATTCTCCAACAATCCAAAGGGCACCTCGATAGACCTTTCCGGCTCGTACCTCGCTCAAAGTCGAGACTAAACGCTCGACAATGGAAGGGCGCAATTTGGGAAATTTCTCGACCACCTCCTTCACGAAAGAAATTACATCAACAGCAGAAGTGTTGTTGAAGTCCGCAATGAAATCCATCAAAAGATCTACAACGCTTGCAGCTACCTCGGAAAACTTGATAGCGCATTGATGAATCGAGTGGATGAGCAATTGGCGATACTCATTGTTCTTCTCGAACTCCTGATCCACAGTTTTGGAAAGCTCCTTTTTCAGAAGCAACACAACTTCTTCAACGTTCTTGCTGGAGACCATTTCCATTGCGATTTCCAAGGCCTTCTTTCGCACATCGATGTCCGGACTCGAAAGAACCCGCAGAATTTCCATGATGAGGTCGTCCAAAACACCCTCATTCTTCTGTCTCAGCACATCCACACGATCAAGTACAATCAGCTTGACATTGTTGTCCGCTTCTTTGATGCTCAATTCGATGAACTTTGCGGCGGCAGCTTTTACAGCCACCGGATTGCTCGTCAGTGCAGTCAAGGACGAGGCTGCCTCATAGACCACTGTTGTTGCACCAGCTTCCAAGAGATCAAAAATGAGACGTAAATACCGAGCCTATAATGTCAGTACAAGTTATGGTAAGAGAGAAGATATTCCAACCTTATTCTGCGAGTTCTGAATAGCATCCTTGCGGATGAATTCCAGCTCAACCAATTGTAGAAGTTCGTCTGCATTTGGGATTCCATCGAAAACACTGCTAAGGTATGCCAAAGACTTGTCATGGCTAATACTAACCAAAGCCGCAAATGCATTCCTCTTGCAAGTGTGGTCTGTCTCGGTCTCCAAGAAGGTCGCTATTAACTCTGGTGCGTCGGGCATGAGACTCTCGGAGTGTTGGAATATGGAGGCGACCGCGAACACAGCATTCTTTCGGACATATGCATGTCTATGCTCGAGGCAGGAGCGGGCACACGAGAGGAGTGGTTCGATGAGCTCTGTTTCTCGAAGCTTGCATAGGAAGCGCAAGGTATTACCTCGAATGTATTCGTTGGGGTGCTGAAGGTCGTTCTGAATACCGTTACTACGCAGTTGTCAGTAAAATTAGATACAAGATGTGCTACCATACTTACCACACGAGAATCATCTCTTGCTTCAGCTTCCCACTGGCATCGAGCTTCGGGCATATTTCGTAGTAGAAGTACAATAGTTTCTTGAGAGCCTTGTGCTTTGACGGCATGACGAATCGAATGATGTGCATGAGTAGTTGAGGCATTGGGTCCCCATTCAGCATGATTGTCAAAATGCGCTTCATCGTTTCCACCTTGCTCTCATCAGTTCCCTTTTCCAGCTGCGTCCGCAGCTCGGACATGGTAGGGACATCGGCGGCATTGTCCTGGTGAACCAAACTGTATGAACTCTCCAAGAAAGAAGCCATATTGGCTAGGGATTTGGGGTAATCAGCAGCAGCGTGCTTCGAGTTTTAGTTGAAATAGGTTGACCTAGGTGATATAGGAGTCGGTGGGTGGGAGTTTGTGGGCTGCTGGGAATGCGGCACAGAGTCAAATGGATCGAGACTAGGGGCGAATGGATGGTAGGGAAGAAATTGCCAGAAATCCTTTCGCACAAGGTGAGAGAATCGGTTGAACGTTGCGCATATCAGATCAGCATGGCCGGATTTCAGAACAGTAGCTTTCTGGCGACGACACGCAGAGTGTCCATTCGGGGATTATAGCGTGGGTGCCTGACTTAATTGCGAGGCTGCAAGGCCACCAGCACCCCACCAAACGGAACCAAACTCGCGCTTCACCCAAATCGCTTCCTTCAGCCTCGAGATATCTGCAGTTTGCGAGGAAGCTCCAAATACACTTACATAGTCGACATGGCTGCCTCCAATGAACCGTTCTACATCCGATACTAGTGAGTCTCTCTGAGAGTACTGCCAGAAATATTCTAATAGCCTTTCCACAGTTCGGGACATCAAGGACGACACGGTCATGAATTTCTTGGTGAGCATTGGATAGGGATTTTCCAAGCGCAAGCTTATATATCCGAACAGAATTCGATTTTCGAGTCTTAGGAGATGGAAGAAGTGCGTCTGCGAGATATGCCAACAATTCCAACTACCGCAATGATTCCCTGATTCGGAAAGAGAGTACGTTTACCAACATCCACGATCCTCACATCCGACCGCGACTGATGCAGAGTTGCTTGTAGTGTGCGTCAGCTCTTTGATGGTGGATGAAATCAAGAGGATTATTAAGACTAGCGAGATCATGAAGTAAAGTCTTTTGCGCCAGTAATACGCAAAGTTTAGTTGACTTACAATTGCACAGGGAAGATGACAGCAAATGGCCACAGAAGAACAAGGACGGACGACAAGAGTTGGAAATTCGATTGGGAAGCGAGCATATTTCCTTCGAGGCATGTTGAAACCCCTCCGTGTGCAGCTTTTACTGACACTCCACTTGAAGACCGCCAAAATCGGCTCCCTTGTTGATGTCACAGAGTCTCAGGACCCTGAGGGCTTGCGTGTGTTCTACTACCTCGTCCAAGATCTCAAGGCATTGGTATTCTCTCTGATAGCCTTACACTTCAAGATCAAGCCTATTTGAAGAGCGAATATTGTACGACGAAGAAGGTCATTGTGGCGTACGGCGTTGCTTGTGCACCAAAAAGGGATACCATAGAAATGCGAATGCAAGTCAGTCTGGACAACTGCGGCCATTACTACATCATTTTGTGTATTTTGACGTTCCGAAGGCTTGTGCTGTGGTATTTGTGGCTCATGTACAATACCAATAATCCTGGCTTTGAATGCTTGACAATTCAGCAGGGTTCCATAAGACAAGACACTTACTTTTTCATTTATTGAATCTTCGCTTGTGACGGAGCGTCTGGCTGCAATTCAAGAACGTATTGGTTCTTCAATTAATGGAGATCTATTTATACTCATACTATATCCACTCCGATCTGGTACTCTGGTTGACACCCGGATTACACGCGACTGACGCGGGGAAAAATGGGGTAAGGATGTGCAATTGGCGGCTTGGCGTTCGAGAACCCAGACAAGGTCCTAATCGAGGCCCGCCGCCTCTGTCGTCGTCCATCTCTTCACTATCAATCCGTGATAATGCATTGCGCAACGCCAGCGGTGTCCATGTAACTGCCGGAACAAGTCGTATTCTCTTCACCTCCTGTATTCATTAGACTCATCCCATATCCTTTAAGCCTGGCCGGCGCGGGCGGCGACCAAATGCCCACCCCATCACCGTCCAGCAACGAGACCATCGTTGCAGCGACATCATTACACTCCTCATGCCCACCCGACGATGACAGAGCGAATTGGCGGGTTGCAGATATGGACGTACCTCATGATGAAGCAATCGCTACAGCGCCAGAAGTACTTCAACAGCCAACTCCTCCACCTGCAGAATCGCGGCCAGCCGGTTCAACGGATACGCACATTGCATCACAGCATAACACCAAAGAGATGGATGTCGACGAGGATAATAGTGGGCCAGATATGCTGTCTCCCATGAGTGCAGAGGGAGATAAGCAAGAAGAGAGTGAGCTGCCTGCATTGTCGAATACGGACCTTGGATCTCCTTCTATGGGCTATGATTTTTCAAACATACGAGTATGAGTCCCTTGTTCTGGTGAATTATATGTTCATTCAAATTTAACACCACCTTTAGCTCATCCCCTCCTCGCCTTCTTCTTTTCTGCGCGCCGGAAGCAAGTTCCATGGAACTCAACAATCGGAGCGCCAAGTCTACGATGTGCAGGTCGAGATCAAGCATGTGGATATGAGAGAATCGTTTCTCTGCGGATACTTGCGTATTCAAGGTAAAACAGACACCTTGGACTGGTCAGACGAAGTTGTGCTAAGCTGACATTGTTTAGGATTGACGGAGGATCACCCAACTCTCACTACTTACTTCGAAGGAGAAATAATTGGATCCAAATACAGTTTCCTCACGCAACATCAGGATTGGGGATCCACCGATAAGGTGGACCTACAACATTGGGCCAAGTTCTCGGCCTTCCGACCATTTCACAGTAAGGCCAAGAAAGGCCATTTTCACATCCCGCAACTGGCACAACGAGAGAACATATTCATGAGATGGAAAGAGCATTTCCTCGTCCCAGACCATAGAGTGAGAACGATCAGTGGTGCTAGTTTTGAAGGTTTCTATTACATCTGCTTCAACCAGATACAAGGAACAGTAAGCGGGATATATTTTCACGCCAAAAGCGAGAAGTAAGTCATGTTCACGAGACCAGTGCCCGTTGATCCAAAGACACTAATTGCAACCTAGGTTTCAACAACTAGAGCTGAAGCACGTTGAAGATAGGGGATGTTTCGCAGCAATGGAGTTTCGATGAATGACGATGGCATGAATAGCGTGTGTTGATTTGGAAAATAGTCTGAGGAAAGGCTACTTTCTTAGCAAGAATTAGGGGCTTGTAAATGAGGCATGGCATCTGGGATTAAGGGCGAATGCGTAAGGGCTCCCAAAAGGGGATCTAGCATTCATGGAGTTCGATTTGTTTTTACATCCGTTTGGAGTTATTTTGTATGCACAGTGCAGCTCTTGACTCTGTGAATATTCAAGCCCAAATATTCTGCAAAATATTCGAATCTGAAAAAATATCAGTATATCATCTTGAAGAAACTATTCCGACATATGGCCGGAATTGGTGTTACTCCATTCTGCCTAATAAATTGCAGGAGCACGAGGCATGTGAGAGGTGGATTCGCGTCCCTCGAAGCTAACCTGAGCTCCCCTCTTCAACACCTTACAACGCTTCGCAACGTCAACAATAACACTTTCCACATCTACAACCCACGTCAAGCACAATGGATTTCGCACCCTACCAAGATCAATCACCCGAAACAAATCGAGCCCTCTCACCTCCACCTATCGAAGGCCGACGCTCTTTCTCCCCTCGGCGCTCGTTCTCTCCAGCACTTCCCTCTCCTACCAATGCGCCCAAGGCCACAGCAAACCCATGGCGAGCATCTATAGACGAGACGGTCTCACCACAAGGTTTCGGAAATACTAGTACCGGGGCAGGAGATATTGAGAGCGGTCGGGGGAGACTGAATGAGTTCGAGACAAGTCTTCCTATCCGGCTGGACTTTGAGGCATGTCTGGCATATATACTGCTGCCTCCTGCAGGTGGAGTGCTGCTGCTGGTCATGGAACACAAGAGCGATTATGTTAGATTCCACGCTTGGCAATCTTCGCTGCTTTTCTCGGCCATGTTTGTCCTGCATTTGATATTCTCGTGGTCGTCATTTCTGTCATGGGTCATTTTAATTGCGGATCTGGGAATGATAGGTTACCTGACGATGAGGGCATATCAGGATGGTGAGTCTTCCTCTTGCGGTAAAATTGCTGGAGACAGTGCTAACAATTACACAGCGGATACTCTCGACAGGTGCGAAGTGCCTTTCTTTGGCAGACTTGCGAGCAGTATATTGGACGATGAGTGAGATTCTGGTGGTTGCATTTTACGTTTTGAGATACCCATTCATTGCTTTCTGACATGAGCTGCTACTACTGTACTCGAGATAGACTAATACTTAATCATGATCCAATGGATCATTACATCGGATTCAGCTCCTTCATTCGGAACTCCTTTGTTCAGAAGTATCTCGGCATTGGAGGTGCGTTATTGATGTCCATGGGCCGTGCCATATTGTCACGTCCAGGTTGGGGGAATGGGCGACCCTGCATGGAAGCGTTCGCAAATCGTGGTCTTTCCATTCCAGGATGACCAAAGGTGGGTCTATCAGTTCTCTCTTCCAGGATGTTGTTTAGAGCAGGCCACATTCCGCTCATACCGATGGCTTGCTCATCATCATCGTCCCCGTCCATCTCCTTTCTCAAACTGTCAATTTGCTTCTTCAACTCCTTCCACAGGATATTCCCGCTCAACTCGTCTTCCCGATGCTTGAACTTTGGCTTCTTTTCCTCTGGTCTAGCTACAATGACCAGCAGGGCAGCGACGAAGGCCTCCTTCAAATATGCAAAGCTGAAATCCGCTGTGATATCCGCAACACGAACGGAAAGTTCCTTCGGGAACTCAACCTTCTTGTTGTTGCGGAGCTTGTGCCGCCAGTAATCAGCATACTGTGATCAGTCAGCATGAACTACGAATACCCGAGCTGGCGGAAGTGGGTGTGGTCTGTACCTGGATGCGCTCGTCACGAGACGGGACATCGAAGAAATACTTCCTGTCGAAACGACTCGGACGCTTTGCGATTCCAGGATCAAGTCTTTCAAGATGGTTCGTACTCCCTATCATCAGTATCCCGTGGTTTGACTCGAGGCCATCCACTTCATTCAAGAAGTAACTTCGAACCATTGGGCTAACCAGGGAGTCGACGTCTTCGAAAATAAGAAGACAAGGCGCCATTCGACGAGCCATGACGAAGATTTGGCGAATACCATATTCAGGCCCTGCGTAGCTGTTGAATGTCTTCACATAGAGTGATTCGATGCTGGATTTGGTCCTCTTGGAGATGTCATGCATGAGAGCTTTGGTGGAGATGGTTTTACCATTCTGCGACACTGATTAGCATTTCGAATCAGCTCAGAAATCTGCCGACTCACTCCAGGTGGGCCGTAGAAAATGACACCTCTCTGAATATCCCAAGTCAGCTCCAGACAATCGAATATGCAGCCGAGAATATCAAACCTTCCATGGAACTCCAAACTCAGCATATCGGTCTTCAGCATCAAAGAAGCCAATCACATCGTCGATAATCGTCTCCTTCTTTTCCTTCTCCAGAATAACGTCTTCCCAGTTCGACTTCTGTACGTTCTCCCAGAGCTCTCTATTAGGCTGCCAATATCCTTGGTCAAAGACAAGAACCTCACCGTGTAGCTCCATCTGCCATCGGGCAGCAGCAGCTAGCAAGCCGTCTGCTTTCTTCTGAGCCGAAACCTGGCTCTCAGACTCGTCGACGAGAATGTAGTTGTAAGCTACGGATCCATAGGCGCCATCTTGTCCATTCACAACATAGAGAAGGAAGGCATCGCCCTTGTATACATAGTCGTAGGAAGCAAATGACACGTGCTCGGCGAATGCACCGCCAGTCTCGTCGTTGTATCTTCGAGCTGGTGGGACGAATTGCCGCTCCAACAAAGCCTTGTCAGCATCACGAATGAAGTAAGTGACATCATCACTCGAAGCACCAAATGACAGAAGGTCACTGGTGTAGGTCGGGGCTATGGTAAGGTGGTATTTGGGATGCTGGGTGCGGATGGCAGTAGCAATAACACCCTCCGTGAATTGTCTCTTTCCGGAGCTTTGAGATGTAAGTAATTATGCTTTTAAGCACAAAAGATGAACAAGTCTCGAATTCGATGCCTTGATGCCTCGAAGGTGGTGAACTATAAGAACGATGATGAATTACCTGTTCTTAAAGAACTCATCGGAAACAGACCCTCCCCCTCCTCGGTGAGACGATGATGCTGCGGGGTCGCGAGAACGATGTCCAACATGGACGAAATCATCGAAGGCGGACGACATATTGCTTTGTCAACCGCGGAAATTCAATTGAACAAAGTCCAGACTTTCTCTGAGGCTATTCGGTCACGAATGACAGAATTTGAGAGCTGCAGCAATAGGAATATGGATCAGATGTCGTTGCCTAGACCCCAGCCTCCTCAGCGTCGTACCTCCTCTGCAAACAAGCGGCGCAATGAGACAGCTGACATCACATCCGCCAAGGCATTTTACTTATACGTGACACCAAGTGGAAATGGGCTGTACTGCAGAATGGAACCCTACCGCATATCTGAAAAAGATGCCTTGTGCAACGCACCAACAGAAGTAAACCGACCAAGCAGGCCATGGAGCCCTGTTCTTCACGCGCTCGGGTCTGCTTGCTGCGATTTGGGGCAGACTTTAACCTCACATCCTCTACCATCACTCCCAGAATTGTCGCTGGAGCGATAATTTGGCTCGAGACGCCCCAGTGGAGAGTGCTTATTCTAGCTGCCTCTCTCTTTTCTGGTGCCGTTTTTCTGGCCCGATAAATTTGATTGAAGCTGTCGAATTGTATGAAAATGGCATGATTTTGCTGTGATCAAAGCTTGGAAAATATGTTCAGAAAGAACTTCCTCGAATTATAGGCCGGGCATTTGGAGCTTCAATCATCAATACGTTCAGTTGTAGTTCATCTGAAAAAAATGTGGATTTTGAGTATCAGAAGTTAAAGCACATAGCTCATCCGGCTGTTAAAATGAACGTGGTATGCTTTTTGTGAGGTCATAATAATGCACCGCCTGATATCCGTCGTTATTTTCAGTTTTCCTCATTGTTAATAAAGAAATTTCCTTCCAGCTTTTAATCATTTCTGACACCCTCTTTGCTACTTCCAGCGTCGCCTGTCTACTCTATTTCAAGCATCTCTCTTTGACTTCCATGCTTGGTATCTTCTGACCATTCCTTGGTATGACCAGAGATGAAGTTTCATGTTGCTCATCTCGCGTTAAACCTCTGGCTGCAATGCTCTCTTCGTTTCTTCAAATCGCTGCACGTCATGCTTTCGGTATTTTGCCACGAGGCGGTGCGCATTCAACAGTGATACATCGTTCTAGGTCGCTCAGCCGAAGCGAACTAAAGTTGTAGCTGATACTTGTGACCAGTCAAGAGTTTTTCCGGCGACCTCAAAGTACCCACCCACAATCAATATCTCGGTAATGTCTCTTTAAACTCATGATGTGGTGTGGTTTTTAACGGCTTTGTCGCTTCGCGGTCGACTTCATTTCATTTTCGTCTCATCGCGACAAGTCTCGAAGCTATGCACTTTTGACCCATACCTAAAGAAACACAGTGAAATCTTCAACTTTTAAATCATCTGAAGGAGTATGCGCTGTATCATTGGTTGATAGTGTCTTTCTCCTCCTTCGAGGAGTTTGTTTCTAAGTCTGGTTGGTGCTCCGTCTAAGCGAGCTTTACATTCTCCTTCCTCCATGAATATCTCGTCGGAAAGCAGACAAGTGCTTATTCACCACGGGCGTAACCACCCCGTTTTGGAGTTGAGCTACGAAATTATCGTCTTAGATCGGTTTTCTGAACCTAGCACATTGCTCATGGACAGCGTTTCCAATGCCAAACAAGGGACATTTCATTGTTTTTTCTGCGATTATCTCCTCTCCACCTTCAGGATCAGTTTTCAGCTAATCCCAGTGAAGAATTTATAGTCGTTTCCACCAGAATGACTACTATATTTATTAAGCCGATCATCCAGACACTGCAGAAGTCGTATACCATGCTCTATCTATGTCCGCCTCATTTCTATCCCTGACACATCCTCTTAAAGGGGTCATCAGAAATTCATCCTTGAGCATACATGGCATCAGACCACGTAAGCTTTTGATAACCCCGCGATTTTATCTATCAAGAATCCCCTGGTCCTCCGATCAGCCAAAGTACAAATACGAGTTTCTCAGGGGTATTTAGCCGTCTCATCACCAAACCTCGATATATATCCAAGATACCCGCAAGCGAGCCACAATCTTCTCAAGACCAAACGACCTTCCACGATCCTCACTTCACCAACGATATATATTATCAGCTTGCCTGAGTCGCGTTGTCCCTTTATCCGAGAGATAAGGGGTACGAATCATGGCAGAAAAGCATGTACGGGATATCTGTCTTGGAGGGAGATCCAGGTAGGAGGACGGGGGGACAAATCCTGATGGAGAGATAGACGGCAAAAATGTATTTAGTTTCATCTGGTAAGTGATTGATGGCGAGATAACTGACGGCCCGAGGTAGACAACCAGGTAGTTGTCGTGCCATTAAACGTTACACGAATATGCCAAATGGCTACTTATCCAGGAAGCATCCCATTCGAATCTTAATGGGCAGCATTTGTAAGTTATGGACTTTTGTATCTGAATATCGCTTTCCAACAATCAGCATGGCACCAAATGTATTCTTTCTCTCCACCCTCTTCCTCACCTCACTCTCCGTCGCCGCACCTGCACCCGCCCGGCATGCCGCCGCAATACCACCCTGCTACGAGATCGTAATTACAGCAGGCACGCTCCCGACACCCACGGTATCCCCTCTCTCGCCCCAAACCACGGCCCAAATAATTGCAAGTCGGATCTCAGTTGTGACACCTGCCCCGGAACTCCGTCACCGCCAACTCAAATCGATCACATACGGACCCGGAGGCTGGAGCGTCGATACTCTCCCCACAGAGACCGTAACCAACTACTATTGGGATGGAGAAACTCCATACTCATGGCCTGCCGGAGAACACCCTCCTTGGCTTCCACCAAACGGAGGAACAATCATAAACACTGGCCGCTTGACAGTGACACTCGGTAAGCGAGACGACGGCGAAGGACGCGAGAAAAGACAGTTGAGTCCCATAACTTATGGCCCTGACGGCTGGGGACACAGCGTTCTTCCGGTAGCGACAGAGTCAGGGTGGTGGGGAGAAGGCAAAACATTTACATTCGCGGGACAGACGTTTACGTTGGGTGGGACGGGAGTATTGACTATCACGCTGGGGAAGCCGCCGAGAGACTTGGGAGTCAGGACGATGGGACTGGACGTGGAGGAGAGGCAGGAGTTGAGCTATAACGGGGGGAGTACCAGGGGTGGTGAGGGAGCTGTGACTGCAAGCGAGAGGCCGACGGTCACATATACGGATGTGAACGGCAATGTGAAGACCGTGACAATTGTGGGGACAGATTCTTTGTCTTTCACTCAGCCGCCGTTGTAATCGGATCTCCAGTTTGTCAAGTGCCAGACGCTTTTTGGCGCCACTGGGTAATGATTCAGCAGCTAAGTGCCAGTAGTGAGACGCGAACTTTGTAGTTGGACTGGCAAGTAGATATCTGGAATGGAAAGAATATGGTAAAGCTTTTAGCACGCATGCACTCCTTTTCAGATATGTACAGAGCAGACCAAAGCAAGAATAAGCAATTCGTCCACCCTTGCAGTTCCTCACCACAGTTCCCATCCCATCCCATCCCGAGACCAACCGACTTTGCCAAGTCCCGAATCCAATCGCCGTGACCCAAACAAAGTATTGCCAGCATAAATAGTATAAGAAAAACATCTATTCAGCCTTGCTCTGGCTTCTGGTCTTTCTCTCAGCCCGTCCAGTGGCAGGAACCTTCTTCTCTTTGGCGGGCTTCTTGTCACCGTTTGCCTTAGGGCGACCTGGCTTTTTCTTCTCTTTCTCTCCATTCACGTTTGTTGCCGGGGCTGCAGTTCCATTGCTTGTTTTCTGCTTCTTCGAATCTTCCCCGGATTTGTCTGCTTCGTCCTTCTTCTCATCATTAGCATCGACTTTCTCGTCTGCCTTTCTCTTATCACCAGCTTGAGCTTCCGAGCTCTCGTCCTTCTTTTCTTCTTCTTTCTTCTCTTCGGGCTTCTTCTCCTCAGGCATTTTGTCATCTTTTTTCTCTTCCTCCTGCTGCTTATCTTCTTTCTTCTCGTTGTCTTTCTTGGGCTCTGAGTTTGTGCCATTGGATTGAGGTCCGTGGCTTTCGACATTCAGCCTATACGAACCTTACAGTCAGTTCATCTTCTTATTGGAATATAAAGTTGAAGTCGAAAGAGAATGCGAGCTGCGCCGTGTAAGGTTAATGGTCTGCCAGTGACCTATGCAACAGCGATCAGAATTTCGGCTCAAGAATGGCAGAACTTACTCGCTTGCCTTCTTGACAACATCATTGCCAGGACGCTCAATGTGCACCGCAGGGTTTCCTTCTTCGCCATGCTTGGTGATCTCGTTACCACGGTTAGAGACGACAGTCACATCGCCAGCCTTAACTTCAATAGCAGTTCCGGATGGTTGGCCACTTCCCCAATTCCAGGAAACTAGACCGGGTCGTTAGCCAATGGCTTTGAGTGAAATTGCAGGAGGCACGTTGCATCTCCTTGCAAGACAAAAAAGTGTATGGCTATACTTGCGCAAGCATATAGCTTCGGATTTAGCGAGATAACGCCGATAAATGTGCTTATGGAGCTTGTTTTCCACCTGTCCGCACACCTGGCAGGGACTTGAGGCTTCACAGGAAATACACATGTAGAACTAATATGTAAGAGGCCAATTGAGGTCGTGCAGATAGAAATGAAAGCATCCTCATACCTTTGTCGCCTTCTTGTACTTGGTTCGCAGACATAGTAGGGAGGCTTACACGAACTAGTGAAGCTTTTCAGAAGTAGGAATTGATTCTGTGGATTCAAAGAGGTGGATTCCGCGACTTAAAAATGGTGATTGGAATGGTTGCGCGATGAAAAGTGATGAGTTGCGACTAGAAAGCAGGATGAAGAGGATGAAGTGACGTTCAGAAGAGGAGGTCGCTCCATGACGCTATCCCGGCGAGCGTAATCGAGGTACACAGCAGGGAAGCAGCCGGGCTGAGGTAAGGTCAGGCAAGGCCAGGCCCAATGGGGCGGCAGCGGGCAGCGGAGTGAGCGCGAGCGCGACAGGCGAGATCGAGGCACACTCGCCACAGCTGAAATGTGAGGTGTGGGGAGGTAAGGGGGCAACGGGGCAAGGGCGCGGTCAGCGAATCCCATGTATCCGTGCAAGCAGATTGCGGGGAAGACGCATTCCAGGATTAGAGACTGTACAGTACTGTGCAGTAGGTAGGTATTTATGATCTGCGAAGCACGCACATGAAGCCTCCGAGCTGTCAGCACATCTCTCTGCGGCGTGCCGCGCGAAGCCTTCGTTTCGTTGCCTTTGGACAAGAAAGTATATCCTCACAACTGTTCTTGTTCCCTCTGCCTGGCTGCGCACCGGAGTTGGCGCGCTGCTGATGTTCCGCATGGAGCACAGGTTCCCTGAGCGATTTCGGTACCTGATTTGACATTCCAATTGGTGGATGGGGTTAAAGCGGCTAATGCAGGTCATCACAAAGTGGAGGGCGGCGTGTCGTGAATGAAAAGGGGGCGGTTGGGTAGTGAAGTCAAGATCTTGCTCAAGCGAGAGACTCGTCATCATGGCCGTAAGGTTACGGAGGACTGCAAAGACCAATGAGGCGTATATGTACGGTGAGCTGAAGCTGTTCAGAAATCTCAAACGAAAGGCGGTGTCGATATTTGAGAATGAACTGGTATTGTTTTGGCTTATCGAGAATCATGGAATGCTGGGCCGGAGTTTGTTCGTTCCAAGTTGGACTAGTCTCGCGCATCTAGCACCCTGATCAGTTCGCTGCAGGGCCTTTTGAAAAGTCAGAAAAACCACAAAAGGAAATAGTGAGGGAAATGGTTAAAGAGCTTGTGATTCACACTTTTCAAATCCTCTAAAGCAAGAATAGTTCCCAAGAATCCAGATGTCTGCTTTGTTGCTGTCTCGCAACGTGGGGGTGGACGCTGGTGTTGACAGTTAGCCGAGCCCCTTTTATTATTCTCAGGCGTGTTGTTTTGAAGATTTTGGAAACGATCGCTCAAGTTACAAACGCCACCCAGGCCACCTACTTTTGTTTCACTATGCTGTCGCGAGGGCCATTAATGCAAGTTCCTCGATTTGCCCCTTCTAAAATGGGGCGGGCAAAAGAGCGCGTTTTTGATACAGCTCAAACGGCCATGCCCTGAAACTTTCGAGAGGATTTGAGAGGTTTCGCAGTTGATGGACACGACTGGTCGTACATTCACTGACTGGACAACATCGCAATTGAAATGTTAATACTGAACCTCAGAGCCCTGGCTATCGTATGCGACAAGCATTAAATGCTCATACAATCTCCTAGCAGAACATAAAGCCGCCTACTCTCAAGCCTGTGAAAAATTATAACAACACCGGAGCTATTAAGTGCACACAAAATTCGGATCTTTGAGTACCCAACGCTGTACAATTATGGTATCTTCCTCAATCTCATGGCCGTTGTCCAGTCTATTGTTGGAATAAGGTAGACATACCAAGTTGGTGTGACCGTAACATAGGGTTGCTCTGTCCTTCTGTGCACTTCTTAATGGTTTTCCAGTGCTTAAATATTTTGTAAAGTAACCCCAGTTCCAGACAACCCAGTTGCACTAGATTATTCAGTCCCTTAGCTAAATATGAAACTCTTCCCGATTCTTCTTCTTCTTCTCACCTGTCACAGTCCTGTTGCTCGCGTCGCTGCAACAGCGTGCAACCCATGAATGGCATAAGAGCTGTCAGCGAAACACAACGAATTTTTACAGCTCAGACTACTGTAAAGAATGACTGCTCTAGCTTTTGAAAGCCACTGTATATCCATCTACTACTATATCCACGTGCGTTGGTCATCGTGCCATGTGGAAATAGTTTTCACACCAAATGGTATACATTGTCACCGGTAGAGAACGGGAATGATAGCGGCGCATCATTAATAGCTGGGGCTATATTCGATGGGTTATCAATGGACTCTAACGGGGAGGTCGCATACATTCTAAACCCTGTTGGGGCTTTCAGGCTCAAGGCTACGAGAAGTGGCGACTTCAGGAGCCCTGATCATCACCGTTAGTGCCTGAATGAGATACATGCAAGCAAGGTGAAAGAAGTACTCGCATTCAAACCCTTCCTATCTTCTAGCTATTCTGCCTGGCCTCCTTACTTTCTGGCAATGGCCAGCTCTTTTCACTACGTCGTTCTCAGTTCAAACATTCATTTGGCCTTTGGCCTACACGGTTCGCGTGCTTAAATCTGCGTATGTCAACGGCGTTGGCATATCATATTGTGTTTTCACCGAGCTATTTTGCCTCCAAGGACTTGTAAAGGAGTGGAGATCAGATGGTAAAAATATTGAAGCAAACCCTGCTGCCAAGAACGGTTGTTCTTCGATTACGGGCGACAAAACACACCACGACTTCAATGGGTCGTATGACGAGACAGATGCAGAAAAGCTTACTTAGACCTCCAACTCTCGAGGTATTTCTTAAGAGTGTGACCGTTCATCTTCTTCATTAACATCAACATATTGTTCAAATATAGAAACTCCTTGAGCGCAAGTGAACTCGTGAAAGCAACCCTGTTCTTCCGTACCTTTATCATTTAATAATTGCTTTCGCTATTGCTTTTCAATCTTGATGCCAGACACTCTATCTTTCCTACTTACTCTTCGCAAAGACTTCTGCACTTGCATCATTCTTATCTCTCGACAACTCAAAGCATGATAACCTCTTCGGCAGTGACTTCGAAGTCTTTGATCCAAATCTCCCAAAATATCTGGGAAACAGCTGACCACACGAGCAGACGAGATCCAGGTCAACTCGCTTGCTTACCGAGTATCAAGCTCGACTTTCCGACACCACCAATCGGTTTTTGGATTACGTGCATTAACATCGGATTTCGGTTCTCGGAGTAGGTGTGAATCGAGGGTTGGATGAAGCAGAATATTCAAACCGAGGCTGACAAGATGCTTCGACAAACAAGCTTCATGTTTCAATCGTTATCGCTCCAGTCAAGGCTTTGGATATTGAAAGATTGTCCGGGCAGGCATTCAGGCACCTGTCAGGAATATCATTTTCCACCTTCCCTTTTTGTTTAATAACAAAATGCCAAGACAGCCCATCCCATCTATCAGAACACCCCACCTATGCAGAGCCTCCCATTCTTCGCGAATGAAAGGCAGTTTGTTATCAGCTTGGCACGTCCTCTCTCGTCATCACTGTTCCTTACATACCATCCTCAGTGTTTTCTGAACGGTTCTGGTCAAAGTGCAAAGATGTACAAATATCTGCCGTTCTTAGTTCGATCGAGGTGTCGGCTCCGCCTTTTCCCCCACATACGGCACTATAACTTGTCCTGGGAGCCATTTACGGTACGGTGTTGACAAAGTGTTGAATCAATTGTTGATAAGAGGCCGGGTTTCAAGTGTATTCGGGCATGTTGTGTTGGTGTGAATGCAAGAGGACTTCACCCTATGCCTATCTCAGTAGCGGGCAATCGTGTAAATGTTGGCCGCATGGAGTGAGCCTCCGGATGAGCCGTCAAGAGAAATGGGTAGTATTCCGCACATTTGAGAATGGCTGGATATATAAGATCTGTAGAGCATGGACCACAACTTCTTATTTTTCGTCATTGCCAGCTTCCCGCTATACTTTTAAATTCCTAGGAAGAGTACCAACACTTTTCGGCAACATGGGGTTCCTTTCAATCGCTAGCATTGCTAGCTTGGCAATCGTGGCACTTGCATCTCCTCTCAGCAATGATGCTGGCTTCGGTCACATTCGCTTCCGGTCAACAAAAGCGGTCAACCGGGAATCTCTCCATAATATTCACATCGAGTACATCAAGGCTGACTTCGTTGGCGACTTGTCCGTTCTTTATGGCGACTGCGAATCTTCCACGACAGAGAATCACCATCACTTCATTGGCAGGACCGAGATCAGTGCCGATTCTCGTCCAAAAAGATTTGTCTGGTCGGTCCCAGGAGATGCTTTCAGTGGAGGTTGTATTCATGCGTTCTCTGGCGAGGAACTGATTGGAAGATCTGCTCCAATCACGCTTGGTGCGCCATTGAAGAGAAGACAACTCATTTCTGACGTTGCTGATACGTCTGGACCATGGTTCGATGGAGTTGCTTATATGAAGTCGAAGAATGAGACAAGCGTGTTTGTTGCAGAAGCAAAGAACAAAAGTTAGAATCACTTGAAGCCCAGAGTGTGAGATTGTTAACGCAAAATCAGCAATCGCTATTATTGGAGGGGGCATGTCTGGTCTCCTGACTAGCCATCTCTTGCAGTCTGTCGGTATTGTAAATTGGGAGATCATGGAATCCAGTCAACGTGTTGGAGGGTAAATTTTTCTCATAACTCCCTAAGAGCTTTTCCTAAATTCTGACAACAATAGCCGCATCCGCACCAAGTACCTCAATGGCTCCAAGCCTGGAGACTACCAATACCAGGAGATGGGTCCAATGAGATGTAATATTGGCTTACAGATCCTCCCTCCCTCGAAAAATGTAATTAACATATTCTAGTCCCGGTCAGCTTAACATATGCAGATAGCGGCGAAACACTTGAAATTAAAGACCACGAGATGGTTTTCCAACTTGGCGAAGTCCTAAATGCGATGAACAAGGACAAGCCTGAGCTTGCGGTCAACTTCATCCCATGGATTCAGAGCAGCGCGAAGTATGCCTTTCACATTTCTTCAATATTCCAGCGATGATTAGAACAACAGCTAACCGCAATATAGCACACCCATAAGCTCAAACGGTGTCCGCCTCGCCAACAACCGAATCCCAAGCAAGTCTCAAGTTTCAAAAAATTCGATTCTGGCTGGCGTATCCCAAACTTCCGCCAATGCTACGGAAGAAGCAATTGCTGAAAAGGCCCTGGAAGAATTCGAAGGCTTGGACCGCAACAGGACTAGAGAAATTGCTTCCAATGTTTTCCTTGCTCACAAGCATGCCATCCAAAATGGGCTGTTCGATTTCTCAGTCGCTAATTATCTTCGATACGAGCTTGGTGTCTCTTTGAACGTCACTGATTTTATCGGAGGTGCTGGCGGGGCACCTATGTGGGATTATGATAATGTTTACTTTGCCGCGTAGGTTCACTTGTCCTGTTTCACTCGCTCAGCAGGGCAATACTAACGCTCAATGTCTCTAGGACGACCTGGAGAACAATCGATAAAGGTCTCGAGTCTCTTCCGAAGGCATTCTTGCCTCACGTACAAAATAAAACAACATTCGGGCGCTTTGTCTCTGGACTTACATACATCCCCGAGACCGACAAGATCAGTGTCAATTGGCGAGATGCGGATGACAAATTTTCTATGATGACAAAAAGTGCCGAGTTTGACTATGCCGTAGTCGCGGCTCCATTCTCGAAAGTTAGACTCTGGAGAACTCCTCGTAAGTGGCACTCTCCTGCCGCGATATAGGTGAGCTCTTCCCTGACAGATTTGAAGCTTACTCGTCGCTTCTCTCCCGCGCCATTTCATCGATGCCATATTCTCCCAGCTGTAAACTGAGCCTTCACTACAAAACTCGTTTCTGGGAACATATGGAACCGCCGATCATTGGAGGATGCGGATCAACCGACATCCCTGGTGTAGGATCAGTTTGTTACCCCGCCTACAAGATCAACTCAACTGGCCCAGGTGTCATTCTCGCATCTTACGTCTCAGGCACGCCCGCGATTTCGGTTCAGTCTCTTTCGGAAGAAGATCACGTTGCAATGATCCAGCGCGCCATGGTTGAAGTTCATGGATCCATCGCAGATGAGCAATGGACTGGAAATTATGACAGGCAATGCTGGCAAGTGGATGAACACCAAGCCGGTGCCTGGGCTTCACCTCTTGTAGGCCAGCAGGACTTGTATCTGCCAGCTTACTACAATACGGAGTTCAAGACGGTCTTCATAGGAGAACATACAAGCTACACCCATGCTTGGATCTTTTCGGCACTGGATTCAGCTGTACGCGGGACAGTTCAGGTATTGCTTGATATGGGCCTTGTAGATGAAGCAAAGACTGTGGTGGCTACATGGATGGGCAGATGGATTACTTTGTGATGAAGAGAGTAGTGCTGGGTGGCTGGAACATTGGGGTCGATGACTAATGAGACATGATGTTTACTGCCCCTTTTGACATCTCGCTTAGCTCTGGTTAGAGTGGTACGAGCATGTGCAACCTGAAGTCTAGGTAGTATGTCTAGTACCTGAGCCTTGCTCAAAATGCCCCTAAAAAGTTGTTAGCGGCGATCCGAGCTTGCGCGCTCTATAGATGGCCGGTACACCAATTTCAATGCGTAAACATGACATATGGTTGATCGGCTCCCAACGAACGGAGAGTGGAATCTTGACTCAGGTATTCAGATGATCAGTTTAACGCGTTACCTTTGAAGTACTGGTACTGATTCTGCAGGATATGTACAAAAACGCCCCACATTTCCCCGAATATGCTGATCAACCCCCTTAAACGCCGTTGTAATGCAGTTAGGTAACTTTGAACTCATGTCAGGCCGAGCCTCTCCAACAACTCGAGACTTGATGCCTCGGCTTTGGCCTGCTCAAGCTGCCTCATCTCCTTGATACCTAATTGCTTAGGATAACGAGACCGCAAAAATTCCATTACTTCATCGGCCTCGGTATATCTATGGTACTGGAGCAGAAAATTGGCTGCATCCAGACCAAGCTGGATATTATGGTGATCACTCTCTCTTGCGGGCTTTGATAGGGAAGACTTTTTCTGTCGACTCTTGCTCGCAACAGAGCGGATGTGATCTAGGGCCAGATCTGGATTTGGATTCGTTGGGTGTAACAAGCTTAAATGGGCAAAATATCGTGCCGGGCTCTTTGTTATGACTGGTATCAAGCTGAGAAATGATTCGAAAGCATTCTCGCTTGGTGGTGGCCTGCTAGATTTTGGCATAACAGATGCGCGTATTAAGAACCATCCAGGAGGACCAAGAACCGTAGTAACTTCGGGGGTAGACAAGCCCCCGAGGTAGCCAGCAGCTCTGGACATAGCCATATACGCGGCATCCAGACTCGTAGGACTGCCAGAGTCTGCAGCCTCGGCCCTGACAAGCAACATAAGGGGTCCAACGACCTCCTTTTGAGCTCGTGCGAAGTCTTCGCCAGAGAGAAGGCATAGCTTCGGGAGGTTCTCTAATGACGTCTTCACCCATTTCCAAGCAGCTTCTTGAAGTCCTTCAGCAACCATGTATTCCATCATAATCTTGACGAAAGCATCGTCCTTCAAGAATTCGGTATTGTTTGTTGTGCCACTTGAAACAAGCCACTTCAATACCTTCAGTCCAGCTCCGGAGTCTTTCATTCCATCTCGAACATTTAGAACAGATGACCGTACTATTTGGGCTTTCTTTGCAGTCAAGCAAGCCTTCGCATGACTAGTCGTCATCATACCCTTCGCTACTGCTTGACTGAATATATCCATCGGATCCCGTGAGAAAACAACATTGCTGTTTTTCTTCCCCGGTGAAATATTGAATAAAGGATTTGTCAAGAGTGAGTGCATGTGTCGGGCCGTAGGTGTCTTGTCTTCTGAAAACGACGATCTTCGTGATCGACGTGTTGATAGGTGTTCGTGGAGTACATTTGCGTTACCGTCGGTGCGAAACTGGGGGTGTTCAGTATCGAGTTGTTGTCGGAAGGATGCCGTGAGAAGGTTGAGTAACTGTTTGGATTCGCGAGGACTCAACGGCAGAGGATGATGAATCTTCAGCTTCTTTAAAATAGGCATTGGCCGGAAGAGGAGGGACTGGGAGGGGCGGAACATGGCGGCAGGTTGAAGAGCTGTTTTGATTGAAATAGGTAGTTCTTGCAGATGCAATGCGCACCCTGTTGATATCCACGAGCGCCACTCTGCGAAGCTCGATACTGTACCTCGCGGGGAGTTGCTCAATGGTTTCCTCTCCAATATTCCTCTCCGAGAACGTATCCAAGTTCTTTAGTCCGTACAGCCAATCTGCTTTCTCGACTCCAGTGGCTCGTAGTCTGAACGCTGCAGTCGTTTCTTCGAACCCTCAATGATTCACACCGTGTTCACGGTCCAGCCAAGTCATGTGCTGCTTATCATACGCGTCGCCGTGCTGAATTGGCTTCAGAGCTGCCAGTGTGCTCATGGACTTCGTAAGCTGGCCGCCAGTGTGCAGCGGGAAATGTAAAAGGGCTGGCTTTGTCGTAGGATTGCTCTGAGACCCCTCTTTGGCGTATGGGGAAGCTGTGAGTGTGTGGGGCAGCATTCACGATTTGATCGGGTAGTAGAGAGCATGACTAATCAAAAGCTCGGCATGCTGTTCTTGAGATTGGGACAAAAGGAGTTGTTTTCAACGTGACACAAGACTTCTTGTAGATTTCAGATTTCTCTTCCCCACAAGCTCAAGTTCCTTAATCACTTTCATCACTACAATCATCTCACATATCAATACGTTGTGTTGACGTGCAGCCTCGTGGACAGCACCGTATGACCGCGATTCCACTAGGTCGCCGCTAGTAATTTTGGTGCCTGACGGCCTTTGCTTCGCGAAAGGGCTGAGATCATTCTTCGCATCAACTCAAACCAACCCGACCCCCAAGACCCTCCTAGACTCTCACCACAACCTCTTCCCATCTTCCTTTTTCTGTCTGCTTTTACAAACACACAACCTCACACATTGAAATGTCGGAGGTACAATCTCGACCAGCTGCGCCTCGGGGTAGAGGCTCAGCTCGAGGTGGACGAGGAGGTTTCTCATCCAGAGGGGGCCGCGGTGTTAGAGGTCACGCAACCAACGGAGACAAGGCAGATTCCACAACAACATCAATTGAAGATGATGGCGAAGTTGGCCAGCTGAAGAAGAAGTATGGTAGCAAGGTCACAACCATCAAGGAGATGTTTCCCGATTGGACAGATGAGGACGTCGTATTTGCTCTCCAGGAGACAGATGGAGATCTTGAGACTACGGTTGATCGCATTACTGATGGTATGGCCCCCACGAAAAGGAGTACTTGCTACGAGTATTGCCGTTTGGTCTTCTTTCGAACCGTTTGATGCTGACTTCGTTCTGCAGGCACGATCACTCAATGGGGAGAGGTTTCGAAAGGCAAGAAGGATCGATCCAAGTCCAAGGTCAAAGAGACTTCGACAGTCACATCGTTCGGCGATTCTACCAACCAAGCCAGAGTCTCACGCGGCGGTCGAGCTGGCTTTGATGGTGCTAGAGGAGGCCGTGGTCGTGCTACAGAGCGAGGAGGTAGAGGTGGACGAGGTCGCGCACCCACAAATGGCGTTCGCAAGGAGAACACCATCGAAACTTCTACTCCAACTGTCGAATCAACTGCATGGGAAACAGCTCCATCGGGTGAATCATCCTGGGATATTCCAAAGGCCACTGAGGATAGCTCGGATACCACAAAGCCGGCACAGGATAGTTGGAGCTCAACCGCGACTGGAGCTGCGGCTGCAACTGCCACAGCAGCTGCGAAGGTGACATCGAGCGTCATTCCAGACGGTGTCAAGAAGAGCTGGGCGAGCATTTTTGCACCTGCTCCAACCCCAAAGAAGGCACCAGAGCCAGTCGTTGAGAAGTGTGTTGTCCCTCCATTCCTTTAGTCTTCTGCTAACCATGCTCCAAGGACTGCCGAACCTGCCAAAGTCGAAGAACCTGTCGAAGCCCCTGTACCAGAACCTGAACCGTCGATCGAAGAACCTGCCTCAGTTGAGCCTGTGGAATCTACCCCTGTCGAAGAACCTCTTGCGCCGGAGCCAGAGGTACAAATTCCACCATCAGGAGATAAGTTGACAGAGGATAATCTTGAACAGCTCCCAGACTCTTCGGCCCCTGCCCCTACTGCAACTGTAGCCAGCACTAAAGGTAGCTGGGATCCACGAAGTGCGGCAGCCACTCCATACTCAAACCTACAATCAACCCCACAAGCCATCCGTCCTCCAACTAGTGGTTTCCAAGCTTCTGCATTGAAGGCAACAGGATCATCTGGACGAACTCCCAGCTATCAGCGACGAGTCCTTGATCAAGAGGAAGCTGTCCGCATGCCAGGAAATCGTGAGGTTGAGCGAACTGCTGTCCAATTTGGGGCATTCAACTTGAATGGTTCCGGCGAGGACGATGTTGATGGAGATCGCGAGGAGGCCGAGACCAGAGCTCAACCACCACAACACTCTCCAGTAGCCCCAAGAGCTACTCTCCCCCCTGCCCCTCCTCAGCCAGCTACGGTTCCCGAGAGCGTCCCGACCCCAAAGCAGCCAGCCGGCTTACCAGCAGCTACCCACCCAACCGCTGCACCAGGTCTTCCATCCCCTGCTCCTCATCAAAGCGCTCAAGCTACGGCTCAACAAGGACCTCAAGGAAATGCCCAGTACAGTCAGTATGGTCGATATGGCCAGGCTGGCACACAAGAGTCTTCCTTGCCTCCAAAGCCTTATGACGCATTCAACCAGCAAGCTCCATCGGCCCAAAGTCCTTTCGAAGGCTACCCATCTCAACCATCTCAATCTCAGTCTCAGCCACCATCTGGGGCTTTCTCCTCGGCTCCCAATGAGTTCTCCTCGTACTATACTGCTGATCCTCAGCAGCAACGCAATGCCTACAATAGCTACTACCAGCAACAGTACGGCCAGCAGCAAGGATCTCAAGGCCAAGATGGTCCTGCCTCTCAGCAACGTGGCTATCCAGGATACAATGGTCCACAAGCTGAAAATTCCACGCAGTTCCCCCAGAGCGCTGCACAAACGACCCAGTCTCGCTATGCAACTGCCGGTGAGGGTCAAAACAGCGGCCACACCACTCCAAACCCAGTTGCCCAGAACCAACAACCAGCTGCTTCCCAAGGCGCTCAACCTCAACCAGGCCATCAGCAACAGCCACAGGTGGGTAACTACCCATACGGTCATCCTTACTACCAGAGTCCATACTACGCTGCCGCTGCTTGGAACCAATACCAACAGGGCTACGGCGGTAACTACCCTGGCGGACCATATGGCGCAAAAGGCGGCCACCAACCATATCAAGGCTATGGAATGTCTCCTGCTGCTCCATACGAGCACACTGCATCTCCAGCTGCAGGTGGCTTCGGAGCTTCTTCGCTTCATGGCCGTGACAGTGCCCTTGGAGGTCTTTCTGAATATGGCCGTGCTGGATCAGCTCAAGCGTCCCAAACTCCGCAAGCACTTGGTGGCAGTGGAGCTTTCGGTGGACATGATGCATTCGGCAGGGGTTCTTCCTACCAAGGTCAGGGACAACAGCACTACAACAGCCAACAGGGCGCCCAACCAAGTGCCAGTGATGATCTGAAGCCGTTTGGGGATTCGAAGACTTCCAACGGCCCAAGCCCTTCACTCCAGGCTGGACGACCAGGATCTGCAACAAACGCCAGCTCCGGATCAAGCCTTCCTCCAAGTCAAACTCAGGCAGGTTATGGCGGATACCCAGCTCATCTCCAACAACCCGGGCAAGGTCTTCACGCCAACCAGACTGGCAGTGGATATGGAGGTCTTGGAGGAACCGGTCACCAGGCAGGTGGACAGGGTCATCAAAACAGCCAGTACGGAGGCTACCAAGCTTTCAGCGGCAACTATGGAAACTATGGCAATAGCCAACAGCGCGGTGGATGGGGCGGCAACTACGGACACTAATTGGCCACATTTGTAGCTGCACGTCCTTTGGTACGATGTTGCCGCCTCGTTCAATTGCTGGGGTTGTAATATTTACCAAACCTGTGTTACTACTACAATCAACTTCGTTTTTCTCCTTATTCGTTTTTCTGCTGCATTTCTGCTCGTTTTGTGCGAACTGGGAAACTGGGAACGGGGAAAGAAAGTCAAATGAAACTTGGTCATCACTGGGCGATCTGTAATTGTTTCTCTGGAACTATGCGAAGTCTTTCTCTTTTTACTGCGGTTGCAGGCGGCTGGATGCTTAGGGTCTCTTCAAGACCACTAGCAAGGCAGGCACACTGTATGATGCAACCACCACACTGTTTTCAAATAGTTTTCTATCAAAACCACATTCTCCTTTCTATGTCATCACTTTTCGTCTGTCCAAACAAACCAACTCGCCTCTTATGGGCTGCTCTGTTACTGCTTTGGGGGAATGGACGGATTGAATGGATGGGGAGGGCAAATTGCGAATTCGAGTCCATAACAATGGTACCAAAAGCAATGCATACTTCTTATCTATCTGCGTAACATGATCTGGATGGATAGGTCAATTAAAATCGATTGGAATGAAGTTGATCTGAGACAGTCTCATCGTGTCTTCTGCTGAGTGTGACATTTCTGATGTACTGCCTGCGGCTCTTCTTAAGGTACGTGAGTGACACAACCTCGGTGACAGTCGCGATGCGGCTTGGAGCAAGCAATTAAGCAAAATGCTAAATTCTCGTGTTTCTGATATGGTCTCCAGAAATAAGAGCTCTCCTTGGAAGACGACAGCATTCTCTATCTGCCAACAGCTTCCCAAGCTTGGTAGGTAGCGAAGAGAGAGAATTTAACTGAGATTGGCATCATCATGATCAAGGCTGAAAAACATCATATATCGTCCAAGTTCGCCCTCGCAATCGTACATGCACTTGACGAAGCTTAGTTTCTGTCACCGTATCTCTTGTTAGCAGGCATCAGACTCAGCAGTAAATCACTGAGAAGAATTGGCTTGCTCCAGAGTCTCCCCGTGGAAAAGATCATCCCCGTCAACAAGCTCTGGTGTTGAGAACGTCATCAAGTGTTGCTTTGTTGACTTTTATAAATTGAAACGTCCACCCAAGCAAGCACTGTGGTCCCCAGCGAGATGGTGAATGCGATACCGAGTTGCCGAGAATGAACTTGAGTTGGTTCGATTGAGGTTGGATATGTCACATTGAACAGAGTGTAGATTGTAGCCATGACTTACAGTCTCATGATGAGAAGCCCTGTAAAAGAAGTTCTGCGGTCCAAGCACGCCTACAACAGATTCTGTGGATTTCCAACTTACTAGATGATTCATTTCAAGAATAGTGCACTATCGCAAGTAAGTCCAGAGTGGAGCGTTGAGCTTGATCTGGGCTTTGTGGTCGTGTGATCAACAGAAACCGACCAATGCGAACGACTATTGAGCAATGACATTGGACAGTTCGAAGAGTCGTGGTTGGTCCCCGTGGTCCTCGACTGGTGAGTTGATCGGATAGTTCCGAGTAGCCAATGGGAACACCGAGCCTCGCTGGGCCGGTGCAGATAGTGGACCTAAGGTATAGGTAGGTAAGCTCGGTAAGGTTCAGGCTTAGTGCAGACGATCTGTTGAGCCGCTTGATCTTGCTGACTAAGAAGCCGAGCTCATATTCATACGCGTCTCGCGCAACGCGACTTCCCATCCTCTTCAGACAGCAATCACAACCATCGCAATACAAAAACAACTCAGCAACTCAATTTCAATTTCAGTTTGACGCTCAGACTGGCAATCTCAAACAACAACAGCAGCCACAACCCTCCTCACCTTCGCACTTGCACTTGCACTGGAACCCGCCCGTCTTTTGCAATCACAATCCGCAATGGCAACCATGGAGGCATGGCCAACGCGTCCTAACCGCGGTTGGTTGAACAACAGGCCCAAGGGATTGAAGACTACCGCCGATTTCTTCAGGGAAGCACAAGCAAGAGACCCATATATTCCACCTGCATGGATGCTTCCACCCAAGTTCGAACAACCAAAGCAGGAAACTGTACGTTATGAGCAAAGTGCCGGATACAACGACAACCTGCGACACAGAGAGAGCATAAGATACGGGGAAGTTCTACGACACGAGGAAAGCATACATCAAGAGGAGACCATACTGCCAGAGGATATCCCAGTACAGGAGAAACGCGTACCGAAAGAGGATAGTGCGCCAAATGAGGAAAGCGGATGGGACGTTGACGAAGACTTCACCCACCCCTCTGAGATATCCATGTCGACCAGTCCCAGGATCCGGATCTTCACACGCGCAGTACCGAAGCGGAAGATGAATTTTGTAGAACTGGCTGAGTACTTTGGAAAGACGGATAATTCAAGATTGATGGCGGCGAATAGATGCTGGCCTGAGGAGGGTGAAGAGGAGGACGAAGATGAGGCAGAGGAGGCAGAGGAGGAAGATGACGAGGATAGGAATACCCTACGGAAGCTATCGAGGATTTCGATGTCTCCAAAAGTGGAGAGTATACTGGACATAGCGGCTATTACACCTGAGAGGGCTCCTAAGATTCCAAAGATTTCGCTATCACCGAAAGTGGAGAGGAGATTGGATCTAGCGGAAACAGCGACCAAAAAGTTTCCTCAATTTTCCAGGCCACCAAAAAAGGAGAGTACATTGGACTTGGCGAATACTGGGCCAGAGAAAGTTCCTAAGATTTCCGTCCCACCCAAAGTGGAGAGAACGTTGAATTTGGCGGATACCGCGCCAGAGAGGCTGGAATTAAAGGCGGAGCGGGACAGTACCCTGGATGCTTTTGAGAGTGCTCTATCCACCCAGGAACATAACCCGACCTGTTGCGAGAAATACTACGCCCAGATGACTAAGCTGGATCATGTCAAACATGGGATTCGAGACGTGAAAGAGGGCCTGGGACGACTGATTGAGACTCCCAATGTCCCAAAAACCATTCATGACATAGCATTCGAGGAAAACCGCACTCAAGGACGCTTCGCGGCCTTCGCATTGAACAGATGGATTGGAGTCGTCTGTGCCATTCTCTTCACCCTGTTCCTGCTCGAGTGGCTGCTGTGGGGAATCTATGGCCGCCGCACGGCTTCTAAGAAGGACAACTGGCATCCGCACGATCCATTCTTCGGCCACTGTCTCACTACGAAGTTGAACGAATGGACCTTCAATATTTTCTCTTACTCATGGTATGCCTTCAGGGACTTGGTCGATGGCTACCTTGATCCATACGGAACTCGATTCAGACCAGTGCATCCAAGAACAGCACGTATGGGGGCTAATGACTGGTGGCAAGGAAGGAGTGGGCCTGTCGGCCTCGTTGCACGTATGGATCCAGGTATTATGAGTGACAGGATACAGTATTAAGGAGTCATGCTGATTCAGGATTACGAACGATTTTATGGGGAGTTTGCAACAAAGCGTTGTGCTTGGCGGATGTTGTCATGGTCGGATTGTTCAAAACTGAGACTTTTAAGCACAGAAATGCGGCTTTGGAAGTTTAAAATCGGACGATTACATGGGAGTTATCAGCACAGCCTGGCGTTTATGGGATGATATTGCGGTCGTCACGATTACATTTGGAGTTTTCAGCAGAGCATGATTGTTTTGGATCGAATTATGAGTAAAGAGCAGGACTATACCGCAATGGAGTACAAGAGAAGAACTTGGATACAGAGCACGGCATTGGATTGGGGATTTATATGGCGTTTGTATACAGTGCTGTCTAGCACAGCTACCCGTTGAATCATTTTGAAGTGAAAAACTCGGACTCGATGGAACTGGGCATGGACTTGGGCAAGGATATGGTTGTGGGTATAGCGATTTGGCATAGCACGGATACGGCGTTCTCAAGCATAGATACCCGTTGAGTCACTTTGAAGTGAATAACTCGTGCTCAACAAATGAAACACTTGAACTGCAACTCTCTCCTCTGAACTGTGATCCATATAAGTTCATTGTTGTTTGGTTATATTTGACATTCCAAATTTCTATGGTTGATTATAGATGTAATCAAAATTGGGTTACTCTCCTTGTCGAAAAAAGCTGAGCTCGAATGTACGATAACACCAGCTGTGGGCATGTTTGGTCCACGCCTCGTTAATCGTATTTACAGTGTACACTTCCGATTTTCCAGCCCCAACAGGTTGGATATGGTCCGGTTTCAAGCTAAATACTCTTTGCGAGCTAGTGCTGTAAGATAGCTATGCTGTATCTGGAAAAACGTGCTACTTATTTATCAGACCTGTAGTTTGTGCTTGTCTTGAGCGGCATTCAGCGGGAGGCAGAGCTGACAATATTGGAGTCTCATATGAAAGATAGAGGACGACAATACAGTGCATAGAACGCATAGAGCGCATGCAGCATTGCGTCTGTATCCAGGGAAATGGAGAAGTCAATATCATAACTTGTCCCTCAGAAGTTGAAACCAGTTTCTGCCTTCAGAATTACCAAGTACACAGGCCAAGAGATCTTCAATAGGACATATTAAGGACAAGAGCTGACATGCGACAACGAGATGGGCAGAGCATTTGATGTGGATTCACGATGCCAAACAGGGCCAGAAGATATATTTTCTTGCAGAATAGGCGGATGAAGAGACCAGAAGATGAATATATGTGAGCCGGCGATAATACAAGACTCAACTTCCACATGAAAGCGTTATCTATTCACCGCCTCTTCTACGGTATGGAAGTGTTGCTATTGTACTAGTAAACAAAGAACTGCAGCGAGTAGCGTCTCAACTGTAAAGTCTCGCAATACCAAAGTCAGCGGAACGAGATATTCACATTTGCAAGTGGCTTCTCAAACAAGGGACCAACGCAGATATCGTGGGTTTTCGTGCTCTCAGTAGGTTGTCGAAGGTATGGATGTCGCTGATATGGCGTGTGATACTTTGACTGGGTATCCTATTTTGAGGCCCTGCAATTTCACTAGAATGAGGCGAGATGGTAGCGTGAAAAGAATCGCAATTGCACATTCTATTACCTATGCTTGCCGATTATCTATTAGTACAATGTATTTCGCGTAGAACAAAACAGTCCCATTTCCAAAAGTTTGCTCCACTGCGCCAACGAGCCAATGGCTTTCTCAACTCATCCCGTCTTTCACCCCCACGATGTCTACAGCTCCTTCGCCGGCGCAGCACTCGAAGTCTTCGTGGCCAATGCATTCGCCTTCTCCTCATCAAACCTCCAAATCCCTCCCGTCTTGTCAGCTTCTGGCAAGACACCGATCTGTGGGCCTAATTTCTCCAAGATGGGATCTGTGTCGAGCTTCTTGAAATAGCGTCTCTCCCACTGCCGTCCCTCGGCGGCTTCTTGGCGTCTCAATTCTCTCTGGCTCTCTTCAATTGTTGTCTTCTCAACTCCAGTGGCGTCCATGTCTCCTACAGCGATACCAGCTGCGACCTTTTGCCATGCTCTTCGAGACTCCATGGGGTCTTGCGCCTCGATTGGGGCAATAGTGAGGGGGGTGGTGGGAGAAGCCTCGGCATTGTACGTATCGACAACCTGCTTCTTTCCTTCCGTGATCTCGAACGACTTTGTCCACTGTCCAGTCGCAGTGTAAATAACATCCTTCTCCTTACCAGTAGGGTATAAAGTCGCTGTGAAGCTATTCTTCTTGCCTGACAACCAGCCCTTGCCACTGTAATCAATCTTGGCAGTATAGCCTGAACTGCTGGTAATGTATGTCTTGTCATTCAACTCCACGAATGGTGCGCCAAAAATGAGACCTTCGATGTGCAGGTTTGGTAGGGTGATCAGGTAGGTCTCGTTGAAAGCTGGTATCGTGAAGACTGCATGTCCGATTTGCTTGACGTAGATTGTGCGGGCGAATGACGCCTTTTGCGCATTGTAGCCTTCCAGGTATACGCCGTGCTGCTTATTTGCGATACGGTATGCGGTGACGGGAGGGTGGTGGCTACAGTACATGATTAGCAACTTCGCCTCCTAAGTGATTGGTAGATGTCATATATCATACCTGACTTGCTCTGATACCAACTCTGTTGTACCTGATGCATCTTCCCACTTGCCCAAGAACAGCTCTCCCAGGAAAGGATTCAAGGGCTTCTTCTCATTTCCAAACTTTTCACTACGACTGGCATACTGCTGCTTAAGCGTAGATAAGAACCATTTCAGTACCAGAAGCGCGCGCTTCTGGGGATCCTGCTCTTTCGCAGGTGCAATAAAAAGCGCTGGGTGCTCTGCCCAGTATGAGGAGAACTCGACCAACGAAGTTGAGGAGAGGATAAATGGTGGAGCTGTCAGAGACGACAGATCTCCTGAGAACGAGGCAATCGACTTGAGGAAAGCACTCCAAGACCCCTTGTTCTGGGCAGAAACGCCGCCTCCTTCTTTCTCGCTGGAAGACATAGCTGGATTTGTTCCTTGATGAGGGGTTTGTAAGGTCGATGGGTGGCAGATGAGTAGACTCTTTCGAGCAGAAATGTGGTATTGATCGCTCGATGCTGTTGGTAAAAACTTCTATTTTCAAACAGAGTATCCGGTGAAAGGTTTTGTACTGTAGCGGTGACGTGGGGGAATGGGGAATGGGCAGACCGAATTGAAGCTGGTGCTGGTGCTTGCTGGTCTCCAGCTTAATCTGCTCAGAACAGGTTAGCAGGGGTTCTTGTTGCCCCACGATTGCTGTCGTCATGGCGAATCAACACAGCCACCACCACATGCTCCAGGGCTTGCTCCTACTGATTGGTGCACTTTTACTACTGGTAAAGTCGAAAATCCTCACTCAATCCGCTGCACTCGCCTATTGCACTTGCAACGCTTAACTGTGTTTTCCCATTCAGCATGCCAAGTCACAAAAGATTGAAAATTGACAGCATTCTGAAGTCTCCAGGTTGGTACATTTCGGCATTCTGATTCATTCAACTATACTACGCCATTTTCAGGCAATGCAATCTCATTCCCAAACCCTAGTCAACACCAGACTTATCCTTAATCCATTCACAACGCAAAAAGTTCAACCATCAACCGTGTAAAGAAGCTATAGTTGACCAGCGGTGTTGAAGTCCTTGAGTCCCTCAGCAACACGGGTAGACATGGTCTTCTCTCCCTCACGAACCCAGACACCTGAATGCTATCAGCAATTGCAACGTGAGAAAGACCAGTAGAACTTACGGGGATCGAAGTACTTCTTGTTTGGCTTATCCTCTCCATCAGGGTTGCCGACTTGGGTCATCAAGTAGTCCTTCTTGTTCAAAACGTCTAGATTGATTTCGCAGTCAGTAAGTGTTCATTACAAGCAATCGCACATCCATGTTGTAAAAAAGATACATTGCTAGGAGGAAACACAGATTGGATCAACTCACAGTCTCTGATACCGGTAAGGTAGGCATATTGGAGATCCGTGTCAAGGTTGACCTTGACGACACCATAGCTAATGGCATCCAAGAACTCCTGCTTGGTAGATCCAGATCCACCGTGGAAGACCAAGAAGACTGGCTTGTCCTCCTTGGCTCCAATAGCGTCCTTTACATACTTCTGGTGCTTGCCGAGGAGCTCTGGGTGCAACTTGACGTTTCCGGGCTTGTAGACACTGAAAATTCGGTTAGCACTTATGCTTCACCCTCCCTGGTACCCCAGGCAAAACAGGAACAGTCATATGATGCACCTACCCGTGAACGTTCCCGAAACCAGCGGCAATGGAGAAGTATGGAGAGATAGGGGAGAGGGCCTTGTAGATGGCAAGGATATCCTCTGGCTGGGTGTAAAGAGAGTTGTTGTCGACATCCTCATTGTTGACACCATCCTCCTCACCACCGGTGATGCCGATTTCCTGGTATCGCATTAGACAACTCCTACCACAGCCCGGAAATATCCCAAACTCACCATCTCGAGCCATTGCTTCATTGGGGCAGCACGCTTAAGGTACTCTGCAGTGGTCTTAATGTTCCAGTCAACCTCCTCCTCGCTCAAGTCAATCATGTGGCTGGAGAACAGAGGCTCGCCGTGCTCCTTAAAGTACTTCTCGTCGGCATCCATAAGACCATCCAACCATGGGAGAAGCTTCTTGGCGCAGTGGTCGGTGTGCAAGATAACTGGAATGCCGTAGGCTGGAGCAACGGAGCGGATGTAGTGAGCAGCAGCAATTCCACCGGCGATGGAGGCCTCCTGCTTGCCATTGGCAACACCCTAATAAGTCATGTCAGAACCTCTTCCACACAACTAATAAAACGACTGTATATGTACCTTTCCTGCGAAATAGGCGGCACCACCCTGGGACATCTGGAGGATGATAGGCGATTTGGCATCGCGAGCAGCCTCGAGCGAAGCAACCACGGTGGAGGAGGAGGTGCAGTTCTGCAGAATAATTTAGCGCCCGTTTTGTTCCAGTAAGATCTGACTACTGACAATGGCCGGGATAGCAAAGTTGTGCTCCTGCGCGTAGTTGAAGAGCTTGAGGACATCGTCACCAACAATTACACCGGACTTGCGGCTGAGGACATCGAGAGCACCCATGATGGCGGTTGTCTGTAGTTATTGGGGGTTTCGTTCAGTGGGTGTGTGTTTGCTGTTCGAGGAGTTAGTCAGAAGTTGAAATGTGAGGGAAGAAAGGTTGAGGATCGGGGTGGAGAAGTTGCTTTTTGTAGGACCGATAGATAGACAGGTACCTAGCTAGCTGGTTTGGTGGGGGTGTTTTGGGTTTGCTGTGCATCCTAAAGGTCTGCAGACCTCTTGTTGCAGATCTGCTGTGCACCTCATGAAAAAAAAAATTGGGGGTTGACATACCGGGTGAAGTGTTCTGGCAATGCAATTTTGTTGATTCGTAGACGCAGAAAGGGTCGGATGGAGAGAGGGGAGGGGTTGAGGAGAAAACTAGAGTAGAGAAGTCGAGTGGAGGGGTAGTAGCGTCATGGGCTCGCCTACCATGCCCTGCCCGATGAGCTGCCGGCGAGATTCGGAAGGACGAGCAACTACAGCTGTCATTGCCGTGGATAACTTCAATAATCGGAATAACAGATTGTTTTGCAGCATTCTCGTGAGATCTTCTTAACTCCCAGGTCGCTGGAGAATTCCGTGATAATTGCCTGAGAATTGGCGGGGTGGACCGGCAGAATGCATGTGTTACTGGCTTTCATTTTATTGCCAGCTGCCCGATGCCGGCTGAGGTGTTAAAATCTCAGCCGTTTCTCCTTTCTTGCACTTCCACATCTTATCGAGATGTGGCTCAACGCCAGAAGCTAGCGGTGTGCCCGATATGAGGGAGTAGGTTTGCTCCAGTCAGATACCTGGGCAAAGTCTGGACTCAAGAGAGTTCTTGCAGATAATTGTCTGGACTCGTTTCTCATAGGGCAATTCCCCTTGATGGCTTGCTTTTGCCAGAGCAAGATGTCGAATGGTATTGCTCGAACCTATCTTAAGGCTGTCAAACCCCAAATTCATGTACCGACCAGGGATTGTTCATGCCTTGTGTCGAAGTCACACTCGCTGTTGTCTTCCCCATGTTGAACTGGTCGGATTGAGCATTGAAGTATATTTCTGGATTTCATGTCTGGCCAAGAGGGAACATAGGTAGTAACTTGGCAACTCGAGAGAACAGGAGTATGAGAATCAGTGATGCACGACACGCCTGTTGCGCCAACCATGTGGTTCTAGGAAGTCATCAGCGCTTCAGAACCTAGGACCCTACCTTTGCAATTTCTCCCGTCGTTTCCAGGAACTCCAAACGTGCAATCTTCGTAACATTACATCCTCGCTAGGTATTTGTACAATGTTCATCCGTGCTCATATCTTCAATCCTGGGCACTGACTTGAATCGTCCTCCGTACGGATTCTGGCGCTCCCTCGAGTCTAATATCTATATCGAAAACACCGAGGTGCTTGACCCGGTCTCTGTCCTCCGTCTCTTCCACAAAGGAGATATTCTCGTGGGATAGAACGACTCGTATTCCTTCCTCGTCCTCTGCTAGGATAGCTTTGAGATTGGCAGCAATGTCACTCGTTGATACAGAGCCATATATGCCCCGCTTCTCTGTTCTGCCCGGCCCTGGCTTGTTTCCTTCAGCTGCTGCAGAGATTGCTGAGGATGCAGGTATAGAGGGAGATACTCTCTTGGGTGTTGGTAATGAGATAGGGGTACGGTAGAAATCCAAACTCGATGGTAGGAGGTTCTCGAGGATAGTAGTTGCTTGTTCAGGCTATATCAGAGTCAGTAAGTCGTGCTTGAGCTCTGACAAGCCAGATGATATCTTACGCTGAGTAGGTCCAGCTCGAACTGGGGAATTGGCTCGCTAGGTTGTTCTTCTGTCATTCTGACAATCGGCTCCTCCGGTCGTTCTTGTGTCTGCTTCTCCTGCTTCTTCTCCAGCTTCCTTACTGCCCTGGTCTGAAATGTAGAGTCTCGCTCCACAACAGAATCCTTCTTCAGCCCCAGGTTCTGAAGCTTCTCCATGGTCAAATACTCCGCCATCTTCTTGGGATACCAGATATTGCGCATTACTCCTGAAGTCACAGGGATGACAGCGCCTGTGTACAAATCAGTGAATGTTTCAGGAGCAGAAGGCAACACAGTATCTCAATTACCTCTTCTGCCATAGCCAGGGATATTTTGAAGCAGATGGACCTTGACAGTCTGGATCTTCGCGCTTGCAAGCTTCTTCTTGCCTCGAGCTTGCTGTCTAGCTGGAAAGTGAAAGGCATCCCCAAAGCTAGACGTCATGCGTCGAATGCAAGACATGCATTGCGGAGCTTTGGATACCAAAGGCGACGCCATTGAAAAGGATGTGGTGTTGAACAAACGCGTGCAGCAGCTCGTCGTTGTCCTTGAATGCCTTCAGCTTCGAGGTGTTCCAGAAAAAATGTCTCCATAACTTACCTGTCCGTTCTCAAGCTTCTGATTGGCGCATGAGTGCTAGGGGTGCATACGTACTGTAAATGTCGGTGTCCAGACGCCAAGCACCGAGTTTACGATTGACGATTAGGTAGACGAGGTAGATACGGTACGGCTACGGCCACGGCCCAGAAGACTGCTGCTGCGGACTGCATTGGTGCATTGGTGCATGGCCTGAAGATGGAGCAAGAAGGACGATCCATCATTGGAGGTTCTTGAGAAGAAACATCCACCCAACCCATTCATGGTATTCACAGCTACAACCTAAAGAGCAAGACCCAGCCCAATTCACTTCGCATCCATTTTGCTTCAGTCTTTCCTTTGTCTACGATCTTGGACCTTTGAGATTCCAGCCGACTTCAGTTGATTCCGTCCCGTCTTACTCGCATAAACATCGTCCCCAAGTTTCTTTGGCAGCCTGCTTTCGGGCCGTTCACTGAGAGTACGGTAGCTCGGAATTGCTCTGTGGAGGTCAATTCAAGTCCAGCCTAGGAAGGACCCTGGATTTTGATTCTCCCCTCAACTTCTGTTCAGAACGTACACACGACCAGCGGAGATTACGGCGTGCTAGCCAGATTATAGAGATGATGTGTTAAACAGGCCTTCAGGACCATCATCCTCCTTCTTCCATCATTCCTCTCGTCATGCCGGAGCAGCCGCTCAAGATCGCAAGCTATGCTGCTGGAGCGTCACTGGCTGCCATCACTCTTGTCTACGTCTTTGCCCCGACCTTTTTTATCGACGGGGAGTCCGCGACCAGTAATGCCAGCTCGCGCAAGAAGACCATAGTCGGTCTTTCCAACCCGGCAAACGATTGCTTCATAAATTCAGTCCTCCAAGCGCTGGCAGGACTGGGAGATCTGCGGATTTACCTTATTCGAGAGACGCATAGGAGGAGACTCGATGGACCGGAAGTCTATGCGCACCTGGTGGAGGATCCTGCGAGGAAAAATATGCCAGCCTGGAAAATAGAGGGGTTGCAAGCTGGCGCAGTTACCAAGGGCTTGAAAGATATTCTCAATTCTTTGAACGAGAGGCCCATATACAAGAAGACCATATCTGCAGGACCCTTTGTCGTGGTTCTGGAACAGTCGTTCAAGCAAAGAATAAGTCGGCAGCAGCAGGATGCGCAAGAATTTCTTCAAGTTGTAGCCGAACGTTTGTGTGATGAGTACCACGCGGGACACAGAGCAAGGAAACATGCATATCAGGCACAAAGTGAGGCGAATGTCCATCAATTAGAGGACGGTTCTGTAAAGCAGGATTTAGAGGGCATTTCGTTGCATGATCCGGAAGCCCGGAGTACCCCTCAAATTTTGGTACCTTCAGCATCTTCACAGAATGGAAGCGCCTCAGTATCACAATCCGAAAATGGAGAGAGACGTGAGGCGGCTCCGGAAAAGGAAGAAGGGTTTCCATTGGAAGGCGGCTCCGAATCGCAGATCGAGTGTCTAACTTGTGGCTTCAAGCCAACACCAAGTAAAAGCACATTCTGCTCACTCACACTGAGCGTTCCGCAAGTCAGCTCGACAACACTTAGTACTTGCTTCGATCAGATGTTCAAGACCGAATATATCGAGGATTTCAAGTGTGAGAAATGTCGACTTATCCACGCAATAGATACCTATGAACAAGAGCTCACAAGGTCTACATCTGATAAATTCAAGGCCAAAACACAGATACTAATCGACAAGATCCAACGCGCCATCGATACCAATCCGGAAGAGGAACTCAATGGCGTGGACTTGCCAGATAGAAAATTTGCACCCAAGCGCAAGATCGCTAAGCACACAAGAATCACCGATTTCCCGAAAGTAATGGCTATCCATCTCTCCAGATCTATTTTCGACGCTGGACGATCTACTTTGAAGAACTCCGCAAAAGTCTCCTTTCCGGAAAGGCTACCGCTAGGTGGTCTTGTGAACCAGCACTTCTACAGACTCTCAAGTGTTGTCTGCCACAAAGGCAGCCATCATTCCGGGCACTACGAATCTTTTCGGCGGCAGACCCTTTCAGCTCCTTTCTCAACGCCGAATACCTTCCAGCCAGCAGGTGTTTATAGCAAGCCTCCCACCCCCAACATATCTCAGATGCCAACACCACAGATAAGAGCTGCACAACAACCAGAGGAGCCGGGTACAGACATCAGCACCCTGTCTTCAACTCCCGAATTACTCTCACCATCATCTGCTGCTTCTTCTTCTCCCTCGTTACCATACCTCAATGGTGAAGTCAATGGTGAAGAAATACTCCGCCCCAACGACCGCGCATCGAGCTCAGCGTCAGGCTCAATATCTACATCTACAACTGTCAAAAGCTTCGGTCCAACGTCCGCTCCCCGTGGTTCGGACACAGCCAGTATCCGCTCCATAGCACGCTCCACGCGCTCGGCAATCTCCAGCAAGCTCACCCGCTCAAAAGACTCTTCTTCATCCACCCCGTCACCCACGCCACAAGAGAATGGATCCCGCACAGAGGAGAATTCAGATGCTGCAGCGGCGCAGAAGAGGAGGAAAAGCAAGCATAGCAATCGTTGGTGGAGGATCAGCGACGATAAGGTCAAGGAGAGTAAGACGAGTGATGTTCTAGGCATGCAGAGAGAGGTATACTTGCTATTCTATGAGTTGGAGAGAGATGATTGGTGAGAAGAGGATGGCTAGTGCAAATATTTGAGTACATAGATGGAGGATGCATGTTTTGACGGTGTAGGAAACTTGTCTTGCATTTTCACATTGGACGCGGATGGTTGTACGTTGCATTGGATACATATGACTCGTCCAAGTCATTCGGCTGATGGTCCGTTGGCTTAGTATGATTGTTGAAGGTTGGGTTGCATAGATGGCTTGGGAATAAAAAGAAGCATATACCGGACTTTTCAATGACGCGTAAAATGGCAAGGAATTCAATAGCTTCTAGGACATCTAGGATATGAAGGATTCAAAAGTGCCTTTTTGTCTCGCATGTCTTTTGCTTTACATTGCACTTTTGTGAGACTCTCCTGGCGGAGTTAAAAACTTGCGACGGCCAACCGACAGCCTCCGAGATGCTAGGAGTACACCGCAGGCTGCGCGGTCGAGGAGCCGTTCTTGCAGACGCAGGACCTGGGACAAATCGCGTTGATGGCCTGGGTAACTTCTGTCGAGAGTCGCCGAAGCTGTTCTAGAAGACAGAAGGCGAAGCTCGAAGATCAGCCTAATCTGGTCATTAATTTTTGATTGATACAACTCGCTTGTCCGTAAGCGAGGTGAAAAGGGGTGTCAATAGATCAACAAGACTTGGGATGCGAAGCCTGGTAACCCACCACGAACGCATAACTTCAGAAATCACAGCGCATCTTGTCACGAGCCAATTGGAAAATGCCCTCCTCACTTTCGTCTAGGTAGAACATTTGGCTTTTGGCGTCTACGACCAGGAAATCGATAAGTCAACACCTGTCATTCCACACACCTCGTCTTTCCGACCTACAATGGCACATTAGCCATGATTCATGTCACAAGAGTATTCCACCATCCCACCACCGTCAAGTTCTTCATCTAGATACATCTTTGTTTCACGCAATTAGAAATTACCTCATAACCAGGACTTATTTGAGAGAAGCATCTTTCGTTAATATCCATTAGTCCCACCTCAACTCGCAACATTTTCAAACTGCTTTAGCCATAAACTGTCCCTATGAAGACCGGATGCCCAACGGTCCTGTCGACCAAGTACATGTCGACCTTTTCTCCTTTACACTCCTATGTCTAAATCTAAAATCAGTGCATTATTGGACTTGAGATTGCTCTCTTCTTTTATGTGGTTTGAATTTCAGCATTGAAAGAACGAGCTCCATACTGGGTATAGATATCAGAAGTGACTCTGCAAGTCCACTAAGATGACCAAGTCATCTTGAAATCTGGCATTTTGCCTGTATATCATCCTGGAACTGTTTCGGCTACGCAGTTCAACAAGAGAAACCCTCTCGTGAAGACTTCACACAGTAAGACTCTGATAGACTCTTCTGTAGGGCTAGAATCCAGCGTTGCTGATACATAGAATACAATGATATCGAAATTGTAGTGAAAATACAAGAATTCTATCATTTAACGGTGCACAGGCTTTGATAACAAGCTGGTTGCAGAAGACTGGCTGCAACTCTACCCAGCCGCTGGAAAAACATACACATATTGTTCAAGATAAGACGTCAGTAAGGTAAGTTAAGTAAGACGATTCTGCGAAAGGTATATGGGATAAACATAATATCAAAAGCACATCGCCCAAGATGACACTCCGGAGACATCGCCGATGATGAGCTCCAAGAGCGAGGACAGGCGACTGACGAAAGCCTTTTGACCCGCTTCGCTTCCACCTAGATCAACACCACCGGAAGGTACATTCAAGCATGCAGGTGCCTCCTCGATGTGCGAACGCATCACACAAAGATTGCTGAAGTCACGGCACAAAGAAATGAGCTGTATATTCCGTCGAAGATTATAGGCACGGAAATAAGACAATAATACTTCTCATCAGACGAAACAACGCTTGAGTCTGGAGTAGAGTGATCTCAAAAGAAAAAAAAAAGCGAGAAGCATAACCTAGAGGATATACTTGCTCACCTATTCCTAGACATGCTTGTCCTTGAATGCTTGCTCTTGCTAAATAAAACAACAAACCAATGGAACCTTTTCGGATGACCTCCAAACCTGGTAAGGGCGACAAAGTCAGAAACCCGGGTATCTTGTACCTGGCCTTGGCGCTCCCGGATAACAGATTCAACCATCCTGCTCCTGCGCGATCCTGCCCCGCTGATGATGCATTTATTGTCGTTTCCCCTGAGTCCCCCTCCACTTTTCTGTTGCACAGCCCTAGATGTGGCTTTTGACGAACAGGGTTGACTGGAGCCGGAGAATCTCCCAGTCAGTCACCGAAATACGAGGCAGAAAATAGAAAGTCGCAACCAAGCCAAGTCAGTGGGATCAACAGAAAACAGTACAACATCACTGATGAGTCTCAGTGCAGCGAGAATATGCCCGTCTTTGGAAAAGGATAAATGCCTTGCATTGCATAGAAAGTGCTCGCCAGCCAGCGAACCAACCAACCAACCAACCACTATCAGACCTGTATCGAAACCCAAGTACCATTCGTTCCCAACAGTCAGCGTGATGGTGTGAAGAAATGCAGCGAGAGAGAAAAACTGTACTGAACTTTACTGTAGTACTGTGCTGTAACGGTGGGTGCAGATGCATCCCGCCAAAAGTCCAACCCACCCAAGCCGGCCCAGCTCAGCCAAGCACACAGGTCCCAGTGCAGTGCAGTGCAGTGCAGTGCAGTGCAGTGTAGCCCGTGCAGGCAGGCAGGGTCCCCGTCCCCGAAATAGAGACACACTAATCGAGCTACCCTACTCCGAGCCTTGAGCCTACCTAGTACCTACTGTAGGTACTACTTTCGTACTGTACAGGGACCGGTCTTCGCCGAACGGGCGGCTTCAGCCAGTGACAGGACAGCCGCTCGCGTTCTGAACTTCTGGAAGGGGGTCGCCCCGGTCGCCCTGGTCGCCCTGGTCGCCCTGGTCTCTCCGGCTCTCGCTGGGTCTCATTGGCAGTGAAAACCTTAACCAAGCTCGCCAAGCCAGGGCCCGTCCAAGACTCCAACTCCAACTCCAACAACGATCGCCTGCGCGGCCAGCGTCATTGAGCTTTGCTGGTGCTTCTGCGTGCTTTGCGAGCCAATCGAGATAAACAGCCCACGGCGTCGATGCTGTGCAGAGCTTTCTTTATGATTGTGATCCGATCCGATCCGTGAACTTGAATTCTCTCCCTCTCCTAGAGACTTTTTCTCCTCTTCTTCATCACCATCACCATCGCCGTATCCTGTCGTTTCCTGCTTCTCTTCCTTTCTCTTTTCCGTATTCAGTCGCCTCCCCTATCCGAGGCTGTCTTTGTTGAGGGGCACGCGTGTGACCTTGCACCGCATCCTTGTCGCCTCCCGAGTCCCGACCATATCTAATCAAGGGAGCATAAATCTCGATTCGATCCATATCGGGTCCGTGAATCACGAACAAAGAAATCCTACAGTCATCAATCCCGGCTCGCCGCCAACCCTATCCATTTCTCGAGAAGGCAGAACGAAATTTCTGCAGAAGGTCACAAGTCTACACATTTGTCTGGCCTCTGGCCTGTCATAGCCACTCGCTTTTTAATATGGATGCTCTCAGATTCATCGATTCCCTCGTTCGGAGGCAGGAGGAGTCAGGAGCCCAGAAACTCCTAGATCTCCTCAAAAATCCCTTTTCCGCCCAGGTACAGTCTGCGAGTCCTGGACTTTCGAGTTGCATGCTAACTTTTCCTCAGCTTGCCCAAAATTCCGTCTACGCAAGTTTGGGTACCTCCATTGGCTTCACGCTTCTCCTCGCTGTCGGATTCTCTCTCCTTCGACCCTACAATTCCCTCGTATACGCACCGAAACTCAAAGTAGCAGATGATAGACATGCTCCCCCACCATTGGGAAAGGGCATGTTCTCGTGGGTTGCGCCGATTTTGAAGACAAAGGAGCAGGACTTGATTGGCCTGATTGGTCTGGATGCAGTGGTTTTCCTGCGGATCCTGTTGATGTGTCGAAACATATTTTTGGTTATGACCGTTATTGGATGTGGAATTCTGATCCCGGTCAACCTTGCCAAAGGACAGGCTTTTAAGGATTCGACGACACTTGCGAGAGTGACCCCCGTGAATACGTTCGGAAATGCAAACTGGGGCATGACAATATGTGCATGGATTTTCAACATTATCATGGCTGGTTTCTTATGGTGGAACTACCGGGCAGTTCTCAGATTACGGCGACAATATTATGATAGTCCAGAGTACCGCGCCAGTTTGCATGCCCGAACTTTAATGGTAAGATAACCTGTTAGGCTCGGAAGAATGTTTTGCTAATATAGAATCAGATCAACGATATTCCCAAGGATTTCCGCTCGGATGAAGGCATTGGAAGGTTGATTGATCAAGTGGTACCGACCTCCTCATTCTCGAGAACTGCAATTGCACGAAATGTGAAGGACTTGCCCGATCTTATCGAGCAGCACAGCAAAACAGTTCGATCCCTCGAAAGCTACCTGGCGAAATACCTTAAGAATCCAGATAACATTCCAGCTCGCCGACCAGAATGCAAGCCTTCAAAAGACGATCCGAACTGGGGTACATTCCCAAAAGGGCAAAAGGTGGATGCAATTGAGTATCTTACAGAGCGGATAAAGCAGTTGGAGTTGGAGATCAAGGAAGTCCGTCTCCATGTCGATAATCGGAATCCTCTGTCCTATGGCTTCGCAAGTTACGAGGACATTGATGAGGCTCACAGCATTGCCTATGCAGCTAAGAAGAAGCACCCTCAGGGCACAACTTTGGTCTTGGCCCCACGGCCAAACGATATCATCTGGAAGAACATGCCCTTGTCTAAGTCGCAAAGGCGAACACGAAGAATCATGAACAATGTCTGGGTTACTCTCCTGACACTCGCCTGGATCGCACCCAACGCAATGATCTCGATCTTCGTCATTAGTTTGGCTAATTTGGGCCATGTCTGGCCTGCCTTCCAAACCTCTCTTGAGCGTCATACGAGTTGGTGGGCTATCGTACAGGGTGTGGCGTCACCTGCTATCACGTCCTTGGTCTACCTGGTTTTGCCAATCATCTTCCGTCGTTTTGCAATACGAGCTGGTGACCGAACGAAGACTGCACGAGAGCGCCATGTCGCTGGCAAGCTCTATACTTTTTTCACATTCAACTTCCTGATTGTGTTCTCCATGTTCAGTACGGTCTGGACCTTCGTTTCAACTGTGATCGAAAATACCAATAATGGAACTGATGCTTGGAAAGCAATCCAGGATGCCAACTTTGCACAGGCGCTGTTTATTTCACTCTGCAACATTTCTCCCTTCTGGATCACATGGTTGCTCCAGCGTAACTTGGGTGCCGCGGTTGATCTGGCTCAGTTATGGACCTTGGTTTGGAGTTTCTGTATCCGAAAGTTCTCCAGCCCAACTCCTCGAGAGATGATCGAATTGACGGCTCCACCTGCATTCGATTATGCGTCATATTACAACTACTTCCTGTTCTACAGCACAGTCACCTTATGCTTCGCAACAATCCAGCCTCTTGCCATCCCAGCATGTGCTCTCTATTTCGTGCTCGATGTATATCTTAAGAAGTACCTGCTTCTTTACATCTTTATCACCAAGACCGAATCCGGGGGTATGTTCTGGCGCATGTTTTTCAACAGAATGATCTTCGCTTCCATGCTGTCAACTTTGGTTGTGTTCCTCTCGGTTTGGGTTCATGGAGATGGCGCTCGTATGGAAGCATACGCAGTCATTCCCTTACCATTCCTGATGCTTGCCTTCAAGTGGTTCTGCAAGAAGACCTTCGACGACAAGATCCACTACTACGTATCTCGTACAGCACTGAAGGATCCCGAAGCTGATCGCTCCAAGATTTTCGATGGCAAGAGAGACCGACTTGCAGCTCGATTTGGCCATCCCGCACTTTACAGACCATTAATCACGCCAATGGTCCATGCAAAGGCTCAGAACAAATTGGCATCAATCTATGGTGGCCGTCTTTCCGATGGTAATAACGCATTCAATTCCAGCGAATCAGCGTCCGTGTCAGGATACTCAGACACCTACGCCCTGAATCCCATGCAAGCCGGCCACACGGGAAAGAAAGCACCAGGCGGCGGTGTTCCCGGTTTCGAAATGGTACCCGAGAACAAGCTCGATTTCGCCTATTTCAAAGGCCGCCACGAGTTTGCGGAAGACCATGGAGGATCGGGAGGTATCTATGGAAGAGCAGAAGACATTATCCGCTCCGACACACCCGGTAGCTCAACCATGTTCGGTGACTCCAGACCTGGAACGCCTGGAACTCCAACATTCCCCAATGTTCCAGTCGTTGGAGACAACGGGCGTAAATTCTCGGGCGTGTCATACGACGCTCAGGGTGATATTGGGGCTAGCGGCTATAACCCAGTATATGGGCAGAGACATGACAGCGAGATCAATCTCGTCCACGGAGCTGGCGAAATGCCTGTGTCTACTCCTGGTGCAATGGGTCACTCGAACGTAAGAGATACAAGCCAAGAACGGAGAGCACCTGGATTCCTGGGTGGTGGACCACAAGGCTATGGTAATCTACCACAGCATGAAGAGGATAATGATCCCATGTCATATGATTATTTCCGCACGCGGAGACAAAATGCCGGGTGGCAGGGCTGGACGAACTAAGCCTTCTATTGTGATAAGGCGTGAATCGACAAGTGTAAATAGAAGGGAGCTAGATCGATCAAGCTAGCGGGTGCTAAGACACACGGTGTAAGCATTATGGGCATGGATAAAGGAATCGGTGCATTGGGAATGGAGTTCGAATTGCAGTGGCATTTTACTTGCCTTCTGCCGATTTATTGGGTTGTCAAAGGGAGATTGATTGGTACGCATGCATGGCAAGGCATGGCATGACTTTTAATGAGATACGTTACTTACAAGACCTAATTATAAGTTTCACGACAATACTTTTCCTGCTCTCTTTCGATTTTGCCACTGTCTGCTATTCACTCTAATCTGTGTCGATGTGAATCTCATAGCGTTCTACACAGGAGACTCTAGCTTCGTATATCTATTTGGTATTATCTCTATCTTACCTCTACTCATTGCGTCCTACGCGCACCTTCATACCTCCTTGACTTCTTCCATATCTGTATCTCGATTCTTCGTACTTGGCATTTTCTGTTGTCTCTGAACACTTCTACTGTCTTGGTCTTTCATCCTAATCCTCCTAGTCTGCCCTAGAGTGCCTTCCTCTGTGCATATCCTTTGTCCGTACCTCTTCAAAACATATCCAGTCCCTTCCCACTACCAATATTGGTGTTCAATTGCAGGTGTCTCCTCGCAATGACACAAAATGCCTAGGCAGGAAGAAGCAAGTGGAAGTGGACAAGCATATTCAGCAAGCGGAAGCTGGCATATCAGCAATCATATTATTAGCTAGCTGATCGCCCTGGGACGACAAGAAATCGGGTTTGCCTACCTTTCTTCCAACCTTGTTCCTCCTTTGGCTTCACTGCCAAAGTGTCGCTCTGAGGAATACAACAATAAGACAACCACAGAGACACATCTCTCCCCGTCATGTTTTATACCTAGCCCCAGGCTTTCTTTCAGATCCGTCCTTTAACTTCCAATGTTTCAAGAGTGTCCCAGGACGATATCTCGGCAACTCGGTTCCAACACCGTAAATGTGCATCAATACACAGGTATGTGGAACATGATATACTAGAGCTTTTGACATGCACGAACAAAGCGTTCAAATTCTCGACTTGACCACCGAGTTAGGTGAATAGCGTGGCAGTAAAAAGCGCGGCCACAAGCTTTGTTTACATTACTTCGCTGTGGTGTCCAGTTCTATGCGGGGTGTCATCGCCCAGCTTGAGGGGCCTTTTTGGTTATCATGATATCCTTATGGTATTCTGTGATCTTGCAAACCTGGCAGGACTTCGATATTTCCTCAAGTGTTGAAGTTAAGGTTGACCTCCGGCTACAAACCCATTTCTTCTGAGGGAACATGTGGACTTCACGTGGTCGAGATGAATATAGCGCTAGGAGATGTTTGAGTGCTCATGGCTGTATTAATTGCGTCTCGGACTTCGAGTGAAACTGTGCAAAGGCCAATACTATTAAAAAGCTTTTTCATTTATCTCTTCCAAAACGATTCAATGCACACCAGAAAGAGCAAGTATGCGATTGAACAATCCTAATCAGTGAGCGATAGTACAAACAAATTTCAAAAGATTGTAGAGTCTGGCATCTATCTACTTTGCAGTATCATCAACGCTGAGCTTGACCCGGGATGAGTGGCTCGAGAGACCGGAATGGCCCATCAAGCTGGAGCAGTGCATCAGCGGCAATAACCACAACTTTGAATCACAGTAACTCAAGCTTTACCCGTCAGAGTATTAGGATCTTGGACCATGTTTACTCAACAGCAGACTCTCAGTGTAGCGGCGTTCGAGCCCACGAGCATCGACTCAGGCTCCAGCGCCATAGCTCTTTGACAGCAACGCTGTGACTTCTTCAAGTTGTTGAAGTTTCATTGATAGAACCAAGAGAAATGTATAGATCTTATGATGCATTATCATCGGACTTATCTCAAGGCAATTGAAGGACACATGCTCTAAAATAGGCCGATGAAATTCAGCATGTCTGGAAGAGCAGGAACCCCCAAGAATTCAATCGTCGACTTCGACGATTCAAGGATAAGTTAGAATCTAGACTATGTAACGTATATGCGAAGTGTAGAAAGGAAGATAAATGGAATAATGCCTCGGGTAAAAGTAGCATCTCCCTAAGCCCACGGAAACACTTACACCACATCACACAAGAAATGGCCGCGAAGCAGCACCAGCAGAGACGTACCGAAAATGATTCAAACATGGAAATAAGTACGCCACAAATCCGGGCATACACAGTCCACATCCCACGTCCTGACTTATCACTTTTCCCCAATCGATTTCTTTTCGCCCTGCAACAATACAAATCGATGTGAAAAGTACCGGTACCTATTAGCAAATATCCCACGCCTGACACATAGCACATCTGTATTACAACAGAAGATGCGCTAGGGAGCATAGTTTTCCTTTCCCACATCTTCGTTTGAACTGCTATCAAAACATGCTGATCAGTCCGTATCGACGATGATAGCCAGCATTTGACTTTCTGCACCATGCATGCACGCCCCAGAAGAGACCGTCATTGATAACCGTAATTGTATGGTTGTACTTCGTATGCAGCCCTAAACTCAATTATTGACTTAAGATATCTCATTATGAGATCTTAGGGAGTCGAAACCGAGACGTAATAAGAATTGGCGGCGTGGAGAAATCGGGAGATTTGTGACCAGGGATTTATTCGGATGGTGTGAACTGGAGGGAGTCTCGGCTGTAAGGATGGATGTTGTTGTTGGGAGATGGGTGGCGAGATTTCTCGGTAACCATTTTGAACTCCCTGCATTCCCTGGTTGCACTCAACAAACATGCGACCATTCGCAAAGAGAAGTTCGTGTGGCGCGGATAACGAGCAAAGGCCGAGGATTCGGAGTGATCAGTAAGCAAAGACTCTGGCAAGTACAAAAGCACAGCCAATGCTGAAAGCGACTGACCTCGTGTGATGGATGATATCTCAACAAACTTGTCGGCATCGCCATCACCAGAATGTCATTACAGCCCTCACTAATGTCGTGATAAAGTTACGGAAAATCGAGACCTATTTCTTCCGTCCTGTGAATCTTTGTGGAGGCGAAGTCAGCTCGACGGGCTGTTTTAGGAATTCGGATATCTTGGCTTCGTTGTCGACGGCTCGGGATCCGTTCCTCACAAAACACGTCCACGTTCATTGTCGCGACTGCTCGTCCACCAGCGATGCCGTGCCAGCCGCTCTTCCCTGCCAGTCGGAGTTCCCTTTCACTCGGCAGGGAAGTAACCCATAGCTGTATCTGAGATTGAAGCTGAATCAAGAAGCTCGTATCTCGAGGTGTGATCCCAGCGAGGAAGAAATCGGCGAATGCTCGATACAAGAAAGTAGAGAAACTAACCCCCACGCAGGTCCACATGAGAAGTTCGTGGCTAACGCTTCCCCACAAATTCCAAAAGTGGTACTAGGTGCAGATGGCTTGACAATCTAGTCATGGGCTTCATCCCGAGCATGCATGTCGTGCCACCTTCGGATAAATCAGTCCTATAAAGGGCCACGAATATGAGATGCAGAAATGGGGGACAGAAGAGGTCGCCTTACGCCACGGCCCAGACATCTGAGGCAGATGAGGGTGATGTGTTCCTGCACCAAGGGAAGGAATCCGGATGGTCAATTACAACCAAAAGAAATCCTTCGAGTTATGTAAAGTGGATAACTCTCCGAACTTGGTGCGGGGTATATGGAGTTGGCAAACATCTGAATATGCTGAAGCCAAAAGTTGCGAAAGATGGTCATCTTCGAACAAAAGTTCTAGACCTCGCTCAGCAGCAGTCATCGAGTGAAAACACGGTAACAATGAACGCATAGAACTTCGAAATAGATGTAGTGTCGGAGATGTCCTGCAGATCGAGAGCCAATCTGGGATTGCAAGCATAGTGGTGATGTGTGAAAGAGGGAGGTGGTGCGAGCAATGGCTGACAGCGGGGTAGAAGCCCCTCATGCGGGTCTTTACATGGCAAGGCCCTTGCAAAGACCTACAGTATGATTGACTGCAGCTGATTCGACCCTGCCTTGCAACAGCCCCACTGGCATATAGAGACGAGCACATGCCAAAGAGAGCATCTCAAAGAGGGTGTCATGACACCAGTGTGACCACAGAGCCCTAGATTTCGTCGCGCAGTAAGCGGTCAAATTGAAGGAAAGAGGAGCAAACCTCCGAACTCATCTCAAAAGCATGCTCTTAATAGCCATACTGGTACTTTACTTATCGAGAATCCTTGAACACCCAGTCCAGTGCCTTCCCTAATGACGTCTGGCCTCGGGATAAGTCCAAGCTCAACATTTGGCATGCAAAGGCTAATTTGACTTCACACAAGCGATCTATCACTGCTGCTGCCTGTGATGAAGGCAGGCCTGCGATGAAGACGTCCAGATGCGCCATTGTATTGGACTTCATAAGGCAAAGAAGACAAGATGTCACCAATCTGCTCGGTCCCTCGGTCCCTCGGAATCCAGGCGTCTGAAAGTCCAGAAAAGTCGGCAACGTTGACGGACCAGCAAGTGGTGGCCATGAACGTGGGATGGATCGCTGCGTGGGGGTACAGCAGCACATGGGAGGGACTTTCAGGAACAATAGATCTTGCATCCTCTGGTAACAAGATTCAAGATTCTCTGGCGTGAGGACAGCCATCCGCCGATCTGGAAGGGTTCTTGGACCGCATTATAAGCTTTGTACACTCAACTTCGAAGGTCCAGATCAAGAGAGGATACGACCGTTGTGAGGAATATGTTGGCAAAATTTATTGACCGCTCAACACCCCCACGTCCGTCGGGCTTTTGATTCACTGTTATTTTGATTGCCCTCATGCTGAATATTCCGAAAAAGAACAACATTTCCGGGGATGTTATCGTCACACCGAATAAATTTTGAAGGGCCGAATGACCTCTAAGCTCAGCATACCGCATGCCCGTCTCCAGTATTGACGGATCTGTACTTCGTCCGGTACCTACCACGACATTGCACGGTGGAGTTTGAAGGCGCACGACAGCCTGGGGAAATGGCCAGAGTCATGGGTGGCAGAATTTGCGCATCTCCTTGCCTCGAAGCATCCCTTTGAGGGCAGGGTTGGACGCAAAGCGGGATGGAAAAGTCATGGGGGTGTGCTTGACTGGCTCGCTGTATTTCCAGATCCAGATTGGCCAGGTGGGGAAATCTCCTCTCTGCCTGGTCGGCGGGTCCTTTTCGACAAGTGCTTCCGTACTTTGGATGTGATAAATATGGCATTGTATCGTCCGGTCAATGACGAGAGGCATGATGGACACCAAACCACTCCATAAGTTATGGTGCGCTAACTTACAGCTGCAGTAGTAAGTAGTAATTGCATGTTAAGTTAGTTATGTAAAAGTCGTCCAGTGTGGTTCGCTCTCCCCGCACTGCAGAGCTAGCTGTGATGGTGCCCATTGTTGCACGCTCAGCTCCCGCGACAGAAGAACATTTCGTTTCATGGATCCTCATATTATTGGCATTCGTTTTTCTTTGGCTTGCTCAGCCTTCCCCGCCTGATATGTTCCTCGCCCCATCCTAGTGAAAATATACTTTGCGAGCCTGCCACCAGGATGCTCATGTCCGTTATTGGCTCCACCCCCACGCATCTTTTGACTGTGAAGTTCCAAGGGTCGTATCCCTGGAGAAGCTGGGCTTATCTAAGCCAGTTCAGCATGATCAGCAGGCTTCGAGGCTCCGTCAAGCCCCAACAAGGGCAGGTTGATACTGTAGACCTCGCTTACCACTGAGGGGAAGGTTGTAGTGCACAAGTGAGATCTGAGAGGCAAGGCAGGGAAGCCAGGAAAATGTTATGATGCAGTAGTATAGTATAGTGAAGTGAAGATTGGTTGACGGCTTGATGAGGTTGTGAGCGATGCTGGAAATGCCAGGGCGGCCAGTTGGGCAGGGCCTGCTACTGTAGGCTGCTGGGCTGGGTATGCCGTCCCTGGCGTGGATACACAACCCCGCGAATCGATTTGATTTGGTCATCCAGGGTCAGACGACACCACAGCACAGCACAGCACAGCACAGCACAGCACAGCACATTCTTACCTGAATACTTTCCTTTCACCTCTTTGAACAATCCACCCTCGCCAGAAACTCAACTACGACTGACTCTGCAACTACACCCACTGCACTGCATCTCATCTGCACATCTCTCCTCCTGTCTCTACTCTCAGCAGCTCCACTTCCTCGTTCTATCCAATGATTCCGGCCTATTCAAGTACAACCCACAACTCCTCTCCACACCTTTGCTGAACACGAGGAACGACCGCTCCCTTTGCCGCCCTGCCATTCGCTATGCCGCTATGCTCGGCCAAGTACGGACATAGCTGCAGCGGGCGGTCATGTCAGCTGGTGGTGGAGCGCGGATTTGGATTTGCTGTCGCGGTGAGATGAGATGAGATGAGTTGATATGCCCTTGAGCCTCTTTTCTTTTGCTTTTGCGGCCACCAGCAGACGCCATGGACCCCTCAATGCAACTGCTGCCTCGCGTCCAGAGGCCTGGGAAAAAGCAAAGAGACAGATCACAGCCCCGACATCCCGATGCACACGGGAAGAAAAGGGGCACTTTGCTATTATTGTGCCCATTGGCCTTGAAGGGCATGCATTGAGAAAAGGGGAGTGAGGTCATCAACTGTCACCAACTGTCAAGCCTTAACCAGATGATCGCCTCATAAGATGCCGCAGCCATGATGCAAAACAGTTCTCTACTCCTCCTTGTTGGCCCGTAAAGTATCCAGCAAGCTTGTTCCTTCAGACCACTTTATTACCTGTCAATCGCGACGCTGCTGATGATCAGCTGCTACTTTTTGACGTGAGCCAGCGAATCTGGCCACACTTGTTACTCACCAATTTGGTCTCCATGTCCACTCACTGCAGCAGCTTCGTCCAGCACTAGCAATTGACATAGCTTGGCTGCATTGCAAAATTACCAGCAAAGTGAGTTGGCCGCCCGGCCGTTGAATCCTGGCTGACCTGGATCTGGGAGTTGATAATTGCCACGAGGCCTACGCTGCGTAAAGGTCATCCATGACCGCCGGAACAGGGTAGCAGCTCCACCCCCACACTAACAGAAAGACCATGTTCTAAAACAGCTCCAAGTGCTCTGGTATCCATAGCCGGCTTCACCACATCGGCAACCCGTTGACCTGAATCTTTGCGCCACTCCAGGAACAACAAAATGATACTTAATCCCAGCGATGGACGTCTGTCGTCGACCCAGAAAAAAGGGCATCAGTCTCATCCCCGCTTAAAACATACGCCCCAAGGCCCCTCCTCCCCTCATCAGCTCCGACCCCTCACTACTCCTCTTCGTTCTATTACTACGCGGATCTTCATCGTTCTCCATCAAACACCGATTCATCAAGAGCTAGCTCAAGCCTCATCACCCAACTCGGACCGGCTGGCACTATCTTCCTAGTCCGCCCACTCTTCCTTAGCAAGACACCAACACGAATTCACTTACTTTATACGCCATATCCCCCGCCATATTTAGACATTATGTCTCCTCACAACGACGCTCCTTCACCGGCAGGAAGTTTCACTCAAGCATTCAACATGTCCTTCTGTCCTGGTGCTGGCTCAGGTCTAAGAAACTCAAGTAGTAATACCAATAGTGTTTACTCCGAGTCACCATTAAACGACTCTCAGTACAGCTCGTCGTACAGCAGTACTTCTCTCGACACCGAGGACCATATGTCCCGTCCATTGGTACCCGGGGTCTATGTCCCGACTGTTTGCTTCTTCGATCCCGTTACCGAAGACCTCGATACCGCAACCATTGGCACGCATGCAGTACGTCTTGCCCAAGCGGGTGTGACCGGCCTCACGACACAGGGCTCCAATGGCGAGGCCGTCCACCTCACCCATTCTGAACGCCAGACCGTGACACAAACCACACGTTCTGCCCTGAATGCAGCCGGGTTCTCCCATCTTCCTGTCCTTGTAGGCTGCGGTGCTCAGTCGGTGCGCGAAACGATCCAATACTGTCGTGAAGCATACGCCGCTGGCGGCGACTATGCACTCATCCTGCCTCCGTCGTACTACGCACCCCTCTTCTCCCCCGCATCGGCCAGCGTCATCGAATTCTTCAATGCCGTTGCAGACAAGTCGCCCATCCCGCTAGTCATCTACAACTATCCCGGCGCAGTGTCTGGAATGGATCTCTCATCCGACGTCATCATCCAGCTTTCGGCGCATCCCAACATCGTCGGTGTCAAGCTGACATGCGGCAATACCGGCAAGTTGAACAGAATTGTGGCGGCGACCAAAGGAGCCAAGCCGCACTCGCTCATTTCAACGCCTCCATTCCTGGTTCTGGGAGGAAGTGCAGATTTCACGCTGCAGAGCTTGATTGGCGGTGGTCACGGAATCTTGGCTGGGCTGGCGAATATCGCGCCCAAGGCGTGCATTGAAATCGTGCGTCTGTACCGAGAAGGCAGCCTAGCCGAAGCGCAGAAGTTGCAGGAAGTCGTCGCCCGCGGGGATTGGACCGCCATCCAGGGTGGTATTGTGAGCACGAAAGCTGGCATGGAGTCCTGGCTGGGCTATGGCGGATATGCACGCAGCCCGTTACCGCATCCCAGCAGCAGCGAAAGCGCAAAGTGGAAAGAAGGCTTCAGGGAGCTGGTTGCATTGGAGAAGAGCTTGTGATGTGATGTGATTGGGATTGTGCACGCCGCATGCAGCGTAGGGCTGGCTGGCTAGCGTTATGAGCTGTGCCTGAGTAAATCGAGAATCCCCCGCGTCGGTTGGCATTGATGGAGTACGGACGCGGTTAATGGTTGGAGTGGAAGTGGGGTGGGGGGAGATGGGTGGTTTCCCGACTCCATCAAAAGTCCCCTTTTGCAATAGGATCCTCTGCATTTTGTTTTTCCGGCAGATTTTTGGAGAAAAACGGATGTTGGGATAATGGGGCAAGCCCAGCCCTCGGAAATGCAATTGTCTCATTTAGGATTGTAGTTTCTCGCGTTATCCGGGCGGTGGCATGTCTGAACCCTTTCTTGTCTTTATTGCTTTTCCGTCCTTTGCATCGATGATCACTTTCTATCGAGATGGCGTCCATGCTTACTTGCCTGCCTATCTGCTGCATAAAAGCATTTGTCATCAGCTTCTTGGGGAAAATTATCTTGGATTCAGGGTCCAAAAGCTTATATACCATCTACCTTACCTAGATAGAGAATGAAAGCTTCACAGCGCATATTGCATGATAACATACCTCTATCCGTCCCTCCCCTGCGATATTTCTTACGCTTTCGTCCATTTTGGTTTTTATGCTTGCTCGCTTGGTGTTGTCCCGAGATTTCAAAACGAGGTGAGACGAGGGAAAAAGCAAACATGCAAATCTGGCTGAGATAGAGATAGTGAAGTCTTCCCCCGCTCTGATTACGACTCACTACTACTCTCCTGGCGGCCAATGCTACCCTCCCGTCCCCAAACACGATCCTGTTTCTTATGTGGCGCGCACATATCACCTTTCCCTCCTGGATACCCATGGATTCGTACTCGTCCTGCCGTGTACATCCGAAAATCAATCTCAGATCATGAAGTAGAAGTTGCTCAGGCCACCAGTGACCTTTCATGAAGTCCCAATTGACCTCTGCAGATCATTCTCGACCCCAATCTCGAAGCAAGCACTGGCAAAAACAACAAGAAAACAGGAAGCGAGGTTCATCAGCAAAAACCGAGCTGTGGTTCTGCCCAGCTGCCGCGCGCCAGAAATATGTATCAAATCATCTGTATCTGATTGGGCCACGGTACAATAGCCTCAAACTCAAAAAATGATCCCCGATTACCTTCCCCAAGCCAAACTCAACCCCCCAAAAACTCAAAACTCAAATAAGCGAAATCCTTCATCAAACTTTATTAATCAGCAAGCTGAACAAAAGCAAGTCGGATTATTGTTGAAGAAGAGGAAGAAGAAAATACTGTTCTGTAGCAAGAAAAATCACTACTGCCCGTCAAGTAAATTAGCTTCATGAAACTCTACTTCAAAAAAAGCAATCGGCAAAAGGCACGAGAAAATCACACGAGAGAAATCATGTGTGCTACTAAGGGCTGCAGCAACGCTGATTCATGCTTACTTGGTGGTATGGAGAAGGTGAAAACCAGCGAGCAATATCAGCCATGTCATGCAACTTCTTGAAGTCTATCTGCTCTATCTCAGTAAAGGGACAGGAACTCGAAGCAAAGCGGAGATGTCTCCGTAACGGAGGCTTCTGGCGTGTATTGGGCGATTGGAAAAGTTAGGTTTTGGCTGTCTGATAGTGAGTGATGTCTCGTGGATGGGAAATTGGCAATTGGTGACGATCTTCCCTCTCTCATCGCGTCCCGTGAACCACAATTGATTTTTGCAAATGCCGCTGAAAGTGATCAACAGTGTTTCAGAGATTGCAATCCATATCAGCAAATGCCAGATTTACAAAAAGAAATTAGCTCAAGCGGACGTGCAAGTATTATAGCAGGCAAGGTGAGTCGATTACTGTGCAAGGATTGGTAATGATGATGGGAGAAGTGAGAAGTTGCACTTTGAGGCTGACAATACTGTGAACTTGAAGTTGGGCACAGCTGATGGATGTGACGGGATACATATAAAGAAACCGGGACGAGGTGAGTGCCGAATTCATAAGCGGCGTGACAAAGGTAGAAGGTGAAGAGATGAGCTAAATTGAGAAGATGATAGGTGTATAGAGATATGACGATGTCGCGACAATAGGTCTATGGGTGCGAAGAGGTGAGGAGGTAAAGCAATCGAATTGCTGTCCTTGCCCAAAACAGGGACTAAGCGTGCTCGAGAAATGAGAGCTGAGCGACAATGTGAGATAATAGAAAGACAAAGGCCAGAATGTAAAGCAATAACAGAAAGGTCCCTAGCACCAGGGTCTAAACTCTTGAAAAGTAACGAATGATACACTCGTCTCTTCTTCAAAAAGGTAATTAATTACAAACTAAAATAGCTATACTACTTTAAAAACTAAATAAATCATCGTCATCTCATCTCATCAAATCGGGGTATCAAAAAGTAACATCCCCAGGTCGGCCTTCAAACCTCCTTATACGCATAAAACCATCCATCAATCGCCAACACAACAATAAGAGCAACACTCCCAAAACACTGGCTGCTAGAACATCGTCACCGACGACAACAGAGCCGGCGCCTCTTTCGCCAATATAGCGCGAAAGGGCAAGAGAGGCTTGATGTAGGCGAGCAAAGAAGCAGAAAATCCGGGCGCGAAAGTAAGACAGGACATCTCTCGTAAGGCGTAGCTTGGTTGAAAGTGTTGTGAACGAATCGACACCGAGATACGTATCCAGTATTTCCCTCGGTCCAAGTCCCCAAAGTTCAAAAGTCCAGGCGCGCAACGGATCCATTGTCCAATTGGTCATCTGATCGATCCCTCCCCATCTCTTCCTTCAAGCAGCCCTCATTACACAATACTCCGTCTACTTGTGCCTCTCCCAACCCTCAAACCATCTACAAGAAAACACCAAACACACCAGCAACAACCACCAAACTCAACCCACTAACCCTCATGACATTGGCACCACTCGTCCCCAGAGTTGCAGTCCCGACCTCGGGCTTCGTAGCTGTCGAGCTAGCAGCGGCCAAATTTGAGCTCGAAGGAGCCGTCAGCGTAGCGCTCGAATACTCGGTACTCGAGTTGCTCGCGACCTCGGAGCTAGTCGTAGCATTAAAGTACACATGTGTGGATGGCGCATAAGTAGATTCCAGTTGGGCTTCGCTAGTGGTAGACGCTTGGTAGGAGCTTGGAGAGGACGAAGAGGTGGAGGATGCGCTGCTGGAAGTTAGAGTAGCGACGTTGTAAGTCTTGATTGTGGCGGCAATGATGGTTGCATCTGGCGCACCAAGGCTGGTCGTCACGGATGTATCTTGGACTTCGAAGCTGTAGGTTCCGCAGCTGCTTGCGACGTTGCCTGTTCCGAAGATGGACTTGTCGGGTTTCTGGCCTGAGGAAAATTAGCCTTCTCTTCTCTTCTCGCCACTGCTGATCCAGACTCTTGTCTTCACAATGCGCGCTTGATATGCTTGTTGGTTATGGATGTTACTTACAAGTATCCACCAACAAGCCGAAACTCGTCAAGCAGTCCTTCAACGAGCAATCCCCTACGGATCCAGCAGTAAAGCCCAATGCCACGACAGGCATGTCATAGTACTTCTGCCTGGTGCCGAAATTGCTCCGGGTGAGCTTCTCGCAGAAATCGTTGAAGAGGTACACCATCTTCTGGGCAGCGTACCCGTTTGATGTTGGCGTGCATGATGGGGCCGCGAGAATGGGCGCGATGAAGCTCGCTGTCAGAGCTAGTAGTGTGGTTGGAAGCATCTTGAACGATGTGTGTCTTTCAGTTTCGATAACGAGTGTGTTTGATTGAGATCTGTTTTGTTTGTGGAACAAGTGTTGGTGGTCAGAGCACGATATATCGTCCTGCTACGCGCCTTATGTCGAGTCTCTGGTATTCTGTGTTCTTCCAAAAAAGTCGGACAACATATGCATAGTCTGTTGCGCAAGATATCGGGAGTATGAAGATAATTGACGTCGGTCTGATCTGATCAGTCCTGAAGGAGTGTTGACGATTGCGCGTGGAATGCGATGTGATGCAAGCGGTAAACACGAGCTTGAAGTGCACAGCAGGTCTGTCGCAATGTCGCAATGTCGCAGGGGCTGACCGGTCCCTCGAGATAGAAAATATCCAGATAATCGAATCTCAAGCAAGCAAAGCGAACGAGGAAGAAACCCTGCGCAAAAGCTGGCTTTCTGTCCAAAAAGAGTGACTGCTTTGAGCGAAGGTGAGGCGTGAGGAGATTTGAAGGGGCGGGAGGAGCAAGAAGGGAAGGGGAAAACTCTGTTATGATCCAGCGGGAGCGAGCAGAGAGCAGAGAGCAGAGATCAGAAGAGTGACAGACGGGCGAGACGGGGGTGGGTGCGGCACTGCAGGTGTGTTTCAACTTTCGAGATTGCGGGTGCCGGGGTTGAGCGGCGGGAGTGCTACTCTGGGCCGTTGGGGGCCGTTGGGGGCCGTTGGGGGCCAGGCACCGTCGAATCGCGTCGCGGGCCGACATGGGCGCCACGAAATTGCTGGACATGCTGGACGCTGTGGAGTGTGGAGTGTGGACACTGGACAGCGACAATCCAATCCAATCCAATCCAATCCGACTGCTTGAAAATGAAATGGCCGAGTGCCTGCATTAGCCTCCATGCGACATGAGATGAGCGATTGACTCGTGCCAGATCGACAGCTGTGTACACCACACCTGCAGGCATGGCTGGAGAATAATTTGAAGCATCGTGAGTAAGGTTATCTGCTCGTTCACGAGAACGCGACCCTCTCTTGCAGCGGAGAGATTTTATGTTCTGCTCTGCTCTGCTCTGCTCTGCTCTGCTCTGCTCTGTTCGGTTGTCAGACCCTCATCATCCCCCTCCTCCCCTCCTCCCCCCCCCCCTGAACATTCCATTGTCTGGGGTCGGTCGTTTCATCACGGGTGAGTTTCGCTTGAATGTGGCCAAAGCCTCGTTTGAGTTCAACCAGCAACATCATTTGTGTCGCGCTGTTGCAAAACTGCAAGCCGCGCCGCCTGCTATTCGACTTGCGCATCCCGCACCTCTCACCACAGTAGTAGTCCACAGCTTCAGGGAAAAGTTTTCCAATTCCGCCCGCCAGTGTGGTCAGTCCCGAGAGTTCGAGCGTGACTGTTGGGATCAGCGCGAAAACCAGCCTATTCGTTCCATGTAACGTTCGGAACACACCGCGTCCTCAACTTTTTGTTGAGACTGCTGTGCTTGCACGAGTCTGGAGGGACCTGCGGTGATTCCAATTGAGCGTTCTTTTTCGTCAAAGCCAAAGCCAGCTCCTCGATGTGTTGTCGTTCGTACAGCTTGGATGGCGAGAGACCTTTGATCGGAGCAAAGCTTGCTCAGCGTCTCGCGCAGAAGTAGATTTCGTTCCGTCGTGGCTGAACGCATATGGGAGATGTCTCTTCTGAAGTTGTACTCAAGTCCAAGACCGTGCTTGCTGGCTGACCAGTGCCCAAGATTTCTTTTGACCAGAAGGATGGCAGTATACACAAGCGTGTTGAAAACAGCATCCGAATATTCTGTTGGCTCCATGAGTTGAATATGGGATGAATGTTCCATCTTCGTAAAACATCGGAAGAACATTCCCTATTCTCAATTAGCGAAGTCCACCTACAATGGAAGACAGGCCATACCAGTCGCTGGCTCATTCAAACCTGGCGAGGCACCACACAGTTGCTTCAGACAAGCTTGAATTGTCAAGGGATGTTGTCCAAACGAAAAGAAAAGTAGAATTCGCGAATCGTGGAAAATAATCAGGAGTACGTACAATTCCCCATTGGAGGAATGCGGATAGTGTCCTCCTTGACCCACATCAAGTGCTAGGGAGAGTAGTGTATGCTTGATTTGACATCAAGTTATGGCATCGCGAATGCTCATATCGCTGCATCGTCGTGGTATTTGTCTTTTGAATTATTTTTGGTGTTATTTCGTAGTTCTACTTGGTTGATTTACGTATGTGACAGCAGGGAAAAGGGTACTGGCAGTGGATCTAAGCCAACCTTTATATCGTTGTTGGTGAGTACTGAGCAGCGGTGCTGGAATCTTGATCGATCATCTCTGGGTTGTTTACAGGAAATGACAATATTAACCAGTCAGACAAGTCCTTGCAGTGTCCCATTCTCGCCTTATCAGATGGATCATATTGATGTCGTAGCAGTCAATGTACGTACAGAAGTCAAGTCCGCCATCATTGAATTCTCACCCAAACGGAAGAACACATACTTTTCTGGCGAGAGTGAGGCCTTAAGCCAGCTTCCTGAAACACTCCTGTATAATGGAGAGAACTGCTTGCAATGAAAATGGTGATGGCATCTCCTGAAGTCATCATCATATGATGATGGTCACATGATACGAAGACATCCTCCGCTCATTTTTGCAGAGTAGCACTCAGCATATTCCTGATAGCTGACCACATATGCTTGCTTGATAAATGCTCATTACTTCTGCCCTCATTTCCCCGAGGCTACATTTGGGAGTAAGACGACAAGAAAACTGGGTCGTCATATTGTGGCGGGTACTGCCAAGGCCAGCGCGTCAAAGCACCAGAAAGGGTGCATTTCGACTTCAAGCTTCAGCTTCATCATCCTCTTATTCGATGATTATACTATTGGCTAATCGTCCCTCCGAGGCGACCCCAAATAGGGTTCATAACCCCTAATGGTTTCTTAAACCCGAGTCGCGCTCTGAGATATGCAAGAGGGGCGTCATTTCGTACATTTACATCGCACGCCGAGAACTAAAAGCTGCTGGCTTAGAAATCGATTTCGGCGCCCTGCAGACGACCACCATCTTTCGCAATAAAGTATCATCTCACTTTCCAAGACGCTCGTGCTTTAGAAATCAAATGTCAAAATTCCGGAATATAAAATTGAATCCAGTTCCAGTCCCCAAGGACTTTCCATCATAAACATTAACTCAGCTTCCCTATATTCCTACCTAAGATGGCTCCATCAAACAAAGGGCTCCTCAAGATCGCTCAAGGCAAAAGTCGATTAGCGGATATTCCCATCCCAGATGTACCGGATGATTCTATCTTGGTCAAGACAGTAGCTGTGGCTATAAATCCTACTGATTGGCAAACTCTTGACGAAGCTCCAACCCCGGCCTTTACACATTCGCTTCTCGGTGTCGATGCAGCTGGTATCGTCGTCGAAGTAGGGAAGAGTGTCATCAAGAATATCAAGAAAGGAGACAGAGTTGCTGGATTCTCTCATGGAGGTGTTACTCCCTCCCACGAGATTGAACTCTGTACATCCATGCTCAGTGATAAATACTAATCGAGATACAGCCAACGACCGCAACCCAGTCACAGGCACATTCGCCAATTACATCCTCATGAAAGGCGATCTCACGCTTCGCATTCCTCCTAACATGTCGTTCGAAGATGCAGCCACTACACCTTGTGGTCTCGTAACCGTTGGATTGGGCTTCTATCGACACTTAGAGCTCCCGTTCTTGACTTATCCCGTGGAATCAAAGACTGCTGGCCCGTTTATTTTGATTTATGGCGGATCCTCAGCCACAGGCTCGCTTGCGATTCAGTTCGCGAAATTGTATGTTGAAGAATGTTTGCTTTGAACTATTACTTGATATGAGCTTTTGGCTAATGGTGAGATGTAGATCTGGTCTTACAGTCATCACCACTGCATCTCCACGAAACTTTGATTTTGTGAAAAGCCTCGGTGCTGATCACGTCTTTGACTACGTCGGTCCCCTCACAGCCTCCAAATCAGTTCTCGACTTGCTAACCCAGCTACAGCACAACCCAGAAGTCGGCGCCAAAATCAACTCCCTAACAGCTAATACTCTCCACCTCGTCTTTGACACCATCGCCATCCCCTCCTCATCCACCATCTCCGCACAAGCCCTCTCCACCTCCCCGACCGGCAAACTCCTCTATGTGACCCTGCTCTCCGTCCCTATGTCTCGTCCTGAAGTTGAAAACATCTTCTTTCTTGGTTACACAGCCTCTGGTGAGGAGTTTGACATGGAAGGTGAGGTGTGGCCTGCTTCAAAAGAGGACAATTTGCTGGCGAGGAAGTTCGTCGGGCTTTGTGATAAGCTGTTGAGGGAGGGAAGGATTAAGACGCATCCGGTTAGCAAAAGGGACGGCGGACTGGATGGTATTCTTGGAGGTATGATGGAGGTCAGTATTACCAATATGCCCTTTCGTTGTCGCACTTGAAGCTGGAGGTTAAGTCTCATGGGGTGATACTGGGGTTGGCATCATCCCTGGGCGTGAATTGGAAATATATCGGGATAAAGCTGTGCTGACATATCTTTCAAATAGATGAAGGAAGGTAAAATCAGTGGCCAGAAGCTGGTCTACAGGATCAGTGATGACGAGTAAATGAATTGACTAGGTCTTGTTGGTGGTTGCAGGTACCCAGGCCTGATCCTGTGGTTTCAAAATCAGGACACACAAACGTTTCCCATCCTTGACTTTATTTTCAGAAATCAAAGCCACGAATCAACCGAGTCTCATTGCCATACTTCCAATCTGCCTAGATGGACACCAAATCGTGCTATGGTCTTCGCTGTTGGTATCATCGTCCAACAATTACATGTCAACAAAACTTGCATATACTAGCGATTGATTGTACCAAATCTCAATGCAATGTATCGTGGTCCTTATCTGCGGTCAAAGGAATTTTATCCATGGATCGGCCGGGTCGGATTGTACGAAGGAACACACATTCATTGCATCGACTCGTAATAGAATCCTTCTTCCCTCGCCAAGAAAGAAAGAACATCGCTTACGGTGTTGCCATGCCCATACCACGAAACGACCAAACTGCCGTTGAAATATGCTTTCTGACTACAAACAGACCTGCAGTTTCCTAATCACATCAGAAAAGTAACAGAATCCCTCCAGAACATGAGATAATCCTCAATCTATCCATCCATTCATTCACTGCATCCAACACCCCAGTCGCAAGCCGAGCCTCATAATCCACGTCTCCTTCTCGGCAAGCATGCAATGCAGGTCAGGTAAGCTTATACACCAACATCCAATTACCAAGAAATCTACCTACCTCCCAACCTAATAATAAGCTGACCGTAAATAACCTCCAGCCAGATATCTGTCCATGTCCACAAGAACGAACACGCCCCGCGGCTAGCGGCTAATCTACCCACCTAGCTATTATTATGAATCATAGAATCTGGGTAATATCCGCGTCGCTCGAAACACCCAGTAATGAGACCCAGGAGATGATTTTCTTGGCTGCTTATGAATCACTTTGGCCATAAGTCTTTGCTGAGCTCTGTGCAGCGGGAGGAAGGGAAGAACACTATATCTTCGTCAGCTTACGGTGGGAGAAATTGTGTTTGGCGGGCCCTAATATTGATAATTTTGGGAAAGTATAGTGAGAGTTAATTTAAGTATGTTCTTGATGAAGGCTGTCGTAGTGATTCTTGCAACGATGGAAGGATGACATGGAGATTGTATTTTGAGGGAGGCAGTGGAGGATGCGTGGCTGGGCCGGGCCTCTTTGTTGTATTGTTTACTTGTTCGCTTGCCTCTGTTATTTCTGGAGACACATGACGGATGATGAAGCTGCCGATAGAGGATCGTGCGATAGTTTCTTGACTCGGCTTTGGAGGTGATAGTATATAAATGATGGGTTCGTCCCGTTGAAGAGCCATTCAGTTCATCATCAGCACTTCAAACGATAAAACAGACACTACAACACCTCACTCAATCACTTCTCCATCAAAACACTTTCCTCAATTCCTCTCAACTCACAACAAAAACAAGTAATCAACTCACCAAATCACCAAAAATGCAATTCTCCACTCTCACCATCGCCTTCTTCGCCCTCCTCCCAGCTCTCACCCTCGGCGCACCAGCCGCCTCCCCAGAACCCATTGCCATCGCCGAACCAGAGGCTGCAATCGAAGCCCGCGCCAACACCGTCCGAGTCCAACTCAACGGCCTCTCTGAGCTCGCCGTCCAGCGCGAAGTAGCAACCAACAACGCCATCACGCTCATCTCGGGCCAATTCACTGATGGCTTCATTGCCAACTTGAACGGTCAGAATGGAGTCACTTGTCAGGCTTATTCTGACAAAGCTGCTACCAAGAAAGTTGGTGGCAGATTTGGAAAGGGTGGTGTCAAGTTCAATGGAGGCAAGGCTGTTACTGTTGCGGCTGTTAAGTGCTCCAAGTAGCTGGAATTGCAACTGGGCAGAGCTTGAAAGGGGGTGAAATTGCGGACGTTGCTTTGTGTTTTTGATTTTGTCTTTAGAATTTGTTGGCATTGCGGGCTAGCATAGCATTTTGTTGGTGGACAGCATTGGGACGGGAGGGCGGACTGGTACTGCATTGGGCTGCGTTGCATTTTCACATTCTTTCAATAAATAGACAGCATTGATTGCGACCACCTTTATTCTCCTCTGAAGTGCCATTGGCAACTATGTTTTAAAGTAGAAAGCTAAGGGTCGCTGTCTTCAGATTTCCAATGCCACAGTGTGGCCTGGTACCCGGAGAAGGAGGCAGCAGTATCTAATTGCAAGGGCTTAACCGGAACTGTTAGGCTGCATGTGCAAAAAGATGAATATGTAATCCTTGTAGTGCCATCAAACGTTCAAAAGTACTGGCCCTTGCTGAGGGATGCTGCCGGGGACAAAATGTGGAACCGAAAAATGTTTGTACGAAGAAGATGCTACCCAAAATGTAACGAGCCAGCTCCCGCTTTTCCACATATTGAGATAGAACGAATTTCCGTCACATCACTATACAGTTTCTCTAAAACTTCAAACATAAATCAGCCAGAACTGTAGTGGCGTCAACTCCATATACTCACATCCGCGCCAGTACAAACTAGAACCTCGGTCCAAGAACGCTATTAGCACCTACTGTCCAGGTTCCACCAGGCCCTTGGAGCAAATATGCTTGTGATATTTCCAATCAGCCTTCTGGTGATCCCGTCCGCAATACCGCTGGATCTTGCAAGAGGCGCAAACCGTCAAGCCAGTCGCGCCCTTCACACCACAAGAGGCCACGCCACATACCAAAGCCTCCTCCTGAAACTTCCGCATCATCGTGATCATCTCCGGATCCATGCCATTGATCTGCCCCACCATGCGGTCACACACGTTCCTGATAGTCTTGACATGACTATTCTTATATTCCTTCTTCCATTCCTTCAACTTAGGGATTATTTCCTTGATCCGTGGGTGCAAAGATGGCATCTCAGCCTGGTAAAGAAGCATAGTCGATAGGAATTGAAGGACGCTGCCGAAATCTTCTGCGAATCCGGCGGGGGGGAATGAGCCAAGAGCAGGTCTGACGACATCTCGCATGCCATCGTGGAAGTCAGGAGAGATGATCTTCTCGATCAGGTCGTTAGTGAGGGTGGGGTGTTGGGCGATACGCTTGCAGACGTCGGGATTGCTGGTGAGATAGTTGAGGAGTAGGAGAGCATTCGAGAGGTAGCTAAAGGCTAGACATTACCATTTTTCCGAACTGCAATTGCTCGATAAACTCACTATTGAGGAGAAGACTTGTCTTTGAGACATGGCTCGTCGCTGACTTGATAGGCAATTAAAGCATCGATATATTGAGAAGCAATCTGAGAAACCTGGTGGTTCTGTGCTGACATAGGTTGGTGCTGAAGGGCACCGACGATATTGCCAAGTGGGACTGGGATTCCTGGAGCCAATTCTGGGTAATTAAGGGTGACAAAACCGATAGAATAGAGGTCCAAGCCATTGGGGAAGTTCGGTGGCGCCATGATTGCGATGTTGTTGATTGAAGACTGTGAAGTTGAAGTATCCGAATTATGAAAACCTGCGATTATTTAGGAGGACGCGAGAACAACACGAGGTGTCGTGTCAAAGAGGGGAAATTGACACGCTAACCTTCGCTTAATCTGACCCTAGTTTGTTGTTTTCAGGGGGTGGCTTTCAGGGGTTCAGGAGGGTTTCCAATAGTGTTGAATAAGCAAATAGCCCAGTGACTGCACACGTTATCATTCTCAAGCATCAATCATTACTTTTTGTCATTACTAAAGTTCCAGCGTATCCGCATTATTCCCATATAGTGAATGAGCTGGCATGTCTTCCAATACATCGATCTCTAGTCGCACATAGATGCAGCTAGCAGCACCAAATCCTCCTAATACTGTAGTCTAGGCTTCGGCGTATCCTCCAGCACGACCACTAGTAACGTCTGCATGTACAGTCACTTTTCCATAGCTGGGCAGCTCGGTGATGTCTCCACCCGTGGTGACCAGCTCCTCCTGTACTCTGACGCTCAAGCTAGGTACATGTTCTACTGGGACGACAGTTCCATCAAACTACACGACAGTTAGCATACCAATCTCCGGAGCTTCTCATCGAGAAGTTGATCACCTTTTGGACTCTCCATTGCAGAGCCCTTCTCAAGAACTTTCTCACACCGTGAGCATCATTCGCGTTTCTGCCCAGCTGAGCCAATCCTTCCACCAAACTGACTTCAGAGTATGCGATGACTTCAGGATACGGTTCGCCGCCAAAATGTGGAGGTGGAAACACTGTGAATGATCCAACACAACTCGAGGACACAGGCCAGTCGTTAGGGTCCTCTGGGACTGTGTCTAGAAATACCCGGATGATGAAGCGCTCGCCGCGGAGATCGAACTTTGATACCCTAACTCCAACTGACCATTCGGTCACTTGCTTCTTTGGGACTTGTTTTGTCGATTCCATCTCTGTTCTAGATTTGATACGAGCTCCAGTCGGACCGTAAAGCCTATTGATGGCAGCGGTAACGTTGGCCTTCAATTGTGCTGGTGATTGACTCCAGTCCTGGATCTCAGGGTATGTGTAGCCAAAAGTGCTCGTCAGACGGGCTGATGTGGACGTAAAATAAGGTCCAGCACCTGTTGGAGCAAATGGCGCCAGGGGGGTGGTGAGTGTATCCAGTGTATTTGGCGTCAGTGCATACGTGCCGAATTGGTCGATCTGTGGAGTCACGTAGGTGTTAGGATTGATTGCTTGGTAGAGAGCGAATAGTCTGTCCACATTGGCATGATGGAGCCAGCTAGAGACTACGTTTAGCATGATAGCATTGAGATTCGAATGCTTGTTGATATCAATCATTAACGACTTACAAGATAGGATCGAAAGCAGAATAGCTCAAGATCGACATATGACCACCTGTCAGTCCAATACAGCCATGTACTTGATTATGAACCGCCTCAATGGAAGTACCCTGTGTTGCAGTAGTTCCAAACTCATTGAATGTAGTAGGCTTGACCAAAGCATAGTACTTCAACAGAAGAGTCAGCTCGGACAACTGCGACAATCCATGGACATGGTCTCTGCTTCAGGACTGGAGGAACTAAATCGTACTTACAGTGCTGCCCTTGAGATTACTATTCAGCAATGCGTTGTTTGCACGATTAGGATCAGACGGTGAATTAAGGTAGTCTGGAGCACCTCGCACTGTGTATGGGTATTTCGCCAACCACGCATCTCCAACTACGCCACTATCGGAGGGGAAGTAGGTCGGGTCGAGGGGGAAATTTTGGAAATTATACCGATATAATGGATTTCTGACACTCTGAACTCCTGAGCCTGTCGTAATGGTGATTGTAGGCTGGTTGACGACAGCTGGCATAGTCGGGATGGCCGCCCAGTCCCAGTACGGAATACGGAAATTGTTCGCAGCGGTCTGTTGACAATGTTCTTGGTTAACAAGCTGACTACAAGATTTGGAAGAGAGAAGTACTTGGTAGGTGGCTTGCAGAGCTGGTGGGTATGTTTTGACAAGATCTTGGACAGTGGCACCTATTAATTGCTGCAGAACTGTCAGTCTTTGTCCATTAATGGTGAGAATGAATCGCGTACCTCGTACAAAGCTAGGTAAGGTCGATGCCATGGCAAAAAGAGAACAGAATCTGATTTTAGTCAGTCCCATTTCCGTCGAATTGACGAACCTCCACTGAATTAGTGAATTTGGAACTCACTATGGGTACAGTAACCGGTTGTTGGTGCTCCTGGAGCCTGGGCAGCGTCACCCCAAGGGTAATATGGTCCTGTCCAATGTTAGTCTTGTTATTCAAAGGACACCATTTCTCCAAAGACATCCGGCAGTGTAAGAGAGGATAGTGCTGTACTTACGTCCGTGGATACCAGCAATCTGGAAATAAGAGAGGAAGAAGTCTTCTGACTTATCCTGGAGAGCATTGAGACCTTGTATATATAGAGACCTGTAAATGAAAGCATTAACAGCTGCTGGCACGGTGATTGCGTTTTAAGGTTCCTCGAAATATACTATCTCGCGACCCCAGTTGAAATCAAAGCAATGGTGAAGAGATCTTGTGCACGTAAACACAGAGGAGCATCCACGAGGTGCTGGAGCGGGCAATATCTCACCATGATGGGACGTCCTTCTGAAGGTCAAGGATATTGCGTCGAAATGGTCGTGGGGAGCCTGTTTGTCTCTTGGTACCAGTATGCGTACCATCAACGGCATATGTGGTGGGAATTGCCACTGCGAAACATGACGCAACCAAGGTCAGGATGACAACGAAATGACGAAACATCTTGAAGGTGTCGGAGCAGCTGAGCTTTCAAGGGGTGTTGGGCGTCGTCTATACCTTGATTCCGAACGACTGTGGAGCTGGAGTTGTCGTTTTGGTGTGTCAGGATGTCATCAAACATAAGGAAGATAATTTTTTGCTCTAGTGTGGGTCTCGCTTCCTTTATTTTGACTGTCGTTGAGGGAAACTTCACAACATTCAGCCTTGCAACCGAGGCGACGCCGCCTTATAAAACATGGCGTCTGACATCCTGGATGCAAAGTGGCAGGCAAAGGATTGAAGGATCATGCAAGAGCCACGAGGTTTTTTGTACCCTCATGTAACGATGCGGTGCCGCCGACTTGACAACAGCTTATCCTCCTTACAATCCATATTTGTTTCTTCTCTCCCCTACGTCATATCTCCACCTACATCCATAATTTTCAGACAGATCTTTCCCAGATCATTAACCACAATCGTACCTTCCAGCGCTCGAACGGGCAGCAACGAATGCTTCCAATGTTTCCCAATCCCGCGTTGGTTGCGTTCCATCGTTTGCTGTACCACAGCCTCCAGGGCAACCGGGCCGCATAGCACAACGTGTCCGTGTCGTTCTTATCAGTAGCACGTGTCAGAACCAATACACCGCAAGTATAGTCGATCACATGGATCTCATGCAGAGCAATCCTTGATTACTCTATCGAAGAGGCAACAATCGGAAGTTTAGCACCAGACCGGTTACGTGCATATACGAAGGACTTTCCAATACCCATGATCCGGATTGGTACGACTGATAACAAACGGCTTTGGTGGGAAGCTGGATTTCCCGCGGCCTTTTGGAGCGGTGTGGGTAAACAGTGTGTGGGACGGTTGCAAACGTGGTTAATGGTAGCCAGATATTTGCATCATGGAGATGACACCGGAGTGTTATCAGGCACTTTGATAGGAACTGATTTACTGTAAGCCATGCGGGGTTCTGTTACACAAGAATGATTTCTCAAGCTGACCAACGATATGGGTTATTCTACTTCATGCCGTGCGTTTTCGTCCGAAGATGAGACGAGGGTAGGCAATGCTGTCTGTATAGCCTAGAATTGCAATCATCTCTATCGACATCCGTATGTTCCACCTGTTTTTTTATTTTGTTCTTTGCCATACCAGGTCGGGCCGATCCTAACAATCGTCAGTCATTCCACAGACTGCTTGCTCTTCTCCTTGATCTCCAGGAAAGACCTCATACATAGCCCTAGGTGTAGCTTCCAAACCTCTCAGTCGTTCTACCAACGACCGGAGTCGAGTCCAAATCAAAGCGCAACAAGAAGTTCAGGGCAGGTTCTCAAAAGTACCGTGCCGGATGCAACGCAGCTGTTTCAATATGCTGAAAGCCGTGAGGGATAGTACTAAAGAGAACCCCTCAAAGCAGACATGTAGGATACTGAGCTTCCACCCCAGACCAAGCGCGTGACACAGCTGGCCGAAATCAAGAGCATCATTTGCGATTCCAAGATCCTGGTTGTCACAGGACCATGCCCTGCAGCGAATGAGAAGCGTTGACCTAAAAAGGGTTCATTATCACTTACCGAAGATCGCTCGATGAATCTATGTGCATGCTGAGTAGGATGAAGGCACCAAGCACGATTCCAAATACAACTCCACTGACAACATTGTAGAGTAAGCCATGAATATTGGGTGGCTGTATCGAGCATCAGATTAGTGAAGACAGAGCGATATTCAATTGGAAAACTTACCTTTTTGGACAAGCAGCAAAAGAGGACTAAGAAGTAAAAATTGATTAGAATGTTTGCCCCTGCTACACTGGCGAAGACAGTCCACGGCAGAGCTGACATATGCACTGATCTCTGAACGGACGACAGTGGGCGACCTGGCTTATTTTGTGCAAATCGAAAAGCCTCGACGGAGCTCAAGATCAAATACAGCGACAAAAATGCATTGAGGACTGCAAAAAGTCGAAGAATGAAGTGACTACTCTGGACTATACTTAAAAGCTTGTCGTTGGTCATCTGTCTCTCAGCTTTGGAATTGATGGCTTCTACACCGATACTGTTCTTTGGGCATACAGCTGGAAGTTCTTCCTGAGTGCCAGAACTTTTCTCTGAATCCCCTGGATCATTCTGACGATATTTCCAAATGCGGTTCCCGATATTTTCGGGATAATTCAAACTTCCAGAGGGATCGATATGGGGGTATCCTTCTATAACATCAGTGCCCCAATCTGGTATTCAGTACTTGTTACGGGCATAATAACTCACTTATTGCACCTGACATGTTTACGGCGTATGGCTTTTGGATATATGCGGAGTCCGGACAAGTTCCTCGTGCGGAGCTGCTGTATTACTGGAAAGCGAGAAAAGACTTGATAGCTCGGTAATCGCTAAGCACTCAAAGAGGTGAGTGTTCTGGGACTCTTGGTCTCGAATTTCGTTATGGAATAGTGCTTTGAGCCGGTTATGCTTCAAAGTGAGAATCCTTCCGCAATATGGATCTGCGACACTGGATGACCCATGAATATAACTAAAACTACTTGTTTAGCAAACCAGAAACACTGCAAGTCCAGGGAAATACGCCGGTGGATTATGTTGTCTGTTGTTGGTAGAAGACAAAAGTCCGCAAAATAAATGTGTCCAAGCAAGCAAATCAACCATGTAGGGAGGAGCGATCAGCACTAGATTTCAGTTCCATTTGATGTTTGCAGAATCAGCGATGAACAATAATACCAATTGGTAAGAACGATCTTGCACGCTAACCCACGAATTGACGCACTGCTTCAGTAACGACAAAATTCAAAGGGCCAGAACCCTCCATGGAGCCGCAATATGCCAAACACCATCATGTACTCTCAAAACCTGCTCAGTTCAGCAACTGTCTGAGTGAACAATAACATTGAATCCCTTCTAGAGAAATGTTAGCTTCCAATGCTGAAAAGAGCATCAGAAGTGCATTACAATGATGAATCTCGAGGATTTTGCGTTAAGAAAATGAGAGGAAGGAAGGAAGGAAGGAAAAGAATACAGACCATTCCAGAGGCTTGCTCGCTAACAATATAGCGCAATCATTGCAACTTCCTGCAACTAGCATTAATAATCTCTTGAGCATATGTACCAATGGCGCCTCACAGCGGGCCGACCTCGAAGAGGTATTCCAGCAGTCCTGGTAGCACACATTCAGAATATAGTTCAGGGATTCAAGATCGTCCAAAATAGTGAGGCTTACCCGGGAGTAGAGGAAGGGAAAGCAAATCTAGCCTTGCATTTTCTAGCCAGCTGGCAGGAAGCGAGCCAGTTCCAGATCACACTTCAACAATCCCTATGTCCCCCGAATTTTCAACAACTTTGAGGTCAGATCTGACATATCAAGAAAATGGATATTTCCTCTTGGAAGCGAAAGCCTCTGAAAGTATCATACTACGCAGTCTCTTCTTAAAATTTCTCCACATACGGCCTCAGATCTAGCTCCTGTGTCCACGCGCTTCGATGCTGCGTATGCAAATTCCCTGTTTCGCGAAGTTGTCAGTAAAAGCCATAGGTTTCATTGCTAAGAAGTCCAAATCATTTGGGAAAGAAATCTAGGAGACCTCCAAAACCTACAATAATTCTCTGCAATAGCATCACTATTGATTTTCCCATCCGGCTTCCCATCATTGACCTGAAAATTCTTACTCGACGGAATATCCACCACCCCATCAAAGATCACATGCGCCACATGCACACCTTGTGGCCCGAATTCCCTTGCCAAAGTCTGCCCAATAGCTCTCATGGCGAACTTTCCTGTTGCAAAAGCTGCGAAGTTGGCGCTTGCTTTCAGTGATGCGGTTGCGCCTGTGAGGATCAGCGTAGGTGAGTGCTCGGGCTTGCTTGCTACTGTTTGGAGTAAGAGTGGCATCGCTTGTTGGGCGAAATTAAAGAGTCTGTATGTAGTCCGTGAGCTAAATAGTTCATAAATCAAGATCCTCAACTCCAGAATAGTAATTACCCCAAGCCATTGGCATTATACCCCGCAGCAAACTCCTCAGCCGACAACTCCAGAAACGGTTTTCGAACTAGTTTACCGCCAACATTGTACACAGCAGCAGCGAGTTTCGCATCACCAATGGCATTCTTGATCTTGGCGAATGTGTCGGTCATAGCTGTGGAGGAGCTGGTGTCGGCTGAGAAGCCGTGAGCAGAACCACCTGACTTATTGATCTCCTCCACGATGGACTCGTAGCTAGATGGGGATCGAGAGAGAAGAACGACAGGATATGTCTTAGCGAATTTGAGAGCTACAGAGCGACCTAGATTTATTCATGAGTATGCCGTAAAATGACGAGGATGAAAGGAGACTGACCTGTGCCTGCTCCTACGCCGGCAATGATAGCATAATATTTGCTGCTCGCCATGCTGATTTATTTGACTGGTCACTGATTGTCCAGATTGAGTTGAGGACTTTGTCTCTTGATAAATGCTGAATTTGAAATACATCCAGACACTGAAACGGTGCAGATAGGAATGTAGAAGGCATCACCAACGTCACGTTATGCCGATTACTAATCAATGCACGTCATACACCAGATACAAGTCAGACGAAGTTAAGTTATACTAATTTTAAAGTTATTTAAATAAGATTTAAATCATGAATGTAAAGACTCGCCTATAGACCTTGAAAGTTAAATGTGGTATTTGGATATTCTGGATATTAAGCGTTTCTCTTGCTGTGAAAGTGACTTGAAAGCAAAGTCCACTAATCATTGTTGCGGGCTTCAGAGAACTGATCAGAAGCATTTGAAGAACTTTCGATGCCTCGACAAGAAGTCGATTCAAATGTTCCTTCTGATATGGCAGAGGTGGCTCCACCAGACACTATCGTCTCGAAACTGTTCAAATTGACGGTATCAGCCCATCATCCGAGGTTTGATGAGCTTCCTTCTTCAGCCCATGTTCCAAGGATCAACAACCTCAGACAAAGTTGCTTGCAGCAGTAACAGTCTTGCCCTCTGCAGTTGGCACATTCTTGGTAAATACCACCTTCCCATTCTTCGCCGTAACCCTGACCTGCACCGTCGCACTCCCCGTTCCACTCGCCAACAACCAATAATTATACGTCTGCCTCACGCAGCTCTTCCACGTCTTGCCCTGATCAGCACTAACCTCGAGCTTCGTGATAGCCTGGTTGGCATTGTACACTTGGATGGCGAACCACCATTGTGAGCTGCCGGTTTTCGTCCGGAGTTTGAAGGGTGTGGTGATCGGGCAGGTGATGTAGTCCCATTTGATGGGGATTTCACCGACGGATGGGACAGCGAGGGACGAGAATGCCGTGGGGAAGAGATCGAACGTTTTACCTGCACAGCCGCCGGGACATTCGTCGACGATCTGTTCGTTATCATTGTCAGCTATTTGTATTCTGTTTGCCATAACGTCCTGATCAAGAACCACTTGAAGCGAGGAGACGTTGGAAACATACCATGGCAGTAATCTTCTTCCCACTAGCATTAGTGATAGACACGCAAGCACCACATTGAGCAGCCGTATTCCAGAGATTCAGACCCAAGGCCGTCCTATACACACCCGTCGGGTACGTATACCCATCGAACGAGCAAGCTCCAACAGTACCATCATACCAAGTTGCAATTCCAGACGTAGCTCGCTCAGCTAGGACAGAGCCGTAAGCATAGGGGAGAGCAGTAGCTGCCACGATAAGTGAAGATAAGAAATGCATCTTGAACTAGTGAAGAACGAAGAAACGACTGTGAGAGAACGACTGTAGGGTGGAGAGCGAGAAAAGATATCAATAAACTGGGATCAAGCTGGCTCAAGTACTTTCTCCATCTCTCACGATCTTACACCAACATTTCCCCAATGGATATCATCTCAGAGTCCAGACTCGCATCCTCAACCACAGCATCTCATTCTTTCTTCAGATAGAGTGCTTTCATCCAAACCCTCGGCTTCCGACTACTACTTAGATTGCGAATCCCCGTACCCTTGACGGTTGTTCCCCGGGAGTTGACATATTCAGGGGCTCGCTTCGGAAATTAAGCATATCCAGGAACCTGGGTGATCCGTGGGCGATGTAAATGAACGAATCAAGGGCAGCTGGGTTTTGGTCTCGGCTTGAGCGGGAGGTGCGACTTGTTTGGGAGAGTTTTTAAGCCTCACTTTATTTCTGCCACCGCGAGATAGAGGCAGATGTTGAATGAGGTTGAGAATCGGCAAACGTGATCCTGGATAAAACGTGACCCCCCCTGACCTTGATCTCACATACCAGTAGCACCTTTTGGTGCAGAGGAATATGACCGAGGGGATATCATTGATGATGTGTTTGTATATCGCTATAAATCGGTACGTCTATCATATAATCCCAAAAGCACATTCCCAATCGGTATCCCGCATGCCATGCATTCGCTTTCTATCTCGCTTCAAATGTTCAAAGGACTCATAAACATCATCCAAACCATCCAACAAACATTATCAAAAGCCCTCCTCTCTAGGCCGCGCGCCATAGCTTCCTGATGGCGCAGAGAAGGCTTCATAGCCCCCGGCACTTCCGCTGCTCGAGCTAACACTCGTGCTTGGACTGGCAAGCCCACTCTTCATATTCAGTCCAGTATCCGTATCAACATCCCTGTCGGCATAACTGCCCACACTACCATCGCCTCTATCTCTTGCGGCGCCAATTCCAAAGCCGCCTCCATTAGTGCTATAACCGTAGCCGTAGCCCTCAGCGATACTCCTCTGCCTTTGCGTACCACCAAGATTCTCGCTCTCACTACCCACACGACTCAATGCTGGTTTCTCAGGTAGAGACTTCAGAAGGCCTGTGGAGGTATCCAGCATTCCCATAGCGAACTCCGTTAACTTTGCATTCCCACCACCTTCGGCTCCGCCACCCTTTGAAGATACGCCGAGTGTCCAGCGGTACTCGCCTAGCCTCCTTCTATACCACTCTGCTTCCTCTCTTCCTGGTGCTGTGGCCCAGAGTAAGGAGCCAAAGGTTCCTATCAATGCGAAATTGGTCTTGGAAGCGAAGTACCAGAATGAGCGGAGGTGAGTGGAATTGAGGCGGTTGACGAAGTCCATGGCGGATATGAGACGGGTCTTGGCTGCGCTACGGCAGATGTGAACAATGTAGGGGTCAAGAGCTGGCTTGGTATTTGGTGAAGACGGGGAAGATGGGTTAGTGCCTGTTGAGGATAGAGATCTGATGATACGACGATGGAGGGTTATTTCTGTGGCAAAGTAGGCGAGGTGGAGGAATCCAGTCGAGCAAAGCTTACTACTGTTCGCGGTTGAGGATGAAGAATCCATGCGTAAGACTTGTGGGAGGGCCGCAAACCACTCTTTCAGTTTCAATTGAACTGGCTTGGCTAGTTGGAGCACGAGATGTGTTCCTTGGGGTCCAGCATGAGTGACCGCTGCCATGGCCTGCAGTGTGTAGAACGTGTCGAGAACTTCGGCTAGAATTTGAGACAAAAGAATCATCTGGGTGAAAAGCAGACGACCATGCTCGTATTCAGCGCTCTCCTCGACGTCTGATTCGTCGAATTCGACATCCGGGAAGTCGTTTGGAGAAAGAGGTTGAACAGCCCAATTAGATGCAAATATATGAGATGGACGGCCGTGAACCAGTGACCCCCATTTGTCTTGCATATACAACGCCCACGCAAGACGCTTCCTCAATCCACGCTCCCATGGGGGTATCTTCCAATTAGAGCAATCTAAATGCAATCCCAACTCCTGACCAATGGCTACTAGTTGAGCCGTGGGTGCCCACTGATCTCCTTCAGGTCGCTGGGAAAGAAGTAAGCCGGCTTGTACTGTGGAGAGCTTCGGCCTGTACATTGCGTCTGCCAAGGTTACTCTCGCGAGCCTTTCAAGCTCCTCAATATCTGGCTTGGGGACATTTACGAGCTCTTCGCTGTGATCCCACCAGTTGATTGCCAAGATGTACACCGCGGCCAAAATGGGAGGAGAGAACTCGCGGTATGAGCGATTGTATTTCTCAAAGAACACAACTTTTTGGAGAATAGGAAAATTCGGGTGAATGATCCGGAAATATAATTCGAGAAGTGCCGGTCCGTGAGGTGCAACAATATTCTCAATTGCGTCTGCATCTTCAATTACATGCTCGTACCCTGGTGTATTGTAATCCGGAAGCATGAGAAAAGTGTCCACATCGCTGACTTTCCGCAAAGTACCCCTCGATAAAAGACTCTCATCTTGAGGATCGAACGGCGATAGGTCAATCAGTGATGGCTCGAAGTCGGTGGTAGGACCGATATATTGGCTGTAACGGTCGTTCTGTAGCCCCAGAGTTCGTTTTAAGAGTGTGGGGCCTCCAATATTGGCCATCTCCTCAACGAGCGAGTTTGTTGCACCGTTACTCGAGATACTTGACTCGGTTGGTCGTCTGCGTCTCTCGTCGGCTCTATCCGGCGATCTATAAGGGACGGGAATCAGCGGCTGCCATAGATTATATGTAGCGAGGGATACTGGGTTTAAAGTGGGCTGTGCTGCTACTCCAAAATCAACAGCTGCATAAAACTTGATTGCTTACCTTCTCTTGGCCGAAGACTCTTCTTTTCCTTCCGTGTTGAGTTTTCTTTTCCTCGGCTGCGGACTTTGCACGAAAGTGCAGTCCTGGGTGTGGAATTGGCACAGTACACAGCTTGTCTGCCCCTCGTTGATCACACATCTACTCTTCCTCCTCCGACACGCATCACATGGCCTATCCTTCCGACTTCGAATGTTTGTTCCTGCCTCGGATGCTGTACTGCTCATGCTGGCTGACAGATGAGTCCTACCGTTGGTGTGACTGTTTTTTTGGCTGTTGGGAGTTTCGATAGACTGTTCTGGGCGGGGCCTCCTCGCAGCTATAGCGATGGGCGCCGTCCGGGAGATAGCTATTGGTGCCGACATGGCGTAATGAGGCTCGATTGGAGTGCTGATCCGAACCAGGTACCGGAATTCTGTGCTGAGCCGGTGACCAACTCTGCTATTGGGGGTTGGGCCTGTAGGATGGGGGTCTGTAGCCCAGCTGCAGCTAGGAAGAACTGGATATGTGCTTCGAAGGCTCGGCAGTGTTCCCCTGTCCTCGGAGAAGGGCGAAGGCCTGTAATTGCTGTCCTTAGGGCAAACACGGACGGCGAGATACCTCAGCAGGTCTAGTGTTCCAAAGCGATGGACTACAAGGAGTAAGTCCAACGGGAGATAGAGCTCTGACTGGTCCTTGTACGGCGGGAGATGTTCCCTATCGTCGTTCCTCCCCACTTTCTCAGCAAATATCCAGGTCGGGCAGGCGGCAGAAGCTTATCTGTAGACAGACGAGGTCTACAGGAGGGATGTGTGGGATCAAAGGGCTGTGATGGGTTGAGTCTACAGATATCTTAGCAAGCGTAGAGATAAAAGATAAGGCAAGCCAGGAACCCAGGGCAGCCCGCAACAGGACTGGAGTCTGAGCGCCCAGACCAGTCAAGCCACTGTACCTTTTTATATCTGGCAGTTTTGATAGCAGTTTGTGGAGATGGTTGTCTGTTTTGCCTCGTTCGCTCATTCAGTGACTACTATCACTTTCCCAGGACCCAGCTAAAGATTGAAGGAGAATGAGATGATGGTTGGTTTTTGCCGTCATTGAGCTGGTATTAGATACAGCAGCAGCACGCCAGGGAAACCAGATGGCAAGACAGGGAAGAAGTCCGATGGTATATCACTCAGATCTGCAGAATGCACCGGGGCATCTGATCGGACCAGATCTTCTGGTGGTCTAAGGCCCTAGAAAGCCGTTGACGAGTTTCCTGATGAGGCGTTCGGAGGGTAGGGAGCATGCGTGGGGAAGGGAATGCTGGCAGCTGCGAGCTTCCTTCCGTGTGTTCGTTTTAGAAGAGTGACGAGAGCGAGAGAGAGAGAGAGAGAGAGAGAGCGATAAGCTTGCAGATGGGAGATAGCAGGCAGATGAGGTTGATACGATAGGATAGGACGAGCTAGGTATGATATCAAATAAAGAATAATCGATACACTAATTTGATACACTAGATCCACAGGGCGCGCCATTCCGAATGCTGTAATTTTACTCCAATCAAAATGGAAGGGATGCGTCCCCATACCTACTTAAATTTACCTTACCCTTACCGTCTGTACCTCGCATCTCCAGCATCCAGGACTCCAGGAGAGTCGTCTGCCGGTGATACAGCGTCAGCGGGGCCGGGGCCGGCTGTCTGGGGGCCTAGGGCCCTATCCAGTCCAGTAAAACACAGTGCTATCCTGGGACGACAGGCGACCACAAGGCTCCTTCAGCCTATCCCAGGCTGTGCTCGCCTGTCTTCGCCCCGCCTTGCTTTCTTACTTATCTCGCTTTACCAGTCTCCGGAGTTCCTCAGTACTGCATTATTGCCTCCGTGCTCCTGCTCCTGCTCCCTCGCTTCACCCGTTGGCTCGTGATTTTGACCTTCCCTCGTTTCCGTCAGCCTTTCCATGACACCAGCAAACCCTCACCGTGGCATTTCGGTACGTAATAAATGCCAGGCTCCCCGTCCTACTGGCCCCCTCTGTGCGACTTGGGTAAGGCTCTCTCCAGACCAGGCCGACCCAGTTTGCCCTTGCGAGCGGATTCGCACCACTCATCATCGCGTTCCTTATCGCGACCATGGTCTGCATCCGTCAGTATCTGGAAGGGCGGTCCATCAAACATCCGATTGTGTTCAACATCGTGCATGTCTGGGCTTGCTGGGCTGCGCCTAAAGTCAGGGTGCATGTGGGGTTGCAGATCGATTTCCCACGATAACTACGTATGTGGGAGGCCCTGCGCTCCCTGTAGTGCCCCTGTAGTGCCTTGGAATTGGTAACAGCTTCATTTGCAAGCGACCTGGTTGGCCAGGCGTGGATGAGGCTGGGGCAATGGCATGTGCTTCGTGCATGATCAGAGACAGGGCTAAAAGTGGGAGTTAGGTAATATCAGATTAGGAAAACCATTCTGTTTGGAAATTGTTTGTGTAAAAGCATCTCCGGATTTCTGGGAAGGGCAGGATGGCGGTGAAGGCCCCGCCAGAGGTCTTTGGAGATGGATAGGTACCTTAAATCTGAGAGGCTCGAGAGAGGGAAACGTGACACTGGTGATACTGCCCCGGAGTGAGATGTGGAATCGTATCTAGGCATGTCTTTGACTCTTTATTGGCTTATGTCGTGATCTTTGGGTATGTCTTGAGCATTCTAGAAAGAGCCTAGAAAACAGAACAAAAAGTCAATGCCAATCCAGCAGTTGGTGGCTGATAGACAGGCGGGCCCACGGACTTCGCCTCCGATTCGCTTGTCCCCCTGAATACTGGAGTATCTTGAAACTGAGAAATGACGGAAAGCTTCCAATAGAGTTAAAGAGGCCACTTAGTTGACAGTTACACGATTGCGTGCTGACAACCTTCTGGGCAGAAGCTCAGATCAGAGGGAAAAAATTGATATTCGAACCCTGCATTGCATGTGGCTTGCCATGGACGGAAGCTTAGCTCTCGCTAATCCAGGGGTAATTGGGGGCAGTGACAACATTCGCCAAAATCTTTGTTGACGTCTCCGAGGATAAAGGCAATACCTGAAAAAGAACGCGCCTGCTACATGAAAAAATCCCTAGCATATTCGAGTGTCACTACTATGGTCTCCAGAGATAATCCACCTCACTCTCTCCATCCAAATCATCAAACCACTCCTCCCATCCAGCAACCAACTTCAACAACTCAGCATCAAAGCCTGTCCCAGCCAAGACCGTTACTCCAAACGGCAAAGTAATCATCCTACCCTCCGCCACATCCTCAATCTCATACGTCCCACATGGAATCGAAACACCAACCAAGTCCAGCACATTCCCAAAATGCGCAAACGTACCCAGTCGTCCATTGATCGCAATCGGATCCTCGCCAACCTCTTCAATAGTAGGATGGAATGGTGTCGTAGGAACAATCATTAGTGTGATTTCTTCGACGCCTTCCTCGACATTCTCTCCCAATGTTAAGATGCTCTGGACTTTGCGTATATATTCTGCCTGTTTGTGAAAGTCTTGGAACACATCTACAGCCGTACTCTTTCTTGCTAGGACACCTTCAAAGACTTGGCGTGTGACTGGATGCAGCAGCTGTTTATTCTTCTCGAACCAACCATTAGGGAAGATAGTCATACGTTCTAGGACAAACGAACTGTTGTACAGAAGTTCGTTGGCGGCTTCGAAAGGTGTCCAATCTAAATTGACTAGTTTTCCGCCGTGTTTCTGGATCGCTGTCACTACCTGAGAGAACTGCTTGCGATAGACCGGACTGCATATATCAAGGGCACTGGTAGGTGGAATGCCGAAGCTAAATCGCAATTCGCGCGTTGTCTGCGGAGCTGAGCGTATTTGAGCGGGTAGTTTAGCAAAAAAGTCGCCCTTATCGAAACCCTTACACACAATCCATACTCTTTGGGCATCTGGGATGTTGGTAGTGAGGAAAGAGACGCAATCTTGATGTAAACAAGCAGGAGATACGCCTCGTGCTGAAACAGTTCCTTTGGTTGGCTTAAATCCGACTAAACCATTGAATAGAGCTGGCACGCGTATTGAGCCTGCCGTGTCGCTCCCTAGAGAGAAAGAGACAAGACCTTGGCTTACGGTCACTGCACTTCCACTGCTAGATCCACCAACGATATGTGCTTTGCTGAATGTAGAATGTAGAGTTCCGTATACGCTTCGACAGCCCGTCATGCCAGTGGCTAGTTGCTCCATGTTCGTCTTGCCAATGTAAAGGCCTCCAGCATCAATGCAATGCTGATAGACAGGAGCAGAGGTGGTTGGGGTAAAGGCAAGAGCAGGACATCCAGTTGTGGTAGGAATACCTGCGATGTTGATACTGTCTTTGACGCTGAATGGAACTCCCCATAGGGGCGGTCTGTCCTTTTCGTCTGGCCATCTCCTATAAAGCTCATTCGCAGCTTTCATTACCTCGCTAAGAGGTTGAAGGTAGATCCAAACAGATGGTTGAACAGATTTGTATGCATCGATTCGATCGTAGACCGCTTGCACGACATGTTGAGGCTTGATGCCTGCCTCGTAATCCAGTAGTAAACTCTCGATATTGAGACTCGAGTCCCAACGATCCATATCGGAGTCTTCCCAAGTCTTCAACATTCCCACTTCTTCGTAGATATTTGGTCTTCCATCTGGATCAATCCCGGGCAGAACCATTGATAATCCGTCTAAGGCCACGAAGCCTAGCCGTCGGTAAAGCGACGATGCTGCGATCGTGCTCTCAAGATATACTGGTAGACGGTCTTGTTTGGCTTTCTCGACACCCCAATTACTCAAAATAGTCCCAGCGCCGCGACCTTGATGATTCGGTACCGTGCCAACAAACGTCAGCCCTGAGCAGTGTCAGCGTGGCCATCCAAAGCTCTCCAAGTGCACGTGATGATGATGGAAGAATGTCGCCAGCCTTAAGACTTACAAAAGACAAGACTCACGGTAGCACTTCGCTTCCCAAATAATCCTGTGTTTCATAGCCTCCGCAAGGTCATGATACCGGTCAAGCCATTCATGTTGGCAATCATCTGGCCACGTGATGCCTTCATGCAACGCTGCCTTTCCCTCAGTTGGCAGATCCCACTTCGCGAAAGCGATAACCTGCTCGTTTACCTCAAGCTCTGCATCCTTTACCACTAAGATAGCTTTTGAGTCTTGAGAGTTCTGGATGGCATGGAGTGTTTCCTGGCTGAGGATGGACCGTAGGGCTTTGAGGCTCGCGGAAGTGGGGAATTGTGCATGTAAGAGAGGGTTACCATCGAATGCTTGAAGATGGATTGTTGCTATACGGTCGGCATCTAATGGCGAGGCTGGGAGAAGTTGCAGAACCATTCTTGAATTTCAATAGTGATGTTGATGATGGTTCAATATTGTCGTTGGATTGAGGGGTTTTGCCGAGAGGTATTAGCCGACTGGTAAGATCTTATCCAATTTCTCCACCGCAGTGATATCTGTTGTTTGGTTCTTTTATCAAGCCTCTGACATCAAATATCCTGTGTATTGAACAATCGCATAGATGACACAGCTCCGAAGAATCTGCAAGTACCAAATGATGAATATCTATCTCACATGATTATGATTGCATCTTGATATGCCTGTTGCAACGGGCAAAATTGCCCAGAAACTCTCTCAGTCAGCAGCAGTACTAAGCAGGAGCCTATTTCGTTTGCCATTGTCGAGGTATGCGGATATTGGAAGTCCAAGAAATGCAAACTCGTTTAGAGATCAGGTCGACAAAACAAGCCAGGATTAAACACTAGCTATGGAGAAAGTTCAAGGCGCTCACTGGCCTGGATTGTAATCTGGACGATTTCGTCGAAATTCAGGACCGGCGTTCATTGAACGTCAGGCCATGCATGGCCAGTTTCAAGGAGTCAACCTTCCATGCTCGCCTAAGCCACCTTTTCGGAATGCCTCCAGCTCCCAACACGCATCAACAACATTTTTCATCAATGGCCATTTCCCCAACTCAACACCAACTCGCAAACCGCCCTGAACGGCCGGAATCAGAAACACATCCGCAAACGTAGGCTCATTACCAACGCTATATCTTCCTTTTTCACCTCTGCTGAGAAACTCCTCATATACACCAAAGCCACGCTCATATACATATTTAGCCCACTTCTCGCCATCGCCTCTGAAGTCATCAATGATCTTCTGCCGGATACGAGAGTTCTGCGGCGGTTGAATATCACATGCTACCAGACTTGTGAGTTCTAGTACCCTTGCTCGTTGTGCCACTTGCGACGTTGGTGGTAGGAGAGGCGGAGAAGGAAAATTGGTTTCCAGGAAATCGAGAATGGCTGGGGACTGAGTGATCGCAAGTTTTTCAGGTGATGAGAAGTTATCAGAGGCCTCAACAACTAGAGACGGAAGACTTCCATTAGGATTTATGGCAAGATAGTCTGGTCTACGGTTTTGAGCTTCGGCGATAGATATGCTATGATGAGTCAAGGTAATCCCTTTGAGATACGAGGCAATCCGAATTCGCGCGCTACAGCCGGAGAGAGGTGTGGTGTATAGATGAAGTGTTTTGAAAGCTTGAGAAGCCATATCTGAGGCCCCTTAGAACGCGGAAGAGGTATTTCTGTGTGTAATGTGTCCCTTTGAGACTTTGAACGATCTGACCGAGAAGTCCTTCTTCCAATTTTACATTTCCCCAGGAAAATCAATATAAAGCGCATGGACTGTCCTGTTGGAATCCGGACAGTTGTCGCCCCCAATGAATCGAGATCTGAGTTAGTCAGCTTCGAGCAGTCAAGCTGGAAAAGGACACACTGAGTTTACCGGATGCGAGTTGTACCCTCCGTTGGTTCAATCAGGAATAGTTTGCCACTCAAGGATGCCTGTGACAAAGCTATTCGAGCTTGTTACAAACATCGAGAAAACACCAGCCCTTGAGGTTGCTACCGGTTGTGAAAGTCAATAGTGGTGTTGATGATACCTAGGCTCACAAGAAGTTTACTTTGTGCAGCTTTCATGTGAATAATAATGGTAGTGCATAATGAGTACATTTCCATGCCCTGCGCTGCGCTAGTTGGTAATTAGCGATTACCCCGATGATCAACCATGACATTCTCTTCACACATTCCTCCTCACAGTCACGCATTCACAACTCAACATGGCTGCCAACCTCTATCGTATGCTGCTCCCAACGTCTGCCCAGAATGATGTGTCGAGGCAGCACAAACACCAGACGCTTGCCAAATACGAGATACCGACCAAAAAGGGATGGTGGCTGAATTAGTGCAGGCAATAGCTACTCAGGGGTTCAAGACTTGGCCCTCCCACTTCCCTGAACCACGGTAGGTCCGGTCGTTCTCCTTGAATCACGTATCTTTTCAATTCCTCCCTCAGCGCACGATATCTCTTTGCTCATCGAGCAGTCCCATTCGTTCTACTCATCGGTATGTGACGTTGATCGACGGAGTGGAGTTGTGGTGGAATTTGTCTTGCGACCTCTGGCACCATTCAAAATTCGTAACGCCTCGAACAGTAACTCCAACTTCAACGTGCCTTCGTGCTGTTTACACCATTGCACCAGTCCTGGATCCCCATCACCGCAATCGGGTGACGACATTGATCGGAACATCGCGGTTGTGAAGGAGAGCAAGGCAGTACTTCAGTATCTGGGTCACCACAAGTTTTATTTCAACACGATGGCTTCAAAAGCGCTAGAGATGGATCCGATAGTGCGTTCGGAGGACGATTTCGAGGCAGAACCATTCCTTACCGAGGAAGAGGTCTTGACGGACAGCAAATTCTACCATGCCAGCAACTCTACAGCATCGATACATCCCACTTGCCTACCTCCAAAAGGCCGATTTCTTCGCTTCGCCAGGTGGACAGTGTTTGGTGTTTACCGGCGGATATTCCTCTCAATCGTCATAATCAATATATGGCAAGGCCACCGAATAATTACGATGAAACGGAGGTCGAAATATTCTCCTCTACTTGTCGACATATCGACTGCTGCATCTGCCAATATGCTGCTCGCTATTCTTATGCGTCAGGACTATATCATAAACCTCATTTTCAAAGTTTGTTGGTTCGTCCCATTTTGGGCACCTCTCAGGCTGAGAAGATCATTGGCCAAGATCTACGAGTATGGTGGACTTCATAGCGGTGCAGCAGTCTGTTCAGTATTGTGGTTTACACTACTGGCTGGCATCTTGACATGGGAGTTTGTCACGATCCGAATTGCAGATCCCCTTATCATTCTGTGGTCCTTTGTTGTCGTCGGTGTTCTCTGGACGATGCTGATCACAGCATATCCAACGTTTCGAGCCTCGAGGCATAACACCTTCGAAAATATACATCGATTCGGAGGCTGGGCGGTGCTTGCTATTTTTTGGCCTGAGCTATGGCTATTTACTCGAGCACTTGGCCACCAAGCTGGACCTGCTTCACCTGGAGCAGTGCTTACAAAGCTTCCTGCATTCTGGCTTCTGATGGCGTCTTGCTTCCACGTTGCTTTACCATGGATGCGTCTTCGCCGCCTGAAAATACAGCCGGAACGTTTAGGTGTAGGAGTTCATGCCATTCGAATTCATCTATTTGAGAAAGTTCCCAACTGTGTCGTATATCGTATTGCTGATACGCCACTGAAGGAATGGCATTCGTTCGCGTGTATCCCGGAAAGAGACGGCAATGGAGGCTCTTTGATTGTCTCCAATGCTGGCGACTGGACAAGAAGAGCCATCAACAATCCGAAGAAGTGGTATTACACTCGTGGCATACCTACTGTTGGAGTCCTCTGCATGGCCCAGCTTTTTCGTAAAGTGATTATCGTGACTACTGGATCAGGAATTGGGCCATGCTTGGGAACAATGATGAACATTCCTGCCACGACATGCAGGGTATTGTGGAGCGCACCCGAGCCCAGACACACCTTTGGCGATGAGATTTGTGATCGAGTGCTTGAGGTTGATCCAGAGGCTGTGGTAATCGATACACACGCCGTTGGACGCAAAGACCTGGTCGCCTTGGCGTACAAGTTATATGTCGAAGAGAGAGCAGAGGCAATTTTCTGTGTCAGCAACAAGGCGTTGTCGAAGCACCTGGTCTATGAAATGGAAAGTCGAGGCGTTCCGGCTTTTGGACCGATCTGGGACTCATGAGGTACTTCTTGGTAATTTCGACCCACGAATAACGAACATGTGTATAGGCGTTTTAGATTGGATTGATGATGGAGTTCTGGTAATGCTTCTGAAATTTCTATTGATAGACTAGATTTTTACGCTAACAAGATACATCATGACTTCGTACCATTTGTCCCGTTTGTCCCGTTTGTTTCTCCCTTGTAAAACTTCTCAAACTTGTACTTTTCCTCTCGCTCCCAATATTTATTGAAACCCACACCTTCACAGACCTCAGAATAGCTCAGGATAACGGGAGGAGCACCAATGGTCATGCTCTTCTTCAGGTTCTCCAAAGTTTCGCGAATGCTTCGCAGCTTAGCAGCTACCAATGTCCAAGGATACGCGACAGCACAGAAACCCAGCTCAGCAAGGTCTTTGGCAGACAGGTTTTCAGTCTTTCCTCCCTCGATGATATTTGCGAAAATCGGAGCTCCAACCTCCTTCACAGCCTTGCGCATAGCTTCTTGGTCTGGAATTGCCTCGATAAAGACTGCGTCGACACCGATACGAACGAACTCTTTCGCTCTGGCGATAGCCTCATCCCAACCAAGAATCAGGGAGTCTGTACGAGCAAGAACAAAGATGTCGAGACCTTCATCACGAGCATCACAAGCTGCCTGAATGCGAGCAAAGGCTTCGCCTCTGCCTACAACGGCTTTCCCTTTGGTGTGGCCGCATCCTAATTCGAAGTGTTAACAGGTGTCGCAGGCATAGGCGAAAATAAAAAGGGGCTCGCTTACGCTTCGGCCAAGTCTGATCCTCAATCATAACACCAGCTGCACCAGCCGTAGCGTAACACTCTACGGTCCTCTTGACATTCATAGGACTTCCATATCCAGTATCTCCATCAGCCATGACTGGAACGCTGACTTGGCGAACGACATTCTGGATTGTGTCACACATCTCCTGACAAGCGATGTACCCGGTATCAGGAAGGCCGTATGCGCTTGACACAGGGTAGCCCGCGAGGAAGCACATTGGAAAGCCCGCTTCTTCTACTAAGCGTGAGCTGAGACCGTCGTAAGTGCAGGCATGGGCAAGGATTTTGGTGGGATCGTTATGTGCTTCAATCATCATGGTTCGTAGTCGAGAAGCCTGGATGGAGGGAATGCGGCCGCGGACATTGGGTAGTGAGAGGGTAGTTTGAGTGAGTTGACCAGTCTTTCCGCCTTTGGTTGGGACCGGCGAGTCGAACTTGAAGGGGTATTCCACGGTGTTGACAATTGATTTGGACATATTGATTATGTTTTTTTAGGAGGACTGGGAGTGCAAAAGATTCCTTTCAAGGCAGGAAGACACTTAGAGGCAGGAGGATAGTCGATGACTGACAAGAGATGAGATAGGATTTCGAGGAATTAGAGGCGCTTATATACTGCTTTCAACGAGCATGTATTCAACCAAGCTGGGTCCATAAAGCCAACGCCTCCGCGCAACCCCGCAACCCCGCAAGCCTCCCCGGCGACAATTGCCCTTTGCATCAGTCCTTTTCGGTGCGGGATAAGCTGTTTTTCTTCATTCTAGACTTGCGATCGTCAATGCCTGGCACAAAAATTCTTGAGAGCCAAGCTGCCATGCGTATCAAGCTCCGCCAGGTTCCGAACTTCTCCTGAAGTAGCCGGCGGATAGGGCGGGGAAGCCACGGCAGGCTACGGAACATCCACTGCGTCTGCAAACCCCCATTCTCGACACTCTGCCGCCGCCTCAGTCTGGAATCTGGGGAAATCTGGGGTTGGCCCCAACAAGGAAGTTTGAAGCTAAGCTATCCCATCACTCTGGTGTCTATAAGTTGAGCCAGATCCAGCTCTAGATGAAGATCATTGCAACATCATCAGGTTTGTGTTCGCACGACACCGCGATAATAGTCTGGCGAGCACTATAGCTTTTTCAACGCCTCAACAATAAATACCCTCAAACGTCGCTTCAAAAATGTCCGTTCAACAAGACTGGTCTAATCATAAGATCAACTCACATCAAATCGAGGATGTCGATTCAATGGAGAAAGGCCCCCAAGAACCCATTTCCCAATCCCATGTCCCCGCTGACGTCCAGAAGAGGATCAGACATCAGGTACACAAAGTTCACATTTCCTGTCCACTCATCAAGACTAACCATTATCCTCTGTTAGTTTGATAGGCATGTTTTGCCTCTCGTGTGCTCTCTGTACGTCCTGTCATATCTCGACAGAGGCAACATCGGAAATGCAAAGACAGCTGGGGCACAAGTTGCTTTAGGCCTCGATAGTGTTCAGGTAATTAACCTTCCCCCGATGATTGTTGATCACTGACGAAAATAGTGGACTTGGGTTCTCAATGCATTCTACATCTGCTATGTCTTGTTTGAATGGACCACCCTCTTGTGGAAAATATTCCCGGCTCATATTTACGTCGCGGCTCTATGCGTTTTTTGGGGGTCCGCTGCAATGTGCTCTGGATTCGTCAACAACATGGCTGGGCTTGTAGCTTGCAGAAGTCTCCTCGGTGTTTTCGAGGCTGGCTTTGGCGCCGGAGCTCCATACTACCTCTCCCTCTTCTATCAGAGACGCGAACTCGGTCTCAGAGTCTCTGTGCTCCTTGGAATGTCGCCCTTGGCAAACAGCTTTGCTTCAGCCCTCGCATACGGCATTACCCATATCGAAACATCCTGGGGGTCTTGGAGATATTTGTTCATCATCGGTACGTTTCTTTCTAAATTCACCATATATGATTCGCCTAATATGTGGAGCAGAGGGCATCCCAACCATTGTATTCGCTCCTGTGGTCTACTTCTTCCTCGCCGACTCCCCAGGAACAGCCAAGTTCCTCTCTTCAGAAGACCAGACGACTGCTATTGAGCGACTTCAGACACGAGACACAACCGCCAAAAGTAAGGTCCATTGGAAGCAATTCTTTGCTGGCCTTGCCGACTACCAAAACTATGTTCATACCGCCATACACTTTTGCTGCAACTATTCATTCGCTGGACTGTCCAATTTCCTGCCCACTATCGTAAATGATATGGGCTATACAAGCATCCAAGCACAGGGACTCACTGCACCACCATACTTTGTTGCCTTCCTTTGCTGTGTGGCGGCTGCTTTCACGTCCGACAGATATGGAATGCGTGGTTACATCGTTGCTGGTTTTGCAACTGTGGGCATGGTCGGCTACTTGTTGCTCGTTCTCGTAAAAGATGAGTTTAGCACTGGTCCTAGATATCTTGGTGTTTGGCTTGCATGCTGTGGCGTCTTTCCCGCTCTCGCAATCAACATCACTTGGCTTTTGAACAACCAGGGAGGAGATTCAAAGCGTGGCGCTGGACTTGCGATCCTTGCCATCGTTGGTCAATGCAGTTCATTTGTTAGCTCTGCTGTGTTTCCTAAGACTGCCGGGTGAGTTGGCGAATGCAATAATCGATTTCCACATCCATTAAACTAACATGTTTCTTAGCCCTCGCTATGCCCTTGGCTGCTCCCTTGGTGCTGGATTTACTGGTCTGATTGTCCTTCTCGCTTTGGGGCTCCACCTCAAGCTCAGCGCCGAAAACAGAAAAAGAGATAGGATCCACGGTCCCGTTGACCCGGACGAGCACATCGACGTCAGTGCTCTTGGTGATCAACACCCGAAATTCAGATACTTAACATGATCCATACACCTACGGGATTGATTCGTTGAGTGAAATAAGCTGCACTTATGTCGCGCTCAATCCGCCGTCTAGAAGCTGACATGAGTTGGTACATACTAGGGCTTGCTTGTGGTATTTCTTTCTAGAACTATTTGGTGGGTGTTTTGGTTGAAAGTTTACAGTTATTGACGGACATGAAGATCAAGTGCTGAGCTCGGTCCGGATAACTGGTGCTGTTAGAGTTTTTTTGGGCTTTGACACCTCCATTGGAAGCTGCTTCTTGTATATACAAAAAAAAATTGGTCAGAAAACGGTCTTCGTATCATCCTGGCTTTCTCTATTCCTGTTGGTGAACACCCATTTCAAGGCCCTCTTCTTTCGAGGGGAGATCAATAGTACTCTCTGCGCCTTCCGTTCCGCAATTAGCAGCTGTGATTTGAGATGGATTTCTCTCATCAAAGTTCTAAAATCCCACTTTAATCAGGCACTGTTCACTCATCGTCAACGCTCATACGAAGTTTTGGCTTCCAATTCTATATTCTCCCTCACTTATGGTCTTCGTCCAATGCTCTGCTAATGTATAGCCTTGAATAATGTCATTTCTCTACCTCAACGAAAAGAAATCTAATCCTCCCGCACCCAGACCCCCACCGAAATCCATGATCCCAGCATCAAAGGCGTCAAGAGGGAGACACATCCAGTCATCGCCAAAAGTCTCCAAGCCCATGCCATCCGACCACATTGACATATCACCACCGCCAAAATCATCCAGCATCTGCTGCGGCACCATCTGTCCGAAATTTGGAACGGCATTCATGTTGTCATGGACTTCAAAGTGAGCGCCTCCCTGCTGATGCTGCGTGTCGTTTTCATTCTCACTCCCACTATTCTCAGCCGTCCTTGATCTCCCAACACGGAGAAATCTTTTCCGAAAAGCTTTGACATGCGTCTCTAGGAGAGAAGCATATCGATTGGCAAGATGCAATTCGTCGACCGGGTCAGATCGAAGTGCAATAATGAGTTTCTCAAGAAGATCAAGTGACATCTGCGCTTGCTGACTCCGGGTACCTAAGCCAGTCGCTTTCAACAAGAGAATTGATGCCGATATGATTCTTGAGAGTATTCGCACGGGGCAGAATCTCAAAAGGCCTTCATCGTTCAGCGAGATGACTTTCTCGAGGATCTTACGGCTTCCATCGACAACTTCTTGTATGAATCCCCAATCCACGGAATGCCGCTCGAAGACCGAAGTCATCAGATAACCTTCCTGATTCGGACTCTTGAATGCCCGGTCTACCACAGCTTGTACTGAAAGTGCATTGATATAGGTTCGTGTGAACTGATACTCGATAAACAGCATGTCAAGAAGTCGCTTATCGGCTAAGAAGAGGTCAGCACAAGCAATATGACATGCAGATATATACTCGACCTACCGACAAGATCTTCATATTCCTTGCGCCAGTCTTGAAGCAAATGTCCGAAGTGCTCCAGCGATGTCACGTAGTTTCCGCTACGAAGCAATTGCTTTGTCGTTACAGGAGAATATAGCATATCGCTTGCAGTTTTCATGAGGCGGGTGAGCGCAATCCATCGTGACATCACATTGTGCCACTGCCTTTCGGCTTCCGTCCCAAAAGTTTGCTCTGCAGAATCCGATATGATTCTTGGTATCATAGACGTCCATCCCAGTCGTGATGCTAGTTGGTTGACGTATATGTAGAGCAGTCTTCGAGGCCGAGTCTGCCTTAATTCCACGAACTCCGCGTCCTCTCTTTGTTTTGCAGACTCGAAGGTTTGTGACGACAAATCTCGGTTCTGTAGGCGCTGATCGGAGACACCAAGCTCGTGTGCAAGACTTAGAGCAGATCCAAGCATCATCCTAGTTGTGTTAGTGGCAAATTTGTTACTCATTTGTGCCTGGGTGGATCAATATTTGGACGTACCAGGACATTCTATCGGATCTACGTGCCGCATTTTCTACCTCTTCTAAGGATCCGTTCTGGCCTGGGCGATAGAAATGTCAGTCTGTTTTAAACAGTAAGGCTAGGTTCACCGACCTTTTTCTACTTGATGGCTCATACTACCACCTCTGCTCATGTCACAGTCCCACCCGTCAACATCAGGAGCAAAGTGCAGTGCTCTTGGATGCCATTCCGTCATCAACAGCAAGCTCTCAATAGTTCCAATGGACCTCGTACTAGCATTCGGACCAGAATCCTCCCCGTACATAACTCTCATGAACAAAGTTTTCCAGTATAGCCAGAATTTTCGGTGAATATCATCACTACGAAGCATTCCTCCTTCCCCATGGAGAACATGATAGCGTGAGGAAATGGTCAAGATGGTTGTACAAAGCATTGGCTCCGAGGATATGAGAGCAGGATGATTTTCGTGGTTCGAGAAGTAGTCCAACAAGATTGGTGATAGTGGCGAGAGATTGCGGAAGAACCTTTTTGTCTAAGACTCAGCACTTCCACGGTGGTGCGACTGCATGATTACTTACAGGTCAACATATAGCACAGCTTCTCGTGCTGTTAACCATCCTTCACGAACGAAACGGTACTTCTTCCAGAGCTCAATCATTTCGTTGGAAGGATCTGTAAGAGCCTGAGCCGGCGATGTGACAGTCGAGTGCGGAGTCGGAATTGCATTTGCGTGGCCAGTGGGATTGCTTCCAGTTTCACCATGTGCCAAGGAATTATCGGTGTTGCGTTGCAAGTTTTGCGAAGGTTCAAGAGACTGTCCTCTACTATTGAGAGCAGAGGGGTCCTGTCGCTCCGCAGCTTCAAAAAGCAATGCAAGGGCGTCATTCGGCTTGGATACAAGAGTATGGATAACGTTGTCAGTCAGATTCCGCCTTGAACCAGAAGGATAGCGTCTGCCGCCCGCGTTCTCAGTACTTCTCTGAGAGCGATGGGAGCGATGAGAGTAAGGACTGTTCGCTTGGTTAATCTGACCTTCTCCCGGCGAAGTTCCATTTGCAAAAGGCGAGTCCACAAAATCTCCAGACTCAGAGGCTGCTGGTCCTGCTGAAATATCTCTTAAGACTTCCTCACCATTCATCCCTGCTAGTTGCTGAGCATTCGTCGTAGAGGCGTATTGTGTATGTTCACGAGACTGGAACTTATCCGGAAGTCCTATATCTCGCTTATTTCGCTTCGAGGCGAGAACGCACTGAGACTGGATGCTCTCTCTCTTGCATCGAGCACAAGGCGGAGGTCTCGGATCATCTCAACAGCTTCCTATCAGTATGATCAAGTATTAGAATATGAAAGGAAAATAACTTACCATCACTCCCCCGATCACACTTCGCTTTGCGGATCCGACATGGTTCACATGCTTGATAGACGCGGCGCTTGCGTTTCGACGATGATCCCGCTGGCACTGCTTCCTGAGATGGCGAGCGTTCCGACATCTTGGTTCTTGTACCTGGCCGACTAATTGTTGCGAGGGAAAGTGGCGGAGATGCAGACACGATGGGGCCTTCGACTGTCTACCCTGACAGAGGCGGACAGGGAGCAGTTGATATGCGGGGGAGCGCGGATAAGTCCGGCTCGCTTGACTTGTGTTGTTGGGGGAAGCGGGGAATTGCCCCCTTTTTCTTCACAAAACGCGGGGAGGGCAACCTTGGCTGTTCTGCACCCCGCGATTGTGACTTTGATTACTCGGGGTTGAGAAGCCAAGAGGCTTTGCTGGCTCTAGATGGATCTCTTACTGTCCTAAAACTTCCATGAGAAATAAAATATCTCTGGCTCGCTACCATTATACATTCCTGCTGAACCAGATACTTTCCAACGCTGGTCACATAAGAATATAACAGGTTGTGGGTTGTTGGTTGATGGCTTCTGATGCCTTCTTTGTAATTTCCACTGGCTTCAGTTGTTTATATCGCAATAAACCCGTTCGCTTAGCCCCTGGAGAATGGGGTAAATTTGTGTGAGTGCGCCCAAGCCACACGAGTGAAGCAAAAGTTCCAGAGACAAAATCGCGCAGTAATCTCTCTTCCATGACTTCCAAACGAGTGGAATTATCGCAGTGAACTGTGCTCGAGACAATATATCGATATGCAGCCCAAGTAGACAAGCTTGTGATATCTCAGCGGAAGCTTTCTCAAGAGCTGTGGACCTAAGATCGTGTGATTTCATCAGGTACTGTATCTGACTGATATAGCTGAAGGTCGAGCCAGATCATGTTAGTAATAAACCATATTTTAGACTTTACAAATGACTTGGTACTGATCCCAGACAGCCTGTTGTTGTTTATAACACAAATAATACACAGGATCTCTCCTCTAATTTCCCCATGTTGTCGGCAATACATCCAATCCGCCCCACCCATATACTCTCAACTTGCTATTTCAAAGCTGTGCACGCCTCGATTCATGTCCGGTAATAGGCAATCCCTTCTCCTCAAGTTCTTTCTCAATGACCTTCCATCTGCCCAAGCTTCTCTCCCTGTCAATCGGGGTGATACGCCTTGCGTAGATACTGACATTCGGAAGGGTAACGAGGTCTTCCTTCTGGCTGAGAACCTCGACCAGCTTACGAGGTTTGGGTGGGATGATGAGGAACTTCAGGAGGGCGGAAGCGGTCTTGGACGAGTTGAGGTGGGCGTCTGGAATGCGGATACCGGTTAGTTGCATCATGCGCTTCAGTACCTGACGGATTGTTAGTATCGAGAGCACAATTACGAATATCGAAATATAGATATATGACTTACAGCAAACTTGATCTCAGGGTTCTCAAGTGAAACTTCCAGCCAGGACGATCCCCAGGAAGCAATCAGTTCCTCATAGGTAACTTCCATAGCATTTGCTTGGTGCAAAGGATCCTCAGATGAACGATCAGCATCAACGTCTTCCTCACTCTCAGTAGGGTTCCTTTTCTCTAAAGTATCCTCTGCAGCTGGTTCCGCATCAGGGCGCAGAGGATCAATAGTCGAGCGATCAGCCGCAACATCCTCCTCGGACTCAGTGGGATTCTCATGTTCAGCAGTTTCATCCCCAGCCTGGGTAAGAGACTCCACGATGTCCTCCAGCGGCGGCGCAGCATCCATGAATTTGAGCACCGGCCCAGAAGATGACTGCTCGAAAGTAACATCGAGGGTCAAATCCTGGCCAGGTGCATGATTTGAGAGCTGTCCTAGTGGCAAACCAGCCTCCCGCAGAGCGAAAACCTCGACCATAGCCCTGTGCAACGCCGCCGTGATCTCGTCGTTATCGGTCTTGACATCCATCGGCACGAACGGCGCATACAAATTCTCCGGATCCCAACGATCCTCGCTCCAACCAACTCGCTCTAAACCATCCCAGGTAGACGCAGGTTTGTATCCAGAATACTTCCCAATTTTGGTGGCGCTCCGATGTCTGAGCCTAGCAGCAGCTCTCTCGTCCTTCTCCAGATGCTGTTCCTTGTTCTTTGTCTGATCGAACACGCTTTTATCGCTGTATGGATCTTCCAATCCGGGAGGATTGTCTGTTCCCCATATCTTCCTGCGGAGCTTCTCCGTCAATGTCACTTTGCCGTTCTTCGCGGCTCGGAGAGTTGATGTCGAGAAAGGGGAGGCATGGTGCTTGCACGCTGAGCAGAGGTATGTGGATGGTCCTTGGACTGTCGCTCTCGTGCGGAGAAGGTCAATTGACCTGTCTAATCTGGCTATTCGACGCATGGTGTTGTGCTGTATTGTTGAGTGAGGAATGCCGATGGCGATGTATGGGCGGGCTTAACTTTTTGACAAGGAAGTCAGGCGAGGTCCCGCTAGCGCCGTGTAGGCGGACCAGCTGAGGATGAAGCCATGCGACGACATTATTGCAAGGTCTAAACAATGTTGCCGCAAGAAGTTACTTGATCATACAGATGATGTGTTAAGGTCAAAAGAATATCGAGATTTCTACACTACCATTTTGAACCAGACTCCATTGGAATTGAACCTCATCGGAGCTCGACAACATGAATCACCTCACCACTCTCCTGGCACTATTGCTGCTCATCACATCCAGTATCGCAGCTTGTAAGCTCTCCCGCGGCTCTACTATGCTTATATCAATTCAAAATGGGAGCTAACATTCTCCAGCGCCACCTAGCTTCTGCAAATGCACTTGCTTCACCAATAGCACCATAATCCCGCTCTCGTCCCACACATCCACCAACCCATCCCTCCTCAGAAAGCACCCACAGGGCAACCCACCTGTTCTCAATACCCGCGCCACATCCGCCAGCTGCCTGACCTGTAACAAAGCCTTCTGCCTCTCGCAGCGTCTGCCTATCTGCAAAGACGCTGAGGAGAAAGACGTGCTCACTACGTGCTTCCAGCGCGATAGCAGGAAGGATCAGATTGTGGTCCTTACGTTCATTGCGGGCACGCTGGGCCTACTGGGATGGGCGGCGGTGAGGAAGGTGTTGGAGGGGAGGAAGAGTGAGGGTGTGAGGATCGGTGATGGAAACACGGCGTCGGCGGGGACTTATGCGCCTGTTGGACGGTAGGAAGCTAAGATGGGAGGGGATATAAATCTATTGGTTTTCATGATTGAAGAGACCTTTACTAGAGGGGTCGTGGCTTGCCATGGGCTTTCGTTCGACAAATTTGGCGTGGGCAGAGACGTGGTGAGGCTGAAGGTTTTAAGCTGGTTCCAGAGCCTTTGTCTACCCAGAGCATTTCTACGATTGCTACGAGTGCCGAGCCAAGATAGAGAATTGGGGTATACCTTCATACCAGGCGGCTGGAAGTTCAACTTTACCGACCCCAGAGCTTGAGAACAGCTGGCTCTCTTGTGCGCACTGTCTCCAGTTGAGGTTGGTCGGACATGGCAGAAGGTCGTGGCCACTAGGGGGTTTGTATGATTTGACTTGATGTGTACGATGACAAAGCGGAGCAAACTGTCTTGGTCCTCTGAGTTCTACATGTGATAGTAGTGATGGGTTACAGCCGAATAAGTTGACCACGATAATGATTTACAGGTCAGTGTTCGAGTGATGATCTTCGCATTCTCTATACCTAGCCTATACACACATCGCAAGCCCAGGCAAGCCATCCGCAGCATGAAGATGCAACGTAGAAAACCACCAATGCGCCAGCCTATTTGCCCGTATGAACACATCCCCATGCCCTGACAAAAGAAAGAGGTTCTCCACCAACCTAACGCCAAAGCCAGTACAAGATGCATAACAAGCGGCGCGAGTGCGACTCCTTCTCAAATCCATTCATGCAATCGTATCTCGTTCGTGAAAAGAAACTTGTTCAATTTGTGGTGATTGTCTCATTGGGTTATCTCTCGCGCAGTTGAGTCTGCAGACCAGCCGAGTTGCTTTCCGTCATCATCGCCGTGATCTCTTGCCGCTGGGGTTTCGGGAGTGATCATAACTTCCGGAGTAGTGCGTTCTTGCTCAAGCTGAGCGGGACTGATAGTATCACCATTTGTGTCGGCCGAACCGTTAACTTTCAATGTGGCAACACTCTCCTCCAATGTGCCAGCTGAATTTTGAGCATTAATGTTCTGCCTTGAAGTTTCTCCATCAAGATGTTCAATGTGTCTGGCAGCATCCTCCTTGTCTTCCTTGCTATCCTGGGAAATCATAGTTGCAAGACTTTGGAAATTGAAAAGTGAGTCTGGACCTGCATCCCCACCATCTGTGCTGGTATTGCCTGCTGTTAGATTGACTCCAGAGGCATTGGGCGAGTCGATTGTGGATGAAGAGCCATGAGTATTGAATTCGTTCCGGAGACTGCCAGGTACCGACTCGACAAAAGATGAAGCAGGACTTGAGGCATTGCTCATCTGGCGGAGATGAGAAGGTCTGTCTGGAGCTGTAGGAGAAGCTGAAGATTGATGTGAGTCGTTAATAGCTGCAAGGGTGCTTGTATCGAGATGCCTTGCGCCAGGTATGCCGTAGCCACTTGCTGATCCTGGGAAGTCTATAGGTGCAGAACTGCTGGATGCTGATGGAGCACTTGGAGGACTACGGTCCACACCCTTTCCTTTCGACTCTGGCACCTCGTGATCTTCGAGTGTAACCTCTCTCTGAAGATTGCTTGCACCGCTATTGCCCCTTCGCCTACCAATGCTTAAACTTGGCAAGGACAAGGATAAGGCACTCCCACTAGCAGAACTTGCTCCACTTCCATACACTCTCCTCTCCTTCTTTTCCTTTTTCTTGTCCTCTTTGGCCTTCTTCTTAGCTTCCTTAGCAGCCTCTTTCTCCATTTTCTTCTTCCTCTCTTCTTCAGCAGCAAGACTCTGCCTGATGGCTTCCATCATCATCATCTCCTCGAGATCCTCCATCCTACTCCGATTTCTAGCCCCCCCTGACTCTTGTGCCTCTCTACGCATTAGATGAAGTTGATCTGATACACTGCGTGGGGTAGGTTCATTCGTCGTTGGGGAAGGAGTCGCCGCACCGCTCGTTCCAGGGCTGTTTTCACCGCGGTGACTTCTCCCAAAACGATTCCGTCCGCTGAAGCCAAAGCTTCTTTGATCCACTGTGGCTCCATTTCCTATCAGGTAGGCCGCAGTATGTAAGGCAGTCGCTGCTGCAGACCGTCTGGCCAAGTGGTTTCTGGCACTTTGTAACTTGGTGGACCAATCCGGTCTAACCTTGTCAGTCGTGATGACCGTCGAAGCATTTGCAGATAGCGAAATGGTTCGTCGCCTTTGAGCAGACGGTGACAGTGTTGGGCTTGCCCCAGTAGAATTGATCGAAGTGGATGATGACATGGCTGAAGAAACATTGCCCACAATCTGGTTCGCGTTCGCATATGCGAGACCTCTTCTAAATGGTGGATGTTCATACGTGACACCGAACTCAGGTTGCTGGCAATATGGGCAGCAGGCAGGTTCCGAAACTAGTGCCTCTGAATCAACGTTTGCTTCTGTTGGTGGAGGTGCCGGATTCGAAGGGTCGTGGTGCTCCGGGGGGTGCGGATCAGGCCTCTTGATCTGGACAAAGCATTCCGAGCATATTGGCTGGTCACAGCATCTGGTCTTGTTGAGATACGGAGGATAGTACATGAAGCAGATCGGGCATTCTGCGGAATCTTTGTACAAGTAAACCTCGATGGCCTGCCCGTTTACGTATGGATCCTTAGGAAGCTGAATCTCGCGGGGAACGATTTCAGACGAGGGTGTGTTTTTTGAAGCACTCGTGAGAGAAGCTAAGGTCTTTGATCGAGGACGAAAAGGCGACGACGAATGCGCTGGTGCAGGGGACGGAGAGCTAGGGGAAGACGCATTGGAGAATGCTGGATGTGACGGTGAAAGAGTTGCGGAAGCATCAGAAGCCGTAGAGTGCGACCGTGATGATATAGGAGGCATGAGATTATTGAGATTATGGTTGGAGGGGTTCGCTGATTCCGGAGATAGGGGCCGTGTAAGGTCATCTGAAGGTATCTCATCCGCAGCAGGAATGGGAAGACCTCTGCCAGCAGCAACCAATTGATGTTCAGTCCATTCTTCCTTGAAATCATCCAGTCCTCTCCAAAAGGGAGCCATCCTTCTTTCAATCTGCGAGAAGTTAGTATATGTGAGATACTACCCATTAAACCAACATACCATCAGCTGCCTCACAATCGCCTTATTGAAGTCTTCTGGGCCAGTGTACACGCCCATCGTTACCAGATATCCGCCATCAACATGTTCCTCTTTCAAGCTCCTCTCTCTCTCCTTCACCCTGGCAACTCTCTCCTTTTCCAGCTTACGGGCTTCCCGTTCCTGCTTTGTCTCCCGCCGTTCCGGTACTTCATTCTGAGAGCTGGTTCCAATTCCCAAAAAAGAAAGGTCCGGCCTGCTGCCTCTGCCGGTGCGCGAAGAATACACTGGCGCAGGTCTATCCGCGGGCGATGCTGGCCCACTTACTCCGGCCGAGTCAGTCTGTCGAGCGTTGGCAGAAGAGGATTCGGGACCCCGCGCCTCTCTGGTGTTGTTATTTCCCATGGTGCAAGCTCACGATCCGCAAGGCCTGGATCAACTGAACATTGAGGCCGAGGGTGAAGGCAATAAAGGGGATGTTCGAAGGGTCGAAAGGGAGAAAGCCAGAGGCTGGGTTGGGGTTTGTTCGATTGACGTGGATCGGACCCACGATGAGTGCAATGCAGGCCAACTCGCCAAGACCTTACTCAACGTGGGGTGCTTGTGCTTGCTTGCTGGATGGAGTGTGGATCACACGAGCCTGAAGTTCAAGATGAAGCTGCGGCAAAGAAGGTGTTGCTTTGCTTGTGTGGATTTGCTGGCTTGAAATGTGAAGAATGATCGATCAGTCAGCTGCGAGGTCGGTTTTCGTTGCAAGCGGTCATCCGGGAGAGACGTGCTGCAGCCGTGTTGTTGAACTGGAGTTCGGTGTGGTGTGTTGACTCGAGTCGACCAGCAGCCCGGATTTAGTAAAATAATAGTGCTGCGCTTAGATGCCTTACTTCGGTTGCGCAGGCATGTGAAGGCCGGTAGAGATGAGGACGAGGGAACGGTGAAGAGTTTCAAAAGGTGAAGTTTTCGTTTTCCTCAGAGTCCGAGTATATGAGATGGAAAGTCAAAATATGACGCTCTGCTCTTCAGCGCTGATCGGGAATCGGATACGCGGCCGAGCTATCCAAAACGAGGGGCGATGTGCATAGATAGAGTGAGCTGGAGCTGGAGCTCTCGCCAACCTGAATCTTGTCAAGCAAGTAAACGTTGTGGTGTCCTACTGGCAATGTTGGAGATCCCGATCAGTTCTTGATGGAATTGTTATGTTGTCTTGGGGTGTGTCTTTGTTTGTCGTTTCACGAGTAAACCTTCTTTCACGCCAGCGCGCTGCCCATGTTACAATACAATACTTCTCTGGAACAGAGGCAGCTATTATTATTGGCAGGAGGCAGGAAGCAAGAGGCAGCCAAATTCCAGTGCAGTACCTCTACCTCCCTACTCCCTACTCCCCACTCCCTACCTAGTCAGCGCCTTCCAGGATGACATGTTGGAACAAGCTTTGCCCAACTTCGACCCAATCCTGTTTTGAGATTGGGAGCAACGACCAAGCAGCGTGCCTGGCTCTCCCCTCCACTTTCAACCTGCAAAATCAGCCTGAATTTTCAAGTCATGTCATGTCTTGTCATGTCATGCATGCGGGAGAATTAGGTACAGATATTTGTTAGGCTTAGCCATGGTTGGCCAAGTCACTTCTACAGCATAAGACGCCAGAGGAAGCGTTCCTTGCTTCTCTAGCTCGACTGGCTAACTTCATAACTACCTAACAACCTTTAGACTCAGCGTTGGTACCCGAGCCCTCATGCACAATGGGATACTTTCCAATTGAACTAGGAGGACCCTACAGTATCGTACCCAACTTTGCTTCCGAAACGTACCAGCGGTTTGGCTGGTTGGCGTCCCGCCAAGCTGGTTGTATGCAGTGTCAAAAATCTTGTTGGCTTAGTAGCTTATTTCATTGTGCAATTACTCGGTACCGAGAATTGGACATCAAGTACGAAGTCTAGGTTTGCATTGTGTTGCTATCAATAATGACTATCAGAGCTTATGAGTGTGGTTTTGGCTCGTTCTCTCGTATTATCGATTGGACTGAATCTTGTGGTGTCCAAGGATATTCCAGCTGCAACTTAACCAATAGTTGGCACAGAGGTTGCCTCTGAAAAGGGGTTTCTCCTATTCTAGTTACACCGCTTCACGGCCACTTTGTTGACCGATGGCCCTATGGATGGGAGTTTCAACTAATGTTCTGTACAGTAGGACCGAAAGGCGAGAAATATCTGAGAAGAATATCCCGTCTTCCAAGATGGCTTTCCCGAATTTTTCCTATGCTACAGCCATTGATAGTTTTGTGATAATATTCAGGTACTTGAGGCTGTTCCGAGTACCTGTATATCAATAGTGCTTTGAGTTGTGCTTGATATCCGGATTCGCTTCTGGACATTGAGGCGTCTTCAATGTCTGCAGTCTGCAACGAATTCTGGGCTTCCATCACCCATTAAGAGACAAGGTTCCTAGAGGTACGAAATATTGGAAAACAGGCCAATTACTATTCACATTGGTCTTTCCCAGACCAGGCAGCCTCATACTGAACAGAAATGAGCCGATTCAAAAGCATCGACTGCCTGTCTCGGATACCCCTTTGGAAGAGCTGGTGGCCCCACCCACACACCAGCCACCAAGTCCACCAGCCACGCAAGAGGGGCACACACTCCGCTGATTTGATCGCTGAGAGCGATAAGAGATGCTTAAATCCTTGTCAGGTCCAGATCTACAGGGTTCCTGACCAAAAGACACGCTAGGCATTTCGGGATAGCATCCATAAGGTAAAGAGGGTGGCCACAGATTTCCGAACCCTAGCTTCTGTGGAAAGTCAAAGATTTAGTACTGTCAGGGTTGTGATTTTAATTAATTATATTTTTAATTAATTAATTAATTTTTAATTAATTAATTTTAATTGGACCTTTTAAAAAATTAAATTAATTAATTAATTCTTATAATTAATTAAAATTAATTAATAAATACTAAAAATTAATTAAAATTAATTAAAAAAAATTAATTAAAGTATATACTAATACGATAAAATAGTTATTAGAGACTTATAACCTAATTGAAATTCACTTAAATTCACTTAAATTCACTTAAATTCACTTAAATTTATTAAAAGTTACTTAAAGTTATTAAAGGTATTTAATTATAATAATTATATAGAAGCTTCTAGAACTAAGATTTATCTATATAAGCAGAGTAATTTCCCTTGAAAATTGTAAAATCTTTTATTTTTAGTTAACTACTCTAATCACTTAAAAACATACTACTTTAAAACACACTACTTAAAAACACGCTACTTAAAAATACTATACCTTATAATATACTACTTTATAATATACTACTTTATAATATACTACTTTATAATATACTACTTTATAATATACTACTTTATAATATACTACTTTATAATATACTACTCTATAATATATTACTTTATAGTTATTATAATTTTCAGTTTTTATAAGAGAAATATTATATTAATTAAAAAAATGGAAGGTTTTTCTTAAGATTCTTCTTTTATTATTAATAATAACTCTTCTTTTAATATAGAAGAAGATAATAATACTTCTAATATTAACGAAAATAGTAATATTATTAATATAGAAGAAGATAATAATACTTCTATTATAGAAGATAATAATAATACGTCTAATAATACTATTATAGTAAATAATAAGTATATTAATTCTAAATATAATAAGTCTACTTATACTTTACCTTCTTTAGATAATGAAAAGATTTATATATTTAAAAATAAGCTATTTACTCGTACTTTATTAGATATTGATTATAATAAAGAAAGATAAATTAAAATAGTTTGTTCTTTATGTAAATATAATAATATAACTAAATTAGATGGATTTTAATCTTCTAATTATATTTAACACTATAAAATAAATCATCCTACTATAGCTTATAATATTAAAACAGAAGATAAACTAGAGTTATTAGACTTAAATAAGAATAAACCTAGTAATTTCTTTAATTTATCTAATAAAGACTCTAATAAGCGGATTCGATTAAATACTTTAAATGAGTTTATAGAAGATGAAGCTTTATATAAGATATTAAACTTTATTATTAATAATAATCTCTCTTTTAATATATTAAACTTAGAGTCTTTTAAAGACTTATTAAATTACTATAATAAATCTTCGCTTACTATTAATAAGTGGAAAATAAAGAATATTTTAGATACTACTTATAAAACTTCTATAGATGAGTTTAAATACTCTATTAAAGAGAGTATTAAAGAAAATAATTCTTTTTCTATTACTTTAGACGCTTGGACTTCTAATAATTAAAAGTCTTATTTAGGTATTATTTTAGTTTGGATTAATAAAAAGATTATTTTAAACTATAAACTTATAGGATTTAAGGAGCTATTAGAAAGTTATATAGGCTTATATTTATATAATAACTTTATTAAAATAATTTATAGTTATAATTTATAACTTAAAGATATTAGTTCTATTATAATGTTACGGACCCCTTAGCGCTATAGTTCAGTTAGCACTTATATAATAATAAAACTATTAGTAGTACTATAGGGGTATTAGTACTAATAAGGGAGCGGTGCTATTAATAAGGTAATACTAGCTAGGGAATAATACAGGGTAAGCGAGTAGTACTACTATACACTTACGCTTTAGTAGTAATAGTTACTTAGATTATAGTAGATGATAAGTTATATAATAGATCCTTAGATCCTTAGATCCTTTTATAGGAAAACGGATCTAAGGATCTAAGGATCTAGTATCCTAAGGGATCTAAGGCGAATAAAGGTTCTATATAAGACTAGTATATTTGCTATTAGATAAGAGCTTCGTGCTTAACTTTAAATAGTATTCTAATACTTAGTAACTATCTTCTATCTATATAATATACCTACCTCTTGATTATTAGAGATTAACTATAGCTTTCTATATTTATAGTAAGTAAATACTGGACTATTATACTTTAAGTACTTTCTTATTAGAAGTACTAACTTATAAAGATAATATATCCTCTATTAAAGGATTATTATTAAGTAATAACTTAGCTACTACTAGGACTCTTAATACTAAAAATATACCTAAGATCGCTACTCTGAATCTCTATAGTAGAGACTGATCTAAGCTTAGAGTATATCTTACGTAGGTTAAGCTCTATATAAGCTTTAATAGTTACTAGTTTATTATAGAGATTAATAAAGTCCTTTAGGCTTTATCTTTTCTCCGGGGATCTGCTTTTAATTAGATTAAGACTTTTCTCTTAGACTATATTTAGAACTGAACTAAGGATAGAAGAGTCTTTATAGTAATAACTAAGGAATCCTAGAAGATCTTTATAACTTTTAAAGGTTTTAAGTATAGGATTAACTATATCTTTAGTAATATTAATTAGAACTATACTACTAAACGGAATATCTAGAACCTAAAGTAGATTAGGTTAGTGACTATATATATTACTATTTTCTAGTAATTCACGAATTAGACTAGCTAGAATAATAACGCCCTTTAGGTATAGTACTATAAAGAGTTAAAAGATAGAGTAAAAGATAAGATAGTAAGATTAGATATACTTACTAACTTATAAGAACTTATTAAGATAGCTATTAAGATTAATAACTAAAATTATAAGAGAGCACTTAAAAAGAAAAGCTAATACTACTCCGGAATATATATATACTAAGGAAGGGGAAGTAATAATAAGAAACTGTTCTATCCTTAGGAAATAGAACTTAATATAATATTCCGGAAACTAAGTTATTAAGGGAAGCTATATAGCAGCGGGTTATCTAAGAAAGTTATAAGCAAGTGATAAGAGAAAAAGCTATACTTTAAGTATAACCTCCCTAGTTATATAGCTAGCTCTTATTAATAAAAGAAGTCGTAGATAAATAAGAAATATACTAATATAATAAGATGTAGCTCTTATAACGAACTAACTTAATAACTTACTATAATATATCGATATATAATTATAGATAAGCTCGAGGAAGATTATATTTATACTTAGTTAAGTGACTTTAGTAATAGCGAGCGGGATTCCGCGAGTGTTATAAGTCTGCTTAAGGAGGATATTGTTAGTACGCCTCCTAAGGACTATATATATTAAGATAATAATAGCTCTAAGCCGGATAATAATATAGAGCTAATACTAAGTAATAGTAAGGAAGAAGCCTAGAAGCTAGAGTAGACTCTAGAACTAAGGCTACTTTAACCTGAACTCTTAGGACTAAAAGTAGGTGAAATTTAGGAAGTTACTTAAAGGGAAGAAAGCTTATATTAAGTTAGCTATAATACTTATTACTAGACTAATATAGCTACCGGGGTTACTTATTAAGAACCGGGCCTTATTAGCTTAGGGGGTCTACTATAAGAGGTAAAGTATAAAGTAGTCTACTAAGACTATAAGCGTATTAGATAAAGAATAGCCGGTAGCTAGGAAGGACTAATAACTTTTATATAGTACTTATTACTCTAGAATACCGCTATTCTTAATACTAGTGCGCTACTAGAGGTAAGCGAGAAATAGGAAATCATAGTAGAAAACCGATATAATAAGATATAAGTTCATATTAATAATAATAGTTAATACTATTACGAGATATATAACCTAGTAATATATACTAAACTTAAGATAGGGCTTATATATAAAGTCAGCTTAAGCTATAGTAATTAAAAAGTATAAGAGAGTGTCCTTAACTATAGTGTATATTAAGAGTACTTCTATATATAGTAACTTACTACTATTAGGAATAAGTATCTTATATTAGAAGTTAAAATTAAGGGAGTTAAGCTTTAAGTAATAGTAGATTCTAAAGTATAAGGGAACTTTATATCTCCTACTATTATACTTAAATACTACTTATCAACTAAAGTAAAAGATAAGGGATACTATCTAGTACTAGTAGATAGTAAGATTACCTCTAAGGGACTAATCGAGGTTCAGATTACTCTAGTCTATATAAGTATTACTAAGTACTCCGAAATAATCTAGTTCGATATTATTAGGATTAGAAGGTATAATATTATCCTAAGGTTACTATAGATAGAAAAGTATAACCTTATTATTAATTAGTAGATAGGAAAACTTAAGTTTAATTAATATTAAAACTACTATTATCTACTAGGAATAGAAGTAATAAGTATTCGAGAGGTTAGCGCTACTTCTAAGGAAGAGCTCAGATACTAAGATAAAAGTCTACTAATAAAGGATATACTATTAGTATATAAGAAGTTTATAGTACTATTTAAGGAGAAATAAGGTATTAAAGCCTTACTAAAACACTAGGACTATGATTATTAGATTAAGTTAGAACTAAGTACTAAACTGATATTCTAACTACTTAGGGAATATTTAGTAATAGACTTAATAATAATTAAGTAATATATTAATAAAAACCTAGTAAAGGGATTTATCTAAGAGTCTAAATCTCTATAAGGGAGTAATATTTTATTCGCAGAGAAGAAAGATAAGAGGCGATAAATATATATTAATTACTATTGATTAAATAATACTATAAATAAGGATTATTATATACTACTATTAGCTAAGGAGCTGCGAGATAGACTTGTTAGAGCTAAGATTTTCACTTAGCTTAACTTACGAGGAGTATATAACCTTATTAAGATAGCTAAAGGTAAAGAAGAAAAAATAATATTTCGTACTTATTTTAGTTACTATAAGTATACAGTTATACCCTTTAGCTTAACTAATGTACTAGCTATATTTCAGCGTCTGATTAATAATATTTTATAGCTATACTTAGATATAACGTGTATATACTATTTAGATAATATACTAGTTTACTCTAAATCAGAAGAGTAATATATAAAGGATATTATAGCTATTCTCTAGAGACTAGAAGATACTTACTTATTACTTAAACTAGAAAAGTATAACTTTTATATAGATAAGGTTATCTTCCTAGGCTATATAGTTACTACTATAGGATTAGCTATAGATCCTAAAAAGATTAAAGTAATTATTAAGTAGATAGGGCCTACGAATATTAAGGAAGTATAATTATTCCTTAGGTTTACTAACTTCTATAGGCGATTTATTAAAGACTACTTAAAAATCGCTAAGTTACTTATAAAGTTAACTTATAAGGATAAGGAATTCTACTAGTCCGATAGCGTACGAAAAGTGTTTAAAGTACTTAAAGTAGCTTTTATTATAGAACTAGTACTTACTTCTTTTACCCCTAATAAAGAAATACGTATAAAGATAGACTCTTCGGACTACGCTATTAGAGTTATACTTAGCTAGCCGGGTAAAGATAGAAGATAGTAACTAGTCGCTTACTATTCGCGGAAACTATTACTAGTAGAACTTAATTATAATATATATAATAAGGAGTTACTAGTAATTATAAACGTAGTATATAAATAGAAAGTCTACCTTAAAGGCGCTGCTTACGAGGTATAGATCCTAATAGACTATAAGAATCTTATTTACTTTACGATTACTAAGGAATTAAACTAATAGCAGGTTTATTAATATAAAACACTCTCTACTATTAAGCTTCGACTTTCTTATATTAAGGGAATAGAAAATACTTAAGCTAACGCTCTAAGCTGGAAACTAGAGTACCTTATAAATAAAACCTATAAATCTTATACTATACTACAGAAGGATAGCGATTTATTAGTTATTAATAGCTAATAGCTAGCTATAATAGGATAGCTAGTTATAGAGAAAATCTAGAAAAGCTACGCTAATAACCTAGTTATAACTAAATAGTAATATTAACTAAGCGAAAGGTTCTCTTTCTTTTTAGAAGGAACTCTCTTATTCTAGGGATAAATCTATATACCTACTAGGAATAGGATTAAATTCATTATATACTAATATAAGCTACCCGCTTATAGATACTAGAGGGTAGCTAAGATATTATCTAAGCTATCTAGGGAATACTACTTCCTAAGTATAAGGAAGGTAATTAAAAATATAGTAATATTATATGATATATATATCTGGAATAAGGCTATATACTATACTCCGTATAGACTTATAAAGTCATTAATAATACTACCTCGCTTATAAAAATTAATCGCTTTAGATTTCGTAATTGAGTTATTACTCTTAAGAGATCTAATTATAGGAATTATATATAACTCGATCTATATAATAATAGATAAGTTTACGAAGTATACGTATATAGTACTAGTACTTAGGATATAAGACGCGCTTATAATAGTATAAGTATTCCTTAGAATAATCTTTATAAGCTATAGAATATTAGATAAGATTATCTTAGATAGAGATAAGCTCTTTACTTTAAAGTTCTAGAAAACTCTTATTACGCTCTTAAGAATAAAATAGAAAATATTAACTATATTCTATCCTTAGACTAATATATAAATAGAACGAATTAACTAGATAATAGAGACTTATCTTTAGTATTATATAAACTATAAGTAAGATAACTAGGTATAACTACTTCTACTTGCCTAGTTTATATATAATAGCGCGGATTAAGAGACTATTAGAGTATTACTATTCTACGCGAATTATAGGTATAATCCTATAGTATATAATCTACTAATAACTAGTTAAGAAACCGCGTAGGAGGCTATACTATAGGCAGATAGGCTTAAGTAGCTTTATAAAGAATTATTAGCTGATATTCTCTTTATTATATAGAGATCTATGATCTACTATAATAGAAAGTATAATATAGGACTAATACTTAAGGAGAGGGATAAAGTCTACTTACTTAGAAGAAATATTATAACTAAGTGACTAAGTTATAAATTAGATTATAAGAAGCTAGGACTATTTAGGATTACTAAAGTTAAGGGACTAGTTAATTATTAACTAGCTCTACTAAAGATAATAAATATCTACCTAGTATTCTATATATCTCTCTTCGAACTAGTACTACTAGAAGTATTACTAGCTCTTATTACTGAAATATAACTAATTAATCTAAATACTAAATATAAGGTAGAAGCTATTCTTAACTATTAGTATTTCTATAGTAAACTAAAATATCTAATTAAATAGAAAAGGTACTTATAATTAGAAAACACTTAGGAACTTAAATCTAACTTTTGTTACCTTAAGCTTCTATAGGGATTCTATTAAAGAAATCTAGGTTTACTTAAAAGGAAGGAGACCTAAAGTTAAGGGCCGGGCCCTCGAAGAAGGATACTAAGTAAGCGTTAGGTTTAAAAGTAGGGAACTAAGAAGTAAGATTATCTTTAATAGGCTTAGAGAGAGGCGTTAGAAGGCGAGTAGGAGTTATAGTTTTTCCTATCTTAAACTAATATATAAGTTATTTAGAAGTAAACCTCTTAATATACCCTGAGGTATTATAATTATAATACTTTAAGTAAATATATTTAGAGTATTATTTCGAAATAGATAAATCTAAGAAGTAAGTATAAGAAAAGCTATAGTAGAAGAAATAAGGCTTTATAAGTTATATAGCACGCTTAATATAGAGCGTGAGCTAGATACTTTATTTTTTCTTTATTTAAGCGACACTTAATTTCTTTATAATACTAAATATAATAGATAAGGAAGATAGTTATTAATAACTATTGATATTTCTTAAGGTTATACTTAAGCGTAGGGGACTATACTAAGCTAAGAGAGGGATAGTATTATAGACCCCTTAGTGCTATAGTTCAGTTAGTACCTATATAATAATAAAACTATTAGTAGTACTATAAGGGTATTAGTACTAATAAGGGAGCGGTACTATTAAAAGGGTAGTACTAGCTAGGGAATAATATAGAGTAAGCGAGTAGTACTATTATATACTTATACTTTAGTAGTAATAGTTACCTAGATTATAGTAGATAATAAGTCACGTGATAAATCCCTAGATCCCTGGATCCCCTTATAAGAAAATAGATCTAAGGATCTAAGGATCTAGTATCTTAAGGGATCTAAGGCGAATAAAAATTCTATATAAGTATTACGGACCCCTTGGCGCTACGGTTCAGTTAGCACCTATATGATAATAAAACTATTAGTAGTACTATAGGGGCATTAGTACTAACAAGGGAGTAGTACTATCGATAGGGTAGTACTAGCTAGGGAATAATATAGGACAATTAAGTAGTACTACTATATACTCACGCTTTAGTAGTAATAGTTACTTAGATTATAGTAAATAATAGGTCACGTAATAGATCCCTAGATCCCTAGATCCCTTTATAGGAAAATAGATCTAAGGATCTAAGGATTTAGTATCCTAAGGGATCTAAGGCGAATAAAGGTTCTATATAAGACTAGCACGTCTACTACTAGATAAGAGCTTCGTACTTAACTTTAAATAATATTCTAATACTTAGTAACTATCTTCCTATTTATATAATACACCTACCTCTCGATTATTAGAGATTAACTATAGCTTTCTGTATTTATAGTAAGTAAATACCGGACTATTATACTTTAAGTACCTTCTTATTAGAGGTACTAACTCACGAAGATAATATATCTTCTGTTAAAGAATTATCGAATAACTACTCGGCTCCCGCTAAAGTTTTCAACTTAAAGAATATACCTAAGATCGCTACCTCAGATCTCTATAATAAAGACTAATCTAAGCTTAGAGTATATCTTATATAAGTTAAGCTTTATACGGGCTTTAATAGTTATTAGTTCGCTACGGAAACTAATAAAGTCCTTTAGGCTTTATCCTTTCTCCGGGGATCTACTTTTAACTAGATTAAGACTTTCCTCTTAAACTATATTTAGAACTAAACTAAGGATAGGAGAGTTTCTATAGTAATAACTAAGGAATCCTAGAAGATCTTTATAACTTTCGAGGGTTTCGAGTATAGGATTAACCGCGTCTTTAGTAATATTAATTAGAATTATACTACTGAACGGAATATTTAGAACTTAAAGTAAGTTAAGTTAGTAATTATATATACTACTGCCTTCTAGTAATTCGCGAATTAGATCAGCTAGAATAATAATACCCTTTAGGTATAGTACTATAAGGGGTTAAAGGATAGAGTAAAAGATAAGATAGTAAGATCGGACGCGCCTACTAACTTATAAGAACTTATTGAAATAGCTATTAAGATCGATAACTGAAATTACGAGAGGGCACTTAAGAAAAAAGGCTAATACTACTCCGGAATATATATATACTAAGGAAGAGAGAGTAATAATAAGAAACTATTTTACCCTCGGGAAATAGAACTTAATATAACGTTCCGGAAGCTAAGTTATTAAGGAAAGCCGCGTAATAGCGAGCTATCTAAGAAAGTTATAAGCGAGTAATAAGAAAAGAAGCTATACTTTAAGTATAGCCTCCTTAGTTATATAGCTAGCTCTTATTAATAAAAGAAGTTATAGACAGATAAGAAATATGCTAATGTAATAGGATATGGCTCTTATAATGAACTAATATAATAACTTACTATGATATATTAATATATAACTATAAACGAGCTTAAGGAGAATTATATCTATACCTAGTTAGGTAATTCTAATGATAGTAAGCGAGATTCTATGAGTATCATGAATCAGCTTAAGTAAACTATTATTAGTATACCCCCTAAGGATTATATATATCGAGATAACGATAGCTCTAAGCTAGATAACAATATAGAGCTAATACTAAGTGATAGTAAGGAGGAGGCCTAGGAACCCGATTAGACTTTAGAACTAGGGCTACCTTAACTTGAGCTCTTAGGACTAAGAGTAGGTGAAACTTAGGAAGTTACCTAAAGAGAAGAGAGCTTATATTAGGTTAGCTATAATACTCGCTACTAGACTAATATAGCTACTAGGGTTATTTATTAAGAACTAGGCCTTATCAGCTTAAGGGGTCTACTATAGGGGGTAAGGTATAAAGTAGTCTACCAGGACTATAAGCGTATCAGATAGAGAATAGCTAGTAGCTAGGAAGGACCGACGACCTTTATATAGCACTTACTACTCTAGAATACTATTATTCTTAATACTAGCGCGCTACTAGAGGTAGGCGAGGAATAGGAAATTATAGCTGAGAACTGATATAATAGGATATAGGTCTATATTAATAATAACAGCTAGTACTATTATAAGATATATAACTTAGTAATATATACTGAACTCGGAATAGGGCTTATATATAAGGTTAGCCTAAGCTATAGTAATCGAAGGGTATAGGAAAGTATCCTCGACTATAGTATATATTAGGAATATTTCTATATGTAGTAACTTGCTACTATTAGAGATAAATATCTCACGTTAGAGGTTAAAATTAAGGGAGTTAAGCTTCAGGTGATAGTAGACTCTAAGGTATAAGGGAACTTTATATCTCCTACTATTATACTTAAGTACTACCTATTAACTGAAGTAAAGGATAAGGGATACTATCTAGTACTAGCGGATAGTAAGGTCGCCTCTAATAGACTAATTAAGGTCTAGACTACTCTAGTTTATATAGGTATCGCTAGATACTTCGAAATAATCTAATTTAATATTATTAGGATTAGAAGGCATAATATTATCCTAGGATTACTATAGATAGAAAAGTATAACTCTATTATTAATTAGTAGATAGGAAAACTTAAGTTTAGTTATTACTAAGACTACTATTATCTACTAGGAATAGAAGTAGTAAGTATTTAAGAGGTTAGTACTACCTCTAAGGAAGAGCTCGGATATTAAGATAAGGGTCTACTAATAAAAGATATACTATTAGTATATAAGAAGTTTATAGTACTGTTTAAAGAAGAATAAGGTATCGAGGCCTTACTGAAACACTAGGACTACGATTATTAGATCGAGTTAGAACTAAGTACTAAACTAATATTCTAACTACTTAGGGAATATTCCGTGATAGACTTAATAATAATTAAGTAATATATTAATAAAAACCTAGCGAAAGGATTTATCTGAGAGTCTAAATCTCTATAGGAGAGTAATATCTTATTCGTAGAAAAGAAAGATAGTAGATAATAAATATATATCGACTACTATTAATTAAATAATACTATAAAGAAGGATCGTTATATACTACTATTAGCTAAGAAGCTGCGGGATAGACTTGTTAAAGCTAAGATTTTCACTTAGTTTAACTTACGAGGAGCGTATAACCTCGTTAGGATAGCTGAGAGTAAAGAAGAAAAAATAGTATTTCACACTCGTTTCAGTTACTATAAGTACACGGTTATACCCTTTAGCTTAACTAACGCACTAGCTATATTTTAGCGTCTAATTAATAACGTTTTATAACCTTACTTAGATATAATATATATATGCTATTTGGATGATATACTAGTCTACTTTAAATTAGAGGAGTAATATGTGAAGGACGTTATAGCTATTCTTTAGAGGCTAGAGGACGCCTACTTATTACTTAAACTAGAGAAGTATAACTTCTACGTGGATGAGGTTATCTTCCTAGGCTATATAGTTATTACTATAAGATTAGCTATAGATCCTAAAAAGATTGAAGTAATTATTAAGTAGATAGGGCCTACGAATATTAAGGAAGTATAATTATTCCTCGGGTTTACTAACTTCTATAGGCGATTTATTAAAGACTACTTAAAAATCGCCGGGCTACTTACGGAGTTAACTTATAAGGATAAGGAATTCTATTAGTCTAATAGCGCACGAAAGGCGTTTAAGGTACTTAAAGCGGCTTTTATTGCGGAACTAGTACTTACTTCCTTTACCTCTAATAAAGAAATATATATAGAGATAGATTTTTCGGACTACGCTATTAGAGCTATACTTAGCTAGCTAGGTGAGGACGGAAGATAGTAACTAGTCGCTTACTATTCGCGGAAACTATTACTAGTAGAGCTTAATTACGATATATATAATAAGGAGTTACTAGTAATTATAGACGTAGTACGCGAATAGAAGGTCTACCTCGAGAGCGCTACTTATGAAGTATAGATCTTAATAAACTATAAGAATCTTATTTACTTTATAACTACTAAGGAACTGAACTAACGGTAAGTTCATTAGTATAAAATACTCTTTACTATTAAGCTTCGAATTTCTTATATTAAGGGAACAGAAAATACTTGAGCTGATACTCTAAGCTGGAAACTAGAGTACCTTATAAATAAAACCTATAAATCCTATATTATACTACGGAAGGATAGTGATTTATTAGTTATTAATAGCTAATAGCTAGCCGCGATAGGATAGCTAGTTATAGAGAAAATCTGGAAAGGTTATACTAATAACCCGGTTATAGCTAAATAGTGATACTAACTAAGTGAAGGGTTCTCTTTCTCCTTAGAAGGAACTCTCTTATTTTAGGGATGAATCTATATACTTACTAAGGATAGGATGAAATTTATCACGTACTAGTATAAGCTGCTTACTTATAGATACTAGGGGGTAGCTAAGATACTATCTAAGCTATCTAGGGAATACTACTTCCTAGGTATAAGGAAGGTAGTTAAAGATGTAGTAATATCGTGCGATATATATATCCGGAATAAGGTTATATACTATACTCTATATAAGCTTATAAAGTTACTAATAATACTACCTTGCCTATAGAAATTAATCGCTTTGGATTTCGTGGTTAAGCTACTACTCTTAAAAGATCTAATTATAGGAATTATATATGATTCGATCTATATAATAACGGATAGGTTCACGAAGTATATATATATAGTACTAGTACTTAGGATATAGGACGCGCTTATAATAGCGTAGGTATTTCTTAGGATAATCTTTATAAGCTATAGAATACTAGATAAGATTATCTCAGATAGAGATAAGCTCTTTACTTTAAAGTTCTAGAAAACTCTTATCACGCTCTTAGGAATAAAGTAGAAAATATTAATTATATTCTATCCTTAGACTAATATATAAATAAAACGAATTAACTAGATAATAGAGACTTATCTTTAGTGTTATATGAACTATAAGTAGGACGACTAGGTGTAACTACTCCTACTTGGCTAGTTTATATATAATAGCGCGGATTAAGAGACTATTAGAGTATTACTATTCTACGCGAATTATAGGTATAATCTTATAGTATATAACCTACTAATAGCTGGTTAGGGTACCGTGTAAGAAGCTATACTATAGGCAGGTGAGCTTAAATAGCTTTATAAAGAATTATTAGCTAATATTCTCTTTATCGCGTAAAGATCTATGATCTACTATAATAGAAAGCGTAGTATAGGACTAACGCTTAAGGAGGGGGATAAAGTCTACTTACTTAGAAAGAATATCGTAACTAAACGACTAAGTTATAAATTAGATTATAAAAAGCTAGGACTATTCAGGATTACTAAAGTCAAGGGACTAGTTAATTATTAACTAGCTCTACTAAAGATAATAAATATTTACCTAGTATTCTATATATCTCTCCTTAAACTAGTACCGCTAGGAGTATTACTAGCTCTTATTACTGAAATATAACTGATTAATCCGAACGCTGAATACGAAATAGAGGCTATCCTCGACTATTAGAACTACTATAGTAAAACACGATATCTAATTAAATAGAAAGGGTATTTATAATTAGAAAACACTTAGGAACTTAAATCTAACCTCTACTACCTTAAGCTTCTATAGGGATTCTATTAAAGAAATCCAGGTTTACTTAGAAGGAAGGGGACTTAAGGTTAGGGGCCGGGCCCTTAAAGAAGGACACTAGGTAGGCGTTAGGTTCGAAGGCAGGGAACTAAGAAGTAGGATTATCCTTAATAGGCTTAGAGAGAGGTATTAGAGGGCGAGTAGGGGTTATAGTTTTTCTTATCTTAAACTAATATATAGGTCGTTTAGGAGTGAACCTCTTAATATACCCTAAGGTATTATAATCGTAATACTTTAAGCGAATATACTTAGAGTATTGTTTCGAAATAGATAAATCTAAGAAGTAGGTATAGGAAAAGCTATAGTAGAAGGAATAAGGCTTTATAAGTTATATAGTACGCTTAATACAGAGCGCGAGCTAGATACTCTGTTTTTTCTTTATCTAAGTAATACTCGATTTCTTTATAATATTAGATATAATAAATAAGGAAGATAGTTATTAGTAACTATCGACGTTTCTTAAGGTTATACTTAAGCGTAGGGACTACGCTAAGCTAAGAGGGGGATAGTATTACGGACCCTTTAGCGCTATAGTTCAGTTAGCACCTATATAATAATAAAACTATTAGTAGTACTATAGGGGTATTAGTACTAACGAGGGAGTAGTACTATCGATAGAGTAGTACTAGCTAGGGAATAATATAGGATAATCGAGTAGTACTACTATACACTTACGCTTTAGTAGTAATAGTTACTTAGATTATAGTAGATAATAAGTCACGTAATAGATCCTTGGATCCCTGGATCTCCTTATAGGAAAACGGATCTAAGGATCTAAGGATCTAGTATCCTAAGGGATCTAAGGCGAACAAAGGTTCTATATAAGACTAGTACATCTACTATTAGATAGGAGCTTTATACTTAACTTTAAATAGTATTCTAATACTTAGTAACTATCTTCCTATCTACGTGATATACTTACCTCTTAATTATTAGAGATCAACTGCAGCCTTCTGTATTTATAGCGAGTAAATACCGGACTATTACAATAAGACTAGTATATTTACTATTAGATAAGAGCTTCGTGCTTAACTTTAAATAGTATTCTAATACTTAGTAATTATCTTTTATCTATATAATATACCTACCTCTCGATTATTAGAGATTAACTATAGCTTTCTATATTTACAGCGAGTAAATACCGGACTGTTACATATAAGAGATAATACCTCTAATAATACTACTTTATTAAAATATATTAATAATTAAAACTCTAGTATATATGATATTAAGTGTATAGCTTATATTATTAACTTAATAGTACAAGATATATTAAAGAATTATATTTTTAATTATAAAGCTGAAATAGATCTTTCGGATTTTACTAATAATATTACTAATAATATAAATTCCGACTTAGGTATAATTTAAAAGCTAAGAAAGATTATAACTACTATTAAATATACTTACGAATATTAAGAGCTTTTTAAAGAAGGCTATAATAAATATAAATTATCTAATGATATTCCTAATAATTTTAATATAAAAAAAAATCCCTTTAGATAATACTACTAGGTGGAATTCAACTTATAATATACTTAATATTTCTATTACTCTTAAAAAAGTTATTAATTATATATTTAATAATACTTCTAATAAAGAGTTTAAAACTTATATATTAAGTGATAACGATTGGCTTGTTTTAAGTACGCTAAGAGATATATTTTATATTTTTGTTTATCCTAGTATTAAACTATAAGGATAAGTTTATATTACTATTAATTATAGTTTACTTTATATATATATAATTTTTAATAAACTAGAAACTAAAAAAAATGAGCTAAGAATAAATATTAACTTATTAAGTAGTAGTATAGATATTAATAACTTTATTACTGCTATTGATATAGGGCTAAAAAAGTTAGAAAAATATTTTCTAGCTAAATTAAGCTCTAGCTCTTTAATAACGTATAAGCCTTATATATTAGGCCTTATTTTAGATCCTAGATTTAAGTTAAATTACTTTAAGTCTAGAGGCTTATTATATTTTTATCTAAATATAGAGAATGATATTATTAACTTATTTAAAGAAGAGTATTTATTAGTTAAATTATCTTAAGAATATAATAATAATAGTAATAATAATAATAACTCTAATATTAATACTGAGAATATAGAAGATATAGAGGATAGTGATAATGACTTATTTTTAGCTTCTAATATTAATGAAGAAGAAGAAGAGGAATATATATCTTATTTAAAAGATAAAATATCTAATCCTAAAATTAAGCCTTTAGACTTTTAGGAAATAAATAAAAATAATTATCCTATTTTATATATTTTAGTTAAAAGGTATTTAATAATACTAGCTACTTTAGCTTCTATTAAAAGAACCTTTAGTATAAGTAGTAATATTATTACTAAAAGTAGAAATAATTTAGATCCTAAAGAATTAAAAAAGATTATCTTATTAAAAAGTTGGAAATTAAAGGATATATTAGAGTTAAATAATTCTTTATAAGAAGAAGAGATAGAATAATAATAACTTATTTTTTTTATATATATTATAATATAATTTCTTTATTAAAAAACTTCTTAATTTGCCTTTTTATAACGTTATTATAAAAGATAATAGTATAACTTCTTATAAGCCTTGAGTTTTTATTATTCAAATTCTTTAGATCTTTAATTTTCTATTTTTAGAATTAATTTTTTAATTAATTTTAATTAATTATTAGTTTTCATTAATTTAATTAATTAATCACAGTAGATAGCTTAATTAATTAATTTTAGTATAAGAATTCATTAATTAATTTTAATTAAGGGTGAAATTAAATTAATTAATTAAAATCACAACCCTGAGTACTGTAAATGAACAAAATCTCCAGATTTCAACAGTGAGGGCTCTAAATGTGGCTTATTTTAAAGGCTTCTATTGGAAGACTATTACTCAGTCAACCAATTAGATCTGATTTAGAGTTTACTAAGGCGAAAGTAGCTAAAATCATCAAATCATATCTCTTAGATTAGAGACTAAGTTATAAAGCCTCTAAGCAACAGAATAGCAACAGGCGTCCAACGGGCGTCAAACCCTCGAGGGTTCGGAAATCTGTGGCCACCCTCTTTACTACTTACCCTACCCGAGCCTACCCTTTGCATCCCACACTCGCTCGAGTTATGCAAGCCAGAAGAAAAGCGATACAAACTGAAGTCCCAAGATGAAAAAGAGAGCTTGTGGTCCGCGACCAGGTTCCAATGTTTGAAGAATTTGGCGAGCTGAAGCGAGAAGGCAAAGAGGGGGAGCAGAGATGTACTAAGTTACTGCTGATCGTGACGTCTTTGATGTCTATCGAGGCGAGGGTCTAGAAATTGTCGTGATACTTATATGTTCTATCGCGTAAAAGTGCTGGAGCAAAAGCACGCCATCCAGCTGGGGGTCTCTGGAGATAGCACCATCGACCACGCTTTCCCGCAGCGGGTCAACTTGTCATGACTACCTACTACCACAAGTACATATCTAGCTTCAACGATTGGTAGGTAATTTTCCTCAATAAGGCGGCCAACCGAATGGCTGGAGAAGATTGAGAGTGTCGAGAGTGTCTTCCCCATCCCCTCGTGGCCTTGCCCCCCCCTCCCCCTCAACTCTCTCCCATTACCAAGGTAGGTTAGGGTGTTCTACCAACCTACCCCACCAAGCACCCCACCTCCGGTGACATTTTTTACCTTTGTATGTATTCCAAGGTTTACATCCTCATCTTCCATTTGCAATCTGAACACGCCAGCGCACATCTCGAGTAGCAATCGCAAGCTTCCACATCATCATCATGTTGTAGTTACAGTCCCAGTCGCATGCCTATTCATCTTCGATATCAAACCATTGAGTAACGACACAACTGCTCTGTGAATACCTCACCGCATATCGACACCCCACCAAGCATCCTCTCCCAATCGTCCCTAATACTACACTTCAAATTTATCCAGAATGCCGCCCACCCTGCCGCCCCTCTCAACTATCCTCCCCCCTCTAATCTGCGGCACCGCAACCTTCAACAACCTCTACAATGCCGACGCTGCCCTTGTACCCACGAACGCCATCATAGAGCGCGCACTCGACCTCGGCGTCCGCGCCTTCGACACCTCCCCCTACTACGGACCCTCCGAAGAGCTCCTGGGCAAAGCTCTCTCGACGCCATCCGTCCTGCGAAATCACCCTCGCTCCAGCTACCGCATTGTTACGAAAGTCGGGCGAATCGCCAACGCGGAGTTTGATTATAGTCCTGAGTGGGTGCGGTATTCGATTCAACGGTCGTTGCAGAGGCTGCATACTTCCTACCTCGATGTAGTTTACTGTCATGATGTTGAATTTGTGACGCCGGCTGAGGTGCTTGTCGCTGTCAAGGAGTTGCGCCGGACACGCGATGAGGAGGGAACTATAAAGTACATTGGGATCTCGGGCTACCCGGTTCCCTTGCTCTGCGAGCTTGCGGAACTGGTACTAAGAGAGACGGGCGAGCCGCTGGATGCAGTTATGAGCTATGCAAATTTCACGCTGCAGAACACGACTTTGATGTCTCTGGGCCTTGGAAGGCTGAAGAGGGCTGGCGTAAGCTGCGTGCCCAATGCAAGTATCCTGGGTATGGGGCTCCTGCGCAGCGTGGGTGTTCCCGTGGGAGGCAAGGGCGATTTCCATCCAGCACCAAGGAAGCTGAGGGAGAAGTGCATGGAGGCTGCAAGGTACGTGGAGGAGACAGGTGAGAGGCTGGAGGTTGTCAGTATTCGCTGGGGATTGGATACGTGGTCTCGCGACGCAGCAAGCTTAGGAGGTGTAGGTGGAATAGGAGTCTCAGTCATGGGGGTCAGCAATCTTGAGGAATTGGAAGAGACGATGCGAGTTTGGAACAGTGTTCTGGATGGCCTCCCACTCGCTGGTAGAGAAGCCACAACAGAGAAGAAAGAATGGAGTCTTGCGAGAGCGGCAGAAGTTGCTGAAAAAGCGAAAGCTGTATGGACTATTTTGGGTGAGTGGAAGGATTATACATGGCCCTCTCCTGATGAGGGATATGTCAATGTCAGGGTTGTCAAGGGCGTCGTGGATGAGATTGCGCCTCTGCCACCAGTAAAGGATGGTTCTGCGAAGGATAGTAGGTTGTGAGCATAGCGTGGGGTTGCCGGCTGGTTAGCTGGCTGTTTGGGTTTTGCATAGATAGGCGTCTGGGAGTGAACTGCGTGACTTTCCAAATTAGTATCTTGCAACATTTGACTCTTATATTGTGGTGAGACGCTCTTTCGCTTAGTTGTTGACATTCAAAGTGATTTGAATAGTACATGGGCATGATTGGCTCTGCGAGATGTGTGAAATACTTCAGCTAGGGCCCGTGTCGTTTGTGCACCTTGGACTAGGCCTTGCGAATATTAGAGAATGGTAGCTGATGTATCTGAGCCATAAGTTGCGATATGCTTGACAATACTCAGCTTATTCACTGCTACAATCCTACACTGATTGGGTGCTACACAACTTTCTCCAGGATTGCTATGCTAACATCACGCCGAGGCGCGATCTCTCACTGCTTAGCGTAACTCTGTCTCTCATTTGTATTTTTCTACACTATGCAGTACCTTGTTCTTGATTCGTGTCCTGGATATGCCTTTCAATCCAATGCCCATCCATGGAATTTTGAAAATGAAGCTGATGTTGAAAGAAAGTGACAGCTTAGTGTCCAACCATGTGTCTTATGATTGAAATCTATGACTTCAGATCAAACTTTTGTTTATGAAGAAGCAGAAAACAGGGACGGAGATCCAAACGCCATGCAAAATCAAGGGACATTCATCAAATCATAACATGGAAGCCTCTCATTAGGCGTGACCATTGGAGGAAGAGAGCTTGCGTCGGTCTCGGACAGCTGCTGCAAGGCATTCGAGAACTTGGACAGTCGAATCCCAGTTGATACATGCATCTGTGATGCTGACACCCTTCTTTAGGCCGGATGGTCCTTCTGCTGGTACCTTCTGATTGCCCTCATTGATATTTGATTCGATCATGACACCAATGATGGAAGTCTCCCCGGCACGAAGTTGCTCTGCAATGACGTCCGCGACCTTTGGTTGGTTGCGATGGTCCTTGTTGGAGTTGCCTGCATACATTAGCTACAAGTCCAAGAATCCTATTTTTGAGAATGGGACTCACCATGCGAACAGTCAATCATGATAGCTTGCTTTTGACCCGTCTTTTGCAGCGTCTCCTTCGTGAGCTTAACGCTTTCTGCATCATAGTTTGTGCCCTTGGTACCTCCACGAAGGATAATGAATCCGTGCTCGTTGCCACTTGTTCTTGTAATTGCAGCCAGACCTTGCTTAGTGACACCCATGAAATGATGCTTGGCAGCAGCAGACCCAATAGCATCAATTGCAACCGTCAAGCTTCCATCGGTACCGTTCTTGAATCCAACGGGAAAGGAAAGACCGGAAGCAAGCTCACGATGCAATTGTGACTCGGTGGTTCTCGCTCCGATTGCCCCAAGCGAGATGAGATCTGCGAGGAACTGAGGAGAGATGGTGTCCAGCATTTCAGTAGCAATTGGCATGCCGCTGTTTGTGAGGTCGCAGAAGAGCTGACGACTGATCCGCAGACCTTTGTTGATCTTGAAAGACTCGTCAAGGTCTGGGTCATTGATCAATCCCTTCCATCCGACAGTTGTTCGGGGTTTCTCGAGGTATGCGCGCATTATGATACAGAGGTCACTGGAGAGCTTGTCTGAGAGCGCCTTTAGTCGTGAAGCATATTCGACGGCAGTGGCAGGGTCGTGAAGACTGCAAGGTCCGCAGATAACGAGAAGGCGGTCGTCTTCGCCCATTATGATCTTGACAGCCTCTCTGCGGCCTTGAAGAACAGTTTCTAGAGAGTCTTTTGAGATAGGGACTTCCGACAGGAGCAGATTTGGAGCGATGAGAGGATCCTGCCCCAGGACTAAGAGAAGTGTTAGCAATTTCTCTCAGAGCAGTGAATCATCGCAGGCCTTACTTCTGGTATCATCTGTAACCATGGCGGCGCTGGGCATTTTGAATGGAGAAGATTGACGGTTGGGGTGAGGTTTAGATATGAGGAAAATACAAGAGGATATGGAGTATGTTGTCCTTTACCGTGTGTTGCGTTGTACAGATTTTAAGAGAATTGGCGGGGTCAAATGGAAATTCACACAAGATTTCCAGGTACCCTGTACTTGCTAAGGTGCCAAGGACAACCTTAATTCACGTGATAGCATGTATAGATGTCTGAGGCAAGCACGCCGTCAGGCAGCATTCAGGCCAGGCATATGTCGATGTTCGGTTCACGGGCGCGTGAAGGTCGAGGCCAACGCCAAACTCTGGATACCCCAGTTTCCGAAGTGTGCAGATGTCTCAGACCGACGACCGTGCTTTCACGAGTTTTGAAGCACCGATGAAACCCACCGCTCTATTCTTCCTCAGCTAGGACTGTGACAAACCGCCGAAGATATAATTCCAGGTTCTTCCGGGCTCGTCCCTTGAAATACGTTCGCATCTCAATACACAACAACACCCCTCCTAGACACAACGTCAAGGGGCCTTGCCACCATACCCTCTCCTTAACACGAATTCAGACGAACTCTTTCGGTCACAATTCAGAACTGTGCCATCTCTTACTAGAGAAATCAATCATGTTCTCCCAATCATGGACTTCCCGGAAGCGTAACAGGGAAGACGATGAGGAGACAGTGATGTCTGGCTTCAGCGAGCATCGATCGGTGAGGGTCTCTCGCGACGCGATAATCTTTGATGTCAACAATGCTAACATTGATCAGAAACGACGTATAGCTACCCTTCCTCACCGTCAGTCCCCAAAGATTGCTCGCCACACCTCCCCGACCTTCTCCTGGGGAAGCAACTATACTTCCCAGCCTGCCCCTCCTACCATAACTCCGGCTGACTCGGACTCGGAGGAAGCTGCTGGTTCTGCAGAGCCAAGGTCGTTCTTCTCGCCATACTCTTCTTCCCCAACTACTGCTGGTCTTACGCAGAGTGGTCCACCTTCCCCTTTCTTGGATGGTTTTGAAAGTCAACCAAATGTCGAGTCCACTCAGATGTCCGATGCACCATCTTACACCGAAGACTTCGAAATGACAGACTCGATCCATCTCTCCCCAGGCCCCTTTCAAAGCGACCAGTCTCCTAGCATCTCAGGTCGAATTCCAACTCCGATACATAGCTCATTTGCTCCATTCATACGGGCGGAGAAGGCTTCGGTTCACCGCGAGGGTGACTTCGCAGATGATGAGGCTTTGGTTGATAGGTTTCGTCGTGGCCGAAGACTGCCTAGCCCTATCAGTGAAGGCGAGACAAGTCCAAGTGTTATTGTTGCAGGTTTTGGAGATATGCAGATGGAGGTGGAGTCATCATCGCAGCATGACCCGGACAAAGAGACTCCCACAAAGAAGGGACACACTCGGTCAAAACACAGTCTCAGAAATTGGACTGGATTCGGCTCGGAGCTCAACGGAGGAATGAAGAGAAGCTTCAGCATGGGCTATCGAGCCGATTGTGAGAAGTGTCGGTTGAAGGTTCCTGGCCACTTCAGTCACATCATCACTTACTAAATGCAGACGCTGCATGGACGTTTCTTACGATTAATTTGGGCATTTTAGCAAGGCGTTCGGGGCATGGCAATGCGATGATACAATTACTTTTGGCTTTCTTCATTCATAATGCCACGATATGTACCGAAATAGAGATAGGGCTTTAATCAGCTACATTGCAGTTACGATGAAGCTGGTAAATTCCGGTTCCCTATGTTTACAGAACCTGCACCAGAGCCTCTCATCATTTGTGGAGACCAGATCCTCACGTCTCCTGGCAACCTGTCTACTTTCCCAAACATTCTCCAAGCAGCATAGTGTCTAGTTTTGCATGCCGAATTAGCTGCTTTGAAGATCAGCAACAAAGAAGGAGTACTCGTTTCTTGCGCCATACAATAGCCTGCTCAGTATAATAGTCGGTCCCCCTTTAGTAGATATTGCATTGTGAGACGAGCTACATGTTCTTTCAACGAGTCAGCAAGCTCAAAGGATAAAAACAAAATCCTGGGGATCACCAAGATCTCCATCAACCCCACAGAAAAAAGCAATATTGTACTGCACGAAGTAGGCCTATCCTAGATCTCACATCACAATCCCCGTACCAGCTTTTTGTTCTGCCACCTTCCCAAAGGAAAAGAATCATTGCATCCGGTCTTGAGCCTGCTCAAACTATCATCCGCATGTCTCTCCCCACACAATAACAACATCCCGCCTAAACACTTACCCGAGCATAATAAAACATCTTAAAGTTCTGTTGCACATCTGATTTCCGCCCTTTTTCGCCCTCAGAGTTACGAAAGGGCGCAAAAGGGCGAAAAGGGCTGAAAGAGGGCGATCTTCCGCGCCATAGCTGGGCGAAGGCGCACGATGCTGGCATGACGACATGTCCACTGGGCGCACGGCGATCAGGAAGGCGGATGCTTCATATGGACGCCCTATTCATGCTACCGTACCATACTTATCGGTGTCTGGCCCGAGGCATGTGTCTCTTTTTGGGCAGGTGGATATTTTGATGCATGTCGCATTCTTCCCCGACCCAGGAAAGCTGTGTTGCTTTCGGGCGAGGAACCTGGTGCTCGGGAAGAGCATAGCTGGCTGCGAATTGGCCGTGTGAGAGGTTTGATAGTAGGCGAACTTTGGAGGCAGTCAAACATTTATGACCGGGAGAATATAGAAGGTTGTTCGTGGGGAGATTCATGGCGCTGCCTGGGTGCCTGGTTGTAGCTGAGAATAGGAGATAAAAATCATGTTTATGAAGCTGGCAATGAGGAGGTCGAAAATCCGTTGAGTCTTTGGATTCAAAACACTCCGGAATTGTCTCCCCTAGCCACTACAGGAGCATCGAATCAGGAGGTCGCTCAGCCCATCAGAAATCTTTGAACTTTTTTGATGCATATCGTCCGGAAGAGGGTTCACAGTTCCTGGGTAGCCAGTTTGCGCATCTCGTGGTTCCATACTCTGTTTTTGGACCGGGAGATTGGCGGAGCGTCTCGTTCCAGCATCACCACATAGCACCTAGTCTGCTTCGGGCCTACGCATCTTCAGCCCTTTCATGCGCCTAGGACTTTTTCCACGAATATCTATCCCGGTTGCTGGTGTCCAGATGATGCCGGGGCTTTCTGCGTCGCCATAGATCTATTTATAAGGTAGTAGTTTGGCCAGACTTAGGACGGCATTACTCGATACAGCTGACCATATCCGACTTTGGATTCGGACCTGAGTAGTTGGACATGCGCCTGAACTCTCGTTTCTTGGAACTGAGAACTTTAGGAGAATCTAATGCCTGTGGTTTCCGGCCGGAAGTTAATATTTATGCCCGATGCTTGTCCCTTCAAGATAGGCACTTTATCCTCCGTACCATATGCACGCATCTCTTTCAGCCGGCTGATTCGTACATTTGCCGCGCATACTTTTCAGCATGCAAGAAGATTGCTCGTTATTGCAAATAAACGTCTTTCTTGGATCAGATCAATCAATGCTATGCGCCACCAACTTGTCTGAGTTGTCTTTGGGTTATAGCACAGCATGGGCTTTTTGACTTCCTATGCCTTGCTCCCTGTCTGATTGTATCAATCAGGAAATAACGGTGCGAAGCTTCCGTTGCGATGTGCATCAAAAGTTACTTTTCTCTCGGGCTTATCAGCTCGGTCACTTTAAAGATACCCACTCTCCAACATTCTGTTCTTCTCTCTGCTCTTCATGTCTGAGCACTGTGCCGCTATGGAAAGACACTCTCCGTTGCGATGTGCATCAAAAAATACGTTTATCGTGGTACAGGCGAGTCCAAGCCAAATATTGGCATTCATGGCCGCGAAGTCACAACCTAGAAGAGGATAATCGGGGAGGAGAACTACCGAGCAAGTTCAAGACCCATGGGGTTTCACCGGTTTGGTAAGTTCTCATACTTGCCTTTCGATTTTGAGGTATGCTTCCTCCGTGATAAATCATCTGACTGTAAGCCACTCGTCCCATGTTGACTTTCGACTTTAGTACCATGGATCTGATATGTATCATGAATCATCACGCCACGAATCGGGGAGGAAACTTCGCCTCCGTGCCTCTGTACGAGTTCAATAGAATCCATATTCTACTCGATGTGAAATATTCATTATCCATCATCTGAATTTATGTTGCCCCCGCCGTCTAGGTTTCGCCGAGTTGATACCTGAAATAGCGTCTCGTTTCTCGGAATGGAAAAAGTACATCCGCTACGACGTGCAACAGAGCAGTTTCTTCTCGCCCTCATTGGTGTCAATCGCTACAGAGATCCTCAAGGATTATGAGCATCTTCCGCTGCAACTTCATCAATTCGATCTCGTCAATCGTTCCTTTTTCGTCCTTTCGATCAGCTGTTCCACTCACTGCATTTGCCTCCTTCCCATTTGGAATGACCAAGTCTGACCGGGTTCCAAAGAAAGGAACCCCAAGGCTTCGCAACTTGGCAGTCATCTCTTTTACCATTTGCATCTGGGCTTTGTAGACCTTCATATCGAAAGTCTTGAGCTCTTTGGTATGGTCGTCGGAATGATTGCTCGCAAACCCAGGTGTGACGGCACCACCAACTGCTTTTCTGGAGTATGTCAATACGTAGATTTGTGCATCGACGAAGCGTGACTTACAACACATCATCAAGTTTCTGCTGGCCTTCCTTTCTTGCCTTCTGCTTCTCAACCAAGTTCTGTCTCCCATTCCACCACTCTTCCTCATGATCACGTTGATTCTTCATCATCTTGAAAATATAGTTAGCTCTGAATTATATTTGAAGCACGGGAAACATACTTTCCGAATGTCGTTGAGGATACTTTCATGCTTCACTACAGTTCTCATCACACATTTTAGACCAGCCGACCATTCAGTGATTGTAGATGGATCAGCCACACTCGTCTGAGGTGGTGGTTCGGATGGCGTTGTTGAGCGCGGGATGGACGACACCTGTTCAGCAGGTGGAACCCAGGACTGTTGAGAAGGCTGAAAGTGAGAAGTGAAGGAGGATGGCTGGCCGTATGCGGTAGGCTGATCTTGTTGCGGCTGAGTTTGAGGTGCTAATGAAGCAAGGGTCCTCAGTATTGACGCCAAATCTGGCTGTGCTGGCTGATCATTCGAAGCCATCCCAAAAAGTGAGCGCCTTTGGACCAAAGACAAATCAGTATGGCAACTTGTCAAGCAAGCGTTCTCAGTGCCAGAGAAGCACCTTTATGGCGAGTAAAATGAATCATCCAGATGATGCTGTGTCCATCATCTTGAGTTGTAAGATGGCAAAAGCGTGTCGTGATGCGTGAAGGAGCTCAGAACAGCCGCTCTCACACCGAAGGTACAAAGGAGTTGGCACTAAAATAAGCGACTTCAAGCATCATCAAAACACCGAGGTTTTTGCGGCTAATGCCAACCACTGCCAAAATCCTCGGAGACAGTCAGCTATGAGCAAATTATTAAACACTTCTTGCAAGTGTAATCTCATGTGTCTCTAGCATCGTCGGGTAGTAAAATATTGTAGGTCCACAGGTGCGAGATCACTGGCATCCAAGAAGCGGGTACTTCCCGCACCGCGCTAAAATGCATCCATCATCGAACGCCAAAACTTAGAAAATCTCCTGTTGTTCAAAGCCGTGAAGCAAATGTAAGAATACCAACCACCACCACCAATCCTCCCCTCCTATTCTTGGGCAAGAAGCAGCTGTGTTGATTCACCATGCCACGATCAGCGACAGATGCCACACGCTTTACCTCGACGATACCCCATCAATCCAAAGCGCAGCTTCCTTCCAGAAGCCAGCCACCCCGGAAATCGGCATCAACTCCATCGCCAACAGGAGAGACCCCTCAGGAGAAGGTCAGAAGATTAAGAGCTGCTGCGGATAGAGCTCGAGATGCACAGATTACAACGTTCGACAAGGTGGTCATTAGAGGCCGGGTATGGGCGGATCGGGCACATAAATTTGTCACGCTGAGTCTGATTGCAGCTACAGGTATTGCCGCCCAAGCTCTAATACTTGAATCCTGGGTAGAAGGATTCCTCTAGATGCTAATTGGTACTTTGCAGTGGTTGCTGGCGGTGTTACGGTCTATGCTCTGGGCGACATGATGATCCTCAACCGGAAAAAGCGAGCGCAGTTCTTTGAAGAACAGAAAGCCATCCGTGCGAATGCTATATATAAGGCGAGGCAAGCTATTGAATCTGGGACTGCCACAGAAGAAGACATCAAATTTATTAGTCTTGAGGACGAGCATGCTGCCCGATTAGAGGCTTTTATACGGGCGAAGAAGGAGAAGAAGGGCATATTCACGAGAGGCAAAGAATGGCTCTTTTCTGGTCTGAAGAACGAGGAAGAGGGTGATAATGTGGGGAGCAGCGAAAAAAGACTGGGCTATGAGGCTATGAGCGAAGAGGACGATGTATTGGGCGAGCGGGAAAGTGATATTGTGCGCGCAATTGAGGATAAGAAGCTTGCAATTTCGACGAAGGCTAAGCAGGCCTTCGCGGATGAGAAGGCGAGACAGAGAACGGGAGGCCCCCTGGATCGCATAGGAACCAAGTCCAAGGATGATGACCAACCGAAATCTACAAGCTGGACCTCATTCCTGGGCAGACGGTGAGGAGTAGGAAGGATTCTGAATTGTGTAAGATTGTATCATAAAGGTATCATACCGGAAGAGGTGCTTGCATGGATAGGGCGTTCGTTCGACAATCTCCTGTATAATGGATGTTGAAATGACCAGATCAATACGCTGCTTGTGGGTTCCTGGCCAAATTGACCTTATGGTTGTCTATGCATTTGCATGCTACCCTTTCAGTCTTGATGCGCTGCCTTACAGAATGAGCCGGGTATGCCAATTATCCTCCTTGTGTGTCTCCAGAACTCACGTGTTTGTATTTGTGTTGACATCTCAAGAGCCTCACGCCAACTTTCTTCGGAGCTTAATTTGTCCATGCAGTTCACAATTTGCAACTGCATATGAGGCTCTTAAGTTTCCGTAACCCAGGGATGGGTATTGACCGAGCAATGGACAACGCCAGCTGTTGAAATCTGATAAAGCAGCCACCCGCAAGAACCTTTTGTTTCGTCTCGGTACCTGGGGAATTGTACGGCAGAAACATAGCCAGATATACATCTCTATCTAATTTATCTATTATGCCGAACGATTTCTTGCATTTGCTAGAAGTAGTTGTATCTCAGTTACGAGCTAGTTGATTACGCTGACATTGCCATCAGGCTCGCTTAATTTGTTGTGGTAGGATATTTGGTGGAGATCGGGTAAAGTGAGCGCGATCTGCCTGCTCGCAATCGGAAAAAGACCTATTAGATGGTGAACCTTACTATTTACATCTTTCTAACATGCCAGAAGACAGCAGATTCTGAAGACGAACTTGGACCCACATCGCGGAACTTAGGCTTGGCAGGGAAACGAGTCATAGAGAACGACAAATTTAGATAGATTCTCTGAAGTAGGACAGAAAGTTTGACAGCTAACAGTCCTGAATGGTGTTCAAGTATAGCGAAAAGTAAATTTTCGCCCATCTCCAATAAACAGTGACCAATCACCTCAGAACGGTAGTCTCAAATCTCGTGCAACGCGATATCAGGGGGAAAAAAACCCAGATCAAATGGATGTCAAAGGTCACTATTGGCCAGAAAACACATGAATGTTGGTGGACTAGTCGAAGAGAGGCAAGTAACAAAACTCACGGGATGAGTCAACAAATAGTAACATTGTTTTAGACCACCATTTTTCTGATGCCGAAGATGGAATTTCAGGCGGTTTATGTGCTTACAATACTTAGCCCTTTCCTAATTTGGATCTGTACCTTTCAGAAGTTAGGAAAATCTAGTCCAAAGTCAATTCCGACCAGACTCTATGTGCTAGGTGCTACTGTTAGGTTGTCGTCGCTGCTGCATGGACTCGGCAACTGGACCATGCGTTTCATAACCCGAACTGGCGGGTACAATATCCCTCTTTTATCTGGTCTCCCGCAAAATCTAACATGGTTAGCATTTCTAGACAAAAACCACCAAAGTCAAAGTGATCAGCAAAGGTCTACCATCGAGATCTTCTATCGATCCAAGCCCGCCCAAAGCCATTTTCTTCACTATCAAGATGCATCCTCTTATTTTTTTTTTTTGGAATAAATCAGCCATGCTTCATGATAATGAGCCAGTATGTGTGTTTATATAAATGTCGATGCTGCTTCAAACATATAATCGTGCTCATCATGCGTAAGAATGGCAGCACAGTCTCGCCACAAGAGTCTGAAAAGCGTGTTGAGATGACCGAACTTTCTCAAGAACGAAACAGAATCGTGGATTAAAATGAGTGGAGAGGTTGCGTACCACTTGTTAACAAGGGTGCGAACTCTGGAGGTAAGCATGTTCAATTTCACACAGCGATACTGCACCAGTGTGACAATCGCCATGAACAGCAGCTCCACTGCGTATTGAAGGACGAGGGAGTCGATTAAAAGTTTCGGACCGCGTTGTAGGTGGAAATTTCTTGCCTCGTAGATGGGTATCGTGCTATCCCGAGTGCTTTAGGGATCTTGGCTGTGGCACTGGGGTTTGCGAAGACAACGATGACTCAATCTGGGTTGAGGGTGGCGTTTATAGGAAGTCGAAGCATTAGTCGGTCGTTCAAGGACTTTGTATTTGACTACCGAGTAGTCTAGAGGTCCACCGAGGATAAGAGCATTGTAAATAATGTAGAGATCTTCGTTTCCCCAGTTGTAAGATGATCTCCACATCGTTATCCACTTCAGGGGTGTAGGCTCTTCCTTTCGAGACAAAGTGCTAGAGATTCCAGTGCTGCGAGAAGGCGACTCATATGGTAGAAGCATTGTACTCATAACAGCAGCGAAAACTGTTCCAGCCCAAGAAAATAAATAACAAAACTCAGATAATGATAGCGATTACAAAATGTACATTGCCGGCGACTTTCCTTCAACCGAGGTCACGGAATTTACAGACTCTGCCACGTATGCAAAGCCAGTGATATACCAAGTAGGATAACGAAGACAATTGAACAAACACGATGGCATCATAACTATAGTAAGAGATGATTATGTCTAAGCTACAGTGAGTAAGGGAATGCTAACTGTACCGTGTGAGGTGGTATGGCATGATAGTTATTTGCTAGCAGCCTTCCTGCTCATGAGTCCGGCGGGTTTGAAGTTCTGGCTTCAGTAAGGAAATCCGATGAGGTAAATATCATCGATTTGAAGTTCAATTCAAGGTCAATGTCAGAAGTCGAAGGTTATAGATAGCGATCATCGCTATGATGATTATTGCGCTGCTTGTAGAGCATCCTGGTCACAGAGCATGGCAGCACCACTTAGCGCGAAATTCTTGAATCTTGGACTTCGCACAACGCTTAACCGTGTCTTTTACTCCGACGTTCGAGATGTCAAACTTTACGGGTCATAACTATCTCGATCGAGTAGCTAGGTTCGTGGTGAAGAATCGCCCTTCCTATGCTTTTAACACCAAAATAGAAAATGCTGCCGTAATGAGTGAAACGAAGCAACGCAAGATGACAAAACGGAATGGAAGTTGAATCAAATATTGCTTCTCAACAAATGCATTCTAAGCGACCCTGCTTGGCAAGGCGACTGAACTCGCTGCGCCATATGTCCATAAAGTCCAACGCCAGACACATGCAAGAATAACCCATCCTCCCTAGAACAATCATTCAGAAAGCAAGCCGTAATCATAGCCAAACCACTGCCCTCACCAAACAGCCAGAAACTATATCTGGTTGTTAAGGTTTCCTCCTTCTACCTCCCCATTTTCTACTAGCTCCATTTCACCTTCTTCATCATCATCATCATTCTCTGAATCCTCCGCCTCAACCTCCTCCTCATCGTCCTTAAAACCACTCTCTATCTCGAGCTTCCTGAGACGTCTCCGCATGTCATCTCTCTGCCCATCTTGCCATCTAATCAAAGTCGCTGGGGCGTGCACTCTGAACCCGTAAATTCGAGGAATATATCTGTCGGCGCTCTTTGCGGGGATCAGGGCGGGATAAACCTGAAAGATAATGTTGTGAAAGGAGGTGCCGAAGTATGCGCCGTCGATGGCGGAGTGGCGGGAGGACTTAGGATTGTAGATGTCTTCGCATTTGGCACAGTACAGCTTCACTGCTTTGACGTTCGGGTTATCCGACTGCCCCATTGGGAGGAGGGGATGCGATTTGCACATGACTCTGGGACATTTTCCGAAGTCTGCCTTCTTGTACTTGTCAAGCTAAGGGAAAGGGTCAGCAAAGATTCCTCTACATACGCGAAGATCGGATTGCTACACACCATTTTGGCCAGACCCCTAGTAGTAACGATATATCTGGCATGAACAAGTCCGTACAAATGCCTCGCAGACTTCTCGATCGTCTCCCGCATCTCATCATCACAATCTAGGTCGAAGACATCTGTGACAAGATCCAGAGCATATTGGTAGTATTGAACTTCCGTATTCAGGCCAGTGAGGTTGAATCGATCGGTGAGGTAATCTTCATCGATCTCACAGAAGTACTCGTTGCCTCGAGACGATATAAACTATACACAAAGCCGTTAGCGGATTTATTCTCCTGGAGATAATGTCAAATAAGTACGCAAGCAGAATAGGGTCCATCATCTCCATGATGCACTTGGAGACCCCAATCTGCTGAAGAGTTCGAATCCGAATTGCCGAGATTGAGATTTCCACTGCGAACCCAACCACGTCGCTGTAGACAGGTCCTCAGCTTGCCCAAGCGAACACCGCCCATATTATGTTCCAGATTTTCGTTGGCGATATCCCCAGAGCTTGAATGCTCCATCATATTTATTGAGGGATGCATAGCTGTATCAACCTCTCTGAGAAGGACAGGCGGAACCGGGCGAAACAGCTGGGAAGGTTGTCGAAGGTTTACGGCAAGTGCTGCAGAGGTTGAGGAGAGAATAAACGCTTCGATAATGGATGTAGGTTCAAAGGTGAGCTCTGCGGTTTGCATGTACATGTTGAACGGCCTAGACGAGGGGTTCCGCATACGAATGCCGTGGGGTACCGTTACCGCGCCGATAGTGATGGAGGCCATATATCTAACAAAGAATGACCGCAGTTGTCTCTCCTGCAAGTTTGGACCCTTCTTCGCAGCTGTCTCTCCATGCAGCAGAGACAAAAACGTGCGGCGCAAAGGAAATAAACGTATAGGAAAGCTGAGGCTTACCCAATCTCTCCAGTAGCTGGTGTAATCGCTATCTGTCTCGCTGTTGAAGTCGTCCATATTTCGCGTCGCCCTTCAGCATGTGCTCTTGCGGCACCTGCCAAATTGTAGGCAACGGTGTCGTTGCTGTTCAAGGGGATATCCTGAGCTGTGGTTTGGGGTTGGGTGCAGTCAGTTTCGCTTGGAATATTGGTTTTGGAGGGGCAGGGCAGTCACCGCCCTCAGCCTCAGGCTGCAACTAGTGTACAGCTGCGCTAAGCCCCGCTAAGCCCCCCTTTTACCGAACCGACGATGTGTTTACTTTCATCCGCTTGCGGCTACGGGAATTTTAGGACAGTATAGAAAGGTCAAGTAACTTCCATACGATAACGATTCTCCTCTCGAGTACTCGTAAATAACTTCGACTGCTACTTGCACAAGGTGAGAAATCTCTCCTGCATGTGCCACAGATTGCTCTTGTTAGGAAGACGATAATTCTGTCTAGATAACACCTTGATAAGAAAAGTGGGGAAGGGGGAAGAAAGCCGATTCGTAGTCATGGCTACAAGAACTGACATCCATACCAACTGTAAATATCATTGCTCAAGTGGACAATCAGAGATTTATTTTATTCCCAACAAATGGCCTTATTCTAGTGCCACGAAAATTGCTTGAGTATCATCCGTGAGTGTGTACCGCCTAAGCATTCGGCGACATTTGATTTGAGTCTCAACCCATTTGTTACTGAGGTAAATAAATGCCTCAATCACGATTTGTAGAGCCAATACCTCAAGTTCCCCTAGGATGTTTGGATGACTGATGGAGGCGCATCAATTCTCTTCCCAAAACATCGCGGAAATTTCAATTTCTCCACTAATCTGAAGTTGTACACAATACAAGCTGTGATTGTCAGGAATCATGATAGTTGATTTTGCATGCTTCTGGCGCGCAACATAGCAGCTCATGGCAGGCATGGGCATGAGGTTGGCTGTCAATGAAGCAAGCCCACTGTATGCTACATTTGAATCTCTTTATGAAGAAGGACTTGAGTTGACCGAGGTCGAACACGCCGAATCTTTGGGATACTTATAGCATCAATAACCCATATGCAGCACACGAGTATGCTGCCCAACACTTTTACAAACGCTTTAAATCTCACGATTTCCGTTATCGACAGCAATGATCAGATGAACATGACCCCAATTGGATGTAAGGGCACTTCATAGTCTGGAAGCTGGAGCACTGGAAAGCAAGGAATGCGTAGATCTGGCGAACCTGTCTACTTGTGTTGTGCAAAATTGCTCATACTTATGGAGCGCGACATAAAAGTATCGGATAAAACAGGAACAGTGTTGCCTAGAATTGGACTTGACATAATACTGGCCTATTCGCAACACTTGACGATGCTTCTGCAATGAATCGATCGACACGACAAGGAGGCACAGATTCTGGGTAAATTTGACCATTGCGGAACCGATAACGATAGGTATGGGATATCATGATTTCGAGTCAACAATACAATGATGCCTGAATCGATGTAACAAAAGACAGAGATCTACGAATAGCACCGGCAACTCTGCCAATATGGCATCGAGGCGAATGTCAAGGGCGGCGATATGCACCATTCAGCGAAAGGGTTCAGATCCATGTCCATGGACAAGATACGGGACAACGACCTATGACTGCTGGAAGTCTCGAGGTCTATTTTAGATTTACATAGCCTTCTGTGAGAAATAGTCTACTGGTGCACCAACATCCATCGGACTTCTTGGGCTCCGGCTGCCGCTACTTTGCTCATCAATATCGCTGCTATTGCTTCCGTTTGTGACAGGAGCGTTCTTGGTTCGGTGCGGAACCTTCAACCGTGAGCCTTCGAATAGAAAGCTTGTATTGCCGCGCTCATTCTGAGGGCTTCTGAGTTTGACCATCTCAAGGGCCTCTCTCAATGTATCCCCCGTCTCATCTAACGCTGTTAGGAACCGGGCCAATTCCTTACACAGCTCCCAGTCCCCTTCGTCCTTAGCTCTTGATAAAAGGCGGACCAACTGCTCGGAGCTTGAACTAAGTTCCTCAAATGTGTGAAGAATAAGTAGATAGCCTCCAGCGGTTTTCAACGAACCTCGCTGCAGAGATTCTTCGAATAGTTCTTGCGGTGGCGGTAAGTATGTAAATAGAGTACGCCATGAGCGTACTTCAGTCTTTCGCGTGCACTGAACAACGATGTCCAGATATTGTGGGAATGACGATAGGAAGGACAGAACGCCTGGAAGTAGCGCATTCTCAGGGGTTGGTTGATTATCAACTTCTTCATCAAGAACATTATGCAGAAGGATCTCAAGAGAATGAGGAAAATACTCCAGGCTCTGATACCGATGTGCAATGTGCAGCGCAGCCGATGAGTCGAATCGAGACAAGTGAAAGCGAAGGACTTCTGGAACAAACAACTGGGTCTGTAAGGAAAGGGTTAGCTCTTTTCAAAGGCGGGATGGAATAGACTTACCCGGATTGCGAACCTGAAGAAGGCAAAGTTCACATCACGTCGCTGGATAAGTTCTGGCTCAACGCCAAGAAGGATCCCCTTTCCTAGAAGAACCGATAGAGGGTAGAAGTCCACCGATATTGACACCATTGGAGGAAGTTCCCGGCCCAGTTCCGAGGGAGCTGAGCAGAGGACATCTTGAACATCGGTCCACAGTTTGACATCCTTTCCATCGAACACCCACAAAGAATCTCGCAGACCATTCCCTTCGTCCCTGTCAAGATGGTTACCAATTGACGCACTTCCTGTCCCAATCATCCGGGTCGGACTGGAGAGAGGAAGGTCCCTCATCAACGTGTAATACTCGACGTTTGGCGCAATAACCCGCATGTCATACTTGAGCTTTCCTTCTTCATTCAAAGATGGCTGCAGTAGAACCAATTTGCCGTCAACAAGGAAGAGCACGGTAGCAACTGCCACATCTTGGGAAGGATCGCCTTCAAGAAGTTGATCATCCGGTAGTATCCAGCTGAGTCCTCTGACCCGAGCAGGAGATCTGACGATGCCATGAAATGCAATCTGCCCAACTTGGACAAGTTTTATGGAGCCGGATACTGTTGTGAAAATGTAGTGATATAACAGATTGTCATATGTGTACACGAGTAACGAATCATCTCCGGATGGTGTAATGAGGACGACTGGCGATGGCACTATCTCAACATGAAGCACAAGTGAATTGTCAAGTGCTGCTTCACGGGAATAAAGGCGTAACTCGAATGAATCACCAGCCTCAATGGCAGCAACCAGAATATGCTGGTGCCAACACATTCCACCTCGAACCTGAAATTCGTTCTCCATGCTTTCACTGACGAATGTCTTCCATCTGCCGCTATTTATGCTGTAGTGTGCTAGCCCACGGCGACCAGCAACTGCAACATATCTGCCATCTGCTGAAATGACAGAGCATCGCATAGGCCACTGATCCACGAGGTAGCTGGATGGAATCTGCGCATTGTGCCACAGCGAGGATTCTGCTGAGATCGTGGTGAGATCTGGTAAGTCGTAGCCGCGATATACCATTATGCTTGAAGTGGTCTGAAGCAGGGTTCTTGAAATGTTCGCGGATGCATAGCATCCAGTTACAGCACTTCGTGCCATTTCCAGCGCCCAGATTCGATCATCCTGCTGACCAATGATGAGAATCTCCGACCCACTTCCTAGCCAGGTCGCTTCCTTGACGCCTTCCAGCCAACCCTCTGCATGCTCTTCAGATATTCTTGGATCGCATCCAAAGCTTGTGGCACCTGGCTTCCCAAACACACTCCATGTTGCCCAACCATTTTCAAAGCCAGCAAACAGATAATATCCGTCAGGAGAATAGGATAAACAAGTTATACGACCCGAAGATTGACCTGACACCGATGCCCTATGCAAATGAGATGGAGGAATGTTACCAACGTAGTCCCTCGCTGTGTAGACTTGGATTGTCCCGTCCACGCAGCCGATAGCTATCAGCGAAAATCTTGCATTTATGGCAGCCTTTACTGCGTTCCTCGCAGGTGAAGTGGGACTGTGAAAACAGTAGCCCCGGAAGAGTTTAGAAGGAGCTTCCGCATCCTTTTGCTGAGGCAGACGCTGTACCGCATAGCCTTTCCCATCATTCGTTATCCATGTCGAAAGGTTCATCGGTCTATCATGGATCATTTCGGTTACTGTGGTCTTCTTTGGCAGCCAATCCATCCGACTGAACAATTCTGTACTCGTTTGGTTTCCTGCACTATCAGGGGTCCAACGTATACATTGCACTGCTGCCGGTTTCTGTGTTGCAACAACTAATTCATCATCAAGTGCAAGCGCTTTGCCAATTCCAGCGTCAACTTTGATCACCATTCGAAATCGTACTGAAACTTCCCGGGCTCCGCCTCCCTCTCCAGGGCCCCAGAGGATCCTATCGCCTCCTTGACTCCGTGCTCCGCTAAAATTACTTTGTCTTCGAGTTTGCCCACTAGTGTGATTTGTAAAATGAGGTCGATACACCCGGGCGTCAGGGTCTGTAGCGAGTGTATAGGTGATCAGATATCCCGAAGTCGTCTGTACAACGAATATCGCAGAGTCGGGACGTACGAGAAGGGAAACATTAGAGCCATAGGTGCTCAAGGATTTCCTCGAGCGGACCACTACGGCTAATATGGCAGTTGGCTGTACGAATCGTTAGCGGCAATGCTTGCCCGAACGGGAGAGAACACACCTTCGTCTGCCAAATTGTCAACGAAGTTGACGTTATTACTGCGAAAAGATGCCCCGTCCTCGAAATCTTTAGTGACAATAAGGGTTCCTTCCCAAGAGATCCTGATAATGTAGAGTCATGTCCAGCTGGCCGCGAAGAGAGGTGTCGTTGGGTATCGTGTTCCAGGGGATGGATGCCTGGAGTCATTGGCGTTACTGGAGTTGATAGCTCCGAGGGTATCTCATTGTCAATTTCATCCTCCAATTCGGACCCGTTGCTCGGAGCATCTACCAGCGATCCGCTGCCCTCGGTCGTCTCGCGCGATTCCGCATCATCGTCAGATTCCAAAAGGCGGTCCCTGCGAGCTTTTCTGTTGGTGGCTGCATATACCCTCGGGGCTCCAATCGGCCAGTACATGCCGAAGAGCTAGGCTGGCACATCAAGGCATACGAACGAGCAGGCGAAGCTCTAATCTGTGTCGTCGTGGTGCATCTCGGAGAAGCTGGGGAGAGAGTGCAGTGAGGTTATGCTCAAAGTAGACCACCCGGATTTGGGCAAGTGCCGAGCTACTACCTTAACCTCACAGGGGTTCCACAAGCATACAAGCGAGGATGAAGGAGAACGATGGCATCGCTTCTAGTGTTGCTCGATTCATTCCTTACACTCATACTTCCGAGTCATCATCTTCGTTTGTATATTCACACCTGTCAAGAATCATAGTCCCAGTGTCGCTACGACAATTTACGATGTTCCTCTGAAATAATACACTTACCGACAAAAGGCTCGAGAATTGCGATTCCTGTGTATTCCACACTTTGCGTCTCTGACAGCTCGGCATCGACCATCTACCTTCGTCTTATCATGGCACCACTTCGCACACGTCAGAGTATCTCGAAAGATAAGTTCTCAGGATACTTCGGGACCCTTCGAACCATAGCGTACCACGATCCTTCGTCTCGAGGAGTCGGTTCTCATGGGTATGTGCTACATCATTTGGCCACTTTTCCAGACCTCCATGTTTTTCTTTCATTGCTTTTCATGCTTGTGATCTTATTAGATCATGGGTTTACATCTTTTCAACTGCTCTTGATCACGTGTGGGTCAGTGATGACCAAATGAGTTGGGTTGAGGAAGCAGAACTACCATTGGTAGTACCAGACCCTTTGTCTTTGAGGCGTAACTCAGTAGTCTATGCATTTCATAGCTGAGAATTGGTAGACTGACATCATCCTAGCATCCGATCTATTGCATGGAACCCGCTTGGAACCTTGATAGCAACTGGTGCGGACCGAATACTTCGAGTGTAGGTCTTTCTCTCACTGACGGGCATTTCCTCTGGATTGACGATTGTAGCTGGAACCCAGAACGACAGAATGTGAAGTACTCCACAGAACTCAAAGGACATACAGCTCCTATCGAGAAAGTGGCGTTCAATCCTGTCAAGGATGCAGAATTGTGTAGTGTCAGTAGCGACGGTGTTGTGAAATTTTGGGATGTCCGAACCAAAGCTGTAATAAACGAGATCAAGGGACTTGGCGATGCGTTCACGCTCGCCTGGTGCCCTGATGGAGAGAGTTTGGTAGTGGGCAATAAGGTACGGCTCGGCTATGTGTTCTCAAGAACCAAGTGCTCGGTTTACATCTCGTGTGAGTAGTGCTAACTGGCCATAGTCTGACAATCTCTTCGTTCTGTCGCCCACTCAATCCACCCCTATCGCTTCTCACCAACAATCTATACAGACGAACCAGATTACGTTTTGTCACAGCGGCAAAAAAATATTCGTAACAACTGGGGAAGGCAGAATTAAGATCCTTTCATACCCAGCATTTGAGCCAATCTTCTACTCGAAGTCTGACCCCACTAACGCTTTCACTCTCAACGGCCATACTTCATCTTGTATCTCTGTTGACATACAGCCGACAGCACGATTTCTTGCTACTGGAGGATCTGATTCAATCATTGCACTTTGGGACACCACAGATTGGATCTGTCAACGAACCCTGATCGACATGACCGGTCCTGTCAGGAACATATCCTTCAGTTTTGACGGAAGTTACATTGTTGGTGGAAGCGAGGAAGGATCTGGACTGGAGATCGCACACACTGAGACTGGCGAGTATGTTCACAGTATCAAAACAGCAGGCTCTTGTCCAGCTGTAGCTTGGCATCCGAGTAGATACTGGCTGGCCTATACGGATCTCGGAAGTCTTCGGATCATTGGAGTTGATCCTGATAGAAAATAGAGAAATGTGTTCATATGTAATGAGGGATGACGATCGATTAGACTTCTACAACACTTCTATCTTTCTGCGTCATCATAGCAATGGCAATTGAAGCCGGAAACATTACATTACCATGTGGAAATAGATCCCGAGTAGTTCTCGTTTCTTGAGAAATTTCAGTCATCAGACGTAGAGCGGGAAGAGCTGGAGAGCTGATTCATGCAAATAAGTCGTCACACCAAATTGAACTGGTTTGACCAGTTCTGAGCAGTTCTGAGCAGGAGCCGGCGTTATCCGACTTCAGAACACAGGAACAAACTGAGGGGGTTGATTTAGCCTGTATGAGCCAAGTGTTGAGGGAAACTTTTCATTTCCAATATCCCGAAACACGCAGTTAGATTCTTGTAGATCTCCAGGAGCGGAATTGCTATGATTCATCTCGGTATATCAGTTCCAAATGAACCTATCAAGGGGTAGCTGCCACACTGGTATCCAACGATGTGGTCTTCCGTTGTTGACAGAGCAAGGAAGAAGCCAAGTTGTCACAGTACGCTTTTTGCGCTCGCATCGAGTTTCTGCAAGCAGCAACCTCGGTGATCAGATAGATCCAGGCATACCAGGCCTCGTGGCGAAACGTCACCTCTGCTCTACTGGATATAGTAATCGAAGACAGGATAGTAGTCGGCTCAATTATTCCCCCGCCTCGGCAACCCAAACAGGATCAGGATGGGTTGACTTAAGCCTGTGAAGACACACACGCTCCTTCACCGCCTGGGATTGATTGGTAACAGCTCCCCGCAAGGCTGAACTAAGTGGCATCAAGTTGAAGCATGTGTTGCAAAAGCGTGGAGGTCACGCTTACGGAATCAGACTCAGAATCCGCTGGTGCCTGGTGAGTAGACCATTGGACACTTTGTGGCGCGCCGGTTGCATCAGCCGTGCCGTTTGAATCACAGCGAGCGCAGTGGGATGGAATGAGATGGAGATGAGGATGGGGATGGGGTGCTGTGAGGAGACAAGACAAATTGCGCCAGGGACGCTGCCACATTTCGTTAGAATAACAGCCATCAAAACCGTTGGCAGGCCGGGCGGCTGCTCAGTGCTCAGTGCTCAGTGCTCACTCAGGTGGACCCTGTGCACTCACTACCTTACTGTAGCACTGCTGTACCTCCACTATCCTGGTCTTTACTATCTCTGGTATCCTGCGCGTTCCGTAAAGTAAAAGCGCCCCCAGACCCTCTTTATAATAATACCTTGATCTACTTTATCGCGTCCCTCGCGTTTCCACAGATGCCACCATTCCTTCCTTGCCCTCAATCCAGCGAACCGTTTATTTCCTCTTCCTTCTTTCATCTCTACCGCAAGATTTGTTAGACGTGATCAAAAGTCATAGGTCATAACAGGACAGGTTGACGTTACCTGACGTTTGCAAGAGGCGGTTTGCTATTTTGAGCACAGACACCGGCCGGCTTTGGACCCTCTCTTGTTCCTGAACGCCGGGCTTTATCTCCAATCCTCAGATATTCATTCCAGCTCAGGTCCAAGGATCCCATTCTGAAAAGGAATATTCAGCACACAGCTATGTAACAAGTACAGCTGGACAGACAAGTTATCTCATTCAAGAGAAAGTACCGAGTTCTGGCCAGAACCTCGAAAGTGACCCACTACGTCGAGCGGCACAGCTCAATAAGAGCTTGATTACTATTCAGTCTCAACACGACTTTCACAACCACCAGCACTTGGATATTGACAGTCGAGTTACCAGAATTGGAATTTTGTCCCATTTCTGTTCCAAGGCCCCTAATTATGTCTACCAGCTCAAATACTCCTCCAGACGGCTACTTCAACGACCTTTCTCGTCCAACGGGGAATGCGGGACGGAACAAACGAGCGCGGAGCCCCCCAGGAGATGGAAATGAAGCTGCGGACCATGCGAGCGGAGGAGATGCGAATGTCCCCAAGCCGAAGAGAATAGCTTGTATCATTTGCAGGAAGAGGAAGCTCAAGTGCGACGGCACGAAACCTAGTTGCTCGACATGTACACGCCTGGGACACAGTTGCGCCTATGACGAAGTACGCAGGAAATCTGGACCAAAGCGCGGCTATGTAAAGGCTCTGGAAGAGAGACTGAGTATGTGGTTCTTGCTTGACAGAATTCGTTAGCAAGTATCCAGGAACAAGCACTAATTATGTGTTCTCCAGAGCAAGTCGAGACTTTACTGAAGACGCAGGATCCTGTGCCCCCAACGCCAGAAATCCCGCAGAGTTTCACTAATGGATCGGCAACTGTCAGCGGAGTTGGCCTCCGACCAAGTCCTGCGGGCGATTTCAACATTTCGAACCCTTCGATAAACCTTGGGAGCGGAGCAGATGCCGACCGTTGGGCGTTCAATGGGGAATCGCCTCAAGCGCCGATGGACATGACGTTTACGGGGGACATGAATATGGGCATGGGTCTGGATGATAACACATTCACATGGGAAATGATAGGACTTGGTCTGGAAGAGCCTTTGCCTCCTCAAGACACTATTGATGAATTGTAAGTCCACTTGCGACTCCATGGAGTATGTGCTCATGTTACAATCCAGACATCAGATCTATTTCGACAAAATCCACCCTTCGGTACCTATGATTCATAAATATCGATACCTTGCAGCAATGAATCTGTACGTGCTTATTGTTTCCCAACTTACTTATAAGTATCAAGATGCAGAAGCTTTTCCGATTTCTCGGCTGTAATCTATTGCTTTTCCAATATTCCATTTTACACGACCGTTCCACATGTTTGAAGTCAATTTCCTGCTGATACAATCCCCTTTTGCTGCCAGTCAGCTTACGCCAATAATTGAATAAGTACAAGCGCATGTGTACTGACAATTGAATAGAGCACCAAGTCAACGCCCTCCTGTGGCGCTTCGATATGCTATGTGGACACTTGCTGCGACTGTAGCCGACAAATACATGGATCTGAAGGACCATTTCTACCATCGCGCTCGCAAGTACATGGAGACGGACGCGCTGAAAGGACACGGTGAACACATCATCTCTATTGCACATGCGCAGACACACGCACTTTTGGCCTCTTACGAATTCAAGATGATGTCTTTTCCCCGAGCCTGGATGAGTACAGGAGCTGCTATTCGGATGTGCCAGATGTGAGTGAAACGAGTACGGTGCTTCTGCGTAATTCAGCTAACCCAGCCAAGGATGGGGTTGCATCGTCTTGATGGAGCTGGGTTGGATGTAAAACAATGTCTACCTGCTCCACGAGACTGGACGGAACGAGAAGAAAGACGACGGACCTTCTGGTACGCATTCTGTGAAGACCGCTACGCCAGCATTGGCACGGGATGGCCGATGTCTATCGATGAAAAGGACATTTTGACAGACATGCCCGCTTCTGAGGAAGCATTCAATATGAGTAAAGCGGAGCGTACCCTTTCGTTGAACGATTCCATGTCGCCCTCAGGTGCATCTAAGCTTTCATCATTTGGAGGCGTTGTGTTGATGGCATGTCTTTTTGGTCGAAACTTGATTCATCTTCATCGACCAGATTCTGACGGCAGAGATGGTGACTTGAATGGGGAGTTCTGGAAACGCCACAGAAATATGGACAATATTCTTCTGAATACATCGCTATCCATGCCATCACACCTAAAGCTTCCGAATGGACTCAACAATCCCAATATTGTGTTTACGAACATGAACATTCACACGTCGACGATTTGCTTGCATCAAGCTGCTATATACAAGGCGGACAAGAACCATCTTCCGGCATCCATCAGTGCAGAGAGCAAAGTACGGTGCATCACAGCAGCTAATGAGATCGCGAACATCATGCGTCTAGTCTCTCACTTAGACCTTTCATCTGTTAGTCTACATTCTCAACCTTCTTACCACTCGAGATTAACTCGTAACAGACAAACCCCTTCATTTCTTTCTGCCTATACGTAGCTGCACGAGTCTTCGTTCAGTACCTGAAGAGCCGACCGGATGACAGCCAGACAGCAGACTCTCTCAGATTTCTTCTGTCTGCAATGAATGCTCTTAAGAAGAAGAATCCTTTAACAGAGTCGTTTTTGGTACAGTTGGATGTTGACCTGGAAGGCCTTGGTATGCGCAACCCAAAGTATAAGTCTGTTTTTGCATACAGTGAAGATAACGTAAGTCGCCTAGTAAATTGTGAATGCTCATGCTGACATGAAGTAGCTTGGAATATCAAGTGCAACGATGCCAAAGCTTGGACAAGGACCCAATGGACTCCCAAACACCTTTCGAAATGAATGCATATACACGAAGATTCTAGGAGAAGTTCCAATGGGAGAGGAGGCAAGTCCTACTGGTACAACCGAAAATCAGAATGATTTCCGGCGCGACTCGGAACCGAATTCAGCTGGGGCTTCAAATTCAAGGAATGAAGCCTTTGGAGACCAGACAAATTGGATGCCGCTTCCTGACCATGCACCTACCGATTCTGGGAACGAAGTACAGAGAACACTGCAGGGACTGGCGATCGGCGAAATTCGTCGCTCGGCAGCCTATGGATCTGGAGACATGAACAGCTACGGCAATAGTGACAGCAGTAACGGTGCAGATACGGGGCTCTCGCCAGATACAACGCATTCATCCTCCAACCGGCCTACACCAAATGCCTCTACACCTTCAGATTCACGACCCAATCTACAACCAGGACAATCTGATTCAGGAGCTGCATCTTACGAAACCAGTCCTGCTTCTTCCCACCAGAACCGACCTGCTGCTGACAGTCGCTCGATGTCTTCCTTCTTTTCAACACAGCCGGACTACAGTAACATTCCATCGACCGGCATGACCCCAGACTTCAGTATGCCAGAGACACCTGGTAGAGGGTTTGAGGTCCCAAGTGGCTGGGAGATGAGCAACCAACCTACATCAGGCTTGACTCCTGTAGGTGAAGGAGTATTTCGGCAGCTACTTGGACTCGGGCCCATGGACGCAATGTGAGTTGCACCAATAAAATATTCCAACTTTGGCCAGGTTTCTAATTATACTTCAGGGACATGGCATGGGAAGGCGGCTCATAGACACATGTCGGCATCTCACACAGTTTCGATTCTAAAAGGAGCCTCTTGGGAGGCAGGGTTAATATTGGATGATCTGCCAATCAATGGCAGGCGGTGTTTGTTACGAAGTTGGGAAATTACAGGAATGGGGACATAGCACACTGCCTGGGAGAGGCAGAATATCTGTCATTGTGTACAAGACTAAGATAGCACTCGTTTCTCATTTTGGCTAGGCGCAGTATTCACGATTTTTATGTACAACAGACGTAGCTGGGACATCTGGCTTGGGTCAGGTCAAAACAGGACAGGCTTGGAGAGGATTGAACATGCAGGAAATGAGTACGGATTGGCTTTTCCCACTCTTGCGATTGCAAAATTTGGTGTATTGGTGCATAGATGAATCACCATTATACTATTTTTATATCACATCCTTCTTCATCCCAACCCCCCGAGTCGTGCCTCCATATTTTCAATTCTCTGAATGGCTGGCACATCACTCACTTTCGGTCTTGCTCGTTCTGGATCCGCCCGTGTACCCTGACAAGGAAGACATCCCTGGATGTCAACAGGAGTGTATCTTTCAGGTTCTAAGTCCCTCGAGAATAAGATTGTGATTCGCTGTGGTTACCCAGCCCTATCACGCCATTGGGCGGCTCTACAAGTCTTGGAAGCCATCACCACCGCACTGCGAACACAAACGAAGATAATCCGAGCGAAGAGCATCTATATTTGGAAACCCCGCACACGCGCTAGTACTTTAACTCTCCAGTGATGCCAACCCAGCTTTGGGGAACCGACTGGAGTCCCTAGCTGTACTACATACGAGGTCTAACAAGGTTGGAGCAACAGGAGGACGGTACTTTTGTGAAACGTGACATGAGAAAATCTGCTATGCTTTTAGCTGGTGGACAAGAGATTCAGACGAATCGGAATAGAAGTCTTGAAGGTAGAAACGTAGTATGCATGCTTATAATATGCATAAATGTCTAAGATTGGAGGAGAGCAGATACTGGGATAGCTAAAATGCGATTGAAGGGAGGCACACCGACGCGTAAGAATGTGACTTTCCACTATTCTGGGATTCTGCCGCTTCATCTGCACATCGTTCTCTGCTCTTCCCGGAGTCGACGCCAGGATCGTCGTGTGCTGCAATAGAGTCCGAGAGGAGGCCTTCTGGAAGGGCCTGAGTAGTAGGTTGGGTTGCACGAACATGGCTTACCCGAGTTGACGGCTTGGCCGTATGTGCACCTATCATATGCAGCTGGGCGCCCGACAACTTGCAGATTGAACCTGGTAAAGATAAGATGGATTTGAGGGCACGAGGATGGGAAAAGGAGATGGTCTTGATTGAGTCGAATGGGAAACGGACACTCCGTCCTGCGAAAAGTAGAGTTTGAGCTGCGCGATTGATGCATGAATGATTCATCTGCCTTGGTTGAGATTGTTGTTCACACTTTGTTGAGACGAGTAATTGTGATGCCAGCTATACAAAATCTTACATTTCTCATGTACTTGTACTGGTACACGTATCTCAACTCCTTTTTGTACATAGCAGTCTTGAATCATGGAAGGGATAATTCCATACTGAGTACAGAGGGTATAGAAGAGCATCTACTTGACTCTTCGTTTCCCATGGTTCCTTTCTCGTGGTGCCACAACCCACTTGTTTGGTTTCCTGACCTTTCGAGTCTTGTAGCCTCCTTTGGCCTAGAAAGTCTTAGCGAGTTAAGAATTAGGGGCGCGAACAGAAGACTCACGGGCATACCCCACGGGCTGACGGGATTGACGTTTCCCTTAGACTTTCCTCTTCCACCACCGTGCGGATGATCAGCTGTGGGATGTTAGTATTTCTCGCAATGTTGAATTAAGCTCATATAGGAAGGCCTTACCGGCATTCATGGCAAGACCTCTGACTGTAGGTCGGATATTCAGCCATCGCTTCCGCCCAGCCTTCCCCAGCTGGGTATGTTGGTAGTGGGGATTACTAGCTACACCGATTGTCGCGCAGGCATCTCTGCTTACTTTTCGTACTTCACCACTTTGCAAACGGACGTTGACGTATTTGTTTCCACCACTAGTAGTTGCATCTTCTTTGGAAACGACAACTGCATAGGTGCCTGCGCTTCGGCAGAAGACAGCTCCCTTCCCTTTCGTCGAGCCAACATTGTAGATGATCGTTCCAATGGGGACCATGTGAAGTGGTAGACAGTTTCCTCTCCAAGCAGTCTTCGCGGCTAACACACCGGGATCCACAAACCCTCCCATACTGTCCAGAAGATCCTTGGGGATGCCAGCTCTGTAACTTTGAACAACATCTCCAGCTCTCATTCCCTCAGCAGCTACAATGTAACTCTTTCTGCCAGTTGCTTCCTCGTTGAGCAGTGCAATGTGTGCCGTTCGTCCTGGGTCGTGCTCGATGCGCTCGACCGTGTGCTTTCCAGGGGTCATTCGCTGGAAATCGATGGTCCGTATCCTTCTTTTGTGTCCACCACCACGATGTCTAATTGTTACTCGGCCACCATTGTTTCTCCCTCCCTTTCCATGCCCCTTCTTTGCGAATGTTAATGCCAGAAACGGCCTTCCCTTCCATAGATGGTCGTTGATAGGACGCTTCAGATGGCGTACACCTGGAGTTCGAGGCTTATATGTCCGCATCTGGAATGTTGAGTTGTTGTCAACTGTCGAAGGAGGTGCGAATCCTGGACTTGCTGCTACCTGCGAGGTAGATTCCGGCTTGACGGGGTCGATCGCGGTAGCATAGTATCGGGGGAGTGCATTTCGTAACGAGAGATATTGACACGAGGTCTTCTGGGACTGCCGCAGCAGCAATCGTGGTTGTAGCATGACGGCCAGACTCAATTGACTCGTCTGCCAGAGCTGGGTGTCCTGGCCTGGGGAGATGCGGTTGGTGCGCGGTGTTGTCGTCCAATATTTCTACGATAGAGATCCGAGCACTAGCTCACATCGCGTTTTGCAGCCACCCAGGCACCTGCGCCACAGCTAAAGTAGCTAGGGGGTGGGTTCGGTGCCCGTTGCCCTGCCGGGACCCGTTGCTACGTACTAGGGATGTCAGAGTCAACATGGAGCCCACCCTCCCTTGAATTTTCTCAGCACCCAAAAAGCCCTTGTCAATTGTCCTTGAAGCAATTCGAAGACTTGGAAAAAGAAGTGCAGTGCGGATCTTCTTGCTTGACACGCTTCCAACCACACAACCTGGCCCTTCTTTATCGCCCTTACATCAATCACGCTTTCCTCGTGAGAGTTTTCTGGTAGGGCCCACTGTCGCGCCAAGGAATACCCGTCCCAGTAAACAACCGAGCCTTTCAGAGACACCTCCAAGCTCCTCTGCCCAGGTCCTCGTCTTCCTCTCGACTTCATACCTCTTCCTTCAACAGACAACAACAACTCTCCTACCCGCCCATCCGCCTCCCATCCGCCAACACGTCTTTACCTCGCCAGTCCCAGTCTTCTCAAGTGTTTCACGACACAGTTGAGCACCTGCGGGCGCCCCTCCATCAAAGTCAATTTGCCCATCAACATTGTTGATATCCTCCACCACCAATTCCTACTTCGACAGTTCCACCCGCTGGATTTCTTTCAGTGTCATACCTCGTCTCATGTACGTATCCCACCGCCATATGACCCTTCGAACATCCATCATCGCGTCGCAACGCCCATGATCTCGCCTTTGAGACGCGATTATCCACCTTTTTATATCGCGTCGTACTGACCTTGGAACAGATACCCACCCACGAACCTCCACACCCTAAGGATCCCTAATCATTAATACAACACAACACAACACAACCATGCCTCCCGTAAGTGGACTTGTACGAAATAATAATTCTTCTTCCAAGAACTATTTACAACATACTGACTCTTCAAATAGAGCAGAGCCGCCCTTGGCCGTAGAGCCATCACCAACGAGAATGACGAGAACAGTGCAGTGGGAACAACACGGTTGACACGATCCAAATCCGCTGCATTCAGTGAGGAGTCTACGAGTGGTGCAAAGAAGCCCCTACAATCTAAGAAGGCCACGGCCAACCAACCCCTTCGAAAGCGTGCGGCGTTGAATGATCTCAGCAATGTCACCAAGGGAGAGATCGTAGAGGGCAAGAAGAATGTAGGAAAGGGAGGGCTGGTATCGAAAGCTTCTCAACCAACAGGTGTGCAGAAGAACTTATCTCGTACCAATTCTTCGAGATCAGCATTAAGCACGAAGGACACAAACAAGAAGCCAGAGCCAAAGCGTACCGGATCCGGAGTACTTGCTGGTAAGCGGAAGACCAGTTCGATATCTTCAAACACCGCGTCAATCAAAGAAGAGACCCCAGCAGAGGATGAGCAGCCGTCAAGAAAGAAGATCCACATCGAGGTTGAGGAGAAGGTAACCATTGAAGAGTCGTATAAGGAAAACCTTCATGAATCTGAAGCTGTAGAGGAATCGATCCCACAACAGTTCGCTCAGGGCGTTGAGGATCTGGACAGAGAAGATTTGGATGATCCATTGATGGTGGCTGAATATGTTGTTGAAATATTCGAGTATCTGAAGAAGCTAGAGGTCGACACGAAGCCCAACGCTGAGTATATGGAGCACCAGGAGGACCTTGAGTGGAAGATGCGAGGCATTCTGGTCGACTGGTTAATCGAGGTTCACACGCGTTTCCACCTCCTCCCCGAAACTCTGTTCTTGGCCGTGAACATCATCGACCGCTTCCTCTCCACAAAGGTCGTACAACTTGACCGTCTTCAACTTGTTGGTGTTACTGCGATGTTCATCGCGTCCAAGTACGAAGAGGTCCTTTCTCCCCATGTTGCCAACTTCCGTCACGTCGCCGATGATGGTTTCTCGGAAGCTGAGATTCTCAGTGCTGAGCGATATGTCTTGACTGCCCTCAACTACGACTTGAGCTACCCAAACCCAATGAACTTCCTTCGACGTATCTCCAAGGCCGATAACTATGATATTCAAACCCGAACCCTCGGAAAATACCTCATGGAAATCAGTCTTCTGGACCACCGCTTTATGGAGTATTTACCAAGCCATATCGCTGCTGCTGCTATGTACTTGGCCCGCAAGATCCTCGATCGGGGCGAATGGGTATGTGTTACTGCGCCTTTTTCTCTTGACCTTACTAACTGTATGTAGGATCCTACTCTGGCTCACTATGCTGGGTACAGCGAGGACCAAATCGAACCTGTATTCAAGCTCATGGTTGACTACCTTGCCCGTCCTGTCACTCATGAGGCCTTCTTCAAGAAGTATGCCAGCAAGAAATTTCTGAAGGGTAAGTTATCAAGCTCCGCCTGGTTTGGTGTAAACTGACACATTCCAGCCTCCATCCTCACAAGATCATGGGCGAAGAAGCATGCTTTCAGCCTTGGTGTCGATGTTTCTCTCCCTCTTGACATGGCCGCTCGATAAAAATGACGACGTGACGACATTCGTACATGACTGGCTCTATTTGCTCTCTGGATACTCCGAAACAATGCATTACTTGGATGGGACACGAATGGAGCTTATGATAGACAGATGACTTTCTTATGGACTCTGATCTCTATCCCTAAACATCTTGGCGGATCGTCGATCTCGCGCTGGATGATGTCCATGGATGGATGCTAGCCTTTTTTTTTTTACAGAGTTAGCTTACTGGTGCTTACTGCATTTCTATCTTGATTTTTCCATCGGTTTGGCGTTATGCGTATCTTGGAAGTCTGGAGTTTGGCTTCTTCTCTTGTTATTTCTGTGCAGGACTTCTTGTCTGAGTATTGATCAGTTGCAGAAAAGTCCCTGCCACATAACACACTTTGCCTTTGCTGGGAGAGCTAAACAGGCTGAGGGTCTCCGGAGTATTGGGGCCCCTTGTAGATATTCACCAACAATAAAATGGTCCTCTAACCTTCGTTAATCTGACTGCGACCTTCATTGTGAAGCGAACCTCTAACCTGGGATACTTCCTCAACTTGCAATTCAACTCAAGGGTAATTTAGACTGGCTGAAGGTTGCCTAGGTAACGAGAAGGTGGAAGGTTAACCATGCACGATATTCTGGACCCTGTTAACTGCTGTGGAGAAATGTTTGGTTGTGTTAGAGCTGGAGCGAACCCAACCAAGAACCGCCACAGATTTGAAGTGTGTGTTTTCCATCCAGCATATGAACAGTGTAAGCCCCTCTTCTCGTTTGGTCATGCCCAAAGAGATTTGACGGCAAGCTTAGCATTCTCAAACCAGTCGCAAACTGTGAGAAAGTAGCATCTCAAAGGTACGCTCTGTTTGAAGATCTTGGGACTTTGCCGAAGGCAAGGCAAGGTAACAAAGCCATGGGCCGCCTCACTAGCGCCTTCTCGATAAGAGCTGCATCCATCAACAAGCTCCCGCCTGTCACTGCTTCCCACGAATCACCCTGAAATCCTTCCAAGCTCTCCCCGCCCATTAACATACAAGGAGCTGAGGAAAGCAGCAAACATGTCTTTGGACCCTCCTCCATACCTCGCCTCACTCCAGAACAACATTCGCAGTCGACCTATCCCGTGGGAGGGAACAGTGAGAGCTGGCACCATTAGTGACGACCAATTGAGTAAGATCAGAGCTGTGGATAAGGTCAGGAAAGAACAGCGAAAGGATGTAGTCGAACGCGATCTTGATGGTTACCGGACGTTATTTTTGGGCGGTAATGGCAAGCCCAGCGTCCTGGAGTCAGCTGCGAAGCGTGGAGATGTTGTACAGTACATCTTGGTCCTATTGGGCGACCTGCTCGATGGTAAACATTGCATCCTTCCAGCTCAAGATAATGAGCTAACCCTAGAGCTATAGGGATACCAGCACTTGCGAAGGCGTTTTCTGAGCATCCAGACCCTTACGGCTCCTTGGTACCCCTCCTGTCCCAGTCGAACGACCTCGAGAGCCCAATTCCATTGCTCACATCGACCGTTCTCACAAGCATGATCGCTAGTGCTCCGTCATTTTCAAAAAAGGAAGCAGCTGCAATTCCCCGACTATTCACGTATCTATCGACGTTGACATCGGTGACTGATGGAGGCTTGCAAGATATCGCAGTGTTAGAATATTCTGCATTACTACGAAGCAAGAAATCGAGACACCTGTTCTGGGAGCAGAGACGGGAGACAGTTGGTCCCTTGGTCAGCATTCTGAAAGCTGCGGCTGGAGTCTCGAATGGTGACTCTGCCTCGACTCTGTGGAGCGGCGCTGCCAGCGTCCGCAGTGGGATCGAGGGAAACATTGGAGGTGGAGTCGGCCTACAACTGCTATATCATGTCCTCCTAGTACATTGGCAGCTGAGCTTTGAGGGTGCTGATGTAGGAGAAGGTCTTGATGAGTAAGTTCGGTGATCCAATTGCCATAGAACAAAGCTAATTCTAAGCAGGGAGTTCGATATTATTCCGCTTTATACCCAGCTCCTCAGACTCTCTCCAAAGGAGAAAACTACCCGACTCCTGATATCATCCCTCTATAACCTTCTCTCGACGAACCGATCTACATTACTTCCTGCAGCTGTTCTTGCTAGACTTCCTGCCCTGTTGCAAAATATCAACGGACGCCATCTTTCGGATCCCGACCTCCTAGAGGACTTGGAGAATCTCAGCGAGATGCTTGATGAGTACACAAAGACTCAGACCACATTCGACGAGTATGCTGCAGAAGTCAACTCGGGACACCTTCGCTGGTCACCACCTCACAGAAGCCCAACATTCTGGGCCGAGAATGCTCGCCGAATTCTGGAGCACGACAAGGGAGCACTGCCCAAGAAGCTTGCCGAGATTATGGGTAAGGGATGGGAGCATGACAAGCAAGTTCTTGCAATCGCATGCAATGATGTGGGATGTTTGGTAAAGGAGGTACCTGAGAAGAGATCCCAATTAGAGAAGCTGGGTCTGAAGACTAGAGTTATGGAGCTGATGCAGGAAAAGGATGAGGCTGTCAGGTGGGAGAGCTTGAATGCGTTATCTGGGTGGCTGAGGTACAGCTTCGAGACCAAGTGAATGTATCGCTGATGGGTTTGCTGTATTATCATTCACGAGCCAAAAGGTATGGGCTGGTCTAAGACTTTTCTCGCTATGTAGCTTTTCATTAGCATCTCTATTCGGTGTCTTAATGTTAGAGTAGAGAAGACCGGAATCCTTGAAACAAACCAGTTGCTGTCCCATCTTTGTTCTCGTCAATTCATTCCTACCACCAAAGAAAGAGAGATAAGAAACCCCACTTCCGGTCGTAGCCGAGAGGGCGCATGTCAACAGACGGCCTCACGAACATGTTTAAAAAGACAGCCAACAACCATCAAAATTCAACACTTAATTGACACAAAATGAAGCGTCTCAGAGCTGTATCGAGCGTCACTGACGCGATCCTACTACCGCGAGCAGCCTCACGAAGCTCGCGCACCCTCTCAACAGCTCTACACCACCACAGAACCCCTCCAACAGCCTTGTCGGCCAAACCTCACTCTCTCCACCATAACCTACGAATATTCGCACCGCCCTCCCTCACACAAAGTACACGCCACTCATCCTCCAGTCCTAGCAATGATTCTCTACGCAAGACACCCCTCTACGACCTGCATCTCGCGCACGGCGGAAAGATGGTGCCGTTCGGCGGCTTCCACATGCCCGTCCAATATACATCTCTCAGCGTCAGCGCCTCGCACCACTTCACGCGCTCGCACGCCTCTCTCTTCGACGTAAGCCACATGGTACAGCATCGGTTCTCTGGTCCGGGCGTCAATGCCTTCCTCGAGCGCATCACACCTGCTGGGATTGCGGGGTTGGAAACACATAAGAGTACCTTGAGCACGCTGCTGTGGCCTGTTACTGGTGGCATTGTCGACGATACGATCTTGACTAGATTGGGTCCGGAATTGTTCTACGTGGTCACGAATGCTGGGTGTAGAGAGAAGGACCTGCCGTATTTCAAGGAGCAATTGGAGGCTTTCCAGAGTGAGGGGGGGGCGAAGGTCGAGTGGGAGGTTCTGGAGGGGTGGGGGTTGGTTGCTCTACAGGGACCGCTAAGTGCAAGTATCCTGGGGAGATTGATGGTTGAGCCTACAGAGAATGAGTTGAAGGAGATGTATTTTGGTTCAAGCAAGTTCATCAAGATCAAGCTGTTGAACGGGGAGATCTCGAGTCCGTTGTTGGTGAGTAGAGGTGGCTATACTGGCGAGGATGGTTTTGAGATCTCTATTCCGGAATCAGAGGCTGTTATTGTTACAGAGACTCTACTGCAGAGTGCTGGCCCGGAACAACTTCAACTCGCTGGGTTGGGAGCTAGAGATAGTTTGAGATTGGAGGCTGGCATGTGCCTTTACGGCCATGATCTGGACGACTCCACTACGCCTGTCGAGGCGGCACTTAGCTGGATTATTGGGAAGGACAGGAGAGAGTCTGGAGGATTCCACGGCTCGGATATCATCCTCGGTCAACTGAAACCCAAGAGCAAAGGTGGCGCTGGTGTCGAGAGGAGGAGAATCGGCTTGATTGTCGAGGGTGCCCCGGCCAGAGAGGGAGCTGAGATTGTCAATGAGAAAGGAGAGAAGATCGGCAACATCACGAGTGGATGTCCAAGTCCGACCTTGGGAAAGAATGTCGCCATGGGGTATATCAAGGATGGTCTCCACAAGTCTGGTACAGATGTGGAGGTTGTTGTTCGAGGCAAGAAGCGAAAGGCGAAGGTTACGAAAATGCCGTTCGTGCCGAGCAGGTACTGGAAGGGAGCTGCGCCGTCATAGATATAAAAAGGTAATGCGGATGCTTTATTGTACACAAAAGTTTGTGCATGCTTAATGACAATTCATGAAATAGTTCTTTTGGTTGTTACTTTGGAGGAATGATGTCTCTCCGTTCCCATCGTCCTATTCTTGAGATAGCAATAGGTCTATCCCCAAATACTTCTTGGGATATAGTCTACGGCACCAGGACGCCATTTTTGTCATACTTGTGTGGATTTGAGTCAATAATTTACACTACATATGTTCTGCTCCTTTCTCAACTCGACCCAATTCGAAATGAAGTCCCCACGAAGTCTTCGCTCGTCCATATCAAATACATCTCGTCGAATATCAGACACAGAATCTGAGAACCCCAGATGATCACCATTTGAAAAAGAAAAAAGTGTCGCATCAAATCGACCCTAGACTACTTATCTGTCTTTGCAGAAAATGTCCTTCTTCGCCTTCAAATACCCACCATCCCAGATCCCACCTAAATCAGCACATCTTTCAAGAATTGAGCCTCGGGGTTCGCAGACCATAAGTTGGGAGAGCTATCTGCAATAGTCTCGAAGTTTTGGTTGATTCGCTTTGGCTCTACTATGAATTTAGTTATAAAAAGGTCAACTCTTTTGTAGAGGGCTGATGCAGTTGGTGGAATGTGGTGGAGATGATGAGAGCAGAAGCGCTGCTCAATCCCAAAGCGATACAGGAGTACTTTGCTTCTCAAAAAGACGAATGGGCTTTACTGCCGTGCTTATGTACCCAGATTTATATTCCCTCGGAGATTGATTCGTGCAGAGCCAAATGCCTACTTCTATTGGCTCCACTAACTCCAGCTCTCCGTTCTCGTCACTGCATGACAACTTCTCACTCACAACCTGTTGCAGCATACACTTATGCTTGAGACAGTCCAACAAAATATATCTCAAAGCAGCTACACGCTCATGGCTTCTATCCCTTCTCCATATGATCCTGAGCCGCATACTTGTGAATGAACCCAGGCTCGAAGCGAGCAGAGAGCCTTGGATGGCAAGTCGGCGGGCTCACCGGGTGAATTCTCCGAGAAGTGGACTTGTAAAACGAAACGGAACTTCAATTGTTTAACTTGGTATTCTGGGACCCGCTGAGTGTAAGCTTGGAAATGATTCCATTGCTGACTATTCAATTTCCATGTTCGCCATGCCATGCACACAGCTAATGATTATACAAGGACAGACACTTTTTTCATACCATATCCGAGACTCCTCGCAATGCTATACAATATCAGATTGACCTCCAACGGAGGACAGCAACCCATGTCTGCCCTCATGCATTTTCCCCGCGCAACCACTTATATTATAGACACATTATATACATTCTCGCAATCAGCCAGCAGTTGTTAATACATACGACGTGATGGCGCTCATTCTCTCGCTCGTAAGCTTGAGCGAAATTCGCAGCAGCTCTTGCGCGACTGCAGGCTCAGTCTTTTGCAGCTTTTCCCAGTTGTCTCTGTCCATGAGCCAGGTGACACAGTCGCGTTCGGCTTGGACAGTTGCTGTTCTGTCGGTTTCTGAGAAGAATGGGAGCTCGCCGCAGGTAGTGCCTGCGACGATGCTTTCGAAGTAGCGGCCCTGGGGCAGCTCGTAATCTGCCCTCAAGATACCGTCTTCGAGGAGGTAGAAGCCCTTCGCTTGCTCGCCACGTTCATAAAGGATCGTGCCGGCGGCATACTGTTTCTTGACGAAGAAGGGTAGACTCTGGAACCAAAAGTCTTCGTTCTTGTCGGTCAATCCTTGAAATGTCTGCAAAATCAGACGTAGTGGCTCTTTGAAGTTCAAATATCGCGATTCACCCGGAGTATCGTCCAGTGTCGTAGTGGCGGCACGGTGGAGCTGGTTTCGACGTGGTGAGCTGAACTGGGTGTCGAAAGTATGTGAAGTACTTCGTGGCCTGGTAGGAGCGTCAATATGTGGTGTTGGGGCATTGCGAATGGCGCGCGCATCTCTGCTAGCGTAAAAAGTTTTGAGAAGTTCGTTCTCGCAGCTCTCGAGCGCAGAGTTAAGGTCCTCAAACATCTTGACTTCATTCGCACCGTCTCCGACCCCAGTAGCTCTGAGACCTTTACCGATTGCACTCTCATCCCGCACGCCGCTCATGAGTAATGTAACTCCCTTCAGGCCCAAGATCCGACTGAGCCTATTGAAGGCCTCAGCAGCAGAGTAGTCAACCCCGGTAACGTGGGCGAGGTCGAATATGAGGAATCGAATAGGGCGTCGGTGGAATGCCTCCTCTTCAATCAAGGCCTTGATTCTGTCTTCTACGCTGACAATGGTGCCAAAGAATAGGTATCCCGCCAATTTAGTAACATGAATCTGTTGTCCTACGTCTCGTAGATAGCGGTACTGTGTTGGATTTCTGCGAACTGTAGATCCTGCGACTTCGCCTGAATAGGAGGCCCTGACAGCCGGGACGGTAGATGTCTGGAAGATCAAAGAGCAGAAAGCAAGCCCAATTCCGATAGCGATGCCAGCAACAAAGTCATAAAGACCCATTGCAAAAACAATCACAACAACCTGGAAGATGTTAGTAAATACATATACTGATATCAGCGGAAAGGTGGCAATATGATTCTTACTGTAAAATACTCGAGAGACTTAAGCTTCTTAAACGGAACCCATAGAGCCTCTTTTACAAGTTCAAGGCCAAGTACGAAGATGAGTGTACCGACCATCATGACTGGGATATATCCAATGATTCCAGGGCCAATTGCCATCACTCCAGCAGTACCGAGGGCAAGCATGACACCTGCCATCCGATTATCTCCACCAGAGTTGATGAAGAGAACACTGTTGGTATAGACAAGATAATTCTGAATGCTGCCTGCGAATCCCGACAAGGCGTTTGACACGCCGTGAGCCATCAATTCTCGATCAAGGTCAACATCATCTATACCGAGCTTAAACCCGAGAGATGGTACGTTGATCGGTACATGGAGGACACCGAAAAAGGTCAGGGCTAACATGGATGGAATAGTCTCTGCAACAGCACCCCAGTGAACGAGTTTGAAGTCTACTAAAGTCAGTCAAACAACCAATCAAAGGGTTAAGAGTAACCTACCGTATAGCGTGTAAAAGTACCACCAGGGCTCTCCAGCTTCTGGTCCCTCGAAAATCCATCCACTTTTTGTTAGATCCTCCACGTTTAGCTGATCTGTAGAGAAAACGAAAAAGTAGAAGACCGCTGGTATGCAAAGAATGTATATGGGAAGCAGATACTTCGAGTCATATCTGTGCTGCGCGGCAAAGAGTATGATGGCCAAAGCAAGCGGAATTATCCACAGAAGAAACGTTTCAGGCTCAAACAGCTTCTTTAATGTAATGAGGTCGAGATTGAGGTTCCCATTTAGCCCAGCACAAACCTCCAAACCTGTCATGAGTAAGAAAAGACCCACACCACCGATGCATCCGATGAGGATATGTCTCGGGATGAAGCCAACGATATATCCGAATCCGAACGACCCCATCAGGAAGAAGATCAATCCAGTGAGAACACTGCTCAGTGCGTAAGATATTATTGTCGTAGCAATGACAGCTGTCGGATTTTCTTCTCCAACACGATTCAGAATCAGGAAAGCCATCTTGTGGAAGAATGGTACGACTTCGATCTGCATGATGGACATTAATAGACATAAATTATGTGGACGGTTCTTTGACGTACCATCTCAGACCCGACTCCACCTTTAAACTTACTGCCACCGCATGAGTATACCATTTGGGATACTATACAGCTTACGTAGAACATGGCTATACCAGCAGCGCCAAGCTTTGCGAAGACGGCTTGCCCAAGAGGAAACAGAATCATTCCTACATGATCAATTAGTCCTGCGTTTAAATGCGAGAATTCAAGCCTTTTCCTCCCACGGCGGAAAGAACCCCCGACGCCATTCAAACATACCATATGATAGAGCATCCAAAATATTGAGCAAAATGCCAAGGATGACTGCCGGAAGTGCCACGACGGGTTCTTTTACCGCGTGCTGCCAAATTGCTTTTCTATCCCACGCTCTCGGATCGAGAACCGTACGGGCAACGTCGATTCCTTTCTCCCGTGGCCACATTACAACGTTCCGTAGCTTTGGCCATGCTGGTGCCCGCTTAACACTCTGTCTCTCAACGTCTTGCTCTCCGCGGATCCAGTCGGGATGATGAGCCTCGAATCTCGTATCTTTTCCCAACAGTGATGTTCGTTCCGTCGGTTCGGCATCCACACCCTTTGATGTTAGAACTGGTTGGCGTTGCCGCGGACTTCCCTCATCCCAGTTTCCATTCAGGCCCTCCGCATCCTCCCCACCTTCTTCGCTGCTTTTGGGTGGTGTGTTTGGAGGAGATCGCTTCAGCATGTCTGTAAGGGCAGAAGTGCCAGGAGCTTTGACCGAAGACGGGCTGCTCTCCGGCGACACTGGCTCGGATACTTCTTCGATGATATGGTTGTGCAATCCTTCAGCATTTCTCACTGGAGAGCGTTCGTCCTCTGTGCCTAGGTTGAAGTATGATTCGAGGGACGTCTGCGCCGGCCGCTGGCGGGGAGGGGACACGCTCCTTGCCGACGCTCTATCAGAAAGGGCATATGACGCCAATTCTGCAGTATCTTCGCGAACACTTCGAGCAGTGAATGTATTGTCGATGTGTACTAGCACGGTGTCAGTTCCTATGGAAGTCCTGAGAGTGTGACAACATACCTGGAGGGCCGCCTCGGTAGGAGAGATGTACAGACGACCTTGTTGGTTCTCGATGTCCAGAAGCTGTGGCAGCATTGAGCGTAGAGAACTGCGAAGTCTGTGTGTCTGGCCGTCCCCGGAAAGAACCATAGTTCACGTCTGAAGCTCCATCTGGCGAGGGCTCAGACGAGCCAGGAATCAGTCTTGGGCTGGAATGCGAGCCTGTAGAGGAAGCTCGCATCCTCCGAGCAGAACCAAACCCGGATTGCGATGTTGGTAACGACATATTGTAGGTGGTGTTGTCCCCAGAGTACCCCAATGGCGATGACGACGGGGGATGTATCTCAACCAGGTACTCCGCTGCGAGTGGAGGAGAGGGGAGCGGGAAGGAAATGAGGAGACAGCTGTAAGGACTGTAAGGTACTCACTCTATGGCGAGATGAAGGACTAGGTATGGAGGTAGTTAGAGAATTTGGCTGGCTCCCGTGGTGGACTAGAAAGTTAAAAGTCCAGCAGTCCAGTCCAGTCCAGGCCAGTAGTATCCAATTTGTGTTGGAGGGACTAAGTGCGGGTGCGGGAAAGATGGAAGGGAGCCAGGCTAGGAAGGACAAGCGCGACTGATAACAGAAAATGTGGATAGCATTATAAGTAGAACAGAATAAGTTATGGAGTTAAAGTAATATAATATAATTTAGCTTATCGATCGGGTCATGGAATCGGTACAGTAAATTACAGTAGCAAAGTGCGTGCAAAAGTCAGGTATGGCAAGGAAGTTGGGTTCGAAGATTGGAAGATTGAGGGTCTCGTCATTCTGGCTGGGCGATGCCCTGCCTCACATCCATGACATGGGCATGGGCATGGGCATGGGCATGGGCATGGGCAAGCAGGCCAGGCCGCAGGCGAGGCAGATGGATCATGGAACATGGAAAGGACGTTGAAGCTGGCAGGGTAGGGTAGGGTAGGTACTGTAAACTTACTGCAGGGAAGTTTTTCTTCAGGGAATACAAATATTCCCCGCTTGCATTATTAGCCTCATGCAGTGCAGTTGGACTTGCACTTGCACTTGCAGACTGCAGTTGCTGCAGGACCTCGGACGCGAAAACCTGAGCCTGACTGCCTGAGCCTGAGCACCAGCCGCTATGGCAGCCCCGCTCGACAGGGGCGGGAGGCCCTTGGCAAGTTGGCAGCCTCGCCTTGGGGAAGCTGGTGGTCATGGTCCAGCCCAGCCGCAGCCCTGTTGTCTGACTTTTCACTCAACCCAACCGTCCGCGTGGCGGGCAGAAGATGGAGGGGGGGCGAGTTTAGTTACTGTCCAGTACTCTACGAAGGAGTGGCCCATGAACCACCCAAGGCACAATTGAAGCCATTCCAATTGACGAAACCTGTTTGGAACTGAGTTCTAATTTTCACTTTTCGTTACAGCTAATTTACCTTACTGTAAGTAATGGCAACAGACTAAGTTGTCAATTAAATTACATGAGTTAATTCCGTCCCCAAGTACGGGCAGTTGGCATCCAATGCAGACGGGAAGCACGCGAACATGTCATGTCAACCAACATTGCTCATCGACCTAAGCACGTACGAGTACTAGTGCTGGACGCTGGAATTGTGCAATCAGATGTCGCCATGCTCACCACCAAATGCAGGGTACCATTTCCCAGGGAGCATTACAGAGCTGCATGTGATTCTTGACGCCATTCGAACGACTTTTCTTTCTGCATCCAATGAGTGGCGCTGAAGATGTCTGCGTCTGCCTCTAGTCGATATCCTTGGCTCTGCAACTCGAAGCTCAAAAATGCCGTTGGTGTTGAAAGCCTGTGGGTCTACCGCAGAAGCCGTTTGATGGCATCCGCATTCTACCAGAGATCACCCAATACAAAAACTCAATCACAGCACTATTTTTCAAAAGTAGATCATGAACCTATTTCTATCCTTCTGCAAGCCATAGCAGGAGTCTGAACCAGCCTCGTCGGATGGCCTCATTGAAGCATGTAAATGTACATGAAAAGTACGAGTACGACTACCCCGCACCGTGCACTCGATGCCTGGAAAATCGAGAACTGATTGAACCTGTCCTTTTCGTTTCCATGCTCGCAGTCCGATGTTGCAAGTCTAGCATCATCCATCGCCATTATTCTCTTTTACGTAGGCATGCCGAGCCTCTGTTCTGCACCCGATACCTTCCAATAAAATAATGACCTTGGTCCCCACTGCCGATTGCGGCGCTCCCGGAGGTTGCGTTGGACAGCTGAGTGCATGGCGTACTCAACTGAGCCTGACTGGCCCGCAGCGAAGTGGGCTGTTGGAGAAACAATCTTCAAGGCCCGTCATAGAGAACCACTTCTTCTCCAGTATCCTTTGAAAAATGATTGTCAAAGTAAGTTTACTTCGCTGCTGGTGGGGAAGGGAAGGCAGCTAGTATTTCAGAGGCTCCACACTGGGTTTACCAATCGAGCCTAGCTGTTTGGTCCCAAGCTTCCAACTTCACCAATTACAAGTCCTCGTCGACCCATTCCGGCCTTACTTGAGTACTCCTCGATCCTTCCCCTCTCACAAGCCCCTTGTGTGCTTCTGAATTTTCTTAGCTCCCGCAGGGAACATGTTCATCTGACCCCATTAACTTCCGGCATCAACCGTGATGGGGTCCTTTCACAGCAAGAGTCTTGGAGCGCATCTTCGCGGACGCTGTTCGTACTTCCGCAATGCTTGTCTCGACCATGTTGCCCCGCTACGATCCCCCTTCATGATTCTTTGACGGATGGTTTTATCCTATGGTTTCCACAGTGAACCACACCCAAGCGGAAGTATTCCTCAAAATTTCGCCACAATGTCTCTCAGCTCAGTTTCTGCAAGTATCCCTGTGCGATCAATCGTTCGACGTCTCCTTGGCGCACGTAAAATTGCGAGTTCTTCGTCAAATTAATGGTGCTAAGTATCCAATCAGTCAGGGACGTTGAACTCGTGGGACTTTCAATCACTCACCCATACTCCGTCTGTATCTCTCCCGCATCTTTCAAGACTCGAACATCAATAAAGAGGTCCCGTGGGGGGTCGAGACTTCCAGTCAAGTCAATGTCGGTCCATTGACCCTTGTACGCTGCTAACAGATCACTGTATTGCCTGACGTACTCTTCCTCTTCAGGACTGAGACTGCTACTATTCCCTTCTCCATTGCCGAGATCTGTTGCCCCATTCTGACCTTCATTTGCTTGCCCCCTCTGTTGTGCCGCTAGATCCGCAACATCACTACCGCTCCATACCATCTCTTCCAACTTATCAGTTCGCGTGCGGTGGTATGCGAGAAGACATCTCTTATTCCGCCGCATACAGAGATGATCCACCAAGAGGGTGCACGCCGTAGCAGGGTTCGCCGACGGCTCGAATGAGCCTTGAAATGACTGGAGTATGTTTGAGACGTCCTTATCCAGGTCTCGCACCTCTCGCGTCACGGCTCGTACAGTTTCAGTCTGGTATGGGGGAAGATGCTCAAGTTTCTGGGTCCTTTTTGCGTGTTGGACCTGAGAAGATCAGCAACAGTATCAATCATTCAGGTACAAGACTTACAAGCTTGTTGCCCAAGTCTCCGTACATGACGGAGTGAAGTAATTTGAAGGGTCGTGGATATTATCGTCAGCCTTGTGTTATGCGAGAGATTTGAATTGCTGATTGATGGATTTGAGGGCTGTGGAACAATCCGCGGCCCTGTGGTGTTGGTAAATCGAGCTTGCCGAACAGACTGATATGGATGGAATGGTAAATACAAAGTTCAGCCTTGTGGTGCAGCGAGAGTTTCGCGTCACGCGTTGTGTTTACGTAAGCACACTACGTCTCATCTGTTGTCATCAACTTCAACTTCAACTTCAACTTCACTCCACCTACAAATTGCTCCAAATTCTCAACCATTCATGTCTCGCACGGAATTTACGACAGCCACTATGATTCTCTTTGTTCTTATTCATTCTCACCGAATAGCATCTTCCGGTCCGTGATCGGCCCCTCAAGATGGTTCGGCGGCTACCTGCATGAACAATAGCATTGTGATACATCCTTGACTTTCGTGTCTTGGAACCTCTCCTAGATCAAATGTTGTCAGTGAGCAGACACATTTACTGGGCTCTTACTTCTCAAGCGGGTCGAGATGGCATCAAGCGATTTCCCTCTACAACAGGGACTTACGGACGATGACACAACGAAGTATCGAAACTCAACAAACTAAACATGATCAATGGAGTTCAAATCTCGGAGAGTTCCATTTTCGAATGACGAGATACTAGTCACTGGTTACTGGCACAGAAAGTTGTGACACTCAGCATGAGCTCAGCGCCCGACCAACCCAAGACACTAAAGGTCATTTAAGGATATCAATTACTACATGACATACCGGGGTATGAACCCAAGAGTTGTTGTTGTTACATCCAGAAGAAACGCCCTTTCCAAGATACCAAACCATGGCGATCAACCTCCAACGCCGTCCGTGCTACCAAATGCTCAAATTTCCCCTCTCTCTTTCCATCACCATATTTCAAAGAACAACAAAACTCCTGCCATGTCAAACCAAATAGTCATAACGCCATCCATAAGAATTATCTCACCAACTGCCACAGCCATACTTTATTCAACCCACTTGTTGAACTGGTCATCGTCTTCCAAGCTATCAACGTGCCATCCTTCCTGGTTGCCTCCCAAAATATGAGTATGCGGGTCTTGGATATGGGTAGCATCGTGGCTCAAGGCAGGGTCAATGAAGGGAACTGGGTCTTGAGCTGCGAATGGAGCCTCCCACTGATGATCACCGTTATGACTCTCGTTGTAGTACGAACTTGAAAAGCCATGTTCGTGCATGCTGCTTCCATCGAAGGATTGTTGATCCAAGCCCAAAGCCGGATCGATCTTGTACTCGGGTGCTGGAGATGGTTGGTATCGGTGGTATCCCATCAAATCAAATTGGCTGCCACCAGGAAGCCCAAGATATGCATGTGGACCTGGAGTTGTTTGCCGCTTGAGAACGACATCCTCAGTGTCTACGAAATTCTGGTTGCGGCGAAGTATTTGCTGGTAGTATTCTCCTTGATTTGGCATTTGATAATGAGGTGGAAGCGGACGACCGGGATTGTTGGCTTGATACGAAGACGGTTGGAAGTTGTGACTTGGCTCCATTGAGTTGTCTCTCGTTGTGTACTGGTAGGCCGAATCGGTCGTGGGGTACGCGACAGGGTGTTGAAGCATGCTGGGAGAAGCTCGGTGCCTCTTCACACTTCTTTTCGAGCTGCCATTTTGCCACTCAAAGTCGTCCAAGTCGGATTCCTCAGTAATGGGCTCCTCGGAAACCTTCCTCTTGTTTACCTTTGAAGCGCCTGGCTTGCTAGGCGAAAATTTGTATCCTGGATGCGCGTTTTGGTGGTTGATTCGCTCAATTCGAGCCCACTCGCTGTACTGCTCCTTGATATGCTCCGGCTCCAGTGGCCAGCTGTCGCCGCAAACCTGCGAAACGATCTGATGGTTGTTTTGCAGACACCAGTCTTTTGTTCGTCCTTGATATGCCTTCCTATACAACATGAACGAGTTCATTGGGCGCTTGACTTTGCCAGGCACTTTTCCGCTTTCGACCTCTTTCCTCCTCTCCTCAGCGGATCGGTTCACGTAGGCCTCGATATCAACAATTGGTAGATGATCCCAGTCCTTCGTCAGTTCACTCAGTGGCTGCTCAAGCTTTGCTACTTTCTTCTCTGCCTTCGCCTTTGCTGCTTTGCCTTTCTTTGGTTTGGGAGACTTAACGGCTCGCGATCTTCCTTCTGGCATTGGGCGCAGGTTTTGTTGACTCCTCTGAACTCCCATCCTATTTCTTGTCCGTACCATATCCCTTGAACTCATTGATGGGGTTGGAGGTGACGTTGCGGGTGTGCTATAGTGATCTTGGTACATTTGTCTGCCATAACCATCCTATCGAATGTTAGTCGGCCATTCGATGAAAGTCCATCAATCCTTACGTATTGGCTGCCCATGCCTTGATCGTATCCATAGCCTTGTTGTTGTTGATAGTATCTGTCATCTTGCTGGGGCATCGGAGAACCGTAATGCGAGTGCAGGCGTGATCCAGCGTCATAATGCTGCTCCTGCGGATACGAAGTATTCGAATTGTGTTGTATCAGGTGGTGGAGGTTGTGGGGCAGGATATCGCTATCATTCGGAGGCGGCGGAGAGTTTGACATTGCGTTGATGAGGAAGCGTTGGCGAATCGCGCCTCAATGATTTGAAGGTTCCACCTCTTTGGAAATTAAAGAGTCTGAGTTGCTGCTCCTGTTATAAGGGAGCCCAGTGGCGGCTTGAATTCTTGAAGCCTTGCTGCAGAGCGCTATGGACAATCGAAAGCCGTGCTATTGTTGGATGCTGTGGCATGAAGCTATTCACCTCCGAGCGCTCGTGGATTGTACCTGTTTGGGTTGCACGTGCCTGGCCGCTGAACAAATGGAGGCAAATGCGCGAAGCTCAGACACCTCCGTCGTCGTCCAGCGCTCTGTAATAACAGATTTTGGAGTCAAGTGAGACCAGAAAGCTCCGTTGAGGCAGAATCTCAAACTTCTGGAAGGAAATTCTAGCGGTATTCCTTTGCTGGAAGGTGGTTCATCTGAAGTTCTGGTCATTAGACTCTTGGTCCGAGAGATGAATCAGGCGGGAATGGTTTGTCTTTACACTCCGCCCATCCAGTGTCAGAAACTTTAGTACGAACCTACGGCGCGCACCCGTCTTTCAACTGTGGGACCTGTCCCCAGCAGACCAGATATTCTGGAACGGCAGCGATGGGCAAGTGGGATGCGAGGTTCCAGAGTCTAGTGGCCCCTGACCGCAATGCCGCAATGCTGAGGCTTCTCTGGTCTTAGAAAATGTTTCTTTGTCGGGATGATGTATCAACCAAAGGAAATCTTGCTGAAGCACTGACTGGGAATCACTGCGTCCTCGCAAATATGAGGTGGTCTTTGTTTTGAAGTCGTAGCTTAGAAGAAAGGATTTCCAGCTGGGCTTTATGTATTTGAGAATCCGACTTCTTGAAAGAAAGTGGACGAATTAGGTGATTTTGGCGAGGGAGGGTGCCTCTGCTTTCGGCCAACCACTGCTTCCGTACATATGCGGCTCACAACCACACCTGCGAGCATAATCGGATTCTAAACACCTGTAGACAAGCACACGAACGCGATTCCAGTATAGCAAACTCCAATTTCTGCTTTATGAAAAGATCACGAAAGGTGCAGCTGGGCCAGTGAGATTCAAACGTGCACGCACTGAACGTCCACAGTCCTTGGGAGCCAAGTGGTCCAGTACCACAAATCACGATCTACATCTCTGACCCGGGCAAGACATGACTAGTAAGATTGATGGACTCCCGTCGTCGAGGCTTGAAGTGAGTCCAAACAGACAGCGGTGGCGCTCTCCATTTGAGGTCTTCCAATGCTTGATGGTCTCTTCGGCCCTCTCCACCAGTTCGCGCACCTGCAACTTGCAGTGTCATATCCAAGCCAGCATAGGTCGGATCTGCAGTGCTTCTCGGTCGCAGCAACCGGCAGCGAGGAATGCTTGCAGGTAATGGTGAGGTTACACATATATACCTCCTTGACTGCTCGCTCCTGGTCGTTGTTGCTGTTCCTGGCATGAGGAATGGGTAGAGCGCAACCGCCACATGAGCACCCTGTTCAGCTTTGCCGCTTGTTAATTTCCACCCTTTCTACGATTGCAAAAGAAACGATGGCCAGGAAGAATACATTGCATCGCATTGCGGTATTGCACCAGTGCAATCAGACATGTCTAGGATCTAGCTAAGCACCAACAGCCAACCCGACCCAAATGTATTTGGTGCCAGCGTACGCTGCCCGGAAACATGACCGCCTGCATCTGCCGCGCAGAAACCCATCTCCCACATCGAAAGATGCCTGATACTTTGGTGGGAAGTGAGCTATTAGGTCAACAGAGAGTGTCCCTTGTTTCCTCGCTCCATTCTGACTGGCCGATTGGCTGGCCGGTGCTCTTCGGCTCAGTACGGGTGAGAGACGCCACACCAACGTGACCCCAACGGCTACGTGCAGTAGTGGCCCAGCTTTTGATGGCTCGCAGCGAGATCGTTTGAACCTCCGTATCATGCGAGTGTGCTTGGGGCTTTGATCTTGATTCTGACTCCGTTGTGAATGGCGTAGGTTTTGGTTTTGCTGTAGGGAGAGACTGTCTATCACTACCTACCTGACCAAGTGATTACCCAGTGATGACAAGTGAGATGTGAACTCACGCTGGATACATTGCTTTGTGTTGAACGATATCTTCAGAAACTTCAGCCCTTCTACGGCGATAAGTGATTGACTTAGTAACGCTTCACCGTTTGACGGCAATTCAATGTCGTCTGTGCTCTATCCGCGTGGTCTATCTTTCAAACCCTCCTGGTCTTCCTCTTGAGGAATAACTAGGCCGCGACCGATCTGGTAACAAATGGAGTGTCTGATGTCCGTTCGCTCATTGCCCACTGCTCCAAACGTTCACACATGGGCTTGCATCAATCTCCATGCCGTACCCCATAATCCTATAGCTCCTCAAAATCCCTTGCTTTTCCTTCCCGCCTCTAGCCTACTATGTCCTTTCTTCCCGTCCAATCACTTCAAACTTCTCAGCCCTTCAACCCTTTCAAATGCAGTCTCGTAAGGCTCACGTGTCATGCATCCGCCCAGCTCCGCATCTTTAGCATCCGGCTTTCTGGATTGTGCCCTCGTACAAGGACCAGTATGCGTCTGCGCTTGCATTTGACACGGGTCGGAGGCTACTTCTACCAAGGGATTATCCCGTCTGGAGGGATCTACCGTTTGCTCTTTAATGTCCATATCTGTCGGTGTGTTTATATATGTGGTGATGCATGCGGGCGGTATTTGGTAGGTAGAGAAGGGAGTACTGTGGAGGGACGGGATGAGGTGCATTCTTGGGGGTCAAGCGGGACAAAATGATGGAATGTGCCGACGAGGGATGCTCTGAACTGATATTCATCTGACTTGTAGAAACCTTCCGCGATGGTATTATGAATTTCTCCCGACATCGCCTCGCATCTGTGGAGAGATAGTGAAGTTTGGGTGGAAAGGAGGAGATTATGCAAACGAAAGTGCCTTCTCGACAAAATGCTCACATTACGTCACATATCCCACATCACTCACAATGTAGCACAGCACAGCATAGCATAACAGTGCATGTAGGCAGGGAGCTTCACAAATATCCTCTATTCATTGGCCCGTAGCAGTACATTATTTAATACATTGGTTTGTTTATTCCGCCTCTATCATCAATGGTACCCACATTCAATTATGCAAATGCAAATGCAGGCAAGACGGTCTATCGCTCACATCCTTCAATCAAACGATCCATCCCTTTCTGATACCCACTTCACCGAAACATGCAAAGGAGTGTTATGTTTCTTTCTTCTCCTTTCCACAAGAGAAGCAAAGGCCCTAATTCGTCGCATTCATCCTGGCGGCTTGCCCGCCCGCCTGCCTGTGCTTGCCTCATCATTTAAAGGAAAACATATCGCTGAAGACCAAACCATCATGCAGAATAAGGAGAAAACGTAGACATCCATACAAAGAGAAGTTAGATCTCATGAAGACTAACATGCGGCTTTTGATACAGCCCTTCATTGGGCAAAAAGAAAATGTACTGATCATTTGCGTGCAAAGCCTCTTGACAATGTTGACATTTTTCAGGAGACCTTTGTGAATCTTAGATTCGTATTGCAGTTTCATTGACCTGCAATCTGGCCGGTGGGTCTTGGACCATCAGCTGGCTTGATTGGCGGAGAAAGATTCTGGTGCTGGGGACTTGGTGATAATGAGGCAACTGGTGGTAGGATCGAGGGAGTAGCCGAGCCAAAGCTTCCATTCGACACTGGGCGAGGAGGTGAATGTTTGGTAGGAGACAGGCCAGTTGCGGCGGAGGGTAGTGCAGAAGCGTGACCTGAGTCTATTGTAGTTGATAGCCCTTGGGAAGATGGACGAGGAGGAGACGACTTGATGGGTTCTGTGGCTGTGGTGCTGTTTGTAGGTGGACTATTTGAAATAGGTGCCATTTGAGGAGGCGGCTTATTGCTCGGGGTGAGGACTGGTACACCTGCAAGTGGTGACGGAATGTTGAATGAACTACGACGGTGACCACTGTCACGGGAGCCCGGACGAGGTCCATTCATCATGTGAGATGAGGAGGCTGTTCCGTAAATATAGTTGCCTGAGTTCGATGGAGTACCCTGAGCCTGAAAGTATCTGGCAGGTCCCGGCTGCCCTGGAGTGTAACGCGTTGTCTGGTTTGGCGATACCTGCTGTGAAGCGCCACCACTTACAAATGTAAACATCGGCGGCTGCCCTGGCGGGGGTAAGCTGGTTGGACTGTGTGGATGCGGCGACGAGAACGCATGTGAGCTTGCTGGTCTCGAGGAGCTATATAGATGTTGAACTGGGGTGCCAGTGTTGACTTGAGGTGGCCCGTAAGGTCCAGAATAGCTGCCGTTGGACGTGGTCGAGTTGATACGCTGATCTGGGCGTTGAGGAGAAGACTGATAACCATTGCTTTGAGGAGGTTGCAATACTGGTTGTCGTTGCACGGGAGTGTTCTCCAAAGACGGAAATCCAGGCTGAAGGGTCGGGAATCCATTCTGTCTCGGGAACTGTATGGGCGACACGTGAACAGCAGGGGAAGAATATCCGGCCTTCTGGGGTGAAGAGCCAGGATTCGCGTTTCCATTGGTATTGGTAATGGCGGCGGGGGACCCGTTCTGCTTGGACTTTGCTTGTGAGGAAGATGACCCGGGGCGAATCTTGATCTTGATCGGGGGTTGATTCTTGGCTCGTTCAGCATCCTCCGCACGACGCTTGCAAGTTGTGCAAATGAATGTAAAATCCTCGCGATCCGCCTCGGCTTCCTTAACACCCACACATTTGCTATGTTGCCATATGTTGCATTTATCACATGCTATACTGTGAGTCCCATCATCAATCTGACCGTAAGCTCCGCATATACAATCAAAGATCCAGTCCTCTTCCTCTTCGAGTTCTTCAAGAGCCTTCTTCTTTCGTTCGATCTCGGCCTTGATGTGACGTTCTGAAAGTCGGCCTTCTCCAGCCTCAACCTTCTTGCTATTGTCCGACAGGCTGGCGAGCTCTTCCTCATGGAGAATGCGGCGCGCATCTCGCTCTCTGAGACGCTGCTCACGGGTTTGCATCCTGGATTCCCTTTCCTTTTCCAACTTCTGCCACTTCTCCTGTTCCTTCTTCGCCATTGCAATCTCCGCCGCCTTCTTGCGCTCGGCTTCGCGCACCTCCTCTTCGTGTTTCTGTTGCTCTATTTTACCGGCAATTCTGCTCGATCTTTTGGCAGTCGCAAGCTTCTCAAGGTTCAAAAGCTCGCGTTCCTTCTGTGCCTGCTTTCGTTTCCTGGACTCCTCTTGTTTCTCAAGTAATGGCAGGACATCATCAACGATTCGCTTCCTCAAAACCTTCTCGTTGGCATCCCGAGTCTTGTCCAGCGAGGCCGTGAAGGCATTGAACTCGTCTAGAGTCACGGCAATACACTCCCATACCATTCCGCCAAAGCCATCATCTTCCTTCTCGACTATACCATTGTCCTCGGGCTCGGCATTGTCGGCCTGTTCGGTTTCACTCTCAACTGTCTCGGAAACCTTTCTGCGTTTACTTGCTCGACGAGAAGCTTTCCCCTTCTTGGTGTTCTTCTTGGGCTTCGGGGCTGGAGGGGGTGGGGGAGGATCCGTACGTCGATATAGGCGGTTATCATCAAGTACTATATATGTCCGATCTTCAGAGTCCCAACCAAAGGGCTCAATTCTCTATTTCCACTGTTAGCCCCTTGCCGTAAGATATCTTCCTGTGGCATACCCATAGTGTCTGCTCAGTATCCTTTTGTTCCTCCATTCGCTCTCGAATACGATCAGGGTTACCCATAGTCCATATTGTAAGTTGCTGTAGAACTCGAATCTGAGAAGTGTGATTAGTCTCATATTTCCTCCTCGCCATCTCCATGATATACCTTTTGGAAGACATCGAAGTCCTTGAAACCCTTGGGAACCTCCTCAACGCCAAAAGGATTTCGTTCTGGTGCTTTTGCAACATATTGTCTGCGAGTATACTCGTCGAAAATCTCGGGGCTTTGTATAGTCAGATATCGACAGGAAGGAATAAAAGCAACATAATACATACGTAAGGCCTCTGTGGGATGACACAAATTTAAGAAGCGCGAGACCGATCTCTGCCAGTAGTGTAGAGTGAGGCTTCAGGCATTCCATTTCCAAGTCCTACAAGGTATAAGTATTCGAGCTGTGATATGGACAGCGATTTAAGGAGATTGTGAGAGGAAGTCGAACCTCGATATCCAGATTCTCATCGATCTTCACCGCTCGGCCGAATGTGAATATCCATTGTGCCAAGTTGGCGAACTCCCACATATTTCGAATGCGCTCCAAGAGACTGGGTTCTTTCGGGGGCTCGACATCTTCCATCTCCTGTCGTCCTCTCTTCCTAGACGAGACCATCTTTGGAAGTGACCTCACAAGATCACCCTGAGCTATCGCGATCCAAGCAGGGTGCTCTGTAGGTAGAATAGTAGGCACGAAATCATCCAGCACGCTCGGGGCTGGAGAATGTGATGTTGTAAAGCAATGCTATCGCAGGTGTTGAGTTTGCGCGTTCTCGTGGTTGTTCAAATTTCTGGAGATTGAGGGTGGACGCGACACGATCAAGCAGCGTGAGCGTGCTCTGGGCAAGCACTTTTCAGAAGATGTGATTATATAAGCAGATTCGTATCACATGTAGATAAGGATGACTTATCTGCAGGTGAGTCGGAAGTCCTTGGCGACACCTAGGACAATGGACTCAGGGGCAGATTTACGAATTGTGGTACAGTACGGTAGGTAGGTAAGGTAGGCACTGCACTGTGCAATAGCTCAATAGTGAATACCTACATAGGTAACGGCATATGTAGGTACTTAACAAGGCGAGTATATTCCATTCCATACCATCATCACATCGTAAGGTAATGTTCCGGTGTTGTCACAACAGTATCAATGCCCTGGAGCGCCTCCTATCACATCGGTACATCTACTGTAACATGCATCTAGATAATTTACATCGTTAGCAGGGTTGACTTTGTTGCCATGCCTTGCAAGTTTCACAAGCCTGTATTTTTTGCGTCGCTCTTTCAGACCTACAGGCAATCCAAAACTCTTCCGTTCCTTTTGCTCTAGTACCTGTACATCTCCTCTCCTCTCCTCTCCTCTCCTCTCAACGACTTCGTGCTACAAAACTGGAAGGTGCTCCCGTCTTGTACTGAGGTACGGAAGGACCTGATCCCTCAAGTCAGGGGGTTCAACGGCGTTGGCGTTCAAGACCTGACATCCCACCTCGCAGCCACAGCCACAGCCCTGTCCCAGAATAGAAATCCCCGATTTTCAACATCCCGCAAGCCACTAAGATCCCCTACAGTACAGTAGACTCAGTAGAGCCTGGATCTCTCGCAGCGCGGCAGCGCCAGGCCCGCTGTCCATCCCACTCGTACCCGCTAAAGTTGCCGTTGCGGTCCGGCTGCAGTTGGACCAGACCGGACCCCAGGACAGACTGCGACCAGAAAGAGTGAGAGATGTTACAGATGCATTTCAAAGTCAACGTCAACTTCGTCGCCGGTCCTGCTCCAGCAAACAAACAACTCTCGTCATTCGTTTAGTCCCCCCACCGGTGAAGGATAGAAGCCCGTTTCGTTCCGCTACTTGTAATTTCACATGCGAATGCGACCTTGATCATGGCGACCTGACAACAGCGCAGACTGTGCGCTCAGTGTTTTGGTTGTGGCGTCTTACGCTCACTGCGCTCAATACGATAAACCTCGATTCGAACATATCGCGACGTTAATACAGCGAGACCTACGGGTCCGTGGCATAGGTCACAATGCCCCCTACAAACTCTCAAGATCCTGCGCACCCTTCCACCCCTCCTCAGTCGATACCTTTGCGAGACCTTACACGCCCACCCGATTCTGCCGATATTGGAGATGGGGAGAGACGGCATACGCGTGGAAGAAGCTTGTTGAGCGGTGGTTCGAGGCCGACGAGTGGAGGAGGACCTGGGCCTCGGTATGAGAGATTGGGGAATAGCTCCCCAAGTCCAATGGAAAGAGAGAGCCATCGTGGTACATTGCCAGCCTTGACAGTACCAACGCAACAACGACGAGTGGGAGAGGATGAGATTGGTACGCCCGTATCGCCGGTTGGGAATCCTGGGGATTTTCAAGCTGCAATGGGATTTGCAGGCCTTCTGGTACCAGATATCAGTGTTTCGCACGCTCCACGACCACGTACTCCTTCATACGGATCTGCAGACTATGACCATTTCGACTCTGTGTCGCCTTATGGTGATGGAATGGACGAACATCAGAACTCATACTTTCCTTCAGAGTCTGATCAAGTCCCTTTGACGGATCCCACTTCACTACAACCAATGAGTGGCGCACAAGTATCGACTCCTGGCACTCAGCGACACGACAGAACACGATCTAGCTTCCAAAGTGTCAGATTCAATACCCCAGAGTATCGAAGGGGATCCAGACTGGGAGATGATCTGGATGATCCAGAAGCAGCAATTCGGTCAAGGGGTCATAGCTATGGGAACTCATTGACTCCTGACGGGCGAACCAGGTCACGCTCGCCATCAAACGCATCAGGTGCCTTGTCTAAAGCCGGATCCATAGTCAGGGCAATGTCCCAACGTGTGGTCAATCTCAGTGGTGAAGCGGAGCTTATTGAGGCAAGTGCTCGTCGAGAAGCACGAAGGGCATCCGAACAGGCCAGGCAACATAGCACACCAGAAACCGTCGATACCATAGGAAGCTTAAGTGACGAGTCTGAGACTAGATTCCAGCCCAAGCACAAAGCAGATCCGTTAGCAGCAGGCCCAAATTACCATCAGAATCTCCCAACTGCACCTGTTGAGAAAGCCATGCGATTTTTGGGCGGAGCCCAGCCACAGGAGAGTTTCGAGCAAGAGCCAGAAAAGCCGCCAAATCCATTACGAGGCAAGACGCTTGGGATCTTCTCTCCCGAGAGCAAGATTCGGAACAAGCTTTGTGATGCACTGGTTTACCCTCTAACGGAACCTGCAATCTTGATCCTTATTGTTATCCAGACCATTCTACTCGCAGTTGAAGCCTCAAAGAATGTGTATACTAATCCTCGGCCGAGACGTTGGGGCGAATCGTTGATCGACTATGCCATATTTGGGCTTTTTATCGTGTTCACCCTCGAACTTGTTGCCCGTATTATTGTATCTGGGTTCTTCATGAATGCTCCTGAATACAGCACGAGAAAAAATAAGAGTGGGCTTAAAGCCACCTTTTTCGACAAATATCACGCTGTCTTCAAGCCTCAGAGAACTTCATCACTGAGAACCCCGCGAAACCCGTCTCTGGGAGGTCAGACTGTGATTCGGTCATTCACTGCAATCCAGGGAGAGTCCATACGTACAGTCGAGCAGGCCCAGCGTTTGCAGCTCGCCAGACGTGCTTTCTTGCGACACTCCTTCAATAGGCTTGACTTCTTGGCTGTGGTCGCTTTCTGGATTGCGTTTGTTATGAGCATAAGTGGATACGAAAACTCTTCTCATCTTTATATATTCCGAATGATAAGCTGCCTTCGTATTCTCCGACTGTTGGCGCTCACAAACGGCACGGCGGTAAGTATAGCACCTATTGTGAGTGACTGTGCTGATTGATTCTTAGATCATTTTGCGAAGTTTGAAGAAAGCAACACCGCTGCTCGTCAATGTGTCATTCCTTATTGGATTCTTCTGGCTCTTGTTTGCTATCATCGGTGTCCAGAGCTTCAAGTCAAGCTTTGATCGTCAATGCGTGTGGATTGATCCAACAGACCCCAAGAACACGACTGGTACAGCGTATACACAAGTTCTGCAGTTCTGTGGTGGTCATTTGGATAACGCCACAGGAGACCCTCAGCCATACCAGATTGGGTATCCGGACAATATCAGGAATGGCTCTGCATCCTCCAAGGGCTACTTATGTCCTCGTGGGTCATTGTGTCTCGAATTGACCCCGGATAAACTTCCTTATAATGGGACCGTCAGCTTCGATAACATCTTCCAGTCATTAGAGCTTGTATTCGTCGTTATGACTGCCAATACATTTACGGATCTGATGTACTATGCAACGGACTCGGACTATCTTGCGGCAGCACTGTTTTTTGCTGGAGGTATTGTGATCATGACTCTCTGGCTTCTCAATTTATTGATTGCCGTCATCACTTCCTCATTTCAAGTCATTCGAGAAGAAGGAAGAGCCAGTGCCTTCGCAGCTCATATCAAAGACATGCTTCCTTCTGAGAAGACCGATGCGCCAAAACGACATAGCGCGTTAAAGCGAGTGTATAACAAAACATACTGGTTCTGGATTGTTGTTATTTCTTACGGACTTCTCTGTCAGGCATTTCGCAGCTCAAGTATGCCTCCAGGGAGGGAAACTTTCATCGATAACTCTGAAATTGTGGTCACTTTCATCCTACTGGTCGAAATTATCATTCGATTTGCTGTGGATTGGCGAAACTTCTTCCAGGTAAACAAGAACCTTTTTGATCTCGGCCTTGCGATCATCACTACAGTCATTCTAATACCGCCTATCCGAAATTCCGGCCAGCCATACGCTTGGCTCACTGTCTTTCAGATTCTCAGGATATACAGGGTAATTATTGCGGTTCCAGTTACCAAATCGCTGATCACACTGGTGCTGGGAAATTCAAAGGGTATTGGGAACCTCATGCTCTTCGTTTTTCTCATCACCTTTTTGATGTCGATATTTGCAGTCCAACTCTTCCGAGGCGAGCTGACAGAGACCGATCCATATGGAGACACGATCGAAATTACGTTCTTCACTATATACAATGCTTTTCTGGGCATGTACCAAGTCCTTTCAAGCGAGAATTGGACCACGAATCTCTATAACATCACGGCATTCAACACTGCTCGAAACACAGCCTGGATTGGAGCAGTGTTCTTCATTGGATGGTTCATTCTGTCGAACTTTATTCTGGTGAATATGTTCATAGCTGTCATCCAAGAGAATTTCGATGTCTCAGAAGACGAAAAGCGAATGCACCAAGTCAAATCTTTCCTAAATAGAAAGGAGCTAGGCAGTAGTTCCAACAACCTGTCCCTATCGGCACTATTTCGATTCGGGCGGGCTAGGTCAACCAAGGATCCTCTTGACTATGGACCCGCAACTATGGAAATGTTACTCAAAGATGCAGTTGTGAAAGATTTTCTGGATGATGAAATGCTCAACGACCCTGACCCGTCTGCAGCCAACGCCACCCCCGTGGAACCGGCTCCTGCGAATTCTAAGAACCCGTCGTCTCTTTGGAGCAAGTTCAGGAGCCGAATTTGGAATCGAGAACCAAATCCATTTTATTCCAACATACAATTTTCAACCCGCTCTGATGAAGCAATCGATGCGAGAACTCTGGCAAAAGAAGCTGTTTCTGCAACTTCTCAGCGCAAAAAAGCACAGCGGGAGTTTCTGGCACGCCACCCAAATTACAACAATGCTCTGTTTATCTTCACGCCTTCAAACCCAATCCGTCGCCTCTGTCAGAAGATCGTTGGCCCTGGTCGAGGTAGTGAAAGGTTTGGTGGTGTCGAACCGAACACAGTTGTCTGGTACACCTTCTCTGCGTTCATTTACATGGCTATTGTGGCAATGGTTTTACTTGCATGCGTGACTACACCGCTCTACCAGAAAGAATACTTTAAAACTCACACCTTTGATGTGAGAAACTGGTTCGTGTGGGCAGATATGGCATTTGCCATTGTCTTCACCGTCGAGGCTTTGATCAAGGTCATCGCAGACGGGTTTTTCTGGACGCCGAATGCATATTTTCGGAGCTCATGGGGTGCGATCGATGGTGTTGTATTGATAACATTCTGGATTAATGTTATCACATCTCTCTCTAATGACGGAGCAGTATCAAGAGCCGTAGGAGCATTCAAAGCACTCAGAGCCTTGAGGTTGCTCAACGTCAGCGACAGCGCTCGAAATACGTTCCATTCCTTGATCATTATCGGAGGTTGGAAGATCTTCTCCGTATGTTATCAAGATGCTTACGTGGCCGATTTTTACTGATTTTGACCTAGGCTGCATTTGTTTCTCTATCCCTCTTGATACCTTTCGCTCTGTACGGTGTGAATCTATTCAACGGCAAGATGTTGTCATGCAATGATGGGGGCAATGCTATCATCAGCCTCACAGACTGTTTTGGCGAGTTCACCAACACACCTTTCAGTAATGACTGGCCTATCCTCATGCCCAGAGTTGTATCCAATCCTTTCTTCGACTTCGACAATTTTGGAGGATCTCTTTTCATTCTTTTTCAGATTGTATCCCAAGAAGGATGGACGGACGTGATGTGGAGTGCTGAATCTATTGTTGGTCGTGGACTGCAGCCTCAAGACTATGCCTCTCAAGGCAACGCACTCTTCTTCGTCATCTTCAATCTGCTCGCTACTGTCTTCGTACTCACGCTGTTCATCTCGGTGTTCATGCGCAATTATACCGAACAAACAGGTGTGGCATTTTTGACCGCAGACCAGCGATCATGGCTCGAGCTGCGAAAGTTGTTACGACACGTTTCTCCTTCCAAACGGCCTTCCAGCACTGATGGAAATAAGTTCAAGGACTGGTGTTACAAGCGAGCAGTCAGGAAATATGGACGTTGGCAACGTGCTGTTACAATCGTCCTTGTGTTCCATCTCATACTCTTGTTAGTCGAATACTACCCTGAACCAGACTGGTGGGACCAGATCCGAACTTACACCTTCCTGGCATGCACACTCTTCTACGCAGCCAATATCATCGTACGGGTTATTGGACTTAGCTGGGCAAGATTCAGACGAAGCTCCTGGGACCTCTTCTCCATGGTCGTTGTATCTGGCACACTCGTAACCACAACTCTACTCTTGACTAGTTTCAGTAGTCAAGTCTACATTCAGCTACATAAGCTTTTTCTGGTTTCTATCGTTCTGTTACTGATACCACGGAACGATGCGCTAGATCAGTTGTTCAAAACGGCAGCTGCCAGTGTCGCCAATATTGGGAACCTGTTGGCAACATGGTTTGTCCTATTTCTGGTATTTGCAATTGCTATGACGCAGACTTTTGGTCTTACCAGATTTGGGGAGAATGGGAGTGACAACATCAATTTCAGGACTGTCCCAAAGGCTTTGATCCTTCTCTTCCGTATGTCCTTCGGAGAAGGTTGGAACGCTATCATGGAAGATTTTGCTACAATCAAGCCTCCCCTTTGTGTCGACAACCCCAGTTTCTTCAACAGTGATTGTGGCAGCGCCAGTTGGGCTAGAGCTCTGTTCATTCTCTGGAACATCACAAGCATGTATATCTTCACCAGTTTATTCATCTCTCTCATCTATGAGAGTTTCAGTTACGTCTACCAGCATTCGAGTGGGCTTGGGAAAGTTAGCAGAGAGGAAATTCGACGCTTCAAACAAGCCTGGGCAACCCTCGACCCTGAAGGGACGGGATACATTACTAAGGACCAGTTCCCTAGATTGCTTGGAGAACTTTCTGGAGTATTTGAAATGCGGATTTACCCACAAGAACACTCCGTTCGCAGGATACTCGAAGACATCCAACCAGAGCAGAATTCCGGGAGAGTGATGTCCATGTCATCGGCAAGCGCAACTGCCACCGGTGTCAATGTCAGAGCATTAAATAAGAGACTTGCCCAGATTGACCCGCAGGCTATCCAACGGTCTCGAGCTCGGTACAATCTGTTCTTTGAAGAGGTGATGGTGTCAGCCGATGTTGATCGCGGCATTTCATTTACAACCGTGCTGATGATTCTGGCACATTATAACGTAATTAGTGACAACAAGAGTCTAAAGTGAGTACTGTGGTAAAAATCCCTGCTCGTCGCTGACCATTTTCAGGTTGGAAGAGTTTTTGCGTCGACGTGCGCGCCTTCAGAGAGTTGAAGAAGAAGTGCGAAGACGGATCGTTCTTGGCTTCTTTGACACAATGTGAGTAGTTTGCGTTCCTCAACAGGATGTCATTTCTAACAGTGTCAGGTACTGGTCGAGGAAGTTCAGGAAGCATCTGGAGAGAAAGAAGTCTGGTCGTATGACTGACATCCCGCAATTGGGTCCAGAAGTTTATATTGACGATGAGGCGGACGTCGCTGCTAAACAAGCGAGAACCACAGTCTCGCCACTCCTCTCTCCAATGGAAATTGCTGACCCTCGATCCTCGTTCATTGCACACGGCTTGGATGGCGCCGCCAGGCATAGGAGAGGAGGGTCTTCTATCTCTGGTCCATTATCGCCTGGAACTCCAGGAATGTCATCTGGGTTATCTCTTGGAGTGTCGCCCAATGGATCTCCGCGAGCATCCCCACAACTATCACCTCACCGCCCAACCAATTCAGCATTCAGCTTTGAGGGTGGCGAGCTTGGTGGAGGAGCTGGGGGAGGCTCCGGGCAAAGCAGCAGGCGGGGCAGTGCAGTCAGCGCAGAGAACGTCCTCGACGTACTCGACAACTCAGCCTGGGGAGAAAGTATCCGGCGGAGTTTCACGTTGAGGCGACCAGGCGATCGACCAGGTCGTGGAGGTAGTGTGTCCTAAGCGAGCCTGGGGCGGGTTTGAGAGCGATGTGATGAGCACAGGCTCTTCGTATGTTTATGTGGGGATTTTCAGGCAGGAAGGTTGCTTGTCTTGACTTGGATTTTCTGCCGACGACCGTGCGAAAGGTCGTCTGTCGCATAATGGGTTTGGGAGGCGCAGGCGTGGCGTTTTACGGGACGCATCATCATGATTTTGTTTCGATTCCTCGTGTTGGCAGATCAATGGATAGATGGGCTGTACGACGTAACTTTTGGGGGGGAGGCATGGCACTGAATGGCAGTGATGATGATGAGCTTTTGGCTGTATTATTGGATAGAGCATGTCGATAAGTCGATGGGATGGATGAATGTGTTTTATATGCATAGCCAGGGAGTTTATAGAAATGTATTGAGCAGAGACAGTCTGCTTGTAATTTAATCACACCTAGAAACCTGTAGTACCATATTGGCATTCAACTGGGGCAATCATCCAGAGAGGGATATAAATTGCCTTCGTTCCCCGGCGGTATTGGTCTCATCTACAGCATATCGGTTCCCGTCTTGGATGCCCGCATCATTCAACAAGTGCGAGTGATTCTCAGATGCTGGTGATACGATGACTCGATGAGCTGGGCATGAAAAGCTACACCTTCAGAATCTGCAGCTCACCACTTCGAGTCTTCCTAAACTCACGTCCGTCCTAGAGAATCCCGAAAGAGTTCTTGACAGTGCGGTCCAAGCCCAAGCATCAGTGCATCACGACAAATCTGCAGGCGAGAAATGTCCTTGGCGGTGTCACCCCCTTGTCTGCATCCCAGCACCCCCGCGGCAGAACCACCACAACGTCCCGCCTTAAACCCAATGCAGCGAGCAGAGCCCGGTGCCGGGACACCGCTTCATCAGCTTGAAACTTGTTCGGTCCTGGGAGACTTAGGTGAAGCTGGGTCTTGGGAAGAGCACGAGGCACGAAAGAGTGGAAAGCATTTTGGTGGGTGCGGACTGAGAATGGATGGTCGAGCCGGTGCTGTTTGATATTCGTGGAGATGGGCGCAGGCCGCTGATCGATGGCCAGGGAAGGGGAGAAGGGTTCATGCCGGTCGGGTTTGAGGTCGGTGGAGGGGCAGAGAGGATTCATTTTGGAGGTGATGATGATGTGCTGCCATAGACTCACAATTGACGGTTGAGGGGGAGATCAAGGGTTGTTTCTGCACTCTTGGTGATGGGTGATGAGCATGTGTTGTCTCGGACTTGCTTGCTGATCATGTTCTGCCTGCCGTCATCAAGGGTTCGCACTGTATTGGAATTTTGGACTTTGGACTGACAGCGGTTGATACAGTATCGAGAGGAATGCAGTCCTCCGGGTCCTGCATGCATTCAATATCTGTCCACTGTAGTCCTTGCTCTGCAGGTGATGCCACTGGAACTCCAAGTATGCTGCTCTTGTGAGCTGATGGCTTGGATGTGGTAAGTTCTGGGAGAAGACTAGTTTAGTTTGCATTGATTCTAGAAATATACTCAGCAATGCGAAATGGAATGTGTTCGTCTGGACAACAATAGCTGGCCGCCAAATCGGTCGTCATGCAGTACAGTAAACAATCCGGCCCGGCTGCGTGGCACCACCAACACCAAGGACCCTTGGTCGCTGCCCTGTCTCCTGTCTCCTGTCAAGCCTGTCTGTCTCTCTCTCTCTCTCACTCAGAGTCCTGGTCCATATTATTGTACGAGTATTTGCCCTTGTCCACTGCAAATCCCACACATCTCATTGCCTTCGCCCGCCCTAGCAACATTCTACCTAGGCTTGCCCCTGATCGCCCTCGCTTGTTTTCAACCCCTCGTCTCCGAACTTCGTCACCCTAGCATCTGCCCTCCAACACCCTCAAACCCCTTAAGTCGTGCCCTACAACATCGTGTTTTCAACTTTTCACAGGCAGAGTCCCTGTCTGTCTCCCATACCTTGCTCTCTTCGGACTCTTTCGGTCTCAACTCTCAAAGACTTGTAACGCAGAAAGACGCCACCTGGACGAGCTGGAGTCACCAGGGCATTGTCGAAGGCAAGGAACTGCCAGGCAAGACGCATTAATATTCAAGCAGACCCCCTTCCCACACTTTCGTCGATTATTGCATTCTCAGATTCTGTTCTTCTTCCTGGCAGCGCCACCTTGTTCCTTTCCCCTTTCTCGCCTTTACCTGCCCGTTGTGTTACTTCTACCCCTACATAATTCCCTCCGTAATCAATCTACCTACCCTACCCTTTCTATTTGCGGCCGTCCGTCGTCATAGCGTCCCTTGACACTTACTCACACTTAAGTACTTGAGTCCGCTGGCACACCTTCGGATTGATTGTTTCTCTGGAATAATAAGGTGTCGAGTATCGTCTATTCCCGGCCACCATTCTCTATTAAGGTCTACGAAAGCCTCGTCATTCGTTCATACGTTGCTCCACGCGTCCTCCTTCGCTCACCACCACCATCCGCATAACATCTAATCTGTCGAGGCTGTGCCATCGACCACACTTGCATAACTTGCACATACAACATCGAGTCAACCATCTCTGGGATCTTTCTCGAATAATCAATCTGCCACTTTGACCTCACGTCGAAGTAGACCTTCCCTCAAGATCTGCACGAACAATTGAAGAACAAAATAACTTTTTTGTTTCATCCCTACACCGATTCATCGAACCTAAAGACCGAAACTCCATTGGAACTCTATCTCGACATATATCGAGCCTGATATTCCATCTCTCATCCAATTATTATTTCCAATATCAACATCTTCACAGCTCATCAGCAAATATGCGCACCACACGTTTCCACTCTCTGTCCTTCTCCAGCTTCAGATCATCACTCCGTCGCTCATCATCTGGCTCTAACGGCTCCATCATGTCGAGCAACAGAGACTCATATGCTTCCAACTCATCGTCACCAGTGAGCACTATCAATGCTATCATGCACAAGCAACCATCGATGCTATTCATGGAAGAAGAGAGACGGAGCTTCGGAACTGGCTTGGAGATTTTGGAGCCACGACCACTTGTCTACTGGGGTGGCTTGGAGGAGCGAATGGGCTCTCTATAGACATGTCTCCGACTAGTATTTGGATGATGGTGAGGTCCCAGTTGGTGAAAGGCATGGGACTTTTACCTCGAGTGTTGAGGGAAGACATTCTTAGATCGAGTTCGGGTTTCGACAGTTACTGGAAAGGAACGGCAGTATCGAGTCATTGGATCATGGCGTTTACGATTTTCACGGCTTGGGTTATACACATTAGGGATTTCATGGGCGTAAAAGGGATATGTATTTTCTGGGTCTTCATTCTTCTTTGGCGGATGATTGGATGGACAAGAGATAAAAGGGTTGGATCGGATCGGCTGAACCGGTGTATCATTTTGTATTTCTAACGGTTTTCTGGCCAGCAAATGAGCTAGAGTTTTGGATGTTTCTAATACACTCTTTCCAAAATAAAACAATCCTCCAATTAACCCACCTGAGATAATTTTTCAGTACAGCTATATATTTGTGGCTAGCACATTTTCGTCTTAATGGTCCCGCGAAAATCCGAATGACCAAGTCTTTTAACCCTTGCCCAATCCCACTCTCACCGATAATCGGACGATTTGAAGAGGTATCGCCAACGATATCAAGGAGTCAACGATCTTGTGCAGAACTTCATATCTAGTCATGTCCCATCATCCTTCGTCCCTCTCGAGCTCGCGCCCACAGACAATGGTTTCGGCCAATGATTCCGACCTCACCCCCACCATATCCACTCCCATGTCTGAGGACATCGACAACATCCCACTATCGCGAATGGTACAAGACACTTCATTTGAACATAATGGCATGGATAGATCTCAAGCTCATAACTTATACACATCCCATTTCCTTTCGACATGGAACGTGAGGACTTATGAGTTTGCGGCGGTGAGTTGGGACGAGATAATCCTGAGTGGTGGGAGGGGAACTGATGAGAAATAGATCATATTCACTGCGGCTGCGTATCCTGATACTCTTACTGCCGCTGCTATCCGGTATGTCTGAATAATTATGAAATCCGGGCTTTACATTATGGCTGCTTGTAATTCTACGCGGAACGCATGCAATTTCTAAGGTCACGTTTTTGACACTTCCCAGTGGCATCGTTCGAACCCTAGCATCGATATGCTTCTCCTCCATGGTAGGAAGATGGGTTGATCGGAACCCAAACCGGCTTAAGACACTCTTGAACACCATCTCTGTCAACCGAGCTGCTGTCATCGGTGCTTCCATCTTATGGTTCTTTATCGTTACTCCAAATCCTTCGCCTTCAATCATCACCATCTCCAGCAATGAAGTTCTCAACCCTTTAATCTTAAAAAGTTCAATATTTGCACTGATCATCTTACTTGGGATCTTCGAAGCTCTCAGTGCCTCCGGGAATATGCTGTCCATGGAGCGAGACTGGGTCGTCACAGCCGCAGCTCCGGATGGTCAAGCCTACGACCTGACTCATCTGAACTCGGTCATGAGGAGGATTGATCTCATCTGTAAACTCATTGCCCCAATCTTGATCTCAGTCATCATCTCAGCTACAAGCACGAGGACTGGAGTTCTAGTCGTGGGGTCTATGGGCGCCATAAGCTGGGCTGCAGAGATATTATGTGCACAGCGAGTCTGGAATCAGAATCCGTGTCTACAGGCCTTGAAAACCACAAATAGTGATGGATCTGTAGACACGCAGGTCTTGCACCCTGTAACGAATCTTGACAGAATCTCCCAAGGCCTGTGTCGTTATGCGCAGGACTTCAAAACTTACTTCTCATCTACGGTTTGGATACCATCTGTTGCCCTTGCACTGCTTCACCTCTCAGCTCTTGCATACAGCGCTACATTCATCACGTTTCTTCTGAGTACCGGATTCTCTTTGCAGCTGATCACTGTTGCTAGAGCGGCGGGAAGTCTGGTGGAGATCAGCAGCACGGTCGTCACTCCTGTTGGAGTACAATATTTGGGCAAAGCGAGGAACCATGGGCGGTTTAGAGGAAGAGATGTGCTTGGCGAGGGGGATAATGAGACTTTGTTGAGCTTGGATAGCATTACAGATAGAGGAGGGAGCACTGAGACGGGATTGGAAAGGTTAGGACTTTGGGGAATCTCGTGGCAGTTGTTGAATTTGGTATGCCCTTCTTCGCCGCTTTGCTCATAGTATTTGCTCCAGACACTGGCACTGATAAACTATTTAGGTACCCGTCGTATTCGCCCTCTGGTCTCTTTCTCCAGCCTCACAAGCTTATCCGGGTCCCAAAGATGGATCAGACGGCTCCAGCCTCCTCGCACGTATCGTCCCACGCACCTCACCCACCCTCATCGCATTCACACTCTGCACCTTCCTCTCACTCTCCCGCCTTGGTCTCTGGATCTACGACCTCACGACTCAACAACTAACACAAACACTCACCTCGACGACCTCCCGGTCATCTTTCACCGGTGTAGAGTACTCCTTCGTCTCTTTGTTCGAATTAGCGCAGAATTTAATAGCGATTGTCCTCAGTCGCCCGCAGGATTTCAAGTGGATTGCGCTGATTAGCTGGGTTGCTGTGGCGATCAGCACGTTGATGTATGCCACGTGGGTATGGAGAATGAGAGGGCATTTAGTGCATTGGGAGAGGTTGGGCAAGGGATGTGAGTGTGTTGTCAGGAGAGATCTTCATGGTTGGAGACTGGGAAGGTGGACTGTAGGGAGGGGATAATGTACAGATACCTACGATTGAGAGATATGCAAATTAAGTGAACCTTGTTCTTTAAATGTCAGCCTGTATCAATCACCTTACACCTTCGCTGACTCAACTCGCCCTTACCTCTATGCTGGTTGTCGGCTGCCTGAACAAGCATCTCGCTTAAAAATAATCACAACAAAAACCTCAACATAAGTTAACAACCAAAACCCAGAACGTCACAACTGCAAAACAAGCTGAACAATACCGAGCACACAAAAGGCCAGAAGGTTAAAAGAAGCAAAAGAAACCCAGGGGGGAAAGAAAAGCCCCGCTGTTCTAGGGGTTTTGCTTTTCAACCGATTGTCGTAATTTCGTTGATTCATCATTGCCCAATCGCCATCGAGCCACGCTATGATCCGTAAGAGCTCAGGGAACACAGTTTGCCCAGACCGCTCGACCATAGAGCGGCTGCCTGCTGCTATTCATGTTGGGATATTGATTATTTGTTTATAGGTTGATGACATCGCGAGGACGGGAAAGAGAGTAGCTTAGCGAGGAAGAACTTCTAGCACGACAACCTGGCAGCTTGGAAAGCGTGGTGATTACGTCAGGAAAGGCTGACAAGAGTTTTCAATTAATTAATATACAAAGCAAATGGCCCATTGAGCTAAGTTGTTAACATACACCTGCAAATATCAAGCCTTCCGAGTAGTTCTGCAGCAAACGCCCGCAGCGGTGTCATGCCTTGGGCGCCTGATATATTGAATGTACGTCACGATGAATCCAGAGGATATAGACCACTAAATACTAATCACTCATCGACGATGATTGCCCCCTTCTCAATTTTCGGCCGCATCGCTGACAACATTGAGTGGAAATTTTTCCTCCCAGCGTACATCGACGACGACATCCCCGAATCAGTCTCAGAGCTTTTCGTCCAACCATTTCTCATTTTCCTATCCTCCAGTGCGCCTGCATCTAGTTGTGCCAGTCAAGATCCCTTAGAGCTTGAACTCCAATATCTTCTCACCTCTGCTGTCGCCAGACGCCATGCACTCCCGGCGCGCTAGTATCTCAACGTCAGGAAGCCGCTTTGTGACAGGAGACTTGGGAGTGCAACATAGGAAGTGTTAAAAAAAACTGCTATATAGCAGGTTTGTTCAGTTCATTGGTCGACTGATGCAAGGAATAGGAGAACATATGGATTTGTCAAGGAGTTGTCCTCGAGAAAAACACTGTGTCTAGTATTTCATGTTGAAGCCGATCGGATCCAAACAGAACCTCGCAAACCAAGATCATGTCCAGATATTCAACTTCGAGGATGACAGTGGAGACATAAAGTGGCAGTTAAAGTCCTATCACCCTTGTGTGACTTTCGAGGGAGTCTTTGGTCGTGGTGGTGAAGTGTTGCTGTTTTTCGGTCTCGCTGGATTACATGTACTTGAATCTCAGCCAAGATCCCCCCCTGTTAAGGTAGGCGAGCCACAGGATAAGAAGCGACTGCATCTAGGACAACGACCTGTGTGTTGAATGCAGCGTGCGAAGGTTGAGAGAATTTTGATACATGTAGACGATAAAGTATGGGCGAGTGAAATGAGACGCCTTGAAGAACCAGATGGGACTGACTAAAGTTGATGAATAAATAACATATTCCTAATCTCCACTAACTCCACAATGAAACCATAGAAAGTCATTAAAATACAATAATCAGACAATTCAAAAGTAATCCTATTGCCAGCTTTCTCCTAACCAACCAGGATTCCTCCCTTCCTTCTGGTCTTCCTCGGCAACCTTGATCATCAACTCTCCAAATAACCCATTCGCCCATCCGAACCAAGCTCTGCTCCATATGCCCTCGTTAAATGTGTTGACGCTCTCGTGTATTACTAGAACCAATGTTAGCAACTTACGTGGCAAAAGTACTGATAATAGATATTCTGTGACGGTCTTGCAATTCGACCGTCGGAAAACTCGAAGAAATAAACGTACCCCCAGATCCATCTGTTGAATTCAATACCATTCTTATTTGCTGCTTGACTTCTTCTTCAATATCTTTCTTCGAGACTTTGTCAAGACTATTTGTCGCTGACGAACCGAGGGTAGAGAACGATGTGATTGCGCGAATTATGGCCGCCATAGGCCAAGCCTTTCCAGGACCGACATGCGGACCTCCAATAGCTGAGATGACTGGGCCCTTCATGAAATATGGGTTGCTATCGCTAAGAACAAAGCGTCTCGTATTGGCATAAATTTCCTCGTAATTCTTAGGCTGCTCGCCTTGTGGGAGTGGAGGAAGCTTGAAAGCGGATTCCGAGTAGTTCCAGAGAGGCATTGCCAGTAAAGAGGGGACATTTGCATCATCCATCAGATTCGAGCCCCCGAATCCGTCGATCTCATAAGCAAAGATGTCTCCGAAATCGCGGTGATGCACAATTGCGTCTTGGTCAATGCCTTTTCTGATGCCGAATGCGAAGTCACGCATCGCTGTGGTGAGGTTCTTGGCATCGTCTCCTGTCAGGTGCTCCATGATCATAGACCCGTCTTCTAGATACTTTGCCCACATCATGTTGGCTGGGACAAGTAACTGGTAGATACAAGCATCATCTGAAGGACGAAAAGCAGTTCTGACCATCCCATTTTCCTTGGTTGGATTTCCAAGCCCATCATTAGTGAGTGTTTCTGATCCTCTGTTGGTCCATCCAGTAAATGTCCATGCCGACGGTTCGACTTTCCCGTCTTTCGAGTAAGTGCCGAGTCTCATGGCGCCAGCGGCATTAAGTGCAGCTTTGACCGCAGGGATCCAGTTGTATTTCTGGAAAAACTCGATACTTTAAAAAGTTAGCAAGGTATCTGCACCACTGTGATCGAGAATGATCGATGTGACAGATGGGATAATGGAAAATATGATCTTAACTCACTCTTTGGTACGTTCAAAGTAAGCGACTGATATCTGAAGGAAAGAAGCTAGAGAATCCAGTTCCCACTTGCAATCGAACACCTTGACTGGGTCATAAGGGGGCATGGGATGATTCTGGGTATAAGCTCCATTGTGAGTAGGAGGAACACCAGACTCAGGTGGCGGCTGAAAACTATGACAGTACGGCGAAATGATAATGTATCGAGCATGAATGTTGATGAGGCCTCGCCACAGGCTTGCAAGCGAGTCTTTGTCATTCGACGCTTCAAGAAGAGGCAAGTACGAGAGGACTTGAGAAGCTGAATCTCGTAGCCACATAGCATCGATCTGGGTCAAGTCAGCTGGCTTGAAGCTTTGGAAGCACTATTCTCAGAGGGTCATTTCCATACATCACCAGTAATAACATAAGTTAGTTCCTCATCCGTCACATTCCCTTCCACACCATCCTCTCCAATATCCTTAGCATAGCCCCTCCACTTGATCATTGTATCAAGAGTATTTGGGTAGGTGTTCTCAAATAGCCTGAAGAGATCAGGATCTTTGATAACCCCTCTCATCTTCTCAATGAGCTGCTCCATTGCCGGTAGATTGAAAGTTCGACATTCAGGGGCCGGCCGAGAATAAGGAAATTGCCGTGAGCCCCCAGACCATGGCTTCTTGCGACTTCTTTGAAGACTTTCGTAACCCATACATTCCGCCGCTGGAGAATGCGTAGGCTTGGGACTCAGAACCGGACTTGCTGGTGTTGTTGGCTGAGCCAATTGTGGTTCTGGCAACGTCGTTTCAACCGTCTCATGTTGAGAAACTTGTGGGACGGCGACGGAAGTTATGAAAGACTCATCTGCATGTATAATGCTCGTTGGTATTGAGTTGGACGGGCTTTGCTTGGCGGGGATTTCCTTTTTGGAATCATATGTGAGAACATCTAGTTTGGTTTCCGACGTGTACCAGAGGTAGAAGAGGGCAATGGAGATGAAAAGAGCAACTCCCGCTACTCTCTGCTGTATACGCCTCATCCTTTCGAAACCATCCGGATCCAAGGCATGACTGGGCTCCTCTTTTGGAAGAATGTGATGAGGTGACAACGGCGGTTGAAAAGAGGCCAAATGGTGGAAAGTGGCTTACAGCCACAAGCAGTGTCTTGGCATTGTTCGACTTGAGGCAGTGGCCTGGACCTCGGCCGTTTCCTCTTGAGTCGCGTCACATCACAACAACACATTCCATCAGCGACAACAATCGTGGCCATGTTGAATGCTAGGCGGAATCGCCCATGCAACGCGCCCAGTAGAAGTATTGGTTGGCAGAGAACACCGTTTGGTCGTTTCAGGAGCTCGGAACCCAGTACGAATAAAGTTGTCAATGTCTCCAGGTAAAAGCGCGAGAATAAGTATTACGGCCAACCACCTTTAGTACCCCACTCTTCTTTCTATCTTATGTTGTGTAATCTTCCGTAGAATTCGTAAAAAATACTAGTCAGGTGACTAATTGTGGCCCGTGCAGGAATATCAAAATCGGTCCTTTGCTTATACCTTTATCTTTACCTACCTGTACCTACCTTTACCTATTAAAAATAGAGTGTATTCCTTGCCACCGCGTACCTTCAGCTATTAGGTTTAGCGGGAAAGACACTTGCTTTTTTTACCTTATTCGCTGCTTAACGTGTAAGTAATATCGATCTATAGACGCTTTTACTAGCTGAAAAACCTGTATCTCTTGCTATAATCGACTTCATGACACGTATTGAGTTAAAAAAGGAAAAGAGGTGTTAGATAAAAGGCGAGTTCGACAGCTTATATAAGTACAGCAAGTTATTAAGAAGGCAATTGTTGGTCCGCAGACCTATACTATGGAAGTGTAGGGAGCAATTAAGGGGGACAGGTAATCTTAGTTAAGGGAAGAACTACTTTCAGATACGAACTAGGGGTTATTTAGGAGGTAGTATATATTCTAACCCTTAGATACTCTTTATAATATACACTTTTAAATACCTTTAAACTAAACCTTAGATTTTAATATATATTAATATATATTTATTATTTATTTATTAGTATAATACTAATACTAATTAGTAGTTACTTTATACTATAGAATAAATAAGTTAAATATAATAAAGTTAACTCTTAAAATATAATACTAATTTAATATTAGTAAGCTTTTATTAAAACTAAGTAAAGTAAGCCTTATAAAGTAACTAAAGAACTCTTATTAAAATTAAGTAGAGTAAGTTTTATACTACTAAAGAGTAATAACTACTCTCTAATAGTTATTAAGATATTTCTAAAGCTATTTAGTTAGATATTTCCGAGATATAAAAAATATATCTAAAATACTTATAAATTACTTTTAATATAATAGTAATTCTAATAAACTAAGTTATAAAATAACTTAAAGTAGAAGTTAAAAGTAGTAGGACCTTAATATAAGATAGAACGCTAGTACTTAGAGTATTTTTAGTAAGTCTTATAAAAGCTGATATTAATAGTCTAGTTTAAGGATTTATAGATTATTCTATAAAGAAAAGTATCTATAAGAAGATATTATTTCAGGACTTTTAAGAGTATTTTCTTAATTAAATAATAGATGATTTTAAGAAAATAATAAGTAAGTAATAATAAGAGCTTTAAGATTATCTTTTAAGGAATTAGGTCTATATTTAATATTAAAAGGGATTATAAATTTCCTAAGCTCTTATAATAGTAATTTAAGTATAAGAGAATACTTAGCTAAATAGATAAGAAACTAAGCTACTACTAGATTTATTATTTAAACTCTTTTTAAATAATATTTAGAATTATAATCTAGAAGAGAATTAAGTATAATAAATACTTTACTAGAACTCGCTTAATATATTATCTTTATCTATAGAGATTATAGCTCTTAATAATATAGAAATAAAGTATTATAATAGCTAAGGGAGGATATAAATAAGTGATCTTTTAAAAGGCTAAGTTTTATTTTAGTATCTAAGCTCCTAAGGACCTTTATATATTAAATCTTTTATAGAAGATAAGGATCTTTATAAAGCCTCTCTCTCTATTAATATCAAGAGAGAGGAATTATTTCTAATAAGATTAGAGAGATAGTATATTAATTAGCTTCTAGTAGAGAGACTAAGGGATAATAGTTTACTAGATCTTACTTTAGCTCTTATAATATACCTAAAGGATAGAATATTACTTCCTTTTTAAGTACTTAGCTAAAATAGTTTATATTTAAAGCTTATTTAGCTAAGTTAGTATATTATAAAACTAATCTCTCTAGAATAAGTAAAATCACTTATAAGCCTTAGTAAGATATATACTAAGGAGTTTTAATATAGTAAAGCTAGAGATTATCTTAATAAGAAGCTTTATATCTTTACTAATTTTTATTAATAAGTATTAGTAAAGTTTATATTATAGTATAAGGTATTTCTATTTATACTCCAGGATAAAGCCTTATTATATTACTACTAGTACCTCTAGAATAAGGAGTACTTATTTAATAAGCTAGTATAAGCTACTTGTAATAACTATAAGATAAAGAAGAGAGCTAATTAATACTTAAGTTAATAGTTTAGTATAACTTTTTCTATATTTTAAAATAAGCTACTTTAGAAAAGTAAATTAGCTCTAATATAATTAGAAAGCTTTATAAGAGAGCTATAAAATATCTAATTAGATCTTAAGGATAATAATATATAGAATAATAAATATTATATAATAAGTTAATATAAGGAGTTTTAAGGAATCTCTTATTTAAAATAGCTTTATTTAAGCTACTTTTAATATTTCTTATATTAATAGATAGCCTTTATATGACTATAAGTGTAGAGATTATATAAGATTCCGGATCTAGATCTAAGAGATACTCCGGAAATAATCTAAATAAGTCTTAAGTATATATTATAAATAATAATACTTACTACTTAGACTAAAAGATAAAATTCTCTCTAGGAAATAAATATAAAGATAGATTTAAAGCTTTTTTAAGTTATATAAGTTATATTATCTATAAGAAGATAGATTACTATAATAGCTATTACTTTAACTAAGAACATTAGCAAAAAAATCTAGCTCCAGGCAGCCGCCGGCTAGCTGCTAAAGGCGCTATTTTCGCTATTCTAGCCTAAGTTATATATCGATTAATTTAATAGCTAGCGACCCCTAAAGCAGTATATACTAATTTAAATTAATAACGTAGGCGCCTAAGGCGACTAAGGTGCTATAGGTGCTTATAAGCCTAATTAGGACTAGCGTATAAAATAAAGTTAAGTCTGATTTTTTATATTATATAAGGTATATTAATAAGCTTACTAAAAGCTTTAATACTACTAAGAATACTAAGGATATTAAAGGTACTTATAAAGGTATACCTTATAAGGGGGTATTATTAGGCTTATATCGCCTGATTAGGCAAGGCGGCGACTTACCCCTGCATAGAATTTACCTGAATCGAATTATAAGCACGCTAGCGATTTTTTAGCGTGGATATTTATAGCGTTAAAGGCTTAGCGAGACTAGTTTTAAGAATATATATAGAAAGTGCAGGTCTTTTTAAATTCTTAGTTAAAATCCATGCTAGTCTAACTGTTTTTAGTTAGTTTAAAATCTAAAAATAAACTTAACTTTTAATTTTTAATTCTAATTAAAAATATTATATCTTTCCTAATTAAGTCTAGCTTATATATAAAAGTGGGTCTTATAAAAGGCGCCTAGGGCGTATAAGGCGGCCTTTTATTATTTAAAGCTGACGTATAATAGCCTCTTATATTTTAAGGCGTCTTAAGCGTAAAAAGCGACTATTCGGCGAAAACAGCGAAAATAGTAAGTAGTACGTATACCCGGCGCCAGAATTTTTTACTAATATATACTATTCTTACCAAAGCTACTAACTTTAGTAGCTTCTTCCTTTCTTGAAGGAAGAGAAGATAAAAGAGTTAGATTAAGTACTAAAGTACTATTACTACTTATTACGGATCGCTTAGGAGCCTAGCGCTCCTAGAAGGATTCCCCTAAGTGCCTAAGAGCTCTTAGGTAGGAGGGGCTAGGAGGCTATAAGCTTAAGGAGATACTTACTTCTAAAAGAAATCTTCTAAGAAGTAAGAGCTCTTAAGAGAACTTCTTTCTTAGGATTTTATAGTACTATAGTAGTTATATATATTATATAATCTAAGTATTATAAGTAAAAGCGTTAGTTCTAGTAACTTAATATTATATAATAGATTTCTAGATCCTTAGATCTTATAATAAAAGAAGAGATCTAAAGATCTATAAATCTAATATCTAAGGGATTATCAGGGGCTCTTGCTATTTCGGGTAGGCTGCAGCCCTTAAAGGCTACACGCTTTCCAAGCTCTATAGCTTTCCTTAAGTTTTAGTTAATATAATATTACCTCTTTTACTCCTTATATTCTTAGGTACCCTATAATATTCTGAAACTTCCTTTAAGCGGTATAGTAAAGAGAATAATAAAATAGAAAGACCTACTTAAAGCTCCTCTACTAAGATACTGCGGTACTACTACAGCTAGACCTTAATTAGGTACCTCTTAATACTCTAACACTACCTACTAATACGATTAATAAGAAAAGCGATACTCTTTAGGGAAAGGATTAATTTAGCTATAGCTAAGCGACTATCTTAATTATAGAAGCGAGAAATTAAGATTTCCTTGCTTAGTGAATTATTAATAAACGCTCTAGAGCTTAGTATAACTATTGGTCCGCAGACTTATGCTATAGAAATATAGGGGGGAGTCAGGGGGTATAAGTAATCCCGGTTAAGGGATAGACTCTTTTTAGATATAAACTAGGAGCTGTTTAGGAGGTAGTATATATTCTAACTTGTAGATACTCTTTATAATATATACTTTTAAACACTTTTAAACTGAACCTTAGATTTTAATATATATTAATATATACTTATTATTTGTTTACTAGTATAATACTAACACTAATTAGTAGTTACCTTATACTATAGAATAGATAGATTAAATATAATAGAGTTAACTCTTAGGATATAATACTAAATTAATATTAGCGGGCTCTTATTAAAACTAAGTAGAGTAAGCCTTATAAAGCAACTAGAGAACTCTTATTGAAATTAAGTAGAGTAAGTTCTATACTATTAAAGAATAATAGCTACTCTCTAATAGTTATTAAGATATTTCCGGAGCTATTTAGTTAGATATTTCTAGGATATAAAAGATATACTTAAAACACTTATAAATCGCTTCTAGTATAATAGTGACTCTAATAGACTAAGTTATAAAATAACTTAAAGTAGAAGTTAGAAGTAGCGGAACCTTAATATAAGACGGAACGCTAGTTCCTGGAGTACTTTTAGCTAGTTTTATAGGAGCTAAGATTAACAGTCTAGTTTAAGGATTTATAGATTATTTTATAAGAAAAGGTATTAAGAGAGAGATATTATTCTAAGACTTTTAAGAATACTTTCTAGATTAGATAATAGATAACTTTAAGAAGATAACAAGCGAGTAATAATAAGAGCTCTAAGACTATCTCTTAAGGAATTAGGTCTATATTTAATATTAAAAAGGATTATAGATTTCCTAAGCTCTTATAGTAGTAGTTTAAGCGTAAGAGAATACTTAGCTAGATAGATAGGAAACTAAACTACTATTAGACTTATTATTCGGCTCCTTTTTAGATAAGATTCGGACTTATAATTAAAGAGGGAACTAAGTATTATAAATACTTTATTAGAACTCGCTTAATATATTATCTCTATCTATAGAGATTATAGCCCCTAATAATATAGAGATAAGGTATTAAGATAGCTAAGGGAGGATATAGATAAGTGATCCCCTAAGGGGATAGGTTTTATTTTAGTATATAGACTCCTAAGGACTTTTATATATTAAACCTTTTATAAAAAGCGAAGATATCTATAGAGCTTTTCCCTCTATTAATATTAAGAGAGAGGAATTATTTCTGATAGGACTAGAGAAATAGTATACTAATTAGCTTCTAGTATAGAGACTAAGGGATAATAGTTTACTAGATCCTACCTTAGCTCTTATAATATACCTAAAGGATAAGATATTACTCCTTTTTCAGGTACTTAGCTAAAATAGACTATATTTAGAGCTTATTTGTTTAAGTTAGTATATTATAGAACTGATTTCTCCGGAATAAGTAAAATCACTAATAAGCCTTAGTAAAATATATACTAAGGAGCTTTAATATAGTAAAGCTAGAGATTATCTTAATAAGAAGCTCTATATCTTTACTAATCTTTATTAATAAGTATTAGTAGAGTTTATACTATAATATAGGGTATTTCTATTTATACTCCGGGATAGAGCCTTATTATACTACTACTAGTACTTCTAGAATAAGAGGTACTTATTTAATAAGCTAGTATAAGCTACTTATAATAACTATAAGATAGAGGAAAGAGCTAACTAATACTTAAGTTAGTAGTTTAGTATAACTTTTTCTATATTTTAGAATAAGCTACTTTAGAAAGGTAAATTAGCTCTAATATAATTAGAAAGCTTCGCGAGAGAATTATAAAGTATCTAATTAGGTCTTAAGGATAATAGTATATGAAACGATAAGATATTATATAATAAGCTAGTATAAGGAGTTTTAGGAAATCCCTTATTTAAAATAGCTTTATTTAAGCTACTTCTAATGTTTCTTATATTAATAGATAGCTTTCACGCGGCTATAAGTGTAGAAATAATATAGGATTCCGGATCTAGATCTAGGAGATACTCCAGGAATAATCCGAATTAGTCCTAAATATATATTATAGATAGTAATACTTATTACTTAGACTGAAAGATGAAGTTCTCTTTAAGGAATAAATATAGAAACAGATTTAAGGTATTCCTAAGTTATATAAGATATATTATTTATAAGAAGATAGACTATTATAATAGCTGTTACTCTAACTAAGAGTAAGTAGTATTAAAGGTAAAGTATTTTATAGAATAGAAAGCTAAGAGTATTAAGCTTATAGAAAAGTCCTATAAAGTATATATAATATACCTCGAAGGGGAGGAGTTAGATTCGGAGCTTAATTAGGACTAGTTCAGGGGACCTAGTAAAGATTATAAAAAGGACGATTCTAATACTTCTATAGAAGATAATAATAACTATTCTAATAATACTGAAGTAGATACAGAGGATAGAGATAAAATAGTATACTTTATTACTATGTTCTATACATCGGAAATAGAGTATAATATAAGATAAGTTCTCTAGTACCTCGAGAAGTGTAAGGTAATTTATATCTTCTAAAGTATAGTTAAGTAACCTAAGCTTAAGATAATAATAGAAACCTTTATTACTTAATAGTCTAAGATAGTTTTTTAAGGTCTTTTAATTAATACTAGAGTGTTAAAGAGAAATATAGGCGGTCTTAATTAGTTACGAGCTTTATAATAGACCTGGAAAGTTATATTCGATAAAAGAGAAGCGGGATATTATTAGATCTAATTCAGAGCTAATATAAGAGTAGTATTAGGAACTATTATAATTAATATACCTATCAGATAGTTGGAATTTATAATCGTAGATACTAATATACTATTCTTAATATACCTTTAATAGCTTAATAAGCTAAGGATCTATTATAATAACCTTACTAATACTTTGATTTAAGGGGATATTAAGCACTTAATTATCCGGAAAAGTGAGTATATATAGCTTCTTCTAAATTACTATTACTAATTATTAGAGTATTCAGATAGAGATATATTAGCTTATTATCTAATAGAAATAGAGATTCGCAGACTCTATAGGCGATTTAGTTACTTATTAGTATGATATTTATAATATCTTTTAGACTAAGTAGGTTATATACTGGATTCTGATATTATATAACAGGTGAAGGAGATATATAAGTATTACTAGAGGTACGCAGATACTCTGTATTAGTTCCGATTTAGACTTTACGATAATATTAACTTTAACTATATAGTTTATATTAATATTATAATATTTAGCGATTAATATACTTTCTACGTAGTTAATAAAGTAATAGGATTTAGGGTAGTAAGATAACTCTGAAAAAGGTCTAGTTTAGTATCCGCTTAATCTGTATTTAATATATTTAAGGCTATATAGATTAATATATATTTAAGACTACTTAACTTCTTAGTTTATAACTATAGAATAAACTTTAACTCTAAGGAGTTTTAAAGCTTACTTAAGTTAGTTAGAACTATCTCTAAACTTATTCTAGTAGAGGTATATTATTCTATTAGTAAGGTAGAGAGATATTACTATCTACTCTACTATACTTATAAAATTATCACGGAAGAATACGAAGATCTTAACGCTAAGGAACACTTATAAATAGCTATTAAAGCTATAAATAATATAGCTAAGCCTAATAGCTTAGTCCTTATATTACTAGTCTTTAGCGTATACCCTAAGATAATAGAATTAGATCCTCTTAATCTGTTAGTCGAATAATAAGCAGCGACTACTAAGAAAGCTATAGAAGCTATATATAAGCTCTATACTATATATAAAGTTAATAATACATTAGCTACTTAAAATAGCCCTGGAATTACCTATATTTATAATCTACAGATTAATAATAAGGTACTTATTTAAAGGGAGAAATCTAAGAAGTAGGAAGGACCTTATAATTTCTTAGGAATAAATAATAAGGATTATAAGATTAATATAAAGAATAGTAGAACACGGATATTTTATTCTACTTCTGTTTAATTATTTACTATAAATAGCTTTAGTATTAAGTAAAGAAAAGAAAAATTACTAGAAGATACTTAATATTAGGAATAATAAACTTAGAAAATATCTGAATTAATACTGAAACTTATCTATATTAAGATCCTATTTATAGAGTAGATTAATAGACTACTAATAATTAATAACGATTATAATACTAGGATATATATAGTATATAATATTAAGGCGTTCTTAATAAAGAAGGAAATAAGAGATTAAGAGCTTTTTATCTAGCTATAATTAGAGAGTAAGATTATAACCCTGGGACTACTATTCTAAAGATCCTGTTAAGTAGAATATAAAGCTCTTATTAAAAGAGGTATTTTTATCCTTATCTATAAAGATAACTCTAAGGTAAAAGGCTAATATATCTTTAAGTCTAGAATAGTAAATAAAGTTAAGAGTAAAGAGATAGTAAGCTTATATAAGAAATCTAAGCTTATTATTTAATACTTTAATAATAAAAGTAAATAAGAGATTTTAACTTAATTGCTAATAATCTAACAGATTAGTTAAAGACTTATTATATACTTAGCTATAGTACTTAGCTATCCGGAATATATCTGAAATAACCCTGAATTAAAGCTAATAATACGGGATATTACTTAAGCTTATACTTAAGCAGTAATAAAGCTTCTTTATAAGATATTTATATAGCTACTAGAAGAGATCACTAACGAGTTTCTACTTAAAATAATATTTATAGTAGTGCTTCTATTATATAGTATATCTGAATCTAGAAACTACTAGTTTAATATATATTATAAGTATTATATAAGAAGCTTTTAAATAGAAACGTTAACTTACGACTTATGCCTCTTAGTAAGTACTAAAGGAACTAACGAGTTCGGAATTATAAGAATATAAATAGATAATACTTTTATTCTAAGAGATAAGATATTCCTAGTAAGGGAATAAGAAGCGATTAATTAGGCCGGCTTTATAACTAAGCTAATATAAGTCCTAAACTGATCTGAATCGCTAATATTTAATAGGTATACTATTTGTATAAAAGAGAGTAGCTTTTATATATCTTAAAAGAGTTAAGGTATAAGGCTTAAGTAAGTTAATATTACTAAGGGAGATTATAAGAAAGCTTATATAGAGTAATAAGCTTACAGAGCTTACCTTATGATAATCTATTAGCTAGAAGCTATATTTAACTTATTAGTAGTAGTATAGTACTAAAATCTAATACTTAATAATATTAAGGCCTTAAATCTATGTTTTAAGTAGTAGATAAAGAACCTAGGGAGAGGTTTATAATATATTCCTATAGACTTAAGTTCTATGAAGATCTACGCCTTTATTAATAGATCTTTTATAAATAATAAAGACCTTAGCTCCTAGATTAGTTTTATACTAGTAATTAGAACTGAATTAGAGGAGTTTTAGAGGTTCTCTCTTTTTAGTAACTTAATATATATAAGTTCTATAAAGTATAAGAGAGTTACTGTAATAGTCCGGTATTTACTCGCTATAAATACAGAAGGCTGTAGTTAATCCCTGATAATCGAGAGGTAGGTGTATCACGTAGACAGAAGATAGTTACTAAGTATTAGAATACTATTTAAAATTAAGTATGAAGCTCCTATCTAATAGCAGACGTACTAGTCTTATATAAAACCTTTGTTCTTTAAGGATCCCTATAAGTCCTATGATCCTAGGCTCTAGGAACCTTAGATCCTATAGTTCTAAAAGCTCTATACTATCACGTGATATATAGTCCTGTGATTTTATTCCTAGTTCTTAGCTTCTCTATATAATAAGGCTACCGAGCCTTAGGGCTAAGACACACGTGATACTCCTTCTAAGTACATTCGTAATACTATCTCCCTTCTTACCTAGCGTGATCCCCACACTTAAGTATACTAAAGGAAATATTAATAATAACCTATAGCTATCTTCTTCTTTTATTATATCCTCTAAAACTACTAAATATAAATAAAGGATAGCACTTACTAAAATAATCAACTCTTATAGCTCGCCTAATATACTATATTCTAATTATATTCGCTATTATCGTAATTATATAGTCCTAAATAAGAAGTCCTAGAGGTGTAGTAAGTATATCTATTATAGTATAAAATATAATACTCTTTAGGTTTCTATCGATAACCTCTAAAGTCTTTATATAAAGGAAGATCACTTAAAGTTTAAGAGAGATATAGCCTTTAAGGTAGCTATAGTTAGCTTAGCTTACGTCCGCGAGCTTAAGTAGCGCTAAGCTAAGCTTTATAAGTAAGAGAAGGAAATACTTTATTATAGTTTAAGAACTTTAGATAAGTTAAATAAGGCTAAAGTAAAAGAAAGAGTAGAGAAAGCGAAGGCGTAAGAAGTAGTAGAGAGAGAGAAGTAAGCTTCTATTGCTTAGCTACTTATATCGCTACCTGCTAGCGACTCCTCTGAGTTCTACCTAGTTAATAAACTACTACCTAACTTTAGGAACTCCTTCTAAGAAAACCTAGGTTTTATTAATAGAAACTTCGTAGTAACCTAGGGCAGTAGAAGTTAGACTTAGGTTCCTAAGTGTTTTCTAACTATAAGTACTCCTTCTACTTAATTAAATATCGTGTTTTACTATAGTAGTTCTAATAATCGAGAATAGCCTTTATTTTATATTCAGCGTTTAGATTAACCGGTTATATTTTAGTAATAGGAGCAGGCGGTACTTCTAGCGGTACTAGTTCAAGGAGAGATATATAGAATACTAAGTAGATATTTATTATCTTTAGTAAAGCTAGTTAATAATTAACTAGTCCCTTGACTTTAGTAATCCTAAATAGTCCTAGCTTCTTATAATCTAATTTATAACTTAGTCGTTTAGTTACGATATTCTTTCTAAGTAAGTAGACTTTATCCCCCTCCTTAAGTGTTAGTCCTATACTATACTTTCTATTATAGTAGATCGCAGATCTTTATATAATAAAGAGAATATCAGCTAATAATTCTTTATAAAGCTACTTAAGCCCGTCTACTTATAGTATAGCTTCCTAGGCGGTCCCCTGACCGGTTATTAGTGGATTATATACTATAGGATTATACTTATAATTTACGTAGAACGGTGATACTCTAATAGTCTCTTAATCCGCGCTATTATATATAAACTAGGTAAGTAGGAGCAACTATACCTAGTTGTCCTATTTATAGTTTATATAATACTAAAGATAAGTCTCTATTATCTAGTTAATTCGTTCTATTTATATATTAGTTTATAGGTAGAATATAGTTAATATTTTCTATTTTATCCCTAAGAGCGTAATAAGAGTTTTCCAGAACTTCGAAGTAAAGAGCTTATCTCTATCTAAGATAATCTTATCTAGTATTCCGTAGCTTACGAAGATTATTCTAAGGAATACTTACGCTATTATAAGCGCGTCCTATTGTTACGAACGCACTCAGAAGGAGTATCACGTGTGTCTTGGCCCTGAGGCTCGGCAGCATTGCTGCACAGAGAAGCCAAGAACTAGGAACGAAATCACGGGACCATGTGTCACGTGATGGCATGGAGCTTTTGGAACCATAGGGTCCAAGGTTCCTGGAGCCTGGGATCATAGGACCCATAGGGATCCAAGGCTAACGAAGGTTCTATATAAGACTGGCACGTCTGCCATTAGATAGGAGCTTCGTGCTCAACTTCAAATAGTATTCTGATACTTAGTAACTGTCTTCCCGTCTACGTGATACACCTACCTCTCGATCATCAGAGATCAACTGCAGCCTTCTGTATTTACAGCGAGTAAATACCGGACCGTTACACTTTGAGCACCTTCTCGTCAGAGGTACCGACTCACGAAGACAACATGTCCTCCGTCAAAGGATCGTCGAACGACCACTCGGCTCCCGCCAAGGCCTTCGACCCAAAGAACATACCCAAGATCGCCGCCCCGGATCTCTACAACGGAGACCGATCCAAGCTCAGAGCATACCTCACGCAGGTTAAGCTCTATACGGGCTTCAACGGTCACCAGTTCGCCACGGAGACTGACAAAGTCCTTTGGGCTTCGTCCTTTCTCCGGGGATCTGCCTTCAACTGGATCGAGACCTTCCTCTCGGACTACATTCAGAACCGAACCAAGGATGGGAGAGTCTCCACGGCAATGACCAAGGAATCCCAGAAGATCTTTATGACCTTCGAAGGTTTCGAGCATAGGATCAACCGCGTCTTCGGCGACATTGATCAGAACCGTACCGCCGAACGGAACATCCAGAACCTAAAGCAGGTCGGGTCAGCGACCACGTATACTGCCGCCTTCCAGCAATTCGCGAATCAGACCAGCTGGAATGACGACGCCCTTCGGGCACAGTACTACAAAGGGTTGAAAGACGGAGTGAAAGATGAGATAGCAAGATCGGACGCGCCTACCGACTTGCAAGAACTCATCGAAATGGCTGTCAAGATTGACAACCGAAACTACGAGAGGGCACTCGAGAAGAAAGGCCAATACCGCTCCGGAACGCACATGCACCAAGGAAGAGGGGGCAATAACAAGAAACCATTCTACCCTCGGGAAATGGAACTCGATGCGACGTTCCGGAAGCCAAGTCATCAAGGAAAGCCGCGCAACGGCGGGCTATCTAAGAAAGTCATGAGCGAGCGACGAGAAAAGAAGCTGTGCTTCGAGTGTGGCCTCCCTGGTCACATGGCCAGCTCTCATCGACAAAAGAAGTCGTGGACAGACAAGAAACATGCCAACGCAATGGGACGTGGCTCTTACAATGAACCAACACGACAACTCGCCGCGACGTATCGACACATGACTACAGACGAGCTCGAGGAGAATCACATCCACACCCAGTTGGGCGATTCTGACGACAGCGAGCGAGATTCCGCGAGCGTCGTGGATCAGCTCGAGCAAACCGTCGTCAGCACGCCCCCTGAGGACTATGTGTATCGAGACAACGACAGCTCTGGGCCAGACGATGACACAGAGTTAATGCCAAGTGACAGCGAGGAAGAAGCCCAGGAGCCAGAGTGGACTCCAGAACCAGGGCCACCTCAACCTGAACTCTCAGGACCAGGAGTGGGTGAAACTTGGGAAGTTACCCAAAGAGAAGAGAGCCTGTATCAGGTTAGCTGTAACACTCGCCACTGGACCAATGTAGCCACCGGGGTTACTTATCAGGAACCAGGCCTTGTCGGCTTGGGGGGTCCACCGTGGGGGGCAAGGTACGAAGTAGTCTACCGGGACTATAAGCGTATCGGATGGAGAATGGCCGGCAGCTGGGAAGGACCGACGACCTTTATGCAGCACTTGCCACTCCAGAATACCGTCATTCTTAACACCAGCGCGCCACCAGGGGTGGGCGAGGAATGGGAAATCATGGCTGAGAACCGACATAATAGGACATGGGTCCACGTCAATGATGACGGCCGGTACTATTACGAGATGTACAACCCAGTAACATACACCGAACTCGGAATAGGGCTCGTATACAAGGTCAGCCTAAGCTATGGCAATCGAAGGGTATGGGAAAGTGTCCTCGACCATAGCGTACATTGGGAATATTTCTGTGTGCGGCAACTTGCCGCCATTGGGGATAAACATCTCACGTTGGAGGTTAAAATCAAGGGAGTCAAGCTTCAGGCGATGGTAGACTCTGGGGCACAAGGGAACTTCATGTCTCCTACTGTTGTGCTCGAACACTACCTGTCAACCGAAGTAAAGGACAAGGGATACCATCTGGTACTGGCGGATGGCAAGATCGCCTCCGATGGACTGATCGAGGTCCAGACCGCTCCAGTCCATATGGGCATCGCCGGACACTCCGAAATAATCCAATTCGACGTCGTCAGGATTGGAAGGCACGACATCATCCTGGGGTTGCCATGGATGGAAAAGCATAATCCTGTTGTCGATTGGCAGACAGGAAAACTTGAGTTTAGTCGTTGCCAAGACTGCTGTTATCCACCGGGAACAGAAGCAGTGAGCATTCGAGAGGTTAGCGCCACCTCCAAGGAAGAGCTCGGACACCAAGACAAGGGTCCACTGATGAAGGATATACCATCAGCATACAAGAAGTTTGCGGCACTGTTCAAAGAAGAACGAGGCATCGAGGCCTTGCCGAAACACCAGGACTACGATCATCGGATCGAGTTAGAACCAGGTACCAAACCGATATTCCAACCACTTAGGGAATATTCGGCGACAGACTTGATGACGATCAAGCAATACATCGATGAAAACCTAGCGAAGGGATTCATCCGAGAGTCCAAATCTCCATGGGGGAGTAACGTCTTATTCGCAGAGAAGAAAGACGGTGGACGACGAATGTGCATCGACTACCGTCGATTGAACGATGCCACAAAGAAGGATCGTTATGCACTACCATTGGCCAAGGAGCTGCGGGACAGACTCGTTGGAGCCAAGATCTTCACTCAGCTTGACCTAAGAGGAGCATACAACCTCGTTAGGATGGCTGAGGGTGAAGAAGAGAAAACAGCATTTCGCACTCGTTTCGGTCACTACGAGTACACGGTCATGCCCTTCGGCTTGACTAACGCACCAGCCACATTTCAGCGTCTGATCAACAATGTTTTGCGGCCTTACTTAGACGTAACGTGCATATGCTATTTGGACGACATACTGGTCTACTCCAAATCAGAGGAGCAACATGTGAAGGACGTCACAGCCATTCTCCAGAGGCTGGAGGACGCCTGCCTGTTACTCAAACCAGAGAAGTGCAACTTCCACGTGGACGAGGTTGTCTTTCTAGGCTATGTGGTCACCACCGCAGGATTGGCTATGGATCCCAAAAAGATCAAAGCAATCATCGAGTGGACGGGGCCCACGAATGTCAAGGAAGTACAATCATTCCTCGGGTTTGCCAACTTCTACAGGCGATTCATCAAGGACTACTCGAAAATCGCCGGGCCACTCACGGAGTTGACCCACAAGGACAAGGAATTCCACTGGTCCGACAGCGCACGAAAAGCGTTTGAGGCACTCAAAGCGGCTTTCATCGCGGAACCAGTACTCACTTCCTTCACCCCCGACAAAGAAATACGCATAGAGACAGATTCTTCGGACTACGCTATTGGAGCCGTGCTCAGCCAGCCGGGCGAGGACGGAAGATAGCAACCAGTCGCTTACCATTCGCGGAAACTATCACCAGCAGAACTCAACTACGACATATACGACAAAGAGTTGCTGGCAATTGTGGACGCAGTACGCGAATGGAAGGTCTACCTCGAGGGCGCCGCCCACGAAGTACAGATCCTAACGGACCACAAGAATCTCATTTACTTTACAACGACCAAAGAATTGAACCGACGCCAGGTTCGATGGTATGAAACACTCTCTACCGTTAAACTTCGAATTTCTTATGTCAAGGGAACGGAAAACGCCAGAGCCGACGCTCTGAGCAGGAAACCAGAATATCTCGCAAACAAAACTCACGAATCCCACACCGTACTGCGGAAGGATGGTGATTCGCTAATAGTCAATCACCGACAGCTGGCCTCAACGGGCCAGGTCGCCGAGAAAATCTGGAGGGGCTATGCCAACGACCCGGTCATAGCCGAACAGAAGAAGCAGCTGGGCGAAGGATTCTCCTTCACCTCAGACGGCACGCTTCTGTACCAAGGACGAATCTATATACCCACTGGGGACAGGATTAAATTCGTCACGCACTGGCATGGGCTGCCCGCTCATGGACACCAGGGGGTAGCTAAGACACTGTCTAGGCTATCCAGGGAATACTACTTCCCAGGTATGAGGAAGGTAGTCAAAGACGTGGTAGCGTCGTGCGACACATGCATCCGGAACAAGGCATCACACCATGCTCCGTATGGGCTCATGAAGTCACCAACAACACCACCTCGCCCATGGAAATCAATCGCTTTGGATTTCGTGGTCGAGCTACCACCCTCGAAAGACCCAGTCACAGGAATCGTATACAACTCGATCTGTGTAATAACGGATAGGTTCACAAAGTACGCGTACATGGTACCAGTACTTGGAACACAGGACGCGCCCATGATGGCGCAGGTATTCCTCAGAACAATCTTCGCAAGCCACGGAATACCAGATGAGGTCATCTCAGACAGAGACAAGCTCTTCACCTCGAAGTTCTGGAAAACTCTCATCGCGCTCTTAGGAATGAAGCAGAAAATGTCAACCGCATTCCATCCTCAGACCGATGCACAGACAGAACGAATCAACCAGATAATGGAAACTTATCTTCGGTGTTATGTGAACTACAAGCAGGACGACTGGGTGCAACTACTTCCACTCGCTCAGTTTGCATATAACAGCGCGGACCAAGAGACCATTGGAGTATCGCCGTTCTACGCGAATTATGGGCACAATCCCACGGCATACAACCCACCAATAGCCGGTCAGGGTACCGCGCAAGAAGCCATACTACAGGCAGATGAGCTTAAACAGCTCCATGAAGAATTGTCAGCCGATATTCTCTTCATCGCGCAGAGATCTGCGATCTACTACAACAGAAAGCGTAGCATGGGACCAACGCTCAAGGAGGGGGATAAAGTCTACTTACTCAGAAAGAATATCGCAACCAAAAGACCAAGTCACAAATTGGATCACAAAAAGCTAGGACCGTTCAGGATTGCCAAAGTCAAGGGACCAGTCAATTATCAACTAGCTCTGCCAAAGACAATGAACATCCACCCAGTATTCCACATATCTCTCCTCGAACCAGCACCGCCAGGAGCACCGCCTGCTCCTGTCACCGAAATACAACCGGTCAATCCGAACGCCGAATACGAAGTAGAGGCTATCCTCGACTGTCAGAACTACCACGGCAAAACACGATATTTGATCAAGTGGAAGGGGTACCCACAGTCAGAAAACACCTGGGAACCCAAGTCTAACCTCCACTGCCCTGGGTTGCTGCGAAGTTTCCATCAACGAAACCCAGGTCTTCCCAGAAGGAGTTCCCAAAGTCAGGCAGCGGTTCATCAACCAGGTGGAACTCGGAGGAGTCGCCGGCGGGCGGCGGTGTAGGTGGCCGAGCGGCAGAAGCTTGCTTCTCCCTCTCCGCTGCTTCCCGCGCCTCCGCCTTCTCCACTCTTTCTTTTGCCTCAGCCTCGTCCAACTCATCCAGAGTTCTCAGACCACGACGAAGCATTTCCCTCCCTCGCTCGCGAAGCTCGGCTTGGCGCTGCTCGAGCTCGCGGACGCGAGCCAGGCCGGCCATGGCCGCCTCGAAGGCCATATCTCTCTCAAACTTCAGGCGATCTTCCTCCATACGAAGACTTTGGAGGTCGTCGATAGAAACCTGAAGAGCATCGCATTTCACGCCGCGACGGACACACTCCCCACACCTCTGGGACTTCTCATTCAGGACCACGCAATTGCGATGGTAGCGAATACAATTGGAACACGGCATGCTGGGCGAGCCGTAGGAGTTGATCGTTTCAGCAAGTGCTATCCTTTGTTTGTATTTGGTGGTTTTGGAGGACATGATGAAAGAAGAAGACGGCCATGGGTCGTCGTCGGTATTTCCTTTGGCATACTTAAGCGTGGGGACCACGCTAGGCAAGAAGGGGGATAGTGTTACGAACGCACTCAGAAGGAGTATCACGTGTGTCTTGGCCCTGAGGCTCGGCAGCATTGCTGCACAGAGAAGCCAAGAACTAGGAACGAAATCACGGGACCATGTGTCACGTGATGGCATGGAGCTTTTGGAACCATAGGGTCCAAGGTTCCTGGAGCCTGGGATCATAGGACCCATAGGGATCCAAGGCTAACGAAGGTTCTATATAAGACTGGCACGTCTGCCATTAGATAGGAGCTTCGTGCTCAACTTCAAATAGTATTCTGATACTTAGTAACTGTCTTCCCGTCTACGTGATACACCTACCTCTCGATCATCAGAGATCAACTGCAGCCTTCTGTATTTACAGCGAGTAAATACCGGACCGTTACACCTATGTCCTAAGTACTAGTACTATATATATATACTTTATAAACTTATCTATTATTATATAGATCGAGTCGTATATAATTCCTATAATTAGGTCTTTTAAGAGTAGTAGCTTAACTATGAAATCTAAAGCGATTAATTTCTATAGATAAGGTAGTATTATTAGTGACTTTATAAGTTTATATAGAGTATAGTATATAGCCTTATTCCGGATATATATATCGTATGATATTACTACGTCTCTAATTACCTTCCTTATACCTAGGAAGTAGTATTCCCTAGATAACTTAGATAGTATCTTAGCTACCCCCTAGTATCTATAAGTAGGTAACTTATACTAGTACGTAATAAATTTAATCCTATCCCTAGTAGGTATATAGATTCGTCCCTAGAATAAAAGAGTTCCTTCTAAGGAGAAGAAGAACCTTTCGCTTAGTTAGTATCACTATTCAGCTATAACTAAGTTATTAGCGTAGCCTTTCTAGATTTTCTTTACGACTAGCTATCCTATCGCGGCTAGTTATTAGCTATTAATAACTAATAAATTACTATCTTTCTGTAGTATAATATAGGATTTATAGGTTTTATTTATAAGGTACTCTAGTTTCCGGCTTAGAGCGTTAGCTTAAGTATTTTCCGTTCCCTTAATATAAGAAATTCGAAGCTTAATAGTAGAGAGTATTTCGTACTAATAAACCTGCTATTAGTTTAGTTCCTTAGTAGTTATAAAGTAAATAAGATTCTTATAGTCCGTTAGGATTTATACCTTATAAGTAGCGCCTTCGAGGTAAACCTTCTATTCATATATTATATCTATAATTACTAGTAACTCCTTATTATATATATTATAATTAAGTTCTACTAGTAATAGTTTCCGTGAATAATAAGCGACTAGTTACTATCTTCTATCCTCGCCTAGCTAGCTAAGCACGGCTCTAATAGTATAATCCGAAGAGTTTATCTCTATATATATTTCTTTATCAGAAGTAAAGGAAGTAAGTACTAGTTCCGCGATAAAAGCCGCTTTAAGTGCCTTAAACGCTTTTTATACGCTATTAGACTAGTGGAATTCCTTATCCTTATAAGTTAACTTTATAAGTAGCCCGGCGATTTTCAAGTAGTCTTTAATAAACTGCCTATAGAAGTTAATAAACCCGAGAAATAATTATACTTCCTTAATATTTATAAGCCCTATTTACTCAATAATTGCTTTAATCTTTTTAGGATCTATAGCTAATCTTATAGTAGTAACTATATAGCTTAGGAAGATAACCTTATCTATATAGAAGTTATACTTTTCTAGCTTAAGTAATAAGTAAGCGTCTTCTAGCCTCTAGAGGATAGCTATAATATCCTTTATATATTACTCTTCTAATTTAAAGTAGACTAGTATATTATTTAAATAGTATATACATGTTATATCTAAGTAAAGCTGTAAAATATTATTAATTAGATACTAAAATATAGCTAGTATATTAGTTAAGCTAAAGGGTATAACTATATACTTATAGTAACTAAAATAAGTACGAAATACTATTTTTTCTTCTTTACTCTTAGCTATCCTAATAAAGTTATACGCTCCTTGTAAGTTAAGCTAAGTGAAAATCTTAGCTCTAATAAGTCTGTCCTGTAGCTCCTTAGCTAATAGTAGTATATAACGATCCTTCTTTATAATATTATTCAATCGATAGTAATCGATATATATTTATTATTTTCTATCTTTCTTCTCTACGAATAAGATATTACTCCCTTATAGAGATTTAAACTCTCAGATAAATCCTTTCGCTAGGTTTTTATTAATATATTACTTAATTATTATTAAGTCTATTACTAAATATTCCCTAAGTAGTTAGAATATTAGTTTAGTACCTAGTTCTAACTTAATCTGATAATTGTAGTCCTAGTGTTTTAGTAAGGCCTTAATACCTTATTCCTCCTTAAATAGTACTATAAACTTCTTATATACTAATAGTATATCCTTTATTAGTAGACTCTTATCTTAGTATCCGAGCTCTTCCTTAGAGGTAGCGCTAACTTCTCGAATACTTACTACTTCTATTCCTAGTAAATAATAGTAGTCTTAGTAATAACTAAACTTAAGTTTTCCTATCTACTAATTAATAATAGGATTATACTTTTCTATTTATAGTAACCTTAGGATAATATTATACTTTCTAATCCTAATAATATCGAATTAGATTATTTCAGAGTATCCGGCGATACTTATATAAACTAGAGCGGTCTAGACCTTAATTAGTCTATCAGAGGCGACTTTACTATCCGCTAGTACTAGATAATATCCCTTATTCTTTACTTTAGTTAATAAGTAATACTCGAGTATAATAGTAGGAGATATAAAGTTCCTTTATACCTTAGAGTCTATTATCACTTAAAGCTTAACTCTCTTAATTTTTACTTCTAACATGAGATACTTATCTCTAATAGCAGTAAGTTATTATATATAGAAATATTCCTAATATATACTATAGTCGAGGATATTCTCCTATACTCTTCGATTACTATAGCTTAAGCTAACTTTATATATAAATCCTGTTCCGAGTTTAGTATAAGTTACTAGGTTATATATCTCGTAATAGTACCGGCTGTTATTATTAATATAGACTTATATCCTATTATATCAATTCTCAGCTATAATTTCCTATTCCTCGCTTACCTCTAGTAGCGCGCTAGCGTTAAGAATAATAGTATTCTAGAGTAGTAAGTGCTATATAAAAGTCGTTAGTCCTTCCTAGCTACTAGCTATTCTCTATCTGATACGCTTATAGTCCCAGTAGACTACTTTATACCTTACCTTCTATAGTAGACCCCTTAAGCTAATAAGGCCTAGTTCTTAATAAGTAACCCTAGTAGCTATATTAGTCTAGTAGTAAGTATTATAGCTAACTTAATACAAGCTCTCCTCTCTTTAGGTAACTTCCTAAGTTTCACCTACTCTTAGTCCTAAGAGTTCAGGTTAAGGTAGCTCTAGTTCTAGAGTCTAATTAGGTTCCTAAGCCTCCTCTTTACTATTACTTAGTATTAGCTCTATATTATTATTTAGCTTAGAGCTATTATTATCTTGATATATATAATCCTCAGGGGGCGTACTAATAATAGTTTACTTAAGCTAATCTATAACACTCGCGGAATCTCGCTTACTATTATTAGAATCGCCTAACTAGGTATAGATATAATTCTCCTTAAGCTTATCTATAGTTATATATTAATATATCGCGGTAAGTTATCGTGTTAGTTTATTATAAGAGCCTCGCCCTATTACGTTAGTATACTTCTTACTTATCTAAGATTTCTTTTAATAATAAGAGCTAGCTATATAACTAAGGAAGCTATATTTAAAGTATAGCTTCTTCTTACGTTATTTGTCTATAACTTTCTTAGATAGCTCGCTATTACGCAGCTTTCCTTAATAACTTAACTTCCGGAATATTATATTAAGTTCTATTTCCCGAGGGTAGAATAGTTTCTTATTATTACTCCCTCTTCCTTAGTATATATATATTCCGAAGTAGTATTAGCCTTTTTTCTTAAGTGCCCTCTTGTAATTTCAGTTATTAATCTTAATAGCTATCTTAATAAGTTCTTATAAGTTAGTAAGTATATTTAATCTTACTATCTTATCTTTTACTCTATCTTTCAACTCTTTATAGTACTATACCCGAAGGGTGTTATTATTCTAGCTAGTCTAATTCGCGAATTACTAAAAGGCGGTAGTATATATAGTTACTAACCTGACCTACTTTAGGTTCTAGATATTCTGTTTAGTAGTATAGTTCTAATTAATATCACTAAAGACACGATTAATCCTATACTTAAAATCTTTAAAGGTTATAAAGATCTTCTAGGATTCCTTAGTTATTATTATAGAGATTCTCTTATCCTTAGTTCAGTTCTAAATATAGTCTAAGAGGAAGGTCTTAATCTAATTAAAAGTAGATCCCCGGAGAAAAGATAAAGCTTAAAGGACTTTATTAGTCTCTATAGTGAACTAGTAATTATTAAAGCTTATATAGAGCTTAATCTACGTGAGGTATACTCTAAGCTTAGATTAGTCTCTGTTATAGAGATCCGAGGCGGTAATCTTAGGTATATTCTTTAGGTCGAAGACCTTAGTAAGAGCCGAGTAGTCGTTTAATAATCCTTTAACAGAGGATATATTATCTTCATGAGTTAGTACCTCTAACAAGAAAGTGCTTAAAGTATAATAGTCCGGTATTTACTTACTATAAATATAGAAGGCTATAGTTGATCCCTGATAATCGAGAGGTAGGTATATCATGTAAATAGAAAATAGTTACTAAATATTAGAATACTATTTAAAATTAAGTATGAAGCTCCTATCTAATAGTAGATATACTAGTCTTATATAGAACCTTTATTCTTTAAGGATCCCTATAAGTCCTATAATCCTAAGCTCTAGGAACCTTAGATCCTATAGTTCTAAAAGCTCTATACTATTACGTGATATATAGTCCCGTGATTTCGTTCTTAGTTCTTAGCTTCTTTATGTAGTAAGGCTACTGAGCCTTAGGGCTAAGACACACGTGATACTCCTTCCGAGTACGTTCGTAATAGTTACTTAAGTAGTACTCGCTTCGGAATTATATACTATAATAGCAGGGATTAATATATTAATATCTCTAGTAACTATAGTTAATATAGTAACTAATAAGCTAAGCCTCCTAAGGCTTCTTACTGTAGTTTATACCGATTCTCTGTCTCTTTATAAATATATTATTAAACTCGGTACTACGAAAGAGAAGTGTTTAATAATTAATATTATAGTAGTTTATTAATTATATAAGCGTAGAGAACTGACGGAGATATAATAGATTGATAAGGCAAGTAACTCTACTAATACTATAATAAAAGCTAGTCTAAATAAGGCTCTCTAAGAGCTTATTAATACTAACTAGTTAATAGTGAAAGTAGAAGGATAAGTAGAGAGGTTAGACGGGGTTAATTCGGACCTATAGTAAAGGTATTATAACGTGTTTACTTGTTTTTTTTCCTATATTAATTTCCTTATAACTCTCTTTTATTACTTGTTTATTTCTTTATAATTAAGTAAGATATCGTAATAAGAATAACTTTTATTTTAAGATAATTACTCTCTAATTTAAAGCGCTAATAAGCGGCCTTATAATAATACCTTAATAGGGACTAATTACTAGTTTTACTATAGAGGGCTACTCTTATATAAAAGTATAGAGAAGATACTGCTATAAAGGACTAACTACGAAACTAATCTGAAATAAAGCTAGGAACCTTTTACCTCTACGTGTTATTCTCTTTAGGACTACTATTAGTAGTTTCTCTCTCTCTCTAGGGAAGAGGAGGTAAAGAGGTTAAGTTAGGTGCCGGAGTATTATTACTACTCTCCCTTACCTTAGAGGGCTAATTAATTATAGTAAAGCTAGAAGAGCGAATACCTAAGCTATTTCTATTACTAGAACTAGAACTACTAGTACTACTATTTAAACTCTCCTCTGAACTACTTCTGAGAGTACTATAAGTACTTATCCTTATATAGCGCTTTAATAGACCCGGGCTATCTAGTAGAGCTTTCTGCTTCTTTAATATAATTTCTAACTTCTATAGTACTATAAGTATCTTCTATAATATAAGCTATTAGACTACGTCTAATAAAAGAAGGTAAGGGAGTTAGTTAAGAAAAGGGAAATACTTACGGTATTCTATTCCGTGATTCTAGCTATCTTACTATATATAGTATAGATCTCTACTAATATAATTCCCGCGGCTAATACTATATCTTTTAGTATATTAGTATTAGTAATAAAGATAATATTCTGAAGGGCGGTATTAGCTTTAAGGAGGAGGTATTTATCTCTACTAGTGAGGGTATTAGTAAAGGTATAATATTTAGTAGCTGTATATACTAGGATCTACTTCTATTAGTTATAGAGGGTTATTATCGGAGGGGTTATAAAAGAGATTCAGGTAAAAGATACTTATAAGTTCGTATTTATCCTTATTCTCAGTGTAATACTAGTATTTTAAGCTTATAGAACTCGGGAATTCGTATAGTTTTAAATTACTCTTCTTCTAATAGTTAATATATCTATAGTACTATATATAGAATATAGCTAAGAGGGCACCGGGAGAGCAGGGAATTAGTACTAATTAGTGTTAGTAAAGAGCTCTACTACTATACTAGCTCTTAGAATAAGATATATTTACTTTTAAATTACTTGATTTATTTGATATCTTTTAAAGAAATCTCTTAGTTAGCGAGAATCTCTAAGGTAAATACTATTAATTCTGAATTTATAGTTATTATTATTATTATTATTTAATAGAGAAAAGAGAAGGTTTTAAAAGGGGAGGTTATCTTTATATAGATAAATATATATAATTCAGGCTTAATTCGGATATAATATAATATTGTTTACTATTATTACTTAGCTATTACTATTGTTTTCTATCTCTGTATTATTAACTACTACTAGATAGAATATTAACCCTCTAACTCCCTGGAACCTTATATTAACTTACTAATAATATTATTTAATTCTCTATAAGTTTATATATATTCTCTATTTTCTAAGATATAGTTTAGTTATAGATTACGATTTATTTATATCCTTATATAACAGGAGAGGTACTTTCAGATAATAACCGGAGATATTCTAGCTACTGAAGTATATAGGTCAGATGTTTACTATTTTATTATATCTCTAATTCCTCTTATTATATCTACGTTCTCTCTTTTATTTCTTTTATAGTTATTAGAAACCTTTTGTTTCTAAAAGAAGTTTTACTAGTGTTAGTCCGTAGACCTATACTATAGAAATATAAGAGGGAGTCAAGGAGTACAGGTAATCCCGGTTAGGAGATAGACCTCTTTTAGATACGAACTAGGGGCTATTCAGGAGGTAGTATATATTCTGACCTATAGATACTTTTTATAATATATACTTTTAAATACCTTTAAACTAAACCTTGGATTTTAACGTATATTAATATATACTTATTATTTGTTTACCGGTACGATACCAATAATAACTATAAGCTCTAGAAACAGAGAAGGCTCCGGCTACTAAGTATATAATAATCTAGACTCGCTAGACTCCTTAGACCTATTATCTATAAATTTAGAACATATCTATAGCGTTGAAAATAAAGATCTGAACCCTATTAGTAAAGACTCTCTCTCTCTAATAGCTAGTTACTAGGTATAAGTAAAGAGCGAGTAAGAGAATTACTAAAACTTACTAATATTATAATACTCCTAAAGCTGCTAATATCCTTAATACTCTTTATAGAGAACTTATAGTAACTCGTTAACTTGAAATAATTACTTACTACGCTCTTACTTTTCACGTAACTCTTAAGCTATAATTGAGGTATAACTTCAGGAGATTAATTGTCTTAAAGAACTAAACTAAACTATATCTATAAAGATATAAGCTACGGAACGCTAATAAATAGCGGGTTTTCCGGGTTAGGAAGGATATTTCGGAGCTATACTAATAATAAGTAGTGCTTTACTTTATATTATAATAGCAGAATAACTAGTAAGAAGAGGCCTTCCCTTTAGTCTAAGAGGTCTCCCTATGTTCTTAGAACTAACTGGTTTGCCTAGCTACGCTACTAATTCTATTTTAGGATAATTATTAGTATCTCTATACCTAATAGTAGTAGTACCTCTCGAATACTTAAGCTACTCTAGGGATCAACTATAGAGTAAAACTCCCTTTATATTTATACTACTAAAGGATAACTTATAATTCTGGATTCTCGAAATAGAGGACTATATAATAGTAGAAGGAATAGTCGACTCTACTATATAAGCTACTATAGCAAGGGACTACGTTTATGTAACTATTAAGAAGTGTATCTAGTTTACTTAACTTAATACTATAGTATACTATAAGAAGTTGCTAAATTTATACACTAGTTTCTACTAAAGGAATAGCTATTCCTGGAAAATAGAATATAAATATTAGCTATTAAAGCAGACCTTAGAATAATAAAGATTCGAATATTTAATAATTAATTAGTCTAAGACTTTACTAATTTCTTTAAAGGACTACTTTAAGACGTGTTATAGTACTACGAACCTTTAGTAGTGCTATCTAACTACTATAGTAAACTTATATAACTTATCTTTCGACGTATCTATAACGCTTACAGGGGAATTCTACTAATAACTTACTTTACTATAAAGGAATAAGCACTTAGAGATAAAGAGTATCTATGTACTACTTCTTACCTTTTTAATAAATAACCCTCTCGCGCCTTAGCTAAACGCTCTACGGCTTAACCACAGAAGAACGTTAGCTTTATAGCAGCGCCTACAAGTGCTAATACTACTCTTACTATACTAAGGGAGCTTTTATAAGACGCGTTAGGGAATAAGAAGAGAAAGGAAACTTAGTATCCTGATATTCTTATAGAAAAGAGAAAAAGACTACGATAAGAGAAGTGATATTTTACTTATAAAGTAACTAGTTATTAGACTAGAGATTACCTAAAGGGAAACAGAGGCTCTCCCTATTAATAGGACTAGCGGGATTAAAGGTAAATAGGTCCTCGGGGAAAATCTATAGTAATGCTATAGATAATATATTATTATTTACTAATAATAAGTATTAATTATCTACGGACTAACTCTATAATTCTTAAGAACAACTGTATACCCTACTAAGCTAAGTCTTATATACGCCGGACTATATTAATATACTATTACTATTCTAGCCTCTACCTGATATACTTAGCGTACTCTTAACTTGTTCTGAATTCTATAAAGTTATAGTTTCACTATTATCTCTAGATAGTTTAAGTATTAAAATATCTGTACTTATAGATACTAGCGTATTATTAAATTTTATTAATATAACTTTAGCTGCTAAAGTCTAATATTAACGAGATAACTCTTATTACCTTATAGTTAAGGACGCTAAAGGGCGTATGCTAGCGCTTATATCTACTATAGTGCTCCTGTAGCTCCTAATAACGATACTTTAAATATACTTTATAAGTAATGAACTATTTCGAGAAATAGAACTAGAGGCAGTAGATATTATCCTTAGCCTTCTATAGTTAAAGAAATATAACCTAAAGGTTAATTTCCGTACTCGTGAACTTACTTGTAGTAATAATATACTATATGAAGAAAGCTTTGAACGTATACTTATAGTAATAGATTATCTCTACTTTACTAAAGGCTCTATTAAAAAAATAGATAGCTTACTTTCTACAACTAATAAGTATAATTTAGTACTCCTTCTGAATAACTTAGACTTTAATAATAGTAAACTGCTAGGCCTATTAGGATACGACCCTAGCGCGACCACGGATAAGCTACCTATTACGCTACTACTGAAATACGCTGTATTCTTTAAGGTATTCGACTCTATCGAGGCTTAATAACTTCTATCTTATTACTTAAGATTAGATTATGAAATCTACTTATACTCTAGTACTAAACCTTTATTTAGCTTTATCTATAACTTATCTTAAGAAGAGCTGCTTATCCTAAGATAGTACCTAGATAAGATACTTACTTAGGGATTTATTCGTACTTTAAAGTTAGAAGCTACTACTCTATTACTATTTATAGGAAAGAAAGATAGTAGCTTAAGACCTTATATTAACTTTCATATACTTAACGCTATTACTATACTTAACTAATACTTAATCTCTTTAATCTTAGAGATCCTTAACTAACTTAAGGAAGCTGCTATATTTACTAAGTTAGATTTACTTAGAGCTTATAACCTTATTCGTATCGCTCTAGGATACGAATAGAAGATAGCTTTCCGTACTTATTTTAGCTCGTTTAAGTACTTAGTTATGCCCTTTAGATTATATAACGCGCTTACTACTTTTTAGGCCTATATTAACTAGTGCCTTCAGGAGTTTATCGATGTTTATATTATTATATACCTTAATAATATCCTAGTTTTCTCTAAGGACTCTGATATATACTTAGCTTATATTAGTAACGTATTAGAACAACTTGTAGTATAGGGACTATTTTATAAGTTAGAGAAATACGATTTTAATACTACTGAAATCGAGTTCTTAGGGTATATTATATTACTTAACGGGATTCGTATAGACGAAAGACGCCTCGCTATAATTAACTAGTAGCCTATCCCTAGTACTACTAGGGAAGTCCTATTATTCCTTAGATTCTATAACTTTTATTAACGCTTTATCTACTGTTATAGTAAAATCGCTTTAGGTATAATTATCTTACTTAAAGGTAAACAGACCTTTATATAGAACGAAAGGGCGATAGACTCTTTTAAGGCCTTATAATAATAGTTCCGAGAAGCTCTTATACTAGTGTATTTTCGCCCTGCTCTTAAACTATAGTTAGAATATAATACTTTTATATTCGCTTTAGTAGGGATTATCTTATAAAGATAGGAAGATACTCACTTATACTCTATTATATTTTATTCTTATAAGTTTACTCCTACTAAAATTAATTACTTTACCTTTGATTAAGAACTTTTAGTAATTATCGAGTCTATAAAGTATTAGCGCTACTACTTATAAGGCTCTTAATATAAAATCACTATATTATCGGACTATAATAACCTTTAGTATTTTATAATAACTTATACCCTGACTAGATAACAGGTGAGATAAGCTATTACTCTTTCTATAATTAACTTCGAAATCGTCTACTAACTAAGGTCTAGGAATCCCGCGGACGCTCTGTTAAGAAGACCTAATTACGCTCTAATAATACTAATACCCTCTAAGCTACTACTTACTTCTATAGTAATATAAGATATTAATACTCTTCTAGCTTTAGATAGATACGAGAATACGCTATACCTGATTATTATAATAGTAAAGGAAACTATTAAAGCAGGGTTTTATTCTTACTTAGCTGAAATATAGAAAATCCGTGTCCTTAACCTACTTACTCTTACGCCCGCTAACTCTAATGTCTTATTTAATAACTTAGCCTCTAATATTAAACGCGTTTAATAACTATATTCTATACTTATTAGTAAGGGGTATTCCTAAGAAGATAGCGTATAAGTATATAAAGGCACTCGCTTCTATATTCTACTAAATAGAAAATTCTAGAAGTCCCTGCTTTAAGAATTCTATAATAGCTCTATCGTAGGATATTTCAGAAGAGATCGAACTACTATCTCTATAAAATAACTTTTCTACTAACAAAGGATAGACGCTAATATAAAGGACTATTACGTATCTTATCTCATGTATAAAAGAGTAAAGAATCCTTGCGAAGCGACCCTAAGTGAACTTACACTACTACTAGTCCTAATAAGACCTTAAGGTAGCGTATTAATAGACCTTATTACTAATCTCCCGCGAGCTAAATATTTTATAGACTTTCTCTACGAAAAAGATAGCTTTATACTAACTTATGACATAATCCTTATACTAGTGTGCTAACTTACTAAGTGTAATAGCACGGTTTAGCGTTAGCTAGCACGTGAGCGAAATAACCACGGATCAGGTGATAACCTCTCTATTAGCGCGAATATCAAGCTGAGGAGCCCTTGATTCCGTAGAGGGCGCTCGAGCCTATATAGACAAATTCCCCGGGCTATTCCCGATTAGGCCTAATTACACTTGACGTAAACTCCTATAGTAGCGTAGAGCTATTTACCTTTGCGTATAACTAAGTGAGTAACTGTCGGCAAACCCCTTCAAAGTTAACCGAGCTCTACCGAGTCTTACCGAGCTTTGCCGAGCTCTAGATTCTTCCTAATCGGGTATAGTAAAGAAGTAGTTACCACTACCTTTATATCACCCCCCCCTTTGAAAAAATCGAGTTATAAGCCTAAAAGCGTAATAAAACGATTAAAAAAACAAAGTAGAAGTGATTATTACATATTAGAGATAAAAAGCAAGTAAAAACAAGTATAAAACCACACTAATAAGCAAATAAAACAAAGTACTTTTTAACGCTAGCAGTCTTATAACTGTAAATAATATATATTCACCAGATATTCCTGGACCGCTTATTCCTTATTAGGATTAGCCTTTCGCTAAGCCTTTTCTATCTGTATTATAATACAAGCGATTTCGACGAGTTTTCGGTTCTAGGCTTGTACGTAGGTTATAATACGCTCTCTATTAGGTTTTAAGCCTTATAGCTTATAATTCGACTTATAAGCGTCTAGCGTTAAGAGCTTTTCGTTAAATACCTGATAAAAGGGGTTCGCTACGCTATCTGGCTTAGCGAAGAATCGAGCTATAGGCTTAGTGAGATAAAGTAAATACACTAGTAATAAAGAAGCTAATTCGCTAGCTTCTAAAGCTTGTTGCGGCGTAAGCTCTAGAGTAGGGAATCTAGGCTTTAGTTCGTTGATATTAGTTAAATCGTCGACTAGAGTTATAGCTGTAATAGGCTGTTTTAGCTAATCCTTGGCCTCTGATTCGCTTATAAGATTATTACTTATAAAAGTAAAATCGTTGTTTTATAATAGAGCGTTAAAGGCGAGCTTTAATTAGCTAAGAGGTCTTCCGCTGTTAATTTTATAATAGTTGTATATAGCTTTAGCTGAATTACCGAAGCTATTTGCGTTATATCACGTGTTATCAGGGGGGTAGTCTCTCTACTCTACTTAATATTATATTATATTATTGTAATAATAATAAGCTAGTATATGAACTAGCTCGTATTCGTCTTTATCGTATTCTACGTTATCTATAGTATTAGTGATATTTAATTCGTCGTTAGCTCGCTTATACGCTTTCTGTAATCGAGAGGGGTTAATAATAGAGTGGATTTTCATCGAAGGAGATAATTCTAACTCGTAGGTATAGCCTACTTATCATATAACTTTATAAGGACCTCGCTTAATAAAGTCTAGCTTCTTTAAGAGCTGTATTAACTTAAGGTTTTCTATATATAACTACATGTGATCTCCTATAGTAAAATTAACGTCTCGTCTTGAACGATTCATATACTCTCTTTAAGAGGCCTGCGCTTTACTTATATATACTTTCGCATACTATATTATATTATATATACGCTGTAAGGTATTTATTACATTACTTCTTTAAGTACGTTTGTATTACGTAACTATATTATTATCTTTGATATACTACGTATTAGCGTCGAATAGTAGTAGAGCTAAGTAAGGTTCATAGTTGGATCCGGATCTTAGATTTAACACGGGAATTACTATGTTTTAGTATAGAATTAATATCTAGGTAGAATCCGGTAACTTAATATTGCTCTTATTATATAGCGTAGAGCTACTTTCCTCTATACTTCAGTTACCCTTTTTCACGGTAGAGCTACCCTTTAGCTCCCGTACTAGCGTATAACTAGTCTCACTTAGTATAGAATCTAGTCTAGATATTTGTTTACTTTAGTGTTCCTCACTTAAGTATCGAGTAATCGACTTTAACACTTAACAATTATTTAAGCTAGTGTTATTACTAGCGCCTGAATTTAAGGACTTTAATAAGGTTTTAGATCTAGTTATAGCAGCTATATTATTTTTTCTGATATTATTAGTAGTTTCACTAGATAATTACTCCTAATTAAAGGACGTCTTAAGCTTATAGCTGTTAAGTACTTCAAAAGGACTTAGCCACCTTAAGCTAGCGTGCGGTAATATTAAATACGCGTAGTCTAATAAGAGTAGTATTTCAGACTAGTTATCTTAATAGTAATTTAAGAACACTCGTAGTCGCTATTTTAAGTAGTGATTATAATTCTCTGTTTAACTGTTAGTTTACAAGTAATATACTATAGAAAGCTTTAATTTAGTTCCTAATAAGCGATATAGTTCTTACTAATATTTAGAAACGAATTAAGAGCCTCTATTACTTATAATTATATCAGGGGCGCTATAGTATTAATAGATATATTTTATAAATAACTGTTACGGACGCTCCTGGGAGCCCGCTGGGTCCCAGGAGGAAATATCCTCAGAGCAGGCGTACTCCTGGGAGTCGGACGGCTCCTAGGAGTAAAGCTCACAGGAACCAATAAGGTCTAAGGAACATGTATCACATAGCATTACATTATAGTAGTATTGCAGGTCACGGTGATCTGGCAGCGGCCTTCCGCGGTCGGGTCACGTGACGGATCCCAGGGGATCCCAAGGGATCCAGTACGACTATGTCGTGAAGGATCCCAAGGGACCTGTGGGATCCAAGGAGAACGAAGGTTCTATATAAGACTGGCACGTCTGCCATTAGATAGGAGCTTCGTGCTCAACTTCAAATAGTATTCTGATACTTAGTAACTGTCTTCCCGTCTACGTGATACACCTACCTCTCGATCATCAGAGATCAACTGCAGCCTTCTGTATTTACAGCGAGTAAATACCGGACCGTTACACTTTGAGCACCCTCTCGTCAGAGGTACCGACTCACGAAGACAACATGTCCTCCGTCAAAGGATCGTCGAACGACCACTCGGCTCCCGCCAAGGTCTTCGACCCAAAGAACATACCCAAGATCGCCGCCCCGGATCTCTACAACGGAGACCGATCCAAGCTCAGAGCATACCTCACGCAGGTTAAGCTCTATACGGGCTTCAACGGTCACCAGTTCGCCACGGAGACTGACAAAGTCCTTTGGGCTTCGTCCTTCCTCCGGGGATCTGCCTTCAACTGGATCGAGACCTTCCTCTCGGACTACATTCAGAACCGAACCAAGGATGGGAGAGTCTCCACGGCAATGACCAAGGAAAGCCGCGCAACGGCGGGCTATCTAAGAAAGTCATGAGCGAGCGACGAGAAAAGAAGCTGTGCTTCGAGTGTGGCCTCCCTGGTCACATGGCCAGCTCTCATCGACAAAAGAAGTCGTGGACAGACAAGAAACATGCCAACGCAATGGGACGTGGCTCTTACAATGAACCAACACGACAACTCGCCGCGACGTATCGACACATGACTACAGACGAGCTCGAGGAGAATCACATCCACACCCAGTTGGGCGATTCTGACGACAGCGAGCGAGATTCCGCGAGCGTCGTGGATCAGCTCGAGCAAACCGTCGTCAGCACGCCCCCTGAGGACTATGTGTATCGAGACAACGACAGCTCTGGGCCAGACGATGACACAGAGTTAATGCCAAGTGACAGCGAGGAAGAAGCCCAGGAGCCAGAGTGGACTCCAGAACCAGGGCCACCTCAACCTGAACTCTCAGGACCAGGAGTGGGTGAAACTTGGGAAGTTACCCAACGAGAAGAGAGCCTGTATCAGGTTAGCTGTAACACTCGCCACTGGACCAATGTAGCCACCGGGGTTACTTATCAAGAACCAGGCCTTGTCGGCTTGGGGGGTCCACCGTGGGGGGCAAGGTACGAAGTAGTCTACCGGGACTATAAGCGTATCGGATGGAGAATGGCCGGCAGCTGGGAAGGACCGACGACCTTTATGCAGCACTTGCCACTCCAGAATACCGTCATTCTTAACACCAGCGCGCCACCAGGGGTGGGCGAGGAATGGGAAATCATGGCTGAGAACCGACATAATAGGACATGGGTCCACGTCAATGATGACGGCCGGTACTATTACGAGATGTACAACCCAGTAACATACACCGAACTCGGAATAGGGCTCGTATACAAGGTCAGCCTAAGCTATGGCAATCGAAGGGTATGGGAAAGTGTCCTCGACCATAGCGTACATTGGGAATATTTCTGTGTGCGGCAACTTGCCGCCATTGGAGATAAACACCTCACGTTGGAGGTTAAAATCAAGGGAGTCAAGCTTCAGGCGATGGTAGACTCTGGGGCACAAGGGAACTTCATGTCTCCTACTGTTGTGCTCGAACACTACCTGTCAACCGAAGTAAAGGACAAGGGATACCATCTGGTACTGGCGGATGGCAAGATCGCCTCCGATGGACTGATCGAGGTCCAGACCGCTCCAGTCCATATGGGCATCGCCGGACACTCCGAAATAATCCAATTCGACGTCGTCAGGATTGGAAGGCACGACATCATCCTGGGGTTGCCATGGATGGAAAAGCATAATCCTGTTGTCGATTGGCAGACAGGAAAACTTGAGTTTAGTCGTTGCCAAGACTGCTGTTATCCACCGGGAACAGAAGCAGTGAGCATTCGAGAGGTTAGCGCCACCTCCAAGGAAGAGCTCGGACACCAAGACAAGGGTCCACTGATGAAGGATATACCATCAGCATACAAGAAGTTTACGGCACTGTTCAAGGAGGAACGAGGCATCGAGGCCTTGCCGAAACACCAGGACTACGATCATCGGATCGAGTTAGAACCAGGTACCAAACCGATATTCCAACCACTTAGGGAATACTCAGCGACAGACTTGATGACGATCAAGCAATACATCGATGAAAACCTAGCGAAGGGATTCATCCGAGAGTCCAAATCTCCATGGGGGAGTAACGTCTTATTCGCAGAGAAGAAAGACGGTGGACGACGAATGTGCATCGACTACCGTCGATTGAACGATGCCACAAAGAAGGATCGTTATGCACTACCATTGGCCAAGGAGCTGCGGGACAGACTCGTTGGAGCCAAGATCTTCACTCAGCTTGACCTAAGAGGAGCATACAACCTCGTTAGGATGGCTGAGGGTGAAGAAGAGAAAACAGCATTTCGCACTCGTTTCGGTCACTACGAGTACACGGTCATGCCCTTCGGCTTGACTAACGCACCAGCCACATTTCAGCGTCTGATCAACAATGTTTTGCGGCCTTACTTAGACGTAACGTGCATATGCTATTTGGACGACATACTGGTCTACTCCAAATCAGAGGAGCAACATGTGAAGGACGTCACAGCCATTCTCCAGAGGCTGGAGGACGCCTGCCTGTTACTCAAACCAGAGAAGTGCAACTTCCACGTGGACGAGGTTGTCTTTCTAGGCTATGTGGTCACCACCGCAGGATTGGCTATGGATCCCAAAAAGATCAAAGCAATCATCGAGTGGACGGGGCCCACGAATGTCAAGGAAGTACAATCATTCCTCGGGTTTGCCAACTTCTACAGGCGATTCATCAAGGACTACTCGAAAATCGCCGGGCCACTCACGGAGTTGACCCACAAGGACAAGGAATTCCACTGGTCCGACAGCGCACGAAAAGCGTTTGAGGCACTCAAAGCGGCTTTCATCGCGGAACCAGTACTCACTTCCTTCACCCCCGACAAAGAAATACGCATAGAGACAGATTCTTCGGACTACGCTATTGGAGCCGTGCTCAGCCAGCCGGGCGAGGACGGAAGATAGCAACCAGTCGCTTACCATTCGCGGAAACTATCACCAGCAGAACTCAACTACGACATATACGACAAAGAGTTGCTGGCAATTGTGGACGCAGTACGCGAATGGAAGGTCTACCTCGAGGGCGCCGCCCACGAAGTACAGATCCTAACGGACCACAAGAATCTCATTTACTTTACAACGACCAAAGAATTGAACCGACGCCAGGTTCGATGGTATGAAACACTCTCTACCGTTAAACTTCGAATTTCTTATGTCAAGGGAACGGAAAACGCCAGAGCCGACGCTCTGAGCAGGAAACCAGAATATCTCGCAAACAAAACTCACGAATCCCACACCGTACTGCGGAAGGATGGTGATTCGCTAATAGTCAATCACCGACAGCTGGCCTCAACGGGCCAGGTCGCCGAGAAAGTCTGGAGGGGCTATGCCAACGACCCGGTCATAGCCGAACAGAAGAAGCAGCTGGGCGAAGGATTCTCCTTCACCTCAGACGGCACGCTTCTGTACCAAGGACGAATCTATATACCCACTGGGGACAGGATTAAATTCGTCACGCACTGGCATGGGCTGCCCGCTCATGGACACCAGGGGGTAGCTAAGACGCTGTCTAGGCTATCCAGGGAATACTACTTCCCAGGAATGAGGAAGGTAGTCAAAGACGTGGTAGCGTCGTGCGACACATGCATCCGGAACAAGGCATCACACCATGCTCCGTATGGGCTCATGAAGTCACCAACAACACCACCTCGCCCATGGAAATCAATCGCTTTGGATTTCGTGGTCGAGCTACCACCCTCGAAAGACCCAGTCACAGGAATCGTATACGACTCGATCTGTGTGATAACGGATAGGTTCACAAAGTACGCGTACATGGTACCAGTACTTGGAACACAGGACGCGCCCATGATGGCGCAGGTATTCCTCAGAACAATCTTCGCAAGCCACGGAATACCAGATGAGGTCATCTCAGACAGAGACAAGCTCTTCACCTCGAAGTTCTGGAAAACTCTCATCGCGCTCTTAGGAATGAAGCAGAAAATGTCAACCGCATTCCATCCTCAGACCGATGCACAGACAGAACGAATCAACCAGATAATGGAAACTTATCTTCGGTGTTATGTGAACTACAAGCAGGACGACTGGGTGCAACTACTTCCACTCGCTCAGTTTGCATATAACAGCGCGGACCAAGAGACCATTGGAGTATCGCCGTTCTACGCGAATTATGGGCACAATCCCACGGCATACAACCCACCAATAGCCGGTCAGGGTACCGCGCAAGAAGCCATACTACAGGCAGATGAGCTTAAACAGCTCCATGAAGAATTGTCAGCCGATATTCTCTTCATCGCGCAGAGATCTGCGATCTACTACAACAGAAAGCGTAGCATGGGACCAACGCTCAAGGAGGGGGATAAAGTCTACTTACTCAGAAAGAATATCACAACCAAGCGACCAAGTCACAAATTGGATCACAAGAAGCTAGGACCATTCAGGATTGCAAAAGTCAAGGGACCAGTCAATTTCCAGCTAGCTCTTCCAAGGACAATGAACATCCACCCGGTATTCCATATATCCCTCCTCGAACCAGCACCACCAGGAGCACCACCGGCTCCTGTCACCGAAATACAACCAATCAACCCGAACGCCGAGTACGAAGTAGAGACTATTCTCGACTGTCAGTATTCCCACGGCAAGGCAAAATATTTGATCAAGTGGAAAGGGTACCCACAATCGGAAAACACCTGGGAACCCAAGTCTAACCTCCACTGCTCGGGACTCCTCCAGCGGTACCATCGGGAGCATGGGGGACCGCGGCGGAGGGGGAAGGAAAAGAAAGCCCCAACCAGAAGGAGTCGGGCAACCCGGAAAAGGCTTGGGGATCAAGGGTAGGATCCTCGAGGAAGCGGGAGGCTTCCGCCAGGGAAGAAGCGGCTTCTTCCTGACGAGCGGCCTCCGCGCGTTCGGCAGCTTCAGCAGCGTCGAGTTCGTCGAGCGTCTCGACGCCTCGACGGATCATCTCTTTCTCGCGATCATCCAGGAAGCGCTGTTGCTTGCGAAGGCGGAGGATTTTCGCCATCGCCTCTTCCTCCTCGTCACGAAGTTTTTGGCGCTGGCGATCCAGCGAGGACCAGTCGCTCAAGGACGGGAGTTTCGAGGTGTAATTACAAGAGGAGCGCTTCTTGCGAACGCACTCCGAACAGCGAGTGGATTCCTTGGAATCCACCACACAGCGGCGCTTGTGAAGCCGACAAAAATCACAAGGAGACATTTCTTCTGCGTCTTGGGAACGATCGATTCGAAGGGCCAGGGCGATACGTTCAAGTTTCTTGCGGGTCGCCTCAGAGGTCATGATGGAAGAAGAAGACGGCCGTGGGCAGTCGTCGATATTTCCTTTGGCATACTTAAGCGTGGGGACCACGCTAGGCTAGGGAGGGGATAGTGTTACGGACGCTCCTGGGAGCCCGCTGGGTCCCAGGAGGAAATATCCTCAGAGCAGGCGTACTCCTGGGAGTCGGACGGCTCCTAGGAGTAAAGCTCACAGGAACCAATAAGGTCTAAGGAACATGTATCACATAGCATTACATTATAGTAGTATTGCAGGTCACGGTGATCTGGCAGCGGCCTTCCGCGGTCGGGTCACGTGACGGATCCCAGGGGATCCCAAGGGATCCAGTACGACTATGTCGTGAAGGATCCCAAGGGACCTGTGGGATCCAAGGAGAACGAAGGTTCTATATAAGACTGGCACGTCTGCCATTAGATAGGAGCTTCGTGCTCAACTTCAAATAGTATTCTGATACTTAGTAACTGTCTTCCCGTCTACGTGATACACCTACCTCTCGATCATCAGAGATCAACTGCAGCCTTCTGTATTTACAGCGAGTAAATACCGGACCGTTACAATAACATAGCTATTTACTTAGCGTTTATTCGTCTATTACAAGTAATAGAAATCGATTACTTTATAAAACAGTCTATAACTACTATTATGTAATCGTAGCCGTGTCGATCCTTTAGTAGCTCTGTAAAATCTATACTAATATCACGCTAAAGCTTCTTAGGAATCGGTAAAGGTTATAATAACCCCGGCGTTTTATCTATCGATTTTTTAGTCTTTTAATAATCGTAGTACCTATTAATATAGTTAGTGATATTAACTAGTATATTAGACTAATAATATCGAGCCTTTATAAGCTAATAGGTCTTATCTCTACTGAGGTAAGCTATAGAGATCTGATTATAAGCCTCCTTAATTAGCTGATATTGTAAATCAGTGATATTAGGGACTAATAGTCTTCTTTTATATAATAATAGCTCGTTTTTAAGCGAGAAGTTACTATTAGGCTTTTCTTTTACTTCTATCCTTAGAGGCTTATAAGACTTTTCTTATCTATTAGCTCTTAAAAGCCTATTAATAAAGTAGGAGTCGTTTATAATAGTGCTTATAGAAGCTAGCTGTAAATCCTCTTTTATAGCCTCTTTAACTTAATCGGGTTGTAATAATGATTTTAGGCGATACTTTACTTTTATAGCGTCTTGATTTTTAGTGTTATTTTCGTCCCTTGTAAGAATATTAGCTTTAGCGTTTTCGGAACCTCTATAATAGCTAATAATAAAGTAATAATCAGCTAGCGCTTCGGCCTAACGCGCTTATCTACTGGTTAGAGCTTTAGTTATTATAAAATACTCTAGCGCCTTATAATTAGTGTAGATCTTTATATACTAGTAAGTATACTCTAAGTCGGATCTCCAGTTTTTAAGCGATTTTATAATTACTAATAATTCTTTATTATATATCTCGTAATTACACTTAGCAGAGGCTATAGTCTTAGAGTAGAACGCTATAAGGTAAAATTCGCTATCTAAGTGTTTTTGAGATAATATCCCTGCTATTACGCTATCGCTAGCGTCGGTTTCAATTATAGTCTCTAATTCCGAGTCGTAGTAACGTAGTATAAGTACTATAATTAAGCTCTTTTTAAGCTTCTCGAACGTATCTTTATAGCTATTATTAAACTTAAACTATACTTCCTTTTTCGTAAGATTAATAAGCGGCTTAGCGATTTTACTATAGTCCGCTATAAATCGTCGATAGAAGTTACAGAAGCCTAAAAAGCTTTATATTCCGTGTACTAAGCTAAGGTCTTTCTAGTCTCTTATTACAGAGATTTTATCTTAATTAACTTCTATTCCTTCAGTTATAATTATAAAGCCTAAGTATTTAGTTCGTATAACTAAAAACTCGCTCTTTTTAACGTCGATTTATAAGCCGGTATCCTTTAGCCTTTTAATAACCTTTCGTATATAATCTTTATACTTATTAATATTTTCGAAATATATAAGAATATTATTAAGGTAGATAGTATAAAAATCGTCTAAATAGTCTAATAAGACATTATTTATATACCTTTGAAAAGTAGCGGGTCTATTTATAAGATTAAAAGGTAGCACTTTATACTTATACACTCTATAGCATATTCTAAATATAGTTAGCTCCTTACTATTAGAGTCTATTCTAATTCGATAGAAAGCTTATTAAATATCTAGCTTCGTAAATATCTTAGCTTTACTAATATAAGCTAGTATCTTATCGATTAGAGGAATCAGGTAGTAATCTTTTCGCGTAATCTTGTTTAGCTTCCTAAAATTGATATAAAAGCGTAAGCTACCTCCTAGTTTTTTAATAAATAAGACCGGCGAAGCGAAGAGAGTGTTTAAAAGCTCTATAAAGCTTTTATATAAATTATCCTCTAAGTACTCCTTAGTTAGGACTAGCTCCTCCTGTGATATATTATATAAAGGACTATATTTTAAGTTATAAGGTTTATTAAGAACGATCTTATGATTATAGTCTTTATACAGAGGTAGCTTATTAGACTCTTATTTACTAAAAGTATTATATAAGTCCTTTAAAAACTTAGGTACTTTCGCTATTATTTCACTTCGATCCTTAAGGGAAAGCTCAGCTATTAGCTAATTGATCTCGTATAAGCTAGTTATAAATAGCTTAGTTCCTTACCCTTTATCTCTATTTATTATTCGATTAAAAGTAGTAGTGCTAATAGTAAAAATATCTAGAGAAGAGCTAGTAAGATTTCTTAATTTTAGTAGAGTAGGTGGATTATAATATAGGGTAACTAGTTTATAAGAGCTAGAATTAGAAAATCCTAATAACTCTCTTTCTATAGTTTTAAGCTATTTATATAGCTCGTTTTTAAACGAATTTTTAGCTACTAATTTAGGGCGATTCGCTTTTCGTTTCCTTTTCTCGCTTATAGCGATAAGTGCTAGCTTAAGCTCTTTAGCCTCTTAAGCCTCTAGATATCGATTAATGTTATTTTAATAATTTTTATCGATTAGCTTCTTTTTAAGTTGCTCTTATCTAATTGATATTTCCTTATAAAAAAGTCTAATGCTTTTAAGAAGCTTACTAGGCTAAATTAAGACTTTTCCTACTATATCTAGTAATACTTTAAAGTACTCTAACTAAATATAGCTTAAAATAAGGTTATAATTATCTAATTCTAGTAAAAAGAATAGTATATTAACTATTCTACGCTTATTAATTGTAAAAGAGAGAGAGAGATAAGATATAATCTGATTATTAGTGATTCTGTTGTAGCTTTTTATTATAATAGGCTGTAATAACTGTTAAGGTATAACGCTAAAGAGATATTATAATTTCTTAGTAAAAGGCTTATTTAGGAAGGCGAAGCTATTAGCGCTTATATCAATTAAAGAGCGTAATTAAATAGAATATCTGTTTTTACTAAGGTAATAAGAGTAAGTAAAGTATAAACTGCCTATTAGTGTTAATAGGTCTAAGTTAGTTAGATCTATTATATCGCTATATTTACCTAAAAAAGAGTCTTATTTTAGGCCTCTTCTTTTAAATTAGCTTCGCTCTCTGATTAGCTGATTTCGTTGATTTCCTCTTGATCTAGCTCTTTAAAATCACTTGATTTAGGCTCAGGGTATTAAGGTAATAAATGCCCTACCTTATTACACCTATAACAGCGTACTTCCTAATTAAGCTTTATAGCTATAATAGCTATAGTTTTTTCAGTAGTCTTTTTTATATAATTGTTATTATAACGATTTTATATTCTTTGTTCTCTATAAGCTGATCTAGAGGTTCTAGAGCTGCTAGTTGTAATAATAGACTCTTTTCTTTTTTAATTAGCTATTAGCTTTTCTTATTCGTGCGATTTAGTGTAGCTTAGTAAAACTCGTTAAATCTGTTAATAAAGTTTACTACGAGTTTTATAGTAGCTCTAAGATTAGAGTATAACTTTATATAGAAGTAGTCTTTTAAGCGATCCTTAGGCTTTCTAGCTTTATTAGTAAGGCGTAGGAATTTAGCTTTAAAATTACTAAAATCGTCGGTAGATGATATATGTAAGCTATTATATTCGGCTTTATACGTTGATATTTACTTTGTAATAAAGATCTTATGTAAATCGGCTATTAGCTCCGTATAATACGTATAAGGATCCCTGCTATATATATTATGCCTTATAAATAAGGCTTCTTATGCTTTACTCTCTGTTATATTATATACGTAGGTTATATAAGTAAACTTGTTATCGAAGTAGTTCTAATTTACTTTTAGCTTAGAAATAATCGATAATCTATCGCTTGAACGTAGGGTCTACGCTATCTATAAGCGGCTTCGGATCACGTATTTTTCCGGTTTTACACTACTTATTATTATATCTAGGAAACCTGTTAGGGGCCCCTATAATAATAGCTCTAATTGTATCTCTAATAAAAGAGGAATTTACAAGGGAAATTAGAGGTAGAGACGCTCTAGGAAGCTCTCTTTAAATTTATATTATAAAGCGAGTTGTAGCGTTCGCTTCTCTAATTAGTCGATTAGGCGATAGAGTTGTAATACGTATTATAAGTGTTTTTTCCTTATCTCTTTACTTACCTCTAGTACGTTCTGTAATATTCGTTCTAAACGTATTTTCACGAATATACTTCAAGAAGCTTTTGTCTCTTACTTAATTAGGGTTAGAGTTAGAGCTTTTTAGCTTTTATAGTTCTCGCTATAATAAGCGATTCTGTTTAGCTTACTCTTGTATTATACTATATAGTTCAGCGATTTAGTTTACTAGACTCTTATTAGCTGAATCTCTCTATTATAAGCGAGACCTAAGTTTAGCTATAGAAGCTTCCTCTACCTTTGATTAGTCTATATTACTAGCGCCGGGTATTTGTACTTTAGTAGAGGTACCTTAAACTAAGGAGAATAACTCAGCTTTATTATTAACTCTTAATTAGTTCAATTTATCTTAATTTTCTATAGAAGTTATAGTTCTACTTAGAGAGCTATTATTACAATTACCCTAAGTATTATATCAAGAACTTATAGTTTATACTATTAATTAGCTGCTAAAATCGCGGAAATTAATTAATGTTTAAGTAAGATATTATTAAGTAATAATATAAGGTTTTTAAAGAGTAAGTCGATTATATAAACGACTCTTTTAGTATATAAGCCTAATAAAAGCTCTTTTTACTATTATAACATAGAATAGTAACCTTTACATTATATACTAGCGTATCTTATCCTATTATAGAATAATAACTATTATAATAAGTACTAAAATAACTCTCTTTAGTATTTTACACGTATAAGTTAATTATATATTCAAACTTAAGGATTTAATTAGTTTTTTCAGAGAGCCTCATGTATTAAAGAATAGAGGCTATAAAAACAGTCTTTTCTACTGCTACTAGGAGTACGCTAATAGGCTCGCTTAGCTCTCTGAAGTAGCTCTTATTCGCTGTTATAATATAATAATATTTTTAAGAGAGATATTAGCTCTTGTAATAGCTAATAGCGAATAAGACGCTAGTCCGAGTTAGGAGTATTCTTAACGACTAGTATAACGCTTAGTAGTCGGATTATATAGCTAAGTCCCGTGACTTAGTTAGATATTTAGAGTTAATATAAGAGTATTAGGTAATAATAAGTACTTATCTGCTTTTAGCTAGCCTCGCAATTCTAACTAATAGTAAAGCTAGGCGATTCTAGCTTTTAAATAACGCTAAGCTAAGCGTAGTCTTATAACTTTGTATAAGTAGTTTGTTATTATATAACCGAGTACATAGCGCTAGTAAGGTAGTAACGATAAGGGTTGAAAAATAAAGGCTCGCTTAGAGTAATAAGTATAAGTCGTTAGGATATTATTATACTGTTACTAGTAGTATAATTTGAGCTTAATATAATATAATAGCATAGTTTAGTGTTAGCTAGCACGTAAGTGAAATAACCACGGATCAGGTGATAACCTCTCTATTAGCGCGAATATCAAGCTGAGAAGCTCTTAATTCCGTAGAGAGCGCTTAAGCCTATATAGACAAATTCCCCGAGCTATTCCCGATTAAGCCTAATTACACTTAACGTAAACTCCTATAGTAGCGTAGAGCTATTTCCCTTTACGTATAACTAAGTGGGTAACTGTCGGTAAACCCCTTCAAAGTTACCCGAGCTCTACCGAGTCTTACCGAGCTTTGCCGAGCTCTAGATTCTTCCTAATCGAGTATAGTAAAGAAGTAGTTACCACTACCTTTACACTAAGGAACTAGAATTTCTACTAGTTACTAAAGATATAGATTTAATTTAATTAGCTTATATATTTATTTAACGCGTCTTCTCTAGGCGTAGTATACCTAACAACTTTATCTTAGATAGAGGCTCTTTATTTACTTTAGTATTTTAGGCTATAATTATAAAAACTCTCTAAACGGACTATAGTATCTCTATAGCGTTCTACTTATAAACTGATAGATAGATAGAGCGTATAAACGTAGTACTTAAAACATTTCTTCGTACTTTTATATAGTTTAATTAAGAAGATTAGCTGGATTTCCTAGGACTAGCGAAATACACTTAGTATAATTATCTCTTACTTATAATAAAGGTCTTCTTATTCGAGGTAAACAGTGTCTTTATTAAACCTTTTCAAGTTAAGTCGCTCTTATAATACAAGTCCGAGTCTGCTAAATAACTCTCTAACTACTTAGTAAAGCTATATAAGGAACTTAAAGCCGACTTAATAGACGCCTAAAACCTTTAAGTAAAGTATTATGATACTAAATATAAACGCTTTTCTTTTAAAGTCGAGGACCTTATATTCCTTAGTACTAAGAACTTATCTATTAATCGTCCGTGTAAGAAGCTTAGCCTTAAGAGAGTCGGCCTCTTTTTAGTTATAGAGACTATAAGTATATAAGCTTATAAACTCTAACTCCTTAAGTCTTAGAAGATCTATAATATTTTTCATATAAACCTTCTCTTGCTATACTATAGCGTGTCCCGGGTTAATTACTCTATAGATACTAAAGAGCTAGGCCCGGAGTTTATTATTAATAATAAGAGGGAGGAAGTAGAGAAATAGGAAGTTAAGTCTATTCTAGACTCTAAAGTCGCTAGCTATTAGAGAAAACTATACTATTTAATCCGCTAGAAAAGTTAGAGTCCGGATTATAATTCCTAGTATAAAGTAGAGGATCTGAAATATACCTAGTAAGCTATTACTAATTTCTACGCTTAATACCTTTTTAAACCTAGTAATAGCTTATAAGCCCCTTAAAGTACTTATACTTATAGCTATTATTCTTATACTATTATCTCGCTAAGGCACTCTTACTTATATTTATAGTTCTTTTAGCTATATTTATAGCTTACTATAGTTAATTTAAGATTTTCTATTCACCTTAATTTAGCTTACAGCTGCTATAGCCGGGCCGTAGTTTACCTAGTGCTTATCGTATACATAACTTGAAAACCTGATAATACTCTTACTTAACTTAAAATAGACTGATATATAAATAAGGTACTAATAACTTTACTTACTTTTATAACACGACTCTTTTTATATTCCTTTAACTCTAATATTAAACTTATAAACCTCCGTAATAATCTATAAGCTAAATAACTATAGCGACTAGCTCGAGACCTATTGAGCCTATTATAAGGGAGTATTACTCGCGAGTTCGTTTCTATATTATCTGCGATAACTGATCCGATTATTTTAACTACTCTGATACGTAATACTAGCTTCGTCTTTATATAACTAGAATATTTAGCTCTATTGACCCCGACTTTAAAGTTGTAGATAATAACTTTACTAACAACGAGACTATCCGTACTATAGAAGATATATTTACTTTATATATTAAGAATAATAAGAATAGAATATACTTCACTTTTAACTCTTTCCTTACTTATTACTAAAAGGCTTTAGCGTAGATCATTATAATAGGTTGTTTTAGCGGAATAACCGAGGACCCTGAGATATAAGGAGGTGAATTATAAGCTATATGAAGTTTGATTTAATACTATATCACTTATAGGAAACGTTTTAAGATCTTAGATCACTAGATTAATTATAGAGAGAGAGCTATAGACTAATTCTCGAGTGATAGCGATAATAACCCCTGCCCTTGAACTATAAGCTTACTAGCTACTACTTTATGACCTACTACAGATTAACCTCCCCTACTATAGCGGCCTACTATAACTTACCTACAGCTAGACTCCGGATTATAAACTTCACTTTCTACTATATTACTATTAACTTCACGTAATAAATTACTCTCTCGCTATACTACTAATAGCGGTTCGATAATAAAAACTATTTAAATCAGTAAGAAGAATAAGACTCTACTAACTAGATCGCTAGGATCTATAAGTCTAGTAAAGGAATTCTCTAAATTAACTCTTACTTAGAAGTTCTAAAAGGCGAGAAAGTAGGCGAAAATCAGAGCTTAAGTCTCTAACCTCTTTTATAAGGTTAAGACTAAGAAAGTTCTATATAATACTATTAATAATAATAATACTTTCGAACGAGAGTCTGAACTATTACTAACTCTAATAACTTGCTATAGCTCTACTACAGAGATATCTCAACTAAACTAAGATAACCCTGATAACTTTATTAATAAGGATAAAGATAAGAAAAGAGAATTCGAAGGGTTAGAGGACAACGGAGCTAACCCGGCTATTATTTCCTGTGCTATATATCTCGCTGATAATATACCTTATAATAATACTTACGGATGCTACATTATTCGCTACTTATAGGACCTTATAATAGAGGATATTTAGTATCTGAGTATAGGAGTTAATAACTTAATCTTATTAGCAGCTGAATATATAAACTTATCTTAGTATAAGTTTATTACTTATATTTTCTACTAGAGCTAAAATACTTTCGCCGGAGAAACTATAAAGCTTATCTAAAAGGCTCGAGCTACTACTAACACTAGTATTTTTTACAGATACTTCTAGCAGGATACTTATAGCGACCTTATTAAGAAGAAGATACTACAGATAGGAAAGACTGCTACTAAGCTTAGCTTCCCTAGATAACCTTAAAACTACTAAGTAGGCGCTCCTATTTATCTTAAGATTCGACTAGTAATATATAATACTTAAGTATTCTTCACTTATTTAAGAGAAATATTTTATTTAGAGGAGGATATTACCTTAGTAGGACTACAGCTTTTCTATAGCTACTACCTTATAGCTCTTTAAAACTATAATATAAAGGATATTAAAATCTGCGAAAAGTATAACGTATTAATATTAATCTAGTTAGCTCGTAGTTATTTTAATAAATAGTACGAGGATTAAGCTCCTAGATAATAGAATAAAGAAGTAATCTACTATAATATTCTAGAAGAGGAACTATTTATACTATTTAAGCTACTTTATATAGCTCTTTAGATATTCGGGTTCTTATAAGGTAGTAGAACTAAAATCCTTAGAGATATAAGGATAGAAGCTCACTATAATATACTTAGAGGAGTTCGTAAGAGTAAAAAAGTAGAGGGAATTCGCCTTAATCGCGAGGTGTAATTAAACGCTAGAGAATCTGATATAATAGCACGAGTAGTTAATTATAAACGTTATAAGAACGTTAGCAATAGTAGTATCAATATCGGGGATACTAATAATAACAAGGATAATAATAGCGATAATAATGATAATAGCGACTATAACCTTATATTATCTATAGACTTTAATAAAACTGAATAGCTACTATACTTTTCTTATAGTACCTTTATAGTACCTCTACGGAAAGGGCCTGATACGACTAGATATAATAGAATAAATTTAGGGTGTATAGGGATTTATAGATAGGGTAGAAGTTTTATAATTACAGGTATTTATTTTCTTTCCTTACTTCTTTTAATTATAATTCTTCTACGGAGGTACTATAGATAAGCAATAGGCCCTCGCATATATATAGCTAGCCGAGGCGGCTTAGTATAAAGGGGGGGATAGTATCAGGGGCTCCTGCTATTTCAGGTAAGCTATAGCCCTTAAAGGCTGCACGCCTTCTAAGCTCTACAGCTTTCCTTAAGTTTCAGTTAATATAATATTACCTCTTTTGCTCCCTGTGTTCCTAGGTACCCTGTGATAGGGATTTATAAGAATAAAAGTTCTATATAAGATTAGTATATTTACTATTAAATAGAAGCTTTATACTTAACTTTAAATAATATTCTAATACTTAGTAACTATCTTCTTATCTATACAATATACTTACTTCTTAATTATTAAAGATTAACTATAGCTTTCTATATTTATAGTAAGTAAATACCGAACTATTATACTTTAAGTACTTTCTTATTAGAGATACTAACTTATAAAGATAATATATCCTTTATTAAAGGATTATTATTAAGTAATAACTTAGCTACTACTAAGACCCTTAATACTAAAAATATACCTAAGATTACTACCTTAGATCTCTATAGTAGAAACTGATCTAAGCTTAGAGTATACCTTACGTAAGTTAAGTTTTATATAAGCTTTAATAGTTACTAGTTTACTATAGATACTAATAAAGTCCTTTAAGCTTTATCCTTTCTCTAAGGGTCTACTTTTAACTAGATTAAGACCTTTCTCTTAGATTATATCTAGAACTAAACTAAAGATAAGAGAGTCTCTATAGTAATAATTAAGAAATCCTAAAGGATTTTTATAACTTTTACGGGTTTTAAGTATAAGATTAACTATGTTTTTAGTGATATTAATTAGAACTGTACTATTAAATAGAATATCTAGAACTTAAAGTAAGTTAGGTTAGTAACTATATATACTACTACTTTCTAATAATTTATGAACTAAACTAGCTAGAATAATAATACTCTTTAGGTATAGTACTATAAAGAGTTAAAAGATAGAGTAAAAAATAAGATAGTAAAGTTAGATACGCCTACTAGCTTATAAGAACTTATTAAAATAACTATTAAGATCGATAACCGGAATTATAAGAGAGTACTTAAGAGAAAAGGCTAATACCGCTCTAGAATATATATATACTAAGGAAAAGGAAGTAATAATAAGAAACTATTCTACTCTTAGGAAATAGAATCTTAGGAAATAGAACTGTTAGTATTGTACCGGTAAATAAATAATAAGTGTATATTAATATATATTAAAATCCAAGGTTTAGTTTAAAGGTATTTAAAAGTGTATATTATAAAGAGTATCTAAGGGTTAGAATATATATTACCTCCTGAATAACCCCTAGTTCATATATAAAAAGGGTCTACTCTTTAACTAAGATTACTTATACCTCTTAATTCCTCTTATATTTCTATAGTAAAAGTCTATAAACTAATACTAGTAAAACTTCTTTTAGAAATAAAAGGTTTCTAATAACTATAAAAGAAATAAAAGAGAGAATATAAATATAATAAGAGGAACTAAAGATATAATAAAGTAATAAATATCTAACTTATATATATTAGTAGCTAGAATATCTCCGGTTACTATCCGAAAGTACTTCTCCTATTATACGAGGATATAAATAAATCGTAATCTATAACTAAACTATATCTTAGAATATAGAGAATTAAATAATATTATTATTAAGTTAATATAAAGTTCTAGGGAGTTAGAGAGTTAATATTCTATCTAATAGTAGTTAATAATATAAAGGTAGAAAATAATAGTAATAGCTAAGTAATAATAGTAAATAATATTATATTATATCCGAATTAGGCCTGAATTATATATATTTATCTATATAAAAATAGCTTCCCCCTTTGAAACCTTCTCTTTTCTCTATTAAATAATAATAATAATAATAACTATAAGTTCAGAATTAATAGTATTTACTTTAAAGATTCTTACTAACTAGGAGATTTCTCTAAAAGATATTAAATAAATTAAGTAATTTAAAAGTAAATATATCTTATTCTAAGAGCTAGTATAGTAGTAGAGCTCTTTACTAATACTAATTAGTACTAATTCCCTATTCTCCTAATACCCTTTTAGCTATATTTCGTATATAGTACTATAGATATATCGATTATTAGAAGAAAAGTGATTTAAAACTATATAAATTCCAGAGTTTTATAAGCTTAAAATACTAGTATTATACTAAGAATAAGGATAAATATAAACTTATAAGTATCCCTTACTTAAATCCCTTCTATAATCTCTCTAATAATAACCCTCTATAACTAATAGAAGTAGATCCTAGTATATATAACTACTAAATATTATACTTTTACTAATACTCTGTTACGGAACCCTTTGGCGCTATAGTTTAGTTAGTACCTATATAATAATAAAAACATTAGTAGTACTATAGGGGCATTAGTACTAATAAGGGAGCGGTACTATCGATAGAGTAGTACTAGCTAAGGAAGGATATAGGATAATCGAGTAGTACTACTGTATACTTACGCTTCAGTAGTAATAGTTACTTAGATTATAGTAGATAATAGGTCACGTGATAGATCCTTAGATCCTTAGATCCTCTTATAGGAAAATAGATCTAAGGATCTAAGGATCTAGTATCCTAAGGGATCTAAGGCGAACGAAGGTTTTATATAAGACTAGCACGTCTACTATTAGATAAGAGCTTCGTACTTAACTTTAAATAGTATTCTGATACTTAGTAACTATCTTCCTATCTACGTGATACACTTACCTCTTAATTATTAGAGATTAACTGTAGCCTTCTGTATTTATAGCGAGTAAATACCGGACTGTTATACTTTAAGCACCTTCTTATTAGAGGTACTAACTTATAAAGATAATATATCCTCTGTTAAAGGATCGTCGAATAACTACTCGGCTCCTACTAAGGTCTTCGACCTAAAGAATATACTTAAGATCGCTACCCTGGATCTCTATAATAGAGACTGATCTAAGCTTAGAGTATACTTTATATAAGTTAAGCTTTATACGGGCTTTAATAGTTACTAATTTATTACGGAGATTAATAAAGTCCTTTAGGCTTTATCTTTTCTCCGGGGATCTACTTTTAACTAGATTAAGACTTTTCTCTCGGACTATATTTAGAACTAAACTAAGGATAGGAGAGTCTCTATAGTAATAACTAAGGAATCCTAGAAGATCTTTATAACCTTCGAAGGTTTCAAGTATAGGATTAACTGTGTCTTTAGTAATATTAATTAGAACTATACTACTGAACGGAATATCTAGAACCTAAAGTAGGTCGGGTTAGCGACTACGTATACTACTGCTTTCTAGTAATTCACGAATCAGACTAGCTAGAATAATAACGCTTTTCAGGTATAGTACTATAAGAGGTTAAAAGATAGAGTAAAAGATAAGATAGTAAGATCGGACGCGCTTACTAACTTATAAGAACTTATTAAGATAGCTATTAAGATTAATAACTGAAATTACGAGAGGGCACTTAAGAAAAAAGGCTAATACTACTCTAGAATATATATATACTAAGGAAGAGGGGGTAATAATAAGAAACTATTCTACCCTTGGGAAATAGAACTTAATACGACGTTCTAGAAGCTAAGTTATTAAGGAAAGCTATATAATAGTAGGCTATCTAAGAAAGTTATAAGTAAGTGATAAGAAAAGAAGCTATACTTCGAGTATAGCCTCCCTAGTTATATAGCTAGCTCTTATTAATAAAAGAAGTCGTAGATAGATAAGAAATATACTAATATAATAGGATGTGGCTCTTATAATAAACTAATATGATAACTTACTACGATATATTAATAAATAACTATAGATAAACTTAAGGAGAATTATATCTATACCTAGTTAGGCGATTCTAATAATAGTAAGCGAAATTCCGTAAGTATCATGAATTAGCTTAAGTAGACTATCATTAGCACGCCTCCTAAGGACTATATATATTAAGATAACAATAGCTCTAGGCTAAATAATAATATAGAGCTAATACTAAGTAATAGCAAGAAGAAGGCCTAGGAACCTAATTAGACTCCAGAACTAGAGCTACCTTAACCTAAACTCTTAGGACTAAGAGTAAGTGAAACTTAGGAAATTACTTAAAGAGAAGAGAGCTTGTATTAAGTTAGCTATAATACTTACTACTGGACTAATATAGCTACCGGGGTTACTTATTAAGAACTAGGCCTTATTAGCTTAAGAGGTCTACTATAGGGAGTAAGGTACAAAGTAGTCTACCGGGACTATAAGCGTATCGGATAGAGAATAGCTAGTAGCTAAGAAGGACTAATAACTTTTATATAGTACCTGCTACTTTAGAATACTATTATTCTTAACACTAGCGCGCTACTAGAGGTAGGCGAGGAATAGGAAATTATAGCTAAGAACTGATATAATAAGATATAGGTTCATGTTAATAATAACGGCTAGTACTATTACGAGATATATAACCTAGTAATATACACTGAACTCGGAATAGGGCTCGTATATAAGGTTAGCCTAAGCTATAGTAATTGAAAGGTATAGGAAAGTGTCCTTAACTATAACGTATATTAGGAATATTTCTATATATAGTAACTTACTGCTATTAGAGATAAATATCTCATGTTAGAGGTTAAAATTAAGGGAGTTAAGCTTTAGGCGATAGTAAACTCTAGAGTATAAGGGAACTTTATATCTCTTACTATTATACTTAAGCACTACTTATTAACCGAAGTAAAGGATAAGGGATACTATCTAGTACTAGTAGATAGTAAGGTCGCTTTCGATAGATTAATCGAGGTCTAGATCGCTCTAGTCTATATAAGTATCGCCGGATACTCTAAAATAATCTAATTCGATATTATTAGGATTAGAAAGCACGATATTATCCTAGGGTTACTATAGATAGAAAAGTATAATCTTATTATTAATTAGTAGATAAGAAAACTTGAGTTTAGTTATTACTAAGACTACTATTATCTACCAGGAATAGAAGTAGTAAGTATTCGAGAGGTTAGCGCTACCTCTAAGGAAGAGCTTAGATACTAAGATAAAGGTCTACTAATAAAGGATATACTATTAGTATATAAGAAGTTTATAGTACTATTTAAAGAAGAATAAGGTATCGAGGCCTTACTAAAATACTAGGACTATAATTATCGGATCGAGTTAGAACTAGGTACTAAACTAATATTCTAACTACTTAGGGAATATTTCGCGATAAACTTAATAATAATTAAGTAATATATCGATAAAAACCTAGCGAAGGGATTTATCCGAGAGTCTAAATCTCTATAGGGGAGTAACGTCTTATTCGTAGAGAAGAAAGACGGAGGATAATGAATATATATCGACTACTATTAATTAAATGATACTATAAAGAAGGATCGTTATATACTACTATTAGCTAAGGAGCTGTAGGATAGACTTGTTAGAGCTAAGATTTTCACTTAGCTTAACTTATAAGGAGTGTATAACCTTGTTAAGATAGCTAAGGGTGAAGAAGAAAAAATAGTATTTCGTACTTGTTTCAGTTACTATAAGTATATAGTTATACCCTTTAGCTTAACTAACGCACTAGCCATATTTCAGTATCTAATTAATAACATTTTGTAGCCTTACTTAGATGTAATATGTATATACTATTTAGATAATATACTAATCTACTCTAAATCAGGGGAGTAATATATAAAGGATATTATAGCTATTCTCTAGAAGCTAAAGGACGCTTACTTATTACTTAAACTAGAGAAGTGTAACTTCCATATAAATAAGGTTATCTTTCTAAGCTATATGGTTACTACTGTAAGATTAGCTATAGATCCTAAAAAGATTAAAGTAATTATTAAGTAGATAGAGCCTATAAATATTAAAGAAGTATAATTATTCCTCGGGTTTACTAACTTCTATAAGCGATTTATTAAAGATTACTTAAAAATCGCCGGGCTACTTATAGAGTTAACTTATAAAGATAAGGAATTCCACTAGTCTAATAGTATATGAAAAGCGTTTAAGGTACTTAAAGTAGCTTTTATTACAGAACTAGTACTTACTTCCTTTACTCCTAATAAAGAAATACGTATAGAGATAGACTCTTCGGACTACGCTATTAGAGCTATGCTTAGTTAGCTAGGCGAGGATAGAAGATAGTAACTAGTCGCTTATTATTCACGGAAACTATTACTAGTAGAACTTAACTATAATATATATAATAAGGAGTTACTAGTAATTATAGACGTAGTACGCGAATAGAAGGTCTACCTTAAAAGCGCTACTTATAAGGTATAGATCCTAACAGACTATAAGAATCTTATTTACTTTATAACTACTAAGGAACTGAACTAATAGTAGGTTCGTTAGTATAAAACACTCTCTACTATTAAGCTTCGAATTTCTTATATTAAGGGAATAGAAAATACTTAAGCTAACGCTCTAAGCTAGAAACTAAAGTACCTTATAAATAAAACCTATAAATCCTATATTATACTATAGAAGGATAGTAATTCATTAGTTATTAATAGCTAATAGCTAGCTATAATAGGATAGCTAGTTATAGAGAAAATCTAGAAAAGCTATACTAATAACCCGGTTATAGTTGAATAGTGATACTAATTAGGCGAAAAGTTCTCTTTCTCCTTAGAAGGAACTATCTTATTCTAAAGACAAATCTATATATCTACTAAGAATAGGATAAAATTCGTTACGTACTAGTATAAGCTACTTGCTTATAGATACTAAGGGGTAGCTAAGATACTATCTAAGCTATCTAGGGAATACTACTTCCTAGGTATAAGGAAGGTAGTTAAAGATATAGTAATATCGTGCGATATATATATCCGGAATAAGGCTATATACTATACTCCGTATAGACTTATAAAGTTACTAATAATACTACTTTACCTATAGAAATTAATCGCTTTAGATTTCGTAGTTAAGCTACTACTCTTAAAAGATCTAATTATAGGAATTATATATAATTCGATCTATATAATAACAAATAGGTTTATAAAGTACGTATATATAGTACTAGTACTTAGGATATAAGACGCGCTTATAATAGCGCAGGTATTTCTTAGGATAATCTTCGTAAGCTACGGAATACTAGATAAGATTATCTTAGATAGAGATAAGCTCTTTACCTTGAAATTCTAGAAAACTCTTATTATACTCTTAGGGATAAAATAGAAAATATTAACTATATTCTATCCTTAGACTAATATATAGATAGAATAAATTAACTAGATAATAAAGACTTATCTTCAGTGTTATATAAACTATAAGCAGGATAACTAAGTGTAACTGCTCCCACTTACTTAGTTTATATATAATAGCGCGGATTAAGAGACTATTAGAGTATCGCTATTCTACGCGAATTATAAGTATAATCCTATAGTATATAATCTACTAATAACCTATTAAGGGACTACGTAGGAAGCTATACTATAGGCAGATAGGCTTAAGCAGCTCTATAAAGAATTATCAGCTGATATTCTCTTTATTATATAAAGATCTGTAATCTATTATAATAGAAAGCGTAGTATAGGATTAATACTTAAGGAGGGGGATAAAGTCTACTTACTTAGAAGAAATATTATAACTAAGCAACTAAGTTATAAATTAGATTATAAGAAGCTAGGACTATTTAAGATTACTAAAGTCAAGGGACTAGTTAATTATTAACTAGCTCTACTAAAGATAATAAATATCTACCTAGTATTCTATATATCTCTCCTTGAACTAGTATCGCTAGGAGCACTACTAGCTCCTATTACTAAAATATAACTGATTAATCTGAACACTAAATATAAGGTAAAGGCTATTCTTGACTATTAGTATTTCTATAGTAAACTAAAATATCTGATTAAATAGAAAGGGTACTTATAATTAGAAAACACTTAGGAACCTAAATCTAACCTCCGCTACTTTAAGCTTTTATAAAGATTCTATTAAAGAAATCTAGGTTTACTTAGAAAGAAGGGGATCTAAGGTCAAGGGCCGGGCTCTTAAAGAAGGATACTAAGTAAGCATTAGGTTTAAAAGTAAGGAACTAAGAAGTAGGATTATCCTTAATAAGCTTAGAGGGAGGCGTTAAAGAGTAAGTAAGGGTTACGGTTTTTCTTATCTTAAACTAATATATAGGTTATTTAGGAGTGAACCTCTTAATATACCTTAAGGTGCTATAATTATAACACTTTAAGTGAACACACTTAGAGTATTATTTCGAAATAGATAAATCTAAGAAGTAAGTACAAGAAAAGCTATAGTAGAAGGAATAAGGCTTTATAAGTTGCGTAGCACGCTTAATATAGAGCGCGAGCTAGATACTCTGTTTTTTCTTTATCTGAGTGATACTTGATTTCTTTATAACATTAGATATAATAGATAAGGAAAATAGTTATTAGTAATTATTAACGTTTCTTAAGGTTATACTTAAGCGTAGGGATTACGCTAGGCTAAGAGGGGGATAGTATTACGGACCCCTTAGCGCTATAGTTCAGTTAGCACTTATATAATAATAAAAACATCAGTAGTACTATAGGGGTATTAGTACTAACAAGGGAGTAATACTATTAATAAGGTAGTACTAGCTAAGGAAGGATATAGGATAATTAAGTAGTACTACTATACACTTATGCTTTAGTAGTAATAGTTACTTAGATTATAGTAGATGATAAGTCACGTGATAGATCCCTGGATCCCTGGATCCTCTTATAGGAAAACAGATCTAAGGATCTAAGGATCTAGTATCCTAAGGGATCTAAGGCGAATAAAGGTTCTATATAAGACTAGTATATCTACTATTAGATAGGAGCTTTATACTTAACTTTAAATAGTATTCTAATATTTAGTAACTATCTTCTTATCTACGTGATACACTTACCTCTCGATTATTAGAGATTAACTACAGCTTTCTATATTTACAGCGAGTAAATACCGGACTGTTATATACTCTTACTAGTAGAGATAAAGACCTTTTTCTTAAAGCTAGTACTACCCTTTAGAACATTATCTCTATTACTAACGCTAATACTCTAAAAGATATAATATTAGCCGCGGGAATTATATTAGCGAAGATCTATATTATATATAGTAAGATAGCTGAAATTATAAAATAGAATACTATAAGTATTTCCCTTTTCTTAACTAACTCTCTTACTTCCTTTTATTAGATATAATCTAATAGCTTATATTATAGGAAATACTTATAGCGCTATAGAAGTTAGGAACTATATTAGGGAAGTAGAAGGCTTTACTAAATAGTCTGGGTCTATTAAAGTACTATATAAAGATAAGTACTTATAGTACTCTTAGAGGTAGTTTAGAGAAGAGTTTAACTAGTAGTACTAATAGTTCTAGTTCTAGTAATAGAAGTAGCTTAAGTATTCGCTCTTCTAGCTTTATTATAATTAATTAGCTGTTTAAAGTAAGAGAGGGTAGTAATAGTACTCTAGTACTTAACTCGACCTCTCTACTTTCTCTTCCTTAGGAGAAGAAAGAAACTACTAATAGTAGTCCTAAAGAGAATAGTATATAAAAGTAAAGGGTTCTTAGCTCTATTTCAGATTAGTTTTATAGTTAATTCTTTATAGTAGTATTTTCTCTATACTTTTATATAAGAGTAGCTCTTTATAGTAAAACTAGTAATTAGTTACTATTAAGGTATTATTATAAAGCTACTTATTAGCGCTTTAAATTAGAGAGTAATTATTTTAAAATAAAAGTTATTCTTATTATAATATCTTACTTAATTATAAAGAAATAAACAAGTAATAAAAGAGAGTTATAAGGAAATTAATATAGGAAAAATAAGCGAACGCGTTAAAACGCCTCTACTATAAGTCCGAGTTAACTCTATCTAACCTCTCTACTTATCCTTTTACTTTTACTATTAACTAGTTAGTATTAATAAACTCTTAGAGAGCCTTATTTAGACTAGCTTTTATTATAGTATTAGTAGAGTTACTTACTCTATTAATCTATTATATCTCTATTAGTTCTCTACACTTATATAATTAATAAATTACTATAATATTAATTATTAAACGCTTCTCGTTTATAGTACTAAGTTTAATAATATATTTATAAAGAGATAGAGAATTAGTATAAACTATAGTAGAAAGCCTTAGGAGGCCTAGCTTATTAGTTATTATATTAACTATAATTACTAGGGATATTAATATATTAATCTCTATTACTATAGTATATAATTCCGAAGTAAGTACTACTTAAGTAACTTTCTTATACTTTATAGAACTTATATATATTAAGTTACTAGAAAAAGAGAACTTCTAAAACCCTTTTAATTCAGTTTTAATTACTAGTATAAAACTAATCTAGGAGCTAAAGTCTTTATTATTTATAAAAGATCTATTAATAAAGGCGTAGATCTTTATAGAACTTAGGTTTATAAGAATATACTATAGATCTTTTCTTAAGTTCTTTATCTACTACTTAAGATATAGATTTAGAGCTTTAATATTATTAAGTATTAGATTTTAGTACTATACTACTACTAATAAGTTAAATATAGCTTCTAGCTAATAGATTATTATAAGGTAAGCTCTGTGAGCTTATTACTTTATATAAGCTTTTTTATAATCACCCTTAGTAATATTAACTTATTTAAGCTTTATACCTTAACTCTTCTAAGATATATAGAAGCTACTCTCTTTTATATAAATAGTATATCTATTAAATATTAGCGATTCAGATTAGTTTAGGACTTATATTAGTTTAATTATAAAGCCGGCTTAATTAATCGCTTCTTATTCTCTTACTAAGAATATCTTATCTCTTAGAATAAGAGTATTATCTATTTATATTCCTATAATTCTGAACTTATTAGTTCCTTTAGTACTTATTAAGAGGTATAAGTTATAAGTTAATATTTCTATTTAAAAGCTTCTTATATAATACTTATAGTATATATTAAACTAGTAGTTTCTAGACTTAAGTATATTATATAACAGAAGTATTATTATAAATATTATTCTAAGTAGAAACTTATTAGTAATTTTTTCTAGTAGCTATATAAATATCTTATAAAAAAGCTTTATTACTACCTAAGTATAAGCCTAAGTGATATTCTATATTACTAGCCTTAATTCGAAGTTATTTTAAATATATTCCAGATAGCTAAGTATTATAGCTAAGTATATAATAAGTCTTTAATTAACTTATTAGATTATTAGCGATTAAGTTAAGATCTCTTATTTACTCTTATTATTAAAGTATTAAATAATAAGCTTAGATTTCTTATATAAGCTTACTATCTTTTTACTTTTAACTTTATCTATTATTCTAGACTTAAAGATATATTAGCCTTTTACTCTAGAGTTATTCTTATAAATAAGGATAAAAATACCTCTCTTAATAAGAGCTTTATATTCTACTTAATAGGATCTTTAGAATAGTAATCCTAGGGTTATAATCTTACTCTTAGATTATAGTTAGATAGAAAGCTCTTAATCTCTTATCTCTTTCTTTATTAAGAATACCTTAGTATTATATACTATATATATCTTAGTATTATAATCGTTATTAATTATTAGTAGTCTATTAATTGTGACAGACCCTTAGCGCTACAGTTCAGTTGGCACCTATATAATGATAAAACCATCAGTGGTACTATAAGGGCATTAGTACCAATAAGGGAGCGGTACTATCAATAGGGTAGCACTAGCTAGGGAATAATACAGGACAGCGAGTAGTACTACTATACACTCACGCTTTAGTAGTAATAGTTACCTAGATCACGGTAGACAATAGGTCACGTGATAGATCCCTAGATCCCTAGATCCCCTTATAGGAAAGCGGATCTAAGGATCTAAGGATCTAGTATCCCAGGGGATCTAAGGCGAACAAAGGTTCTATATAAGACTAGCACGTCTACTATTAGATAGGAGCTTCGTACTTAACTTCAAATAGTATTCTAATACTTAGTAACTATCTTCCTATCTACGTGATACACCTACCTCTCGATCATCAGAGATCAACTATAGCCTTCTGTATTTACAGCGAGTAAATACCGGACCGTTACACTTTAAGCACCTTCTCGTTAGAGGTACCGACTCACGAAGATAACATGTCCTCCGTTAAAGGATCGTCGAACAACTACTCGGCTCCCGCTAAGGTCTTCGACTTAAAGAACATACTTAAGATCACTGCCCCGGATCTCTACTACGGAGACCGATCTAAGCTCAGAGCATACCTCACGTAGGTTAAGCTCTATACGGGCTTCAACAGTCACTAGTTCGCTACGGAGACTAACAAAGTCCTTTAGGCTTCATCCTTCCTCCGGAGATCTGCCTTCAACTGGATCGAGACCTTCCTCTCGGACTATATTCAGAACCGGACTAAGGATAGGAGAGTCTCTATAGCAATAACCAAGGAATCCCAGAAGATCTTTATAACCTTCGAGGGTTTCAAGCATAGGATCAACCGCGTCTTCAGCGACATCGATCAGAACCGTACCGCCGAACAGAACATCCAGAACCTAAAGCAGGTCAGGTCAGCAACCACGTATACTACTACCTTCCAGCAATTCGCGAATCAGACCAGCTGGAATAACGACGCCCTTCGGGCACAGTACTACAAAGGATTGAAAAACAGAGTGAAAGATAAGATAGCAAGATCGGACACGCCTACTGACTTACAAGAACTTATCGAAATAGCTATTAAGATTAACAACCGAAACTACAAGAGGGCACTCGAGAAGAAAAGCTAATACCGCTCCGGAACGCATATATACTAAGGAAGAGAGGGTAATAATAAGAAACTATTCTACCCTCGGGAAATAGAACTCGATACGACGTTCCGGAAGCCAAGTCATCAAGGAAAGCCACGTAGCGGCGGGCTATCTAAGAAAGTTATAAGCGAGCGACGAGAAAAGAAGCTATACTTCGAGTATAGCTTTCCTAGTTATATAGCCAGCTCTTATCGACAAAAGAAGTCGTAGACAGATAAGAAACATACTAACGCAATAAGACGTGGCTCTTATAATAAACTAACACGATAACTCGCCGCGACATATCGACATATGACTCTAGATAAGCTCAAGGAGAATCACATCTACACCTAGTTAAGCGATTCTAACAACAGTAAGCGAGATTCCGCGAGCGTCGTGGATCAGCTCGAGTAAGACATCGTTAGCACGCCCCCTAAGGACTATATATACCGAGACAACAACAGCTCTAAGCCAGACGACGACATAGAGCCAATACCGAGTAACAGCGAGGAAGAAGCCCAGGAGCTAGAGTAGACTCCGGAACCAGGGCCACCTCAACCTGAACTCTCAGGACCAAAAGTAGGTGAAACTTAGGAAGTTACCTAAAGAGAAGAGAGCCTGTATCAGGTTAGCTGTAACACTCGCTACTAGACTAATATAGCCACCGGGGTTACTTATCAAGAACCAGGCCTTATTAGCTTAGGGGGTCCACTATAGGGGGCAAGGTACGAAGTAGTCTACCGGGACTATAAGTATATCGGATGGAGAATAGCCGGTAGCTAGGAAGGACCGACGACCTTTATACAGCACTTGCTACTCCAGAATACTATTATTCTTAACACCAGCGCGCCACTAGAGGTAGGCGAGGAATAGGAAATCATAGCTAAGAACCGATATAATAGGACATAGGTCCACGTTAATAATAACGGCTGGTACTATTATAAGATATACAACCTAGTAATATACACCGAACTCGGAATAGGGCTCGTATATAAGGTCAGCTTAAGCTATAGTAATCGAAGGGTATAGGAAAGTATCCTCGACTATAGCGTATATTAGGAATATTTCTATGTGCAGCAACTTACCGCTATTAGAGATAAATATCTCACGTTAGAGGTTAAAATCAAGGGAGTTAAGCTTTAGGCGATAGTAGACTCTAAGGCACAAGGGAACTTCATGTCTCCTATTGTTATACTCGAGCACTACCTGTTAACTAAAGTAAAGGACAAGGGATACTATCTGGTACTAGCGGATAGTAAGGTCGCCTCTAATAGACTAATTAAGGTCCAGACTGCTCCAGTCTATATAGGTATCGCCGGACACTCCGAAATAATCTAATTCGATATCGTTAGGATTAGAAGGCACGATATTATCCTAGGGCTGCTATAGATAGAAAGGCATAATCCTATTATCGATTGGCAGATAGGAAAACTTGAGTTTAGTTGTTACTAAGACTACTGTTATCTACCGGGAACAGAAGTAATAAGCATTCGAGAGGTTAGCGCTACCTCTAAGGAAGAGCTCAGACACTAAGATAAGGGTCCACTAATAAAAGATATACCATCAGTATACAAGAAGTTTACAGCACTATTTAAAGAAGAACGAGGCATCGAGGCCTTACCGAAACACTAGGACTACAATTATCGGATCAAGTTAGAACCAGGTACTAAACTAATATTCTAACTACTTAGGGAATATTCAGCGACAGACTTAATAACAATTAAGTAATATATCAATAAAAACCTAGCGAAGAGATTCATCCGAGAGTCTAAATCTCTATAGGGGAGTAACGTCTTATTCGCAGAAAAGAAAGACAGTAGACGACGAATATATATCAACTACCGTCGATTAAACAATACCACAAAGAAGGATTGTTATACACTACTATTAGCTAAGGAGCTACAGGATAGACTCGTTAGAGCTAAGATTTTCACTCAGCTTAACCTAAGAGGAGTATATAACCTCGTTAGGATAGCTAAGGGTAAAGAAGAGAAAATAGTATTTCGCACTCGTTTCAGTTATTACGAGTACACGGTTATGCCCTTCGGCTTAACTAACGTACCAGCTATATTTTAGCATCTGATCAATAATGTTTTACGGCCTTACTTAGATATAACGTGTATATGCTATTTAGACGATATACTAGTCTACTCTAAATTAGAGGAGCAACATATGAAGGACGTCACAGCTATTCTCCAGAGGCTAGAGGACGCTTACCTATTACTTAAACCAGAGAAGTACAACTTCCACGTGAACGAGGTTATCTTTCTAGGCTATGTGGTCACTACCGTAGGATTAGCTATAGATCCTAAGAAAATCAAAGTAATTATCGAGTAAACAGGGCCCACGAGTGTTAAAGAAGTATAATTATTCCTCGGGTTTACTAACTTCTACAGGCGATTCATTAAAGACTACTCGAAGATCGCCGGGCCACTCACGGAGTTAACCTATAAGGACAAGGAATTCCACTAGTCCGACAGCGCACGAAAAGCGTTTAAGGCACTTAAAGCGGCTTTTATCGCGGAACTAGTACTCACTTCCTTCACCCCCGATAAAGAAATACGCATAGAGACAGATTCTTCGGACTACGCTATTAGAGCCGTGCTCAGCTAGCCGGGCGAGGACAGAAGATAGCAATTAGTCGCTTACTATTCGCGGAAACTATCACTAGCAGAACTTAACTACGATATATACGACAAAGAGTTGCTAGCAATTATAGACGCAGTACACGAATGGAAGGTCTACCTCGAGGGCGCCGCCCACGAAGTACAGATCCTAACGGACTATAAGAATCTCATTTACTTTACGACTACCAAGGAACTAAACCGATAGTAGGTTCGTTAGTACGAAACGCTCTCTACTATAAAACTTCGAATTTCTTATGTCAAGGGAACGGAAAACGCTAGAGCTGACACTCTAAGCAGGAAACTAGAATATCTTGCAAACAAAACTCACGAATCCTATACTATACTGCGGAAGGATAGTGATTCACTAATAGTTAATCACTAACAGCTAGCCTCAACGGGCTAGGTCGCCGAGAAAGTCTGGAGGGGCTATACTAACGACCCGGTTATAGCTGAACAGAAGAAGCAGCTAGGCGAAGGATTCTCCTTTACCTTAGACGGCACGCTTCTATACCAAGGACGAATCTATATACCCACTAGGGACAGGATTAAATTCGTCACGCACTAGCATGGGCTGCCTACTTATAGATACTAGGGGGTAGCTAAGACGCTGTCTAGGCTATCCAGGGAATACTACTTCCCAGGAATAAGGAAGGTAGTTAAAGACGTGGTAGCGTCGTGCGATACATGTATCCGGAACAAGGCATCACACTATGCTCCGTATAGGCTCATGAAGTCACTAATAACACTACCTCGCCTATGGAAATCAATCGCTTTAGATTTCGTGGTCGAGCTACTACCCTCGAAAGACCCAGTCATAGGAATCGTATACGACTCGATCTGTGTGATAACGGATAGGTTCACAAAGTACGCGTATATAATACTAGTACTTAGAACACAGGACGCGCCTATAATAGCGCAGGTATTCCTTAGAACAATCTTCGTAAGCCACAGAATACCAGATAAGGTTATCTCAGATAGAGATAAGCTCTTTACCTCGAAGTTCTGGAAAACTCTTATCACGCTCTTAGGAATAAAGCAGAAAATATTAACTATATTCTATCCTCAGACCGATACACAGACAGAACGAATTAACCAGATAATAGAAACTTATCTTCGGTGTTATATGAACTATAAGCAGGACGACTAGGTACAACTACTTCCACTCGCTCAGTTTACATATAATAGCACGGACTAAGAGACTATTGGAGTATCACCGTTCTACGCGAATTATGGGCACAATCCCACGGTATACAACCCACTAATAGCCGGCCAGGGTACCGCGTAAGAAGCTATACTACAGGCAGATAAGCTTAAACAGCTCCATGAAGAATTATCAGCTGATATTCTCTTTATCACGCAGAGATCTACGATCTACTATAACAGAAAGCGTAGCATAGGACTAACGCTCAAGGAGGGGGATAAAGTTTACTTACTCAGAAAGAATATCATAACTAAACAACTAAGTCATAAATTAAATCACAAAAAGCTAGGACTATTCAGGATTACTAAAGTTAAGGGACCAGTTAATTATCAACTAGCTCTGCTAAAAACAATAAATATCCACCCGGTATTCTATATATCTCTCCTTAAACTAGTACCGCTAGGAGTATCACCTGCTCCTATCACTGAAATACGACTAATTAATCCGAACGCCGAATATAAAGTAGAGGCTATTCTCGATTATTAGTATTTCTATAGCAAACTAAAATATTTAATCAAATAGAAAGGGTACCTATAATCAGAAAACACTTAAGAACCTAAATCTAACCTCTACTGCCTTAAGCTTCTACGGGAATTCTATCAAAGAAATCCAGGTTTACCTAGAAGGAAGGGGACCTAAGGTCAGGGAACGGGCCCTCGAAGAAGGACGCTAGGTAGGCGTCAGGTTTAAAGGCAGGGAACTAAGAAGTAGGATTATCCTTGACGGGCTCAGGGGGAGGCGTCAGAGGATAAGTAGAGGTCACGGTTTTTCCTATCTTAAACCGATACACAGGTTGTTCAGGAGTGAACCTCTTGATATACCCCGAGGTATTACAATCGCAACGCTTTAAGCGAACACACTCGGAGCATCGTTTTAAAATAGATAAATCCAAGAAGCAGGTACGGGAAAGGCTACGGCAGAAGGAATAAGGCTTTACGAGTTACGCGGCACGCTCGATACGGAGCGCGAGCTAGATACTCTATTTTTTCTTTATCTAAGCGACACTCGATTTCTTTACAACACCAGATATAATAAATAAGGAAGATAGTCGTTAGCAACTATCAACGTTTCTCAAGGTCATACTTAAGCGTGGAGACTATACTAAGCTAAGAGGGGGATAGTATAACAGACCCTTAGCGCTACGGTTCAGTTAGTACCTATATAATAATAAAACTATCAGTAGTACTATAGGGGTATTAGTACTAATGAGAGAGCGGTACTATTAATAGGGTAGCACTAGCTAGGGAATGATATAGGACAGCAAGTAGTACTGCTATACACTCACGCTTCGGTAGTAATAGTTACCTAGATCACGGTAGACGATAGGTCACGTGATAGATCCCTAGATCCCTGGATCCCCTTATAGGAAAGCGGATCCAAGGATCTAAGGATCCAGTATCCTAAGGGATCTAAGGCGAACAAAGGTTCTATATAAGACTAGCACGTCTGCTATTAGATAAGAGCTTCGTGCTCAACTTCAAATAGTATTCTGATACTTAGTAACTATCTTCCCGTCTACGTGATATACCTACCTCTTAATTATCAGAGATCAACTGCAGCCTTCTGTATTTACAGCGAGTAAATACCGGACCGTTACATTAATCTGCTCTATAAATAAGATCTTAATATAGATAAGTTTTAGTATTAATTCAGATATCTTCTAAGTTAGCTATTCTTAATATTAGGTATCCTCTAGTAACTTTTCTTTTTATAACTTAACGCTAGAGCTATTTATAGTAAATAGTTATATAAAGGTAGAATAGAATATATGTATTCTACTATTCTTTATATTAATCTTATAATCCTTATTATTTATTCCTAAGAAATTATAAGGTCTCTCTTACTTCTTAGATTTCTCCCTTTAGATAAGTATCTTATTATTAATTCAGAGATTATAAATATAAGTAGTTCTAAGGCTATTTTAAGTAGCTAATATATTATTAACTTTATATATAGTATAAAGCTTATATATAGCTTCTATAGCTTTCTTAATAGTAGCTACCTATTATTTAACTAATAGATTAGAGGGATCTAATTCTATTATCTTAAGGTATACTTTAAAGACTAGTAATATAAGGACTAAGCTATTAGATCTAGCTATATTATTTATAGCTTTAATAGCTATTTATAAGTGTTCTTTAGCGTTAAGATCTTTATATTCTTTTATAATAATTTTATAAGTATAGTAGAGTAGATAATAATATCTCTTTACTTTACTAATAAAATAGTATACCTCTACTAGAATAAGTTTAGAGATAGTTCTAACTAACTTAAGTAAGCTCTAAAACTTCTTAGAATTAAAGTTCGTTCTATAGTTATAAACTACGAAGTTAGGTAGTCCTAAATATATATTAATTTATATAGCTTTAAATATATTAAATATAGATTAGGCAGATATTAAACCGGACTCTTTTTAGAGTTATCTCGCTACCTTAAATCCTATTACTTTATTAACTATATAGAGAGTATATTAATTACTAAATATTATAATATTAATATAGACTATATAATTAAAGTTAATATTATTATAGAGTCTGAATCGGAACTGATATAAAGTATTTATATACTTCTAGTAGTACTTATATATCTTCTTTACTTATTATATAATATCGGAATCTAGTATATAACCTACTTAGTCTAAAAGATATTATAAATATCGTATTAATAGGTATCTAAATCGCCTATAGAGTCTACGAATCTCTGTTTCTATGAGATAATAAGCTAATATATCTCTGTTTGAATACTCTAATAATTAGTGATATTAATCTAAAAGAAGCTATATATACCTGCTTTTCCGGATAATTAAGTACTTAATATCCCCTTAAACTAAGGTATTAATAAGATTATTATAGTAGATCCTTAGCCGGTCGAGCTATTAAAGGTATATTAAGAATAGTATATTAGTATTTATAATTATAAATTCTATCTATCTAATAAGTGTATTAATTATAATAGTTCCTAATATAACCCTTATATTAGCTCTAAATTAGATCTAATAACGTTTCGCCTCTCTTTTATTAAATATAACTTTCTGAATTCGTTATAAAACTTATAACTAGTTAAAGCTGCTTATATTTCTCTTTAATACTCTAGTGTTAATTAAAAGGCCTTAAAAAACTATCTTAGACTACTAAGTAATAAAAGCTTCTATTATTATTTTAAGCTTAGGTTATTCGATTATACTTTAGAGGATATAAATAGCTTTATATTTCTTAAGGTACTAGAGAACTTACTTTATATTATACTCTGTTTCTAATATATAGAATATAGTAATAAAGTATTCTACTTTATCTTTATTTTTTATATCTACTTTAATATTATTAGAATAGTTATTATTATCTTCTATAGAAGTATCGGAATTATTCTTCTTATAGTCTTTACTAAGTCCCTTAAACTAGTCCTAATTAAGCTCTGAATCTAACTTCTTCTCTTTAAAGTATATTATATATACTTTATAGGACTTTTCTATAGGCTTTATACTTTTAGCTTTTTATTCTATAAAATACCTTACTTTTAAGACTACTTATTCTTAGTCGGAGTAATAGCTACTATAGTAGTCTATTTTCTTATAAATAATATAACTCGTATAACTAAGGAGTACTTTAAATCTGTTCTTATATTTATTTCCTAAGAAGAACTTTATCTTTTAGTCTAAGTAATAAGTATTACTATTTATAATATATACTTAGAACTAATTCGGATTATTCTTAGAGTATTTCTTAGATCTAGATCCGGAATCCTATATTATTTCTATACTTATAGTCGCGCGAAAGCTATTTATTAGTATAAGGAATATTAAAAGTAGCTTAAATAAAGCTATCTTAAATAAGAGATTCCCTGAAACTCCTTATACTAGCTTATTATATAACGTTTTATTATTCTATATACTATTATCTTTAAGACTTAATTAGATACTTTATAGTTCTCTTATAAAGCTTTCTAATTATATTAAAGCTAATTTACTTTTCTAAAGTAGCTTATTCTAAAATATAGAAAAAGTTATATTAAACTACTAACTTAAGTATTAATTAGCTCTCTCTTTTATCTTATAATTATTATATATAGCTTATATTAGCTTATTAAATAAGCACCTCTTATTCTAGAGGTACTAGTAGTAGTATAATAAAGCTTTATCCTAGAGTATAGATAGAAATGCCCTATATTATAGTATAAATTCTATTAATACTTATTAATAAAGATTAGTAAAGATATAAAGCTTCTTATTAAGATAATCTCTAGCTCTGCTATATTAAAGCTCCTTAGTATATATTTTACTAAAGCTTACTAATGATTTTACTTATTCCGAAGAGATTAATTCTATAATATATTAACTTAGATAAATAAGCTTTAAATATAATCTATTTTAGCTAAGTACTTAAAAAGGAGGTAATATCCTATCTCTTAGGTATATTATAAGAGCTAGAGTAAGATCTAGTAAACTATTATCCTTTAGTTTTTATACTAGAGGCTAATTAGTATACTATCTCTCTAATCCTATTAGAAATAATTCTTCTCTCTTAATATTAATAAAGAGAGAGACTCTATAGAGATCTTCGCCTTCTATAGAGAGTTTAATATATAAAAGTCTTTAAGAGTTCGGATACTGAAATAAAACTTATCCCCTTAAGGGATTACTTATTTATATCCTTCTTTAGTTATCTTAATACTTTATTTCTATATTATTAGAGGCTATAATCTCTATAGATAGAGATAATATATTAAGCGAGTTCTAATAAAGTATTTATTATACTTAGTTCTCTCCTTAATTACGAGTCCGAATCTTATTTAAAAAGGGGCTAAATAATAAGTCTAGTAATTGTTTAGTTTCCTATTTATTTAGCTAGGTATTCTCTTATACTTAAACTACTACTATAAGAGCTTAAGAAATTTATAATTCTTTTTAATACTAAATATAGACCTAATTCTTTAAGAGATAATCTTAAAGCTCTTATTATTACTTACTTATTATCTTCTTAAAATTATCTACTATCTAATCTAGAAAGTATTCCTAAAAGTCCTAGAATAATATCTCTCCTCTAATACTTTTTCTTATAAAATAGTCTATAAATCCTTAAACTGGACTATTAATATTAGCTCCTATAAGATCAGCTAAAAGTACTCTAGGAACTAGCGTTCTATCTTATATTAAGGTTCTACTACTTCTAACTTCTACTTTAAGTTATTTTATAACTTAGTCTATTAGAGTTATTATTATACTAGAGGCGATTTATAAGTATTTCGGATATATCTTTTATATCTTAGAAATATCTAATTAAATAGCTCTAGAAATATCTTAATAACTATTAGAGAGTAGCTATTATTCTTTAGTAGTATAGAACTTACTCTACTTAATTTTAATAAGAGTTCTCTAGTTACTTTATAAGGCTTATTCTACTTAGTTTTAATAAGAGCTTACTAATATTAATTTAGTATTATATCCTAAGAGTTAACTCTATTATATTTAACTTATCTATTCTGTAATATAAAGTAACTACTAATTAGTATTAGTATTATACTAGTAAATAAATAATAAGTATATATTAATATATATTAAAATCTAAGGTTTAGTTTAAAGGTGTTTAAAAGTGTATATTATAAAGAGTATCTAAGGGTTAGAATATATATTACCTCCTAAATAACCCCTGGTTCGTATATAAAAGGGATCTACTCTTTAACTGGGATTACCTGTACCCCCTGATTCCCTCTATATTTCTATAGTAAAGGTCTGCGAACTAACAAGAACTTAATATAATATTCCGGAAGTTAAGTTATTAAGAAAAGTTATATAGTAGTAAGTTATCTAAGAAAGTTATAAGTAAATAATAAAAGAAAAAGCTATACTTCGAATATAGCTTCCTTAGTTATATAGTTAACTCTTATTAATAAAAGAAGTTATAAATAGATAGAAAATATATTAATATAATAAAGTATAGCTCTTATAATAAACTAACCTAATAGCTCGCTATAATATATTAATATATAACTACTAATAAGCTTAAGAAGAATTATATCTATACTTAGTTAAGTGACTTTAATAATAATAAGTAAAGTTCCGTGAGTATTATAGATTAGCTTAAGTAAACTGTTATTAATATACTCTCTAAGAACTATATATATTAAGATAATAATAGCTCTAAGCTAGATAATAATATAGAGCTAATACTAAGTAATAGTAAAAAAGAGGCCTAAGAACTAGAATAGACTTTAGGACTAAAGCTACTTTAACTTAAACTTTTAGAGCTAAGAGTAAGTGAAACTTAAGAAGTTATTTAAAAAGAAGAAAGCTTATATTAAGTTAGCTATAATACTTACTACTAGACTAATATAGCTACTAGAGTTACTTATTAAGAACCGGGCTTTATTAGCTTAAGGGGTTTATCATAGGAGGTAAAGTACGAAGTAATTTATAAGGACTATAAGCGTATTAAATAGAGGATAGCTAGTACCTAAGAAGGACTAATAACTTTTATATAGTACTTACTACTTTAGAATACTACTATTCTTAATATTAGTGTACTACTAGAGGTAAATAAGAAATAGGAAATTATAATAGAAAACTGATATTATAAGATATAAGTCTATATTAATAATAATAGTTAGTACTATTATAAGATATATAACTTAGTAACTTATACTAGACTCAGAATAAGACTTATATATAAGGTTAGCTTAAGCTATAGTAATTAAAAGGTATAAGAGAATAAATATCCTTAACTATAGTATATATTAGGAATATTTTTTATATATAATAACTTACTACTATTAGAGATAAGTATCTTATATTAGAAGTTGAAATTAAGAGAGTTAAGCTTTAGATAATAGTAGATTCTAAAGTATAAGGGAACTTTATATCTCCTATTATTATACTTAAATACTATCTATTAACTAAAGTAAAGGATGAAAGGTACTATCTAGTACTAGTAGATAGTAAAGTTACCTCTAATAGACTAATCGAAGTTTAGACTACTTTAGTCTATATAAGTATTACTAAGTACTTTAAAATAATCTAATTTAATATTATTAGAATTAGAAAGTATAATATTATCCTAAGGTTACTATAGATAGAAAAGTATAACCCTATTATTAATTAGTAGATAAGAAAGCTTAAGTTCAGTTATTATAAAAACTACTATTATCTACTAGGAATAGAAGTAGTAAGTATTTAAGAGATTAGTACTACTTCTAAGAAAGAGCTTAAATACTACACTTAAGGTCTACTAATAAAAAATATACTATTAGTATATAAGAAGTTTATAGTACTATTTAAAGAAGAATAAGGTATTAAAGCCTTACTTAAATATTAGGACTACGATTATTAGATTAAGTTAGAACTAAGTATTAAACTAATATTCTAACTACTTAAGGAATATTTAATAAATAACTTAATAATAATTAAGAAATATATTAATAAAAACCTAGCGAAAGGATTTATCTAAGAGTCTAAATCCCTATAAGGAAGTAATATCTTATTTATAGAAAAAAAGGATAATAAATAATAAATATATATTAATTACTATTAATTAAATAATACTATAAAGAAGGATTATTATATACTACTATTAGCTAAAAAGCTGTAGAATAGACTTATTAGAGCTAAGATTTTCACTTAGCTTAACTTATAAGAAGTATATAACCTTATTAAGATAGCTAAAGATAAAGAAGAGAAAATAGTATTTTATACTTATTTTAGTTACTATAAGTATATAGTTATACCTTTTAGCTTAACTAATATACTAGCTATATTTTAGCGTCTAATTAATAATATTTTATAGCCTTACTTAGATATAATATATATATACTATTTAGATAATATACTAGTCTACTTTAAATCAAAGGAAAGCTTAAAGTAGCAGAGGTTAGATTTAAGTTCCTAAGTATTTTCTAATTATAAGTACCCTTTCTATTTAATTAGATATTTTAGTTTACTATAGAAATACTAATAGTTAAGAATAGCCTTTACCTTGTATTCGGTGTTTAGATTAATCAGTTATATTTCAGTGATAAGAGCTAGTAGTACTCCTAGTAGTACTAGTTCGAGGAGAGATATATAGAATACTAAGTAGATATTTATTATCTTTAGTAGAGCTAGTTAATAATTAACTAGTCCCTTAACTTTAGTAATCCTAAATAGTTCTAGCTTCTTATAATCTAATTTATAACTTAGTCGCTTAGTTATAATATTCTTTCTAAGTAAGTAGACTTTATCTCTCTCCTTAAGTATTAGTCTTATACTACGCTTTCTGTTATAGTAGATCGTAGATCTTTATATAATAAAGAGAATATCAGCTAATAATTCTTTATAGAGCTACTTAAGTCTATCTGCTTATAGTATAGCTTCTTACGCGGTTCCTTAACTGGTTATTAGTAGATTATATACTATAGGATTATACCTATAATTCGTATAGAACAGCGATACTCTAATAGTCTCTTAATCCGCGCTATTATATATAAACTAGGCAAGTGGGAGTAGTTGCACCTAATTATCCTACTTATAGTTTATATAATACTAAAGATAAGTTTCTATTATCTAGTTAATTCGTTCTATCTATATATTAGTCTAAGGATAGAATATAGTTAATATTTTCTGTTTTATTTCTAAGAGCGCGATAAGAGTTTTCTAGAACTTTAAAGTAAAGAGCTTATCTTTATCTAAGATAATCTTATCTAGTATTTTATAGCTTATAAAGATTATTCTAAAGAATACCTATACTATCGTGAGCGTATCCTACGTCCTAAGTACTAGTACTATATACGTGTACTTTATAAACTTATCTGTTATTATATAGATCGAGTTATATATAATTCCTATAATTAAGTCTTTTAAGAGTAGTAGCTTAACTATAAAATCTAAAGTAATTAATTTCTATAGGCAAGGTAGTATTATTAGTAACTTTATAAGTCTATATAGAGTATAGTATATAGCCTTATTCCGGATATATATATTATATAATATTACTATATCTTTAACTACTTTCCTTATACCTAGGAAGTAGTATTCCCTAGATAGCTTAGATAGTATCTTAGCTACCTCCTAGTGTCTATAAGCGAGTAGCTTATACTAGTATATAACGAATTTAATCCTATCTCTAGTAAGTATATAGATTTATCTCTAGAATAAGAGAGTTCCTTCTAAGGAGAAAGAGAACCCTTTGCCTAGTTAGTATCGCTATTCAGCTATAACTAGGTTATTAGTATAGCTTTTCTAGATTTTCTCTACGATTAGCTATCCTATTATAGCTAGCTATCGACTATTAATAACTAATAAATTACTATTCTTCTGTAGTATAGTATAAGATTTATAGGTTTTATTTATAAGGTACTCTAGTTTCCGGCTTAAAGTGTTAGCTCGAGTATTTTCTATTTCCTTAATATAAGAAATTCGAAGCTTAATAGTAGAGAGTATTTTATACTAACGAACCTACTATTAGTTCAGTTCTTTAGTAATTATAAAGTAAATAAGATTCTTATAGTCCGTTAGGATCTATACCTTATAAGTAGCGCTTTTAAGGTAGACCTTCTATTTGCGTACTATATTTATAATTACTAGTAACTCCTTATTATATATATTATAGTTAAGTTCTACTAGTAATAGTTTCTATAAATAGTAAGTAACTAGTTACTATCTTCTATTCTCGCCTAGCTAGCTAAGTATAACTTTAATAGCGTAGTCTAAAGAGTCTATCTCTATATGTATTTCTTTATTAAGAGTGAAGGAAGTAAGTACTAGTTCCGTGATAAAAGCCGCTTTAAGTGCTTTAAACGCTTTTCGTGCGCTATTAGACTAGTAGAATTCCTTATTCTTATAAGTTAACTCTATAAATAGCCTAGCGATTTTCAAGTAGTCTTTAATAAATCGCCTATAGAAGTTAGTAAACTTAAGGAATAATTATACTTCCTTAATATTTATAGGCCTTATTTATTTAATAATTACTTTAATCTTTTTAGAATCTATAGCTAATCCTATAGTAATAACTATATAGCTTAGGAAGATAACCTTATTTATATAGAAGTTATACTTTTCTAGTTTAAGTAATAAGTAGGCGTCTTCTAGCTTCTAGAGGATAGCTATAATATCTTTCATATATTACTCTTCTAATTTAGAGTAGACTAGTATATTATCTAAATAGTATATATATATTACGTCTAAGTAAGGCTGTAAAATATTATTAATTAGACGCTAAAATATAGCTAGTGCGTTAGTTAAGCTAAAGGGTATAACTGTATACTTATAGTAACTGAAATAAGTATAAAATACTATTTTTTCTTCTTTACCCTTAGCTATCTTAATAAGGTTATACGCTCCTTGTAAGTTAAGCTAAGTGAAAATCTTAGCTCTAATAAGTCTATCCTGTAGCTCCTTAGCTAATAGTAATACATAACGATCCTTTTTTATAGTATTATTTAATCGATAGTAGTTAATATATATTTATCGCCCCCTGTCTTTCTTCTTTATAAATAAGATATTACTCCCCTATAGAGATTTAGACTCTTAGATAAATCCTTTCACTAGGTTTTTATTAATATATTACTTAATTATTATTAAGTCTGTCACTAAATATTCTCTAAGTAATTAGAATATCAGTTTAGTACTTAGTTCTAACTCGATCTAATAATCGTAGTCCTAGTGTTTTAGTAAGGCCTTAATACCTTATTCCTTCTTAAATAGTACTATAAACTTCTTATATACTAATAGTATATCCTTTATTAGTAGACCCTTATCTTAGTATCCGAGCTCTTCCTTAGAGGTAGCGCTAACCTCTTGAATACTTACTACTTCTATTCCTAATAGATAATAGTAGTCTCGGTATTAACTAAACTTAAGTTTTCCTATCTACTAATTAATAATAAGGTTATACTTTTTTATCTATAGTAACCTTAGGATAATATTATACCTTCTAATCCTAATAATATTAAACTAGATTATTTCGGAGTACCCGGTAGTACCTATATAGACTAGAGCGGTCTAGACCTTAATTAGTCCCTTAGAGGTAACTTTACTATCCGCTAGTACTAGATAGTATCCCTTATTTTTTACTTTAGTTAACAGGTAGTGTTTAAGTATAATAGTAAGAGATATAAAGTTCCCTTATATCTTAGAGTCTACTATTACCTGAAGCTTAACTCCCTTAATTTTAACTTCTAATATGAGATACTTATCCCTAATAGCGGCAAGTTACTATATATAGAAGTACTCTTAGTATATACTATAGTTAAGGATACTTTCCTATACCTTTCGATTACTATAGCTTAAGCTGACTTTATATATAAGCCCTATCCTAAGTTCGGTATATATTACTAAGTTATATATCTCGTAATAGTATCGACTATTATTATTAACATAGACCTATATCCTATTATATTAGTTTTTAGCTATAATTTCCTATTCCTCGCTTACCTCTAGTAGTATACTAGTATTAAGAATAGTAGTATTCTAAAGTAGTAAGTACTATATAAAGGTCGTTAGTCCTTCTTAGCTACCGGCTATCCTTTATCTGATATACTTATAGTCCCGGTAGACTACTTTATACTTTACTCCCTACGGTAGACCCCTTAAGCTAATAAAGCCCGGTTCTTAATAAGTAACCCCGGTAGCTATATTAGTCTAGTAGCGAGTATTATAGCTAACCTAATATAGGCTTTCTTCTTTTTAGGTAACTTCCTAAATTTCACCTACTTTTAGTCCTAAGAGTTTAAGTTAAAGTAGCCCTAGTTCCAGAGTCTACTCTAGCTCCTAGGCTTTTTCCTCGCTATTACTTAGTATTAGCTCTATATTATTATCCGGCTTAGAGCTATTATTATCTTAATATATATAGTCCTTAGGAGGCGTACTAATAATATCCTTCTTAAGCGGACCTATAACACTCGCGGAATCCCGCTCGCTATCGCCGGAGTCACCTAACTAGATATAGATATGATTTTCCTTGAGCTTATCTGTAGTTATATATTAATATATCGCGGCGAGTTATTAGGTTAGTTCGTTATAAGAGCTATATCCTATTATATTAGTATATTTCTTATCTATCTATAACTTCTTTTATCGATAAGAGCTAGCTATATAACTAGGGAAGCTACACTTAAAGTATAGCTTCTTCTCTTATTACTTGCTTATAACTTTCTTAGATAACTTGCTACTATATAGCTTCCCTTAATAACTTAGTTTCCGGAATATTATATTACGTTCTATTTCCTAAGGGTAGAATAGTTTCTTATTATTACTCCCCTTTCTTTAGTATATATATATTCCGGAGTAGTATTAGCCTTTCTTTTTAAGTGCCCTCTTATAATTTCAGTTATCGATCTTAATAGCTATCTTAATAAGTTCTTATAAGTCGGTAAGTATATCTAATCTTACTATCTTATCTTTTACTCTATCTTTTAACTCTTTATAGTATTATACCCGAAGGGCGTTATTATTCTAGCTAATCTAATTCGCGAATTACTAGAAGGTAGTAGTATATATAGTTATTAACCTGACTTACTTTAGGTTCTAGATATTCTGTTTAGTAGTATAATTCTAATTAATATTATTAAAGATATAGTTAATCTTATACTTAAAACCTTTAAAGGTTATAAAGATCTTCTAGGATTCCTTAGTTATTACTATAGAGACTCTCCTATCCTTAGTTTAGTTATAAATATAATCCGAGAGAAAAGTCTTAATTTAGTTAAAAGTAGATCCCCGGAGAAAGAATAAAGCCTAAAGGACTTTATTAGTCTCTATAGTGAACTAGTAGCTATTAAAGCCTGTATAGAGCTTAACTTACGTAAAGTATACTCTAAGCTTAGATTAGTCTCCGCTATAGAGATCCGGGGCAGCGATCTTAGGTATATTTTTAGTATTAAGGGTCCTAGCGGCAGCTAGGTTATCACTTAATAATAATCCTTTAATAGAGGATATATTATCTTCGTAAGTTAGTACCTCTGATAAGAAGGTGCTTAAAGTGTAATAGTCCGGTATTTACTTGCTATAAATACAGAAAGCTATAGTTAATCTCTAATAATTAAGAGGTAAGTATATCACGTAGATAGAAGATAGTTACTAAGTATTAGAATACTATTTAAAGTTAAGTATAAAGCTCTTATCTAATAGTAGATATACTAGTCTTATATAGAACCTTCGTTCGCTTTAGATCCCTTAGGATACTAGATCCTTAGATCCTTAGATCTGTTTTCTTATAAGGAGATCTAAGGATCTAAGGATCTATCACGTGACTTATTGTCTACTATAATCTAAGTAACTATTACTACTAAAGCGTGAATATATAGTAGTACTATTCGCTTATCCTGTATTATTCCCTAGCTAGTACTACCCTATCGATAGTACCGCTCCCTTATTAGTGCTAATACTCTTATAATACTACTAATAGTTTTATTATCATATAGGTGCTAACTGAACTGTAGCGCCAAGGGGTCCGTAACAGCTAGAGGACACTTATCTATTAATTAAACTAGAAAAGTATAACTTCTATATAAATAAGGTTATTTTCCTAAGCTATATAGTTATTACTATAGGATTAACTATAGATCCTAAAAAGATTAAAGTAATTATTAAGTAGATAAAGCTTATAAATATTAAGGAAGTATAATTATTTCTTAGGTTTACTAACTTCTATAAGTAATTTATTAAAGATTACTTAAAAATCGCTAAGCTACTTATAGAGTTAACTTATAAGAATAAGAAATTCTACTAGTCTAATAGCATATAAAAAGCGTTTAAGGCACTTAAAGTAGCTTTTATTATAGAACTAGTTCTTACTTCCTTTACTCCTAATAAAGAAATAAATATAAAAATAGATTCTTCAGACTACGCTATTAAAGCTATACTTAGCTAACTAAGCGAGGATAAGAGATAGTAACTAGTTACTTACTATTCGCGGAAATTATCACTAGTAGAACTTAACTATAATATATATAATAAAGAATTACTAATAATTATAAACGTAATATACGAATAGAAGGTCTACCTTAAGAGTGCTACTTACGAAGTATAAATCCTAATAGACTATAAGAATCTTATTTACTTTATAATTATTAAAGAACTAAACTAATAATAAGTTTATTAGTATAAAATATTCTTTACTATTAAACTTTGAATTTCTTATATTAAGGGAATAGAAAATACTCGAGCTAATACTCTAAGCTAGAAACTAAAGTACCTTATAAATAAGACTTACGAATCTTATATTATACTATAGAAAGATAGTGATTTATTAGTTATTAATAGCTAATAGCTAGCTACGATAAAATAGCTAGTTGTAAAAGAAGTCTAGAAAAGCTATACTAATAACCTAGTTATAGCTAAATAGTAATAATAACTAAGTGAAAGATTTTCCTTCTCTCTAAGGGAAACTCTCTTATTATAAGGATAAATATATATACTTACTTAAAACTAAGTTAAATTTGTTATAAACTTTTATAGGCTACTTACTTATAGATATTAAGAGTTAGCTAAGATACTATCTAAGCTATCTAAAAAATACTACTTCCTAAGTATAAGGAAAGTAGTTAAAGATATAATAGTGTTATATAATATATATATCCGGAATAAAGCTATATACTATACTTTATATAAACTTATAAAGTTACTAATAATACTACCTTACTTATAGAAATTAATTACATCAGCAAAAAAATCTAGCTCCAGGCAGCCGCCGGCTAGCTGCTAAAGGCGCTATTTTCGCTATTCTAGCCTAAGTTATATATCGATTAATTTAATAGCTAGTGACCCTTAAAGCAGTATATACTAATTTAAATTAACGACGTAGGCGCCTAAGGCGACTAAGGCGCTATAGGTACTTATAAGCCTAATTAGGACTAGCGTATAAAATAAAAGTAGGTCCGATTTTTTATTTATTATATAAGATATATTAGTAAGCTTAGAAAGCTTAATAATACTAATCCTAAGGATATTAAAGGTACTTATAAAAGTATACCTTATAAGGGGGTATTATTAGGCTTATATCGCCCGATTAGGCAAGGCGGCGACTCACCCCTATATAGAATTTACCCGAATCGAATTATAAGCTTATTAGCGATTTTTTAGCGTGGATATTTATAGCGTCAAAGGCTTAGCGAGACTAGTTTTAAGGACGTACGTAGAAAGTGCAGGTCTTTTTAAATTCTCAGTTAAAATCTACGCTAGTCTAACTGTTTTTAGTTAGTTTAAAATCTAAAAATAAACTTAACTTTTAATTTTTAATTCTAATTAAAAATATTATATCTTTCCTAATTTAGTCTAGCTTATATATAAAAGTAGGTCTTATAAAAGGCGCCTAGGGCGTATAAAGCGGCCCTTTATTATTTAAGGCTAACGTATAACGGCCTCTTATATTTTAAGGCGCCTTAAGCGTAAATAGCGACTATTCGGCGAAAACAGCGAAAATAGCGGGTGGCACGTGCACCCAGCGCCAGAATTTTTTGCTAATATACTTTAGATTTTATAGTTAAACTACTACTTTTAAAAGACTTAATTATAGGAATTATATATAACTTAATCTATATAATAACAGATAAGTTTATAAAGTATATATATATAATACTAGTACTTAAGATATAAGATACGCTTATAATAGCGTAAGTATTCCTTAGAATAATCTTTATAAGCTATAAAATACTAGATAAGATTATCTTAAATAGAGATAAGCTTTTTACTTTAAAATTCTAGAAAATACTAATAGTAGTCCTAAGGATAAAATAGAAATTATTAATAATATTTTACCTTTAGATAGATATATAGATAAAATAAATTAATTAGATAATAGAGACTTATCTATAGTATTATATAAACTATAAATAAAACAACTAAGTACAGCTACTCTTACTTATCTAATTTATATATAATAGCACGGATTAAGAAACTATTAGAGTATTACTATTCTACACGAACTATAAGATTAACTTAATAATATATAAACTACTAATTATAAGTTAAGGGACTGTGTAAGAAGCTATACTATAAGTAAGTAAGCTTAAGTAGCTTTATAAAGAATTATTAGCTAATATTCTCTTTATTATATAAAGATCTGCGATCTACTATAATAGAAAGTATAGTATAAGACTAATACTTAAGAAGAGAGATAAGGTCTACTTACTTAAGAAAAATATTATAACTAAATAACTAAGCTATAAATTAGATTATAAGAAGCTAGAGTTATTTAAAATTACTAAAGTTAAAGGACTAATTAATTATTAACTAGCCTTATTAAAAATAATAAATATCTACTTAGTATTTTATATATCTCTCTTTAAACTAGTACTACTAAGAGTACTACTAGCTCCTATTACTAAAATTAAACTAATTAACTTAATTACTAAATATAAGGTTAAGATTATTCTTAACTATTAGTATTTCTATAGTAAGCTAAAATATTTAATTAAATAGAAAAAGTACTTATAATTAGAAAATACCTAAGAACTTAAATCTAACTTTTACTACCTTAAGCTTCTTTAAGACTTCTATTAATAAAATCTAAGTTTACTTAGAAAGAAAAGGACTTAAGATTAAGGACTAGGCTCTTAAAGAAGAATATTAGATAAGTATTAAGCTTAAAAGTAAAGAACTAAGAGTTAAGGTTATCTTTAATAAGCTTAAGAAAAGGTATTAAAAGATAAGCGAGAGTTATAATCTTCCTTATCTTAAACTAATATATAAGCTATTTAGAAGCGAACTTCTTAATATACCCTAAGGTATTATAATTATAGCGCTTTAAGCGAATATACTTAGAGTATCTTTTTAAAATAGATAAATCTAAGAAGTAAGTATAAGAAAAGCTATAGTAAAAGGAATAAAGCTTTATAAGTTATATAATATATTTAATATAAAGCACGAGCTAAATACTTTATTTTTTCTTTATCTAAATAACACTTAATTTCTTTATAACACTAGATATAATAGATAAGGAAGATAGCTATTAGTAGCTATTAATATTTCCTAGGTTATACTTAAGTATAAGGGCTATACTAGTATAAGAGAAGAATAGTATTATAAACTACCTAAGAGCTTAGCGCTTCTAGAAGGATTCCCTTAAGTACCTAAGAGCTCCTAAGTAAGAGAAGCTAAGAAGCTATAAGCTTAAGGAGATATTTACTCTTAAAAGAAATCTTCTAAAAAGTAAAAGCTCTTAAGAGAACTTCTCTCTTAGGATTTTATAGTACTATAGTAGCTATATATATTATATAATCTAAGTACTATAAGTAAAAGCGCTAGTTCTAGTAACTTAATATTATATAATAGATTTCTAAATCTTTAGATCTTATAATAAAAGAAGAGATCTAAGGATCTATAAATCTAATATCTAAGAGATCTATAAGAATAAAAGTTCTATATAAGATTAGTATATCTACTATTAGATAGAAGCTTTATACTTAACTTTAAATAGTATTCTAATACTTAGTAACTATCTTCTTATCTATATAATATACCTACCTCTCGATTATTAAAGATTAACTATAGCTTTCTGTATTTATAGCGAGTAAATACCGGACTATTACACTACTCTCCTTCTCCTTAAAGAGCTAATTAATTACTATAAAACTACTACCTAAGCTATTACTACTACTAAAGCTAGAACTAGAACTAGAACTATTACGATTACTAGCTAGATCCTTCTCTAAACCGCCTCTAGGAGTACTACGAGTTCTTATTCCTAGCTTATAACACTTTATTATAGCTAGACCTCTTAGTAGAGCTTTCTACTTCTTATTAATAGTCCCTAGATACTATAGAGCTATAAGAATCTCTTATAATATAAGCTATTAGATTATATCTTATAAAGGAAAGTAAGAAGAATTAGTTAAGAAAAGGGAAATACTTATAGCGTTTTATTTTATAATTCTAGTTATTTCCTTATATAAGGTATATATCTCTATTAATATAACTAATATAGCTAATAGTATGTTCTTTAGTATAAGAGCTTTAGTAATAATTATAATATTCTAAAGAGTAGTAATAGCTTCCTTAATAATAACTTAGTCTCTACTAGTAAGAGTATTAGTAAAAGTATAATATTTATTAGTCGTATAAACTAAGATCTACTTTTATTAGTAACTAAGAGTTATAATTAGAGGAATTATAAATAAGATTCGGATAGAGGATACTTATAACTTTATATTTATTCTTATTTTTAATATAATACTAGCACTTTAAGCTACTAAACTCTTAAATTTATATAGTCTCTTACTAACTTTCTTCTAATAGTTAATATATCTATAGTACTATACGCGGAATATAGCTAGGAAAGCACTAGAAGAATAGGTAATTAGTACTAATTTATATTAGTAAAGAGCTCTACTACTATATTATATCTTAAAATAAGATATATTTACTCTTAAATTACTTAATTTATTTAATATCTTTTAAAGAAATCTTATAGTTAGTAAGAATCTCTAAGGTAAATAGTATTAATTTTAAACTTATAGTTATTATTATTATTATTTGATAGAGAAAAGAGAAAGTTTCTAAGAGGAAAGTTATCTTTATATAAATAAGTATATTAGATTTAAGCTTAATTTAGATATAATATAATATTATTTACTATTATTACTTAGCTATTACTATTATCTTTTACTTTTATATTATTAACTACTACTAGATAAAATATTAGCTTTCTAATTTCTTAAAACCTTATATTAACTTAATAATAATATTATTTAATTCTCTACAAGTTTATATATATTCTTTATATTCTAAGACGTTATTTAATAGTAAATTATGATTTATTTATATCCTTACTTAATAAGAGAAGTACTTTTAGATAGTAACTAGAGATATTCTAGTTACTAATATATAAGGTTAGATATTTATTACTTTATTATATCTTTAATTCCTTTTATTATATCTATATTCTCTATTTTACTCCCTTTATAATTATTAGAAACCTTTTGTTTCTAAAAGAAGTTTTACTAGTATTAGTCTATAGACTTATACTATAAAAGTATAGAGAGTAATTAAGAGAGATAGGTAATCCTAGTTAAGAGAAGGACTACTTTCAGATATAAACTAAGGGTTATTCAGGAGGTAGTATATATTCTAACCCTTAGATACTTTTTATAATATATACTTTTAAATACCTTTAAACTAAACCTTAGATTTTAACGTATATTAATATATACTTATTATTTATTTACCGGTATAATACTAATAGTAATACAAGCTCGATTATAGCTTAAAAAGGAAAAGATACGCTAGCTTAAAGCACGTGAGAGGTAGCTATAAGGGGATACAGATCAGTGGACTTATATAAACTCAGAGCTTACGAGTATTCTAAAAGGACTAGTGTTTTTAAAAGGGCTGTATCGATAATAGGAGAGGTATTCAAAGCCTCAGGAACAATCTACAACTACGTATACCTCTTAGGAGGAGCCGGAAAGAGGCTGGCGTGCGTGGGAGTTTCAATAGTACAGTCCGAAAGGGGCTACCGGTTTAAAGAACGATCTTGAGGAGGAATATAATACCTTTATTCAAGGGGGGGGATAACGCTACCTGAGGTAGACTGGGAGGAGCCGTAGGGTAGACTAGAAGGAGCCGTAAGCTGTAGGAACGCTTACGCGTTGGATCGGTGCGAGCCTGCGAGCGACGATTCGACTAAAATTAATATTAAAACAGTAGGTTTCCCTTAAAAACATAATGATTTACCTGTGTACTTAAAAAGCAGGATTCCCTGGCCCTACTGAGAATAACACTAAAAGAACATCCTTTTACAGTAGACTTCCCTTAGAGATGCGATGATTTAGCTATGTACTAAACCGTTGCGAAGCGAGGTCCGAAGGCCCCGGAGCTTGCGTAGGGTCGCCAGAGGGAAGACCTCGTCTCTCGATCTGTACTTTCATGTTACGCCTCCACAGAAACGATATCTAGACGTCTCCGACTTGGTGTTCTGGTGCCCTCTTCCAACACAGCCCTCGAGCCTCTCACAACAGCCATTGTCAATGACATCAACAGACAGCTTGGGCATCGTATCACTGTCCACTTCTCCGCATTCGCGGTCACGACGATTTCCCTCGCACCATCTGCCCTCGGCCAATTCGAGCTACCAGCCAGACTCGCTGCAGCAGAACTGCTTGCTCATGCTCAGGTCGATGCCATTGGATGGTCTGGCAACGCCGCAGGCTGGCTAGGCTTCGATACAGATATCGCATTGTGTGAGGAGATAGAGAAAAGGACCGGAATCAAAGCTACAACTAGTGTTCTGGCGCTGAACAGAGCCTTGGACATATGGGGAATCAACAACATGGGGCTAGTGACTCCATACCTGGACGATGTTCAGGCCGCCATCGTGAAGAACTACAAGGCTATAGGTATCGGAATTGGAATGGAGCGGCATTTGAACATACAGAAGAACAACGACATTGCTATCATTGATGAAGGTGTCCTCGATGGCTTGGTGGACGAAGTCGTCGCTGGGAAGGTAGATGCAGTGACGACGTTCTGTACTAATTTCACTGCTGCGCAGAAAGTGGAGCTTTGGGAACAGAAGCATGGACTACCAGTTTTTGATACCGTCACAACTGTTATTTGGGATATGTTACGGCTGTGCGACATTGATACGAGAGCTGTTGAAGGCTGGAGCATGATGTTCAAGAAGGGCGATTTCTATCTCAGCCTTGTTCTCAAGTCTGACCTTCGAATATACATCCCATGTGGATTTCGCTCAATCTCTGTATTCCGTCTAATATAGGCTGTGATTCCTCACAGTCTCAAAGCTCGCTCAGTGCATTGGCAGTTTAACCGGCATGGCATGGTCGCAGAGAAATTGCTTCACTTGCCCCATACTGGGATTTTCAATCCATGCATCCCTTTGTACCGAGCAGGCTCACTTTCTTTCCACCCCTTCAATATTTCTTCCTTCCTGTCAATATCATACACAGCTACCCCTAGCGGTCTGCAAGTATCAAGCATACGCTGAGCTGAGTCCCCACCCCATCCATAGACTGATAGGTCACCTCCTGGGCAAGTGGACAACGCGCAGAGTACATCTGTCTCGGCGAAGAAAGCGAAGTATTCTCCAGGCTTTGCTGGGCAAGTCTCCCTGCTCAAGGTCAATCTTGGTTGCAAAATGAGTGAGACGAGACTGACATGCAGTACTTTCCATCTTCGTTCAGCCGGGTAACTTGAAAAACGTTCAGAACGTCATGAATGTCTGATTCAGTAAGCCCATATGGTAGAACAGCTCTGACAAGGTTGGAATGGCAATGGTAATCGAAGTCATCTCCACTAAGAAGATTGTCCACTACCAATGGTAAGCGAGCATTTTGGATACATTGTTAGATGTGACCAACCATAAGGATCACATCTGCTTGCTTTGTTAGAATTTTTCACCCCGATTGTGAAAGATCTCACTGACCTTGTCCCTAGTAAATCATGGCATCGGCCACCAACTTCATCTACACCATAGTCTTTCAGACTGTCGGCGACGATAGTGACTAAAGGTCTCAGGTATGGTAGATTTGACCACAGTCTATCCCCGACAGAAACGTGAGAAGCGTGTAGCTGTCTCGTCCGTGCAGCCCAGAAGCGTTCTCGAGGGTTATGAAGCGAGAAAACATTTAAATCTCCAACTTGAGGTCCTTCAGGAGTCGAGAGAACACAGATTTGTCCTTTTAACATATCAGAGGAGGATTCGTATGAGGCGGAGCTTGGTCCACACCTTTCTTCACAACCCAAGCTTTGCCACTTCTAATCGGAATCTCAAACTTCTCAATTAACGTCTTTCCTCCATCATTCTCGGCAACTTCGCCAATCCGTGCATACAGCTCTTTTTCGCCGAACAGGACGGTGCTATCAGAAGATGGGTAGGCTGGTGGATTGGGAACACGAGCTGTCATGTTGAAGACGAGGAAATTTTGGATTTCTATGGATGAAGAGACTGCTTTTGTGATGTTGGGATGGGAAGTGGAATGACAGATATTGAGATCGTGGACCTCAGACCTACATACAGCCTGGAAGGTCTTTACTCGATGTGTAGTACGAGAGTGGGATGTTCAAGGATAGTCTAGCCTGTTGAAGAAGCCAAGTCCTGTATAAGCAGAGTATGCAGCTAGCATACCCTAGGCAGTGTCGAAGCTTGAAAAAGCATGCTGTCTGCCGTAACCAGAAAATCAAGAGTCATGTATAGGCAGCGTGTAGCATGTCGTTAGTTTGTAGAGGGCACGAAATAGAAGAGTTCCGTAAGTGAGAGCCGAGGTGATGGCTGAGGCTGCCAAAATAAAGGCCCGTGTGTCAAATTTTGAATCAAAAGGAGACTCGTTCCAGAGTTCCTTTGAAAACATGGAGGACAATCCGTCGGAGATCCATTTTCCACCTTCCAAGAATGTCAAGATGGGCCGCCAGAGCAAGCTACAAGGCCGCCTCATTGGCCTCTGCCCCGCGCTTCAGCCTCGCGCCCCTCGCCAAAGCAACATCCTTCCTGTCTCGGGCACATAGGCAACCCCTCTCCACGGTACGACGTGTCATGGTCTCGTCTTCACCGTCTCCTCTCACCAGACTATCAATTGTCCAAAGACATCTCAGCATGAACGCTCAAGAAATCAAGAACTTCCTGGCGGATTCGCCTCCAAGCACTGTCAACCTCGAAATCAAGAAGCACTTTGACGCGCTGACCGACCAGCAAGCTCGCTATGCACACTACATAAGCAGGTATGGGAATGCTTCTCAGAGACTGCATCTGGTGTTTTCTGGAACCACCCAGTCAATGTCACTCTATTTTCCTGCAAGGTAATACTAACATAGTTTCCAGAGCTGCCTTCACTGGAACTAGAATCACCCTCCGTCAAGTCTCCCCAGAATCCGAAAGCATCTACGACTTCATAGTCGAGCTATACAAATTTACAAATGGCGACTGGAAGGCTTTGCAGGAGAAGGCTGGTATTACGAATGAAGAACTGCAGCAGTTCCTCGAATACTCGACTCAGTTTTTAGGCAATTGTGGTAACTACAAGGGCTTTGGAGATGCCAAATTCGTTCCACGATGCAGCGAGAAAGTCTTTGATTCTTTGGCTACTACTGCCCCTAAAGCTGCGGAACATTACAAGGCAACAAATGGAGCTATTTTCTCAAGTGACAATTCTGGAATTATGCACTTAGGGTAGGCGTCGTCATATGTGTCATGGCTTGATACTTACACACCCTTGCAGATACCTAGAGGATGGACATATGACAACTTACTATCCCGACTCCAAAGGAATCACGAAGGCAGAAATTGGAGCTGTGTCTGATTTCATGGCCAAGATCGGGCTGCTTGTGGTCGGGTCTCATTGTCCATGATATGGAGAACGTAATGTGAAGCTGACCTTACTTAGGAAAACACTCGACTGAGAAAGAATCCAGACGGAAACTTTGAATTGTTGATTGCATCGGCAGTAACTAAAGTTCCCGCAGCTGGTGGAGATGTTGGCACGACCACAGAGTTCGATCTTGAAGCCGATGTGGTAAAGGGTAAGAAGCTAAAGTTGGTGTACGGTGATTATTCCAAGGAGATGGCTCTCATTACCGAGTATCACAAGAAGGCTGCCGAAAACTCTGCCAACGAGAATCAAAAGAAGATGCAACTTGCCTATGTCAAGTCCTTCGAAGAGGGTTCTCTTGAGGCTTTCAAGGATGCGCAGAGATACTGGATCAGAGATAAAGGTCCCATGGTTGAATCCAACATCGGGTTCGTCGAGACTTATCGGGTAAGCATCAGATTTTACTCGAACTTTCAATGTGGCCTTAGATTTGTTTGTACTGTCTTGTAAAAGCTAACTATGTGCTAGGATCCTCATGGTGTTCGTGGAGAATGGGAAGGTATGCACAATCTATCGTGACAATCAGCTCTTGTCATAAGACTAATTGACTTACAGGTTTTGCGTCTATGGTGAATCTGGAACGCACAAGAGCATTTGGGTCCCTCGTTGATGCTGCCGAAGCGATGATCCCAAAGCTTCCGTGGTCAACTGAGTTTGAGAAGGACAAATTCCTGAGCCCCGATTTCACCAGTTTGGAGGTGTTATCTTTCGCTGGGTCTGGAATTCCGGCAGGAATTAATATCGTATGTTCTCCTGGCTATGTTCTCCAGGGCATGAAGTATCCACACCTGTGTGTGTCCGTTCGGTACGCTAACTCGCGCGCAGCCAAATTACGATGATATCCGTCAGTCAGAAGGGTTCAAGAACGTCAGCCTGGGCAACGTTCTCAGTGCCAAGGCACCCAACGAGAAGATTCCATTCATCTCTGAGGCCGACCTTCCCATATACCAGAAATACCGTGATGCTGCTTTCGAGGTATGTCATGTTATCCCCGAAAATAGGCTGCCGATGTCCTGAAAAGAGACTTTTGGGCATATTCAATACAAGTAACTTACTTCAGTCCAGGTCCAAGTCGGCATCCATGAACTTCTAGGTCACGGCACCGGAAAGCTTCTACAGGAGACAGAGCCCGGCAAGTTCAACTTCGATCCTAAGAATCCACCCATCAGTCCTATTACCAACAAGCCAGTCACCACCTACTACAAACCAGGACAGACATGGGGCTCGGTATTCGGCAGCGTGGCATCAAGCTATGAGGAGTGTCGAGCTGAGACTGTTGCCATGGCCCTGTCTTGTGATTTCGAGATTCTCAAGATTTTTGGCTTTGGAGATGGCTCACCAGATATGGATGGAGAAGCTGGAGACGTACTGTACGCAGCTTATCTCTCCATGGCTCGCGCTGGAGTTGCATCGCTCGAGATGTGGGATCCAAAGTCCAGACGCTGGGGTCAAGCACACTCTCAAGCTCGATTCAGTATCTTGAAGTGTTTCCTCGATGCACCAGACGACTTCTGCAAGCTTGACTACAAGAACGAGGATCTTTCAGATCTTACAATCAAGCTTGACCGAAGCAAGATCACCACAGTCGGACGAAAGGCTGTCGAGTCGTACTTACAGAAGCTTCACATCTACAAGTCAACAGCTGATTTGGAGGCCGGTACTGCTCTATATGCTGAGATGACCGAGGTAGAACCTAAGTGGTGGGGTGAGACGCTCAGAAATGAGGTCCTGAGGAACAAGCAACCAAGAAAGGTTTTCGTGCAGGCCAACACAATACTTGACGGGGCAAGTGGAAAGGTTTCGTTGGTGGAATATGAGCCTACCTTGGAGGGTATGATCAAGAGCTATGCGGAGAGAAATGTCTGAGAAATGACGACTCTTGGGACTGTTTGGGAACCATGGCATAATGAGCGGAGTAATTTTCACTTAGGCCCGACTTTCTACATGTTCTCGTTGTGGAGCATTTCAGTGACGTATCCCGCGCGTGTTCGATCCAGTATGTATTGTATCAGTCAGGAGTCCTGAACATTTGCGAACCCTGGAATCCCTACTGGGCATACTCACATCCCAAGAAACGACGAACAATTGGAGGCAGCTCAACTCAATGTTTCGCTCATTCTCTTGTAACAAATCAAAGACGGAGAATACTTTGACTAGTTTTAAAAGAGCGTTGGTTCTAGTTTCTCGAAATGAGACACCCCACCCCGGAATGCTCAGTTAGCTGTAATGCAAGACGTCCTCGGTCATGAAAGATGCAAAGAACATTTTCGAAAGTCTTATTAGGACATTAAACATCATTTTTCCCAAATATTGAGAAAGCTGAAAGATTGAATCAGAATTGCGGCCATGTTGGAAGTGCATGAAAGTCACGTGCAGATCGACGTGCAGGTTCGGCTATTGCCCTAGCGGCGCTAGCTGCACACACTGGCTCGGTTTGCCAGAAATTATCGCGAAGAAGTTGCAGCAGCGACCTCGAATCTAACTCCCCCGCCATTTCGACAAACCCACAGGTCCAAAATGAAGTACATTCATTCCGAAGAGACCTTGACCGTCCCCGAGGGTGGTGAGTACAATTGATCCCAGTTGTGCTTGGGATGCCCCTCAGAGCGCTGCACAAAATTCAAGATGGAAGGAGAATTAAGGCGGGCGCATTGGAAAGAGAGCAAGGACTGACGAATTGTGTGCGAATAGTCAAGGTCACCATCAAGTCCAGACTTGTTACTGTTGAGGGTCCACGAGGTATGCACGAAAAGCTGGATATAAACGCAATGGATATGGGAGATCTAACGGAGGAAATACAGGCAAGCTCACGAAGAACCTCAACCACTTGGCCGTCAACTTCTCCCACCCAAAGAAGGATGTTATCAACATCGAATTGCACCACGGTGCCCGAAAGAACGTCGCTACCCTCCGCACAGTCCGAACCCTCATCAACAACCTGATTATCGGTGTCACCAAGGGCTTCAAGTACAAGATGAGATATGTCTACGCACATTTCCCCATCAACGTCAACGTAGACAAGAACTCCGAGACTGGCCTGTACGAGGTTGAGATCCGGTACGTGGAATTTTCCTGATTGTGGGAGGAGGACTAGGACTAGAGGGGCGGGTTGGGGACCAGGAATGGGACGGAATAGAGGACGAAGTGCTGACGGGATACACAGAAACTTCATCGGTGAGAAGATCGTCCGCAGAGTCGTCATGCAACCAGGTGTCGAGGTCGAGCCATCAAAGAACCAGAAGGATGAGCTGCAATTGTTCGGTAACTCGCTCGAGAACGTCTCACAGTCCGCCGCCGACATTCAACAAATCTGCAGAGTGCGAAACAAGGATATCCGCAAGGTAAGGAACTCCACAGACTGCCCAGACACTCTCCTCCCTCCAGGATCTACGAAGGACTGGAGACAGAGGGATGAGGGGGGCCAGGAAGAGGAATTGGGGCTAACTTGATATAGTTCTTGGATGGTCTGTACGTTTCGGAGAAGGGTAACATCGAGGAAGACGCATGAGTTGTTTGGGCTGGGCATATTTTTTCTACGTACCTGACGGCTATGGGGGTGCATAAGGGTTACTTTGCATGTTAAGTAGCAAGGTGCTTGGAATGAAAATCTTGCGAATAAACAAATCACACACTTCAGCTGCCCATTCGACCGTGGAGAACATGGATATATTTCGATTCATTGGACGATCACGATTTCAGGAGGCAGTACGGACTTGCAAGTGCAGCTCGACTGTTACATTGATGGGCAAGTGACACCTAGGGATTATTACCTGGGTACGCATGTAAAAAGCTGGCTGAGTCTGCATGTCAACCTTCCCTTTTGTTACGATTCTGAACCCCAGGAGAGAGAGCATTGGAGAGCTCAATTGCCAGCAAATAATCAACCTTAACTACCCTTTGAACTAAGACCATAAGATGGTAGGTTTTAGCTTGTCAAGCCACCACTAGGCTGAAAACTATGCTGACTAACCGGGGCTGATAGTCCTGGTGGTCTGCAAATCGGACATTTTAAAACTAACCCCACCTCTGACAAACAATAATCATCTTTTGCTTCGCCATATCACGACTCAATAAAGATTGATCAAGGTGGTCGATTCCCTTACTCAGACAGTGCGCTCTGTTGTCTTCGACTGAATAAGCTCTGGACATGACTACTGACAGCCAGGAGCAAAACGTAATCCATCTATCCGCATGATAGGCGCACCTGAGGCCAGCACTTCATATCGCAAGTTATAGAATGGCTCCAGAACTCATTTGGTGAGAGACAAAAATCTACTTTTGATCGAAGTGTAAATTCACCCGTTCCCCCGTCATCTCATATCCACAACTAATAACATGAGCATGGAATGTTTAGTGTAGGGTTTATCCCCTCAATTCCGGCAATTCCCTTGCAGTACAGTTCCATTTGATTGCTTGATACTATGTACAACGTGATAGTACCCATAGTATGGGCTATTTCATTTTTCAACTCACTCTGCTTGACAGATTTTTGGACTTTTCCCCACATTGTTTTGCTACAAACTGCAACCAATCAATGTCGACGTCCTGCTTTCTTTTGCGCTTGCTTTTGGCATATCCACTATCGAAGTCCATCAATTGCGTTGCTTTCTTGTCAACATCTCACTGCACAGTCTCATCCAATGCCATGGAGAAATATTAGATACCCAACAATGCGACAGCTCGCGTCCAACATGCAAATCAACGCTTCTTCTTGCTCTTCGTTATGCCATCATTTTTACGCACAACAGCTTCAAATTCCTCCTTAGCATCAATCCACTCAGAATCCTCATCGTATGGCCAAGAACCTGGAACTATGGCAGGGTGGAAGCCGAAATCCGAGGATGTCGCTGAGCTGTCAAGGGCAGGATAGCCGGTGTCTGTTCCATCTTGAGGGTGGACTTTGAAGTAGGATCCAGTCATGTCCGGGTTCTTTGCGGATTTCTTGATATTGGTGGGCAAGCTGCGGCGAGGACCATCGATATTGTTGGGACCAGCAGGTGTCGAAACTTTGCTAGTAGGGTGACCAGTTTGTTTTGAGCCGGAGGAGGGAGGTGGCACCGAAGGAGCTGATCGAGTTCTGCTGGAAGATGGTACTGATTGGGTAAGAGTTTGCTTTGTCAGACCTGCGTTGTTGACTGCAGAGCCTTCTGGAGATATCACCGTTGAGACTGTTGAGGCAGTCGAGGTAGTTGAGGGAGTCGAGCGAGCTGTCTTGAATGATCCACCAACTGACGACGCGTCCGAGTTCGAGATGCCACCAACTGTGTGAGTAATGTCCTCCTTCATAGGCTTCGGTAGTTCCGTATTGATAGCATCCTCCATAGCCGCTGGAAGATACTGGACACGACTGCTACACGCAATGACATGCGACGTTTTGGGGTCAGTGTTGTTCGAAGCTGGAAGATCCACCTCAACGAAGCCAGACTCAACCTCAGATTCTCCTCTAATCGTTCCTGCTGGACCTTGAACGCGTCCCTCTGTTCCGGCATTCCATACATCCTCAAAAGTATCGCCTGACTTGCTTGCATATTTGACCCTCAGCGCCTTGAGACGCTGTGCCAGGCTTAGAGTAGGTACTCGATCTGGAGACTCAGGACGTGTAGTAGAAAGTGTCAAAACCGAGGCCGCAGGCGTAGCCGGAGGAGGTGCAGAGGTAATGCTCGCAGAGCCTGTTTTTACAACTTCGATCTTTCTTTTCGCCATGGCGTATTGTCTCGAGCTGTTTATTTTGACTACTTCGAGTGTTTTTCTGCGTTGACATTGATGTTCAGCTTCGAGATCTGTGGTTTTGTCGTCTTCGGCTATCTCAAACAAGACAGGCGACATTTTGAAGCTATTGCCAAAGGTGATATTTACCAGGCTGTCCTCGGAATTCATTCTGGTCAATGTTTCTCCATCCATTCTGCCCAGCTTTCCTTGACTCTGGATATCACAATCGCACCTATTCTTTGACTTCTTACAGCTGCTCATCCAACCCCAATCAATCTTCTTGTTGTTCTCCACCGTTTTGTTTCTTCCCCCTTTTCTCTCAGGCTTGATATTTGTCTTTATCGAAGTCATTGGAGATGGTACTTCAGACGGTGCTATCAAGTCTCTGGCTCTATCGTGTACAAATCTCGCTCTTTGCATCGAAGGGCCGGCCAGCGGATTCAGCGTTCCTCCAACCAGCACAGTTCCTTGCTCTCGAAGTAATGTCGTTGCTGAGCTTGAAGGACGGAGCTTGCAAACATTACTTTCGTGTGAAATGTTTTCATTTATACCTCCGGACATACAGCCGCGACACTCGTAGAATTTAGAAGCCAGGCTTTGAGTAGTTGTGCTCGCCGCTGCTGCTTTGCCTCTGAGGTTCTCTTTGTGCATTTGCACCAAAGTCGAATTTCCCAATCTTGGGGTAGAGGACCTTCGTGGTGGGACTCTGGAAGTCGGTCTCCAGTAATCACTAACCCGCTCCAAGAGTGTTTGGCTATGACCTGGGAATGTGTCTACCCCAGTTTCCAGGACCTTCTTCCTTCTTGGGCTCATCATTTTCCACCACAGCTTCCGCCACCACTTCTGTTTTTTCTGCTTATTATTCTTGTATTCTCTTCTCGTTTCTTCTGGAGTCTCTATCTCGGCAGTCTTTACATTCAATATCCTCGCTGTCGCAACAGTATCCCAGACTTCGTCGGGTGGAATATATTCACGTGGACGCCAAATCGACTTTTCACCAGTTGTGCTGGTTAGGACGATGCTCCTATCTTCGATGGGTTTCGGAGGCATCGAAATTGAACACGGAACTGAACCTGTCTTTGTACGCCAGGGTGGCTGAATGAATAATTTGCTGCTGAACTGCGAAAGTGGGTGCGCAGACAGTCTACAACAGGCTAGCTCAGGTTTTAGGAGTAGGGGAAGCCAAGCTGGTGAATGATATGCGACAGGACCGCGAGCTGAAGTCAAACTTATGGAGTCATGAGATGGGTTTAAAGCAAGTTTGCTCTCGTACCATGGCTTGCTCGAGTGCTGCATGATTCACTAGCTGGTCCATGGGGATGAGGTCGAGCCAATTAAGCGAGAGCAATCACAACATAGGGGGAATCTTTTCTCCAAGTCTGATTCCTGGACCGTCTCCCAGATTCCTCACAAGTTTTAATTACACCATACTAGTTATAGCAGAACCCAATAAGTTTATGTTGTATATGCAATCCAGAAGGACAACGATGACCGCGCCGACAGTTCTCCGAGCGCCCAGAGCTTTCATAGCTCCCGGAGCACTTCTAGCGCTGGCCAGGCAGACACGCTTGAGGCAGCAAACAAGTTCAGAAAGACGTATCAAACTATTTGATCTCTTCCACTCAAAGCAGACAGTTGGTTGATGCTAATCGTCTCGATATATATATAGGATGTAGATTGCCTTTCACGTTGGGTACTGCAGTGCTCAGTCATATATCTACGAATCACATAGCATTTGACCGTCATAACTTCTTCATTACTTCATCACTATCATCTGATTAGTATTTTTTCACACCTCCTTTTATACCGAAACATTTTCCTTCTACTGAAGTCAAACCAAACAAAAAGGTCACAGTACCATCGACACCGGCTCAATCCAACGCTCCAAGCACTTACTCGTGCTCAATCAATTCCCCAATGTCGCTCCGGTATCAGTCCTATACCAATTACTTTTCGGGTCGCCCAAACAATCCCCCACCGTAACAGCTTTATATCCCGCCTTTTGCAACCCCTGCAACATATACTCAACGAGCACATTGGCCGTCTGATTATGTATGTCATGGCCGATGACTAGAAATTCATCGGTCGTTGGTGACTTACCAGCTATGGCAGTGTCAAATATCGTTTTGGAGTTTTGGATTAGAGATGGCGAATCGTTGAGGTAGTCGGATGTATCGAGGTCCTGGAAAAGGTTGTGTTAATTTGGTTACAAATGGGATTGGGAAGAGGGAGAGGTACGAAATATGTTATATGGTAGCCTAAAGCGGCCATGTCTGCTTCACAGCCACATTCTACAAGTACATTGGTTAGCTTTGTTTGTTTATGTACAACTATCTTCGACAAAAAGGTATTGGTTTCTGCTTACCTGCATTGCAAGATGAGTACGGAGGACGCATGTACGTCGGAATGACGCCAACTATATTCCGCAATGCCATCTCATTTTTGTACATCTCATCTTTGCGCTGTGTGGACGTGATGTTGCAGAGATCGGCGTGAGACCAGGTGTGAGAGGCTAGTTGGTGACCACCATCGTACATGCGTCTGTTTGCTGTTGTTAGTCTCGAATTCGGGATATGGGATTCAGATTCGAAGAGAGAGAGACGTACTTAATTAAAGCAGGGTATTCCGTGCTTGTATTATCGATTGACCCTTTGCCTACATCAAGTAGTGAGTCAGTACTGGAGACCAGTAGGTTCAGAATGGTCTGTGGACCTCAACTTACCATTATTGATACCAGTAATAAAAAATGTCGCTTTAGCATTATATTTATCTAGAAGATCCATAATATGACATGTGTATATAAATGGCCCATCATCAAACGTCAAAGCCATGTCACCAGCATTTGCACAATCATATATGCCTGCTGAGCCGTAAAGTACAGACCCAATCTGGTCTCGAGGAATCGACGAGGTGTTAGTTCCTGAAGGGACCTTGTTGGCGTCACAGGCTGGGCCGTAATTAAATTGGCAATCAGGGGCATTGCAATATTCTATTTGCTTTGGTGTCAGCAAGATCCATATTTGAAAGGGTAAAAACTCAGACAATGTGTGTTTACCTGGGCCAGTGCCGCAGAATCCAGCAACCGAACAACACTCATTCGATGCGCAAGTACCGAAAGTCGCTCCACATTGCCCGTTCGTGCTCGTGCCTGGTGTACTTGTACTGCTTGTGGAGCCATTCGAGGAACCAGTACAAGTCCCAAATGCGGATTGGCAACCTGCCTCAGCGGTGCAATAATCAGTGGTGTTTCCACACCATCCACTGTTTAAACGAGATCAATCAGTACAGAGTCAAACTCAAATCCAAAACACGAATCAAATAGCTTACTTTCTAGAACAGCAAGGTCGATCACTGTCGCAGGCATACCCATTTACACCCGCTCCAGTCATTCCGCACGTCTCGTCAGGCGTGATAGTTCCCGCGCTCGGAGCTGTACAGTTCCCAAAATCTGACTGGCAACCTACAGTCGTCAAGCAGTACGCATTTGTTGAACCGCAAAAGCCGTTTACAGAACAGCAGGGTAGATCTGAGGGACAGGTGTAGCCATCTGCACCTCCACCTGTACCATTACGTCCACAGGTGTTGTCTGGGGAGATGGCTCGTTTAGAAAAAGGTTGCAGAATGCTGGCTGAGGATGCAGGGAGACTGTATAGTAGCAGGATAATTGAGATGATAGGTATATGCATGTTGAATTCTATACAGGTAATATTGACAAGTAAAGCTTGATTATTTGGGGCATGAACGAAAGGATGAGATGAAATATGCTAACGAACGTGCCAGTCTGCCAGAGACGAGAACAGAAGCAAATCCAAGAGACCGAGCATCATAATCAAAAAAGCGGGACAGCGAACAGAGATATAGCTATCATTTCAATACTAAACTAGACAAGATACGACTGCGAGCCATCCTGAAAATAAACAGAGTTCAAGACTACGAACCGTGTTCCAGAAACAGGAACCGCCCTGACCTAGTATCAAAGACCAAGACCAGGCAAAGCTGAATTACAGAAACGAATCACCGCAAGCCAAACATCGGATGAGAGATGTACGAAACAACTTTCAAGACTTGCTTGGATCTTCTCCTGGGATGAGAGCTCGACAGCGAGGCGAGGTATTTTGAAACGGGAGCTGGGACGTGTTGGCTGGTTCTTGAGGGGCTGTCTGTGCTGAGTCTGGAGCAATCCAGTCTGGGCATGGTGGACTTGTGAAGTTGCGCAGAAGGAGGTCATTAATAGATAATAGAAACACAAACCCCATTGATCATTCCAGGGACCTATGTTGGACAATCTTGGATGTGCTTGTTTTCTTAATGCATGGAATGAAGGAGTGAAGCTGTTGCGGTAGCCATTTGCCGTCTCTGACGAAGCCCAGCGTCACCACCAAGCCACTTTTTCAGGGGCTCGCTTACACCGGCTGGCTTGTTAGCCTGACAGCTTTCCGTTCCATCGCCGATAGTAAACACCCGCGAATTTGATGGACAAAATCTAGTTTCATGAAATCAAGCACGACTGAAAAACTTAAAGCCCAAAATCGTCACGATTCTGATTCACTGACCTCACGTTTAGGTGGCAGAAGTCCGGACCAGAAATTCGCGGTTCATTGTTTATTTACAAACGTAATTGGCCATGTAATTGTAATCTCAAAACTAGCATTACTTTTGATCCCCCCGGGAAAATCGATTATTATCAGTAGATCCCTGTTACTATTCCAACTTAACAAAACATGAGTTTCCTTGCAATGACATTAAAGTCCTCTCTGCAAAACAAGAGCCATCCCCAAGAACCCAACAGCACCCACAATAATAGCAACGAAAGCATTGGTCTGCGCAGCTCCAGCAGAAATCGTGCTCGAAGCCTTTGCACTTGACGACCCAGTTCTCCCCGTCGTAGTACTAACACTCGTTGCCTGCCCACTCGAGCTCGCCGTGAGGATGGAGCTGCGCATGATGGAGTTTGTTTATATATGACTGTAGTGACTGATTTGCGAAGAGACATCCAACGGTCGTAGGAAGCTAGTGCTACAGAACAAGTAAGCTCAAAGTCTTCAATACACAATTTAGGAACGGGGATTTTCCAGTCTATAAAAGCTTACATGACGCCCTCCCAACTTCCTAATCTCCACCAGCAAAGGAGATCACTCATCAGTGCAGCATACACTTGTGGAACTCATCATCTGAACACAACATGCTGATTGGGTTGGATGTAGGTAACTTGGTAACATTTGTAGAAGTTGATTGGATGGCATCTTGCGTGGTTGAGCAGTATTGGAAATATCTCTGTCCATCCACGTTGGTGGCTGCTTGTGTTTTACGCGAGGCGTCGAGGGCAGGAATAAGGGTACACGATTTTACCGGATGTTGGGGAATGCTGGCTCTGATATAGGTACTTTCTTCCAAATGAAGTGCACTGATCAAAGATATTGAAAAGCGGTTGTAACTTGGAATGCTGTGATCGAATTTTTGTAATCCTGATGTGTTCGTGGGAAAAGATGTCGCCGCTCGATTGAGCGAATGCGTTACACAAGACTGAAATATTGGTGAACATCTCGTCCACGAAGTGACGCCAGAACAAAAAGACATAAAAAATGATGTTCAGACGAGGAAAACAGGCATGGTTGAAAGGACGTGCCAATGCAGAGTAGACTTCCGCGAAACTGTTCACGAACGTTGTTTGTGTTACCAGCAATTTCATACATTCTCTCTCATGTTACAAGGATATATCGTCAAAATTATGCAATTCTTTCCACAGAAACATGCTCTACCATACTGCCAGAAGTACTACTCGATATTAAGTACCATGTATTTTCCGTCCAGGCCCCCAGGCCAAATGCAATTGATCATCATGCACGTTTTCCAGATTGGACCTCTAAACCGTTCAAGTTGGTATATCCTCCGGTGTAACGCCAAAAACTCCTTAATGTGAGGGTCGCCTCGATCCATCAGACCTCTCGCGCATGGGGAGAAGTTCAATCCGGTCCTATTGGTAGTATTAACACCAGCTTGGTCATCTCGCCACTCCGTAGGCGGTAGTCTCGCCAGTACCCACTTCGTTCGTAAGGTTTCTCTGATGGACCGCTCTTCCAGCTTCCAGATCTGTGTCGTTCCTCTGCAAAATTTCCTCGTGACGCTTCTCCCGGCTTCCGACGTAGTTTCCAACACCAACGCCGGCCCAGAAACTCCTATCTCGACTTCTTGGGCCCCAACTCCATCCAGCGCCTTGGTTGATCGGAAGATGATAGTAGCGGAACGCAAATACGGATGTGACGAAGCCAATGAAGTAGCCAAACAGAATGTCAAAACCGTGATGTCTAAAATCTGAATATCTTGTCGACGCAATGTAGATAGAACCAAAGAAGGGCAAAACAGCAATGACCAACAGGTACACGGGAGGTCCTGCTGCTTGGTTGCGGGCCGCAATAACAGCGTCATCATGTCCTGATGGCTCATGTAGATCATCCCCGCCCATGGACTTGTCTCGACTCTCTACACTGCGGTTCTCCATAGCTCTCGCAGTTGAAGCACGAGAAGGAAAGGCAGACAATTGCGTAGCGCTGGAGCCAGATGCGAGGAAGGGAATAGTTATAGCTAATTTCGAGGCCAGGAAGAGACTGAGGTAGATGAGACCCCCAGAAGAAAAGGAAGCATGGCCACTGGGAAAACCTGTAAATTCCACAGTCAGCTAACAGAATCTGGAAAATTGGTGCTAATCACATGAGAGTGTCCTGGGTGGTTTGGCGAACTTACTTCGAAACCCATCGTCCAATTTCGCCTTGTCTGACTGCTGGCAGATTTTCGCAGACACTACATTGAAGTTCTCGTAAATACTTCCTGCAAGAAACTTCGAATAGGTATAATTCGCAAGGTTGGCCATGTCTGGCTCACAACGTGAGAGAAGATCTGGACGAGGCTTTCCGAACAGGTTCTTCATTCCACTAGTAATCAGGAAAGATGCCGACAGAGAAAGCGCCAATCCCAACCATCCAGTGTGCCATTCCCAAAGTTTGCGTTTCCATATCAGTGATTTTGGTATTGCTTTCGAAACCGTAGGGCCCGGCACAAGGACGAGGCAGACGAGGAAGATGATTACGGCTGGACCAGCGAGAGCGGAGCAGCCCAGTGTAACCAAGGAGACTTTCTCATGTTCTACGTGCGGGAAACTGATTTCGGGGTTTGTGAGCGAAAAGGGTCTCATATTTGGTGTGATATTTGCCAGTAAAGCTCCCACACCAGCAGCGACAATAATTATGACCCAGTCGACAATGTATGAAGCCACCAGGAGTTTTGAGAATCCGCCATTTTTGGCACGCGACACCATGGATTGCCTCATTGTTGCAGTTGTTTACGGATCCGTTCGCTTGTTCGTTTGTTCGTATGCTCGATTAGAAAGGAAATGTCTGGTGTATGCCGTGCATCTGATTCAGCCGGTCGAGCCCAAATGTTTTCGCAGCACGAGATGGGAGCAGCAGTTCTTCTTAAGAAAGGAGCTGGCGGCCTTTGCCAATGCTGCTGCTGCTTGTGGGTGAGACAGGGTGAAGAAGAAGATGGGAAACGATGGGGTGGCTTGGACAGGGATTACGACCATTAAATCATCCCGGGCTGACGTGATTCGACGGCGGTCCCGCCAAGTCAACCCAAAATACTCGAAGCCTACCGCATTGTGGTAAGCGCACGATTTAGGGAATGAGACACACGACACTTGAATGGCCCGAGGCGAGGCTGGGCACGAGAAGACGAGTGACACCCAAGGCGCACAATAATGACGATGACGAGGACGAGGACTCGAAGCTAGATTCCAGGATTTTGAAGATTGCAGAGTCCATCCAACAATCTGGATATTTGCCGCGTGCTTTTTCTGCAGTGCATTGCATTGCAGTGTCGAGGTAGCGAGCGCAGCAAAGTTCCTTTTTAATGGTTCAAGGAGGTCGTTCATTCTCACCTACATGTTTCTCTTCTCGCCAAGGTCTTGTTGCAAACTTGGTGTTTGAACAGCCTCGATGGTCCGCTTTTGCTGACTTCGGGGGGGCCAGCGGCCAGATAGGGGCCTCGCTTCAGACGCAGACCCGCTGTGTGGGCTGGGGTAGAATGAATGTTGACCGCGGTTATGACTCTATTTTGAATCATCAAACAGTCCCGTCGAGATCCCCTCCTGTGCAAGACTCGTAGCCGCCACCGGTTAGGCGTCTTTCGCTGCGAGCTGACAAGCTCTCGTGTTTCGCTTTTCCTCGTCCGTTGGCTCATCTGATGCATACTGGCTCCAGCAAACCTGGTTCCAGAAGGGATCTTTTGGTTGATCTCATCAAAGTTGATCTGATCTGATCGGCGAGCAATTCGCAGTTTGCCTCCATCTCAGCCTCCTTAATGACGCGATCCTCACAGGGATCTGCTGTTGGACGAGGCACCTCGACTCGGGCAGGTGAACGAGATGCCGGACAGGCCCATTTGCCGAAATTGCACTGATTGGCCAAGCATTTTGGAGTGAGAGAAGAGAATCGCGAGAAAAATTCCCTTGTTATGAACGCCGAAAAGTTGACAACAGGCATATGTCCGATGACCGATCCTATCCCAGAAGTATCCCGCAACAACGTTCTTCCACGTCCCGAACCAACGGCAGTTGAGCAGCAGAATTGACCAATGCCCGCCCGCCCAGCGCGGGGATGTATTTCTATCCCCGCTCTAGCTTCTCCATGTTGAAGCTCGACGTCATGACATTTGAGAATGAGCTGTGGTTTTACTGTTCTGAAGAATACTGCCTCGAGCTTGACGTAGTTAGGTGGATATGTAACGCAATCAAAATTCTGACCAAAGTTGCTCATTTTCTTCGTGTATTTTCTTCCTTTAACATGTATTCGCGAACAGCTCGTATATCCGTATCGGCTTCATCAAGAATCTCTCAGGTATCTTCACACATCCAAAGACGCAACATGGCATCTGGAACTACACATACGCTCAATACTGGAGCAAAAATCCCAGCCATTGGCTTTGGGACCTGGCAGGATAAGGATGACCAAGAGAAAGCTGTAACCGAAGCTTTGAAGGCTGGATATTTGCATATTGATACTGCGGCTAGTCAGTTGGCACTTGCAAGCTATATTGGATTCTTGGAGCATATACTAATGATTATTAGTATATGGGACCGAGCCCATGGTAGGAGCTGCCATCAAGAAGAGTGGCATTGACCGATCCAAACTCTTTATCACCACCAAGCTCTGGAACAACAAGCATAAGCCTGAAGACGTAGAAGGAGCTCTTGATCAGTCTCTCAAAGATCTGGGAATGGACTATGTCGACCTGTATCTCATGCATTGGCCATCAGCATTCAAGCCAGGTCAGTTTTCTCTACCAATGTTTCAATTCCACCACACAGGCCCCGATGCTAATTTTCCACCTAAAGGCGACAACAAATTTCCCAAAGACAAAGACGGCAAGACTGAAACAAGCAACATTAGCTATGTAGATACCTGGAAAGCAATGGAAAAGCTCACGTCATCCGGCAAAGCCCGCGCCATTGGCGTGTCGAACTTCTCCAAGAAAGAACTTGAAACACTCTTGAAAGAAGGCAGTGTCGTTCCAGCAGCCCACCAGATCGAATGCCACCCGTGGTTACAGCAGAAGGATTTTTGTGACTGGCATGAGGAGAAGGGCATCCATGTACAGCATTACTCGCCGTTCGGGAACCAGAACGAGATTTATAGCTCGGGACAGAACATGGGCAAGTTGATGGTATGTAAAATTCTCGTTCTGGGCTGTCTGATCTATTTCGCGCATACATCGATTGCGAAAACAAATTGACTAACAATCCTAATTACAGGACGACCCTGTCCTCGTTGAGATCGGCAAGAAACACAATAAAACCGGTGGACAAGTCGCATTGGCGTGGGGTGTTACACGAGGTCACTCCGTCCTTCCCAAATCCAAGACGCCATCTCGCATCGCGCAGAATCTAGAGGGCGATTTCAAACTTACAGCTGAAGATATGAAAAAGATTGAGAGTGTGGACAAGAAATTGCGGTTCAATGATCCGAGTGAGTCGTTTGGGTATAAATTTTATGCCGATTTGGAGGGGAAGAAGAATTGAGTGGAGTGGCGAAAGCATGAAGTTGTTAGGGTTATGGGGGAGAATTTGGATGCGATGTACAAACAAATTTGTGACAGTATAGATCGAAATCGATGGTCAAGGTTGGGTTGAAGCTATATGTGACTGCGTGATTGTAGCGAGAGACTCTGGATCAATGTCTAGCTTGTTATCGCAGTGTGGTCTTGCAAATGTAAACTTACTTGCCAAGTGACACTGCCCCGAACAGCCCGTTATCCTAACGAACGCCATTATCATTGTAGCAAGCAACATGAAGCTCTCCTCCTCCGCTGTTATATCGGATAGAAAACCCAAGCCTGGCTTGTCCTTAATTATAGTCGAAGAGTGAGATGTTCACATCTGAAAGACGAGGTATAGGGAATAGAGACTAGAGAGTCCAAAGTACAGAGTTTTCGCTTGATTGTTTTTAGAGTTCACGTCCATAAACAATCAAATAAGGTCTAGCGGAAGGGAAAGGTTTATCTCTTTGACAGATCTGACAGTACTTGTTAGGAATTGTCAATTCCCGTATGAGTCACCACTGAGAGCTCTTGTGATCTAGGATATATAAGGATATTGCGTCTTGAATATTAGGTGGAGCGGCGGAAGGAGAGTTGAACGTGAACCAGGCCCAAGCAAAGTCTTTACTTGGCTATAGTTCTTCTTGGCAGAACGTACGACCCAGGGCACAGGTGGGAAGAGACAACAGGTCATGGCGAGGTTGTATGGTCTTACACAATTCAGCCTAGAGCAATTGGAGGCTATACAGAGCACACGCCCTGAGGAATACATCTTCATATCAAAATACGCCATGGGCCATGGGCCAAGCCATAGTAGTCAGCAGCACACAAAAGAAAACTCTTACAGGCAAGCATTGTACCGCGCATAGGTATACTCAAAACACCATCCCATCCTGACTTTAGTGCTACACCCTTAAAACGACTCAAGAAATCTGCACCGCCCCGTCTTATCTGTCCCATTTCCCGCATGGCGTGAAATCTTACACAATGGAGCTTGCCTATATCCATGGAGTGCCTATTTAGTGGTTGGGGGGTCACGTCCATAAGCAGCCTTGTACTCTTTGAGGTATCGTTGCTTGTCCGCTTCCGCACGTTCGGTGTAAACCTACGAAAAATTAGGAAAAATGTACCGGAGACTAATAATTGAAACTCACCTGTCGGTCAGACGCTGAGAGCGCCGCCCATTCCTTCGATATGAGCTTGCCTGAATCGGGGACCGATATTCCTTTGAAATCTCCAGACTCCCATCTATCCGCGCAGAAGAGGACCAAGGGTTGAGAAGCGCGTTTCGGTTGACGTTCATCCCTGATCAGGGGATAAGCGCTGAGGCGCTTCGCGCCTTTAGCAATGAGCGTTCGCAAAGATTTCCGAGCGCTATTGGCAATGCGGATCTGATCAGGGCTGTAGCTTTCGACCCAATTCTTGTAAGCTACTTTGTTGTCTGCCCCATTTTGGGTGGCAATGTGGTTGTACGACTATGTTGGAGTTAGTATTTTAGTTATCCTGGATGTTGGAGCCATACCTCGAGTTCCGCTGCACTCAATGACTTGTACTTTCTAGCAGCAGCAGCACTTAAGGTACCCATACTTTCGCCAGTAGTTCCTCTCATGACTTCCGCCAGCAAGATAGACCAAGCTGTGCTTGGCTTTGACTTTGGGATTTCAAGTGCTGCTTCTTTCAAAGCCTTGAGGTTCTCCCTTCTCTTCTTATCCTCGATCCTAAGCTTCTGTGCTTCGGACAAGACCTTCTTGGGCTTTTTGGCGGGCTTCTTAGCCACAGCCTTTTTCTTCACTGGCTTCTTTGCTGGCTTCTTTGTTGGCTTCTTGACGGCCTTCTTGACAGGCTTCTTAGCAGCCTTCGTCGTCTTAGGCTTCGTGGTTGTTGTCTTGCTGGCCTTGGGTTTTGTAGCGACTTTGGTAGCTGTGGCATATGACCTTTGAAGATAGAAGGCGAATCGGGGCCCAGATGAAGCATTGTCGGCATTTTGGAGGGTTTCAACGCGTTGGAATTGCCAGAGCCCTTGCAGAGCTCGGTTTGTTGATTGTGGACCGCGCGCAACAACTCTCCTGACGGAGGCGCGTCCTATGTTGGACAACATGATGGTGGACTGTGAGGTCGCAGCAGATGCGGCCCTCGGTAGCAAGTATGTGAGTGGAGATTCAGAGAGGGTGTGGTTGGTGGTTGATGAGGCTGATGTTGGAGGGAGGAGGTCATTTAGCTGTCGCGGATCCTGTTCCTGACTGGGCGGCGGCCAGCTCCCAGCCCCCTTCCTTTCACACGCGAGCTGTGCTGTGCTGTGCTGTGTTGTGCAGCTAACGCGCTAGTAATCCTTGTGCTTGTAATAAGCGCAAGCGCGCCTACGATGTGAGTGACTTGACTGCCGGGACGCTCGACCTCTCGAAGGCAGATCGTGTGCATTCCAGCTGTTGACCTTATCTCGCATATCCTCTCACGCTTAAGACAGAAGCTGCTTTGCGCCGCCTCAGATATACTTGCAATACAAATCAATTCGGCTGGTTTGTACTAGGACTGGACTACTCAGGGCTGCTAACAGCGCCATCATCGATTCCTGCCAGAAAGTATTTCTGCCGTTGACTTGGGGCAAAAATGGCTCGGCACAGGGACTCTCGCTCACCATCGCCAGCAGGAAGCCACCACTCATCGAAACGCGTTAAGAGAGAGGATGATGTCAGACGAGAACGGGATAGGAGGGACGATGTTCGGCCGCAGCGGCGGCGAAGTCGCTCTAGGAGTGTAGATGTGAGATACAAGCGTTCCATTCCACCCACACCACAAATTACTGACAGATCCTGGATGCAGCGCCGCCACCGAGACCGCGATATGCCCAGACGAAGAGATCGATCGATAGACCGACGAGAGGAAGACTTTTACCGTTCCGGACGAAGAGACCGCTCAAGAGATCGCCGAGACAGATTTGATCGAGAGCGCTCCCCAGACAGGCGCCGACGTAGAAGTCGGGATCGGGATTATCGAGACAGGCGAGACGATTCTTATGAAAGGGCACGAAGGCGCCGCGAGAATTCTACTGACTCAAGGCCCCGTAGTAGAGGTGATGGAAACTTCAGCAAAGCCGCGAGTAAATCTGACAATGCCAAAACGAGCGAGGTTAGTAGTATTCAGCGCACTGGATTGATGCCGAATGCTAAGCTATCTATGCAGCCAGCAAAGCCCGCTGGGCCCCCAGTACAGACAGAAGCCGAGAAAAAGGCTGAGCGACTGGCCAAATTGGAGGCATGGAAGAAAAAAATGGCTGAAGATAAGGAGCGGAAGGAGAAAGAGCTTGCTGCTGGGGGAACTCGGAAACTTCTTGATGAGATAGACCAGAAGACCAACGGAACGCCTTCGGTCGCATCTCCAGCCTCGCCCTCCACCCCGGTCAGCTTGGCATCACCGGCACCTTATGCTGGCAAGTTCGATCCGAAGGCAATAGCAAAGAAAGCAGTGGCGAATTCAAGCTCGACAAGCGCTATCGGGAAGGATCTGCCACTTAAAGAATTAACTAAAGCGTCCGCTACCTTAACATCTTCGGTCAAAGGATTACAAGCTGACAAAAAGACAACAGCTTTCAACAGCACGTCCAAAGGTACGTTTCCAAAGGCTCATGGCTCCTGTGTCACCTCTGCTGACCGCTTTGAAATAGCATCTGCTCTACCTAAAGCCAGAGGGAATTTAAGTGCGTTCGGCTTAGGCGCCAAGTCTGCCACTGATAGCGAGAAGGCTACATCAAAGCGAACACTCGACTTTGGTGAAGACGATGATGCTAGAAAGAAGTTAGAAAAGCTACCGACCCTACCTTTGGCAAACATTGTGGATGACGATACTGCGCTCGCTAACGTTGCAGAGGGAGAAGATGATGACGACGACATTGATATGGAAGACGCTGGAACGGAAGAAGAAGCTGCAGCAGCAGCTCGCGCCGCAGCAGAAAAACGCGAAGAGAGATTACAGGAGCAAAGCCTTGCAAAGGAAGGCGATGCAATTCAAGATGCTACCGAAACACAGGTTGATGTCAATGGAGGCATCAAGATGGAAGAAAATGTGGCAGCGCAACTTGAGCCAACCTCAATTGAAGAGGATGATGAGATTGATCCTTTGGAAGCCTTCATGGAGCAGATGGGCGACCCTTTTGCCGCTCCCAAGACGACTGACACTTTCAACAAGAACAAGAGCAAGAGCCAGAAACAGCAACCAGAGGCGCTGTTCGGCGACGATGACGTGGACTTGAAGGCCATGGAGGCTGATCCCGACGATATTCTTGCCATGGCAAGTAAAGCCAGGAAAAAGAAGGAATTGCCAACAATCAATTATGCGAAACTGGATTTGGAACCCGTTCGGAAAAATTTCTATTCCGAACCAGCAGAGCTCGCCGATATGACCGAGGCTGAGCTTGCGGATCTTCGCCTTGAACTTGACGGTATCAAGGTGGCTGGGAACGACGTTCCGAAACCTGTCCAGAAATGGTCACAGTGTGGTCTGAACGTACAGTCATTGGAAGTCATCCGCAAGTTGGGATATGAGAGACCTACTGCTATCCAGATGCAAGCTGTCCCTGCAATCATGTCCGGAAGAGATGTCATTGGGGTTGCGAAGACTGGATCTGGTAAGACTATCGCCTTTCTGCTCCCAATGTTCCGCCACATTCGGGACCAGCGACCCTTAGAGGGCTCAGATGGCCCAATCGGTTTAATTGTGACTCCTACAAGAGAACTCGCTACCCAGATCCATAAAGAGTGCAAACCCTTTTTGAAGGCCATGGGACTTCGTGCTGTTTGTGCTTATGGTGGAGCTCCCATCAAGGATCAGATCGCTGATCTCAAGAGAGGCGCTGAGATTATTGTCTGCACGCCTGGCCGGATGATAGATCTTCTTGCAGCAAATTCTGGTAGAGTTACGAATCTTCGTCGGGTTACTTATGTGGTACTCGACGAAGCTGATCGTATGTTTGACATGGGATTCGAGCCACAAGTCATGAAGATCTTCGCCAATATTCGGCCTGATAGACAGACCATTCTCTTCTCCGCCACCATGCCTCGTATAATGGACGCTCTAGCAAAGAAGACCCTCCAATCCCCAGTCGAGATAACAGTTGGAGGAAGAAGTGTTGTGGCCCCTGAAATCACCCAAATGGTCGAAGTCCGTGAGGAAAAAGAAAAATTTCATCGTTTGTTGGAACTTCTTGGGGAGCTTTACAATGACGACGAAGATGCCAGAACTCTCATCTTTGTCGACAGACAAGAAAAAGCCGACGATCTTTTAAAGGATCTCATGAGAAAAGGTTATCCCTGCATGTCTATCCATGGTGGGAAAGATCAAATTGATCGAGACTCTACCATTGACGATTTCAAGGCCGGTGTTGTGCCCATCATGATTGCAACCTCTGTAGCTGCTCGTGGTCTAGATGTTAAGCAGCTGAAACTCGTCGTCAACTTCGATGCTCCAAATCACTTGGAAGACTATGTTCACAGGGCAGGTCGAACAGGCCGTGCTGGGGCCAAAGGAACAGCTGTAACGTTTATCACCGAGGAACAGGAGCAATACTCAGTGGGTATCGCTAAAGCACTTGAACAATCTGGTCAGCCAGTGCCCGAGCGACTAAATGAAATGAGAAAATCATTCAGGGATAAGGTCAAGACTGGCAAATCAAAGGATAGTTCTGGATTTGGTGGCAAAGGTATGCTTGGGCTCCAACTCACTTGCGAATACACGCTAACTTGTCTCTAGGTTTGGAACGCCTTGATGCGGAACGCGAAGCTGCTAGAAACCGTGAGCGGAAAACACACAAAACTGACGGCGATGATGAGGAGGAGAAAGACGACAAGGTTGACGATGAAGACATCGTTCTCAAGGCTGCATCAACTGTTCAACCTGCATCCACTGCTCCTACGCCTCAATTATACGGAGTTCCTAAGGGTATTGACCTTGATGGAAAGATTACTGTACATCGAACCGAAACCGCGGTGTCGTCAGGCGGAGGATCTAAGAATCCCCTTGACAAAGTCACTTCGGCTATCGATGCGATCAATGCCCGGTTGAATAAGACCGGTCAACTGCGATCCGGTGTGCCAATTGACAACAAAGGTCCTGACGCTGGTGCTTTCCATGCAACCCTGGAGATTAATGACTTCCCTCAAAAAGCTAGATGGGCTGTCACGAATCGAACGAACGTTGCCAAAATCCTGGAGGCTACTGGCACATCCATTACCACCAAAGGTAGCTTCTACCCTGCTGGAAAGGAAGTCCAGGCAGGTGGAGATCCCAAGTTGTACATTCTTGTTGAGGGTGACACCGAGGTTGTGGTCACTAACGCAATGAGGGAGCTGATGAGGTTGCTCAAAGAAGGTACCATGGCGGCTGCTGATGCTGAAGGCAGAGCGCCTGCTAGTGGTAGATACAATGTCGTGTAGGCTATTTGGTAGACGATTCAAGCCTATGCGATCAATGATAATATGTACTAGGACGCATCACATTCCACCTGGCCACAATCATTGTCCCATCATGATTTCGTGGAATGTAGGAGGTAACTCTATATGCATGTCCATTGCTCAAAATCCAAAATTCAATGCTCAATCCTAAGACACCTCGCTAACAACCCTAATCGATCAATTGTATGCTCTCGCCTCCGCGGCTGAATCCGCATCTCTCAGCCTCCGCTCTTCTTTGCTGAGTCCTTCCAAAGTATCCGATCTTGTCTGCTTCTTCTGCTCCTGTAACTGGCTCCCTAACTTGCCTTTTGGCTTACTCGCAGCATTCGCTCTGGCCTGTGAATCATGAGTTAACATCCACTATTTGCTCTATACTTTTGCTCTAAAGATTGAAGAACTCCCAAGAGTCTATCACCCATTTCCTCATATCGACGGCACTGCATCACAACAGGAACTACAAACTCACCTCCGCTGCCTCCGCCGCTTTCCTCCTCGCATCCTCCTGCGCACTACCGCTCTGACCCCCGGAACCTAAAGTTCGAGGCGGTCCTCCGACTACCACTTTCTTCGGGACGCTGGCTGTCGGATTCTGGTTCTGTGTTCCTGAAGCTGGGTGTGCTTCTGCGAGAGTGCGGCCGGGTTGCGCGAAGGCGTCAGAGGATTCTTTGCCGCAGAGGTTACCCATTGCTGGTTGTACTTCAAGGATGGAGATGTGAGGTTTGTTTGAAGTATTTGCGCAGATCGAGGGATGTGCTGGTGGGCTATGAGACTTGAAGGCGCATGAGTTTGAATTGGGAGATTATTCGAGTGTTGCGCAAGCTCGAGGCGGGGATCCTTGGAGATGGAGGTGCAGAGCCTTGGCGCGGATAAAGAGGAAGGAGCCTGTACTTGGCGGGTCTTGATGGTGGATCTATGTGTAGGTATTTGACCTGTCCTGTGCTCGAAGACGATTGGAAACAATCAATCGAGTTTTTCCATTCTGCTTTGATGCTAGGAAGCTGAGGGAAAAGGCTTCCTATATTCCTGCTTGACCCTGGAAGGATGGGCGTGAGTGTTGATCCTCTATCGTGAATGTGTGTTATCGATAAGGATTTGGGAAGAGTCAGCCTCGTTGATGTTAATAAAGAATTGAAAATTGAGAAAATATATGACTGTAAATTATTTCAGGTCCAAGCCAACTGACTGACATAAGAAGTAACTTAGCTTGCCTTGTACGTCCTTTCAAAAGTTTTCAGCAATTTGACTGCTTCCGTAAATACACTTTATCAGCCTCGCAGACAGGCTCCCAGGGCGGTCAGCCACCAGGGCACGGAGAGGAGACCAGTTACGGAGAACCTGATGGGTTGATCAACAAAGAGAATATATTTCTACCAAGCCATTCCAATTCTGGAGACACAACTCCTCAGTCTCTTCATCCAATAAGGGCATACTTACATTCTCACTTATGCCGTCGTTGTCGTCGTCGTCGTCTTTGTTGACCTCCGGAACTTGTTCACGGTAACTACCCGACCTTATCTCCTATTGTTGGACCAATTAAAAGTAAGCGCTCGCTTTTGCATTCTAATCCCAGAACGCAACCACCTTGATGGGTATGGCTATGGCAACATTTTGTCAGCCTCTTTTCTTTCCCAGACCCCTCATTCTGGCTTTCTTGTAAAACGAGAAGGATTACTGCTTGTACCACCACGACTATCTCGTTTTGTGCTTGCGACAGTTATCTTCGCTACTCGCCTTTCCTCGGGTTCGACGACGACGACCCTCGATCCCCAGTCGATCCTGCAGGTCTATGTACCGAGAGATCGACAAGACTTGCATGTAATAGCCGGAGCGTTACATATTCAAGACATTGAACATGGACGGCGATAATATGGGCTACGTACCGAATTTGCCTTCGTACGATCCCCATCTCGACTATGCCACAAGCACAAGCGACTATTGGCAGCAGAGCTTTGCACAACAACATGACCCTCAGCCAACCCACTCGGCTCCCTTCTTTGAAAACCAACAAGATGTTTACTTGACGGGAAGCGAACATAAAACTACTTCAATGTTCTCATTTACTGGAGCACACACGCAAACGTATCGACCCTTTCCTGCCAGCACGATGCAGTCCTACGAAACAAGCGACAACTCGGCGCAAAAGTCACATATAGATCTCGCTGAGAGCCCCAGACAACCACCTTCTAAACGCCAGCGAATTTCTCAAGTCAACTACGATACTCGAGTAACCGGTGCTACCATCCACGAGTCAGATCGCGCCTCGTTGTGTGGCACCGAAAGCGAATGCTGTAGTAGTTGCTCGGGAGGCATACCTTGCGATGAACCTGACTGCAGTCCATGTGATGAGGTCAACTGTGTGGGTGCGGCAGTGGAAGTTTGTAGTGTTGCCTCTTGCTCCAAACCGGCCTGTCGTGATGAGTGTCTTTCAACTGCTTTCCAAGCCCAAAGCTCACTAGGCAATGTCGTTGAACCATCAGAGGACATCATGGCGAACCTGGAACCGGCTCCGTGGAGTGCTCAAGCACAGCAAAGCATAGGAAAGTTCCGTACTCCAACTTCAAAGGTCGATCCTGCGATAGTGCAGTCATCCCCTGCGACGACACCTTCCATGGCGCACCATAGTGAGACACCAGGATCTCCTTACCCAGCACTTCCTACTCCTCAGAACAACATGTTCGATCAACAAGCGTCATACTCAAGTCCAGCCATGGGTGAGCTCTCGGGCACCGGAGCCATGTTCCAAGATTCGTCCGAACAATGGAATGATAACTCCTTTGGAGCTACCCCAGAAGTCCTACCTTGCGGATGGGAAGGTTGCAACTTTGTCTGCATGAGCCACGAGGAGTGGGTTTCGCACTTTCACTCTGCTCACATAGATACGCAGATGCAATTCGGATGTCCTGTCCCTGCAGATAACTGCCCACCAACGTTAGATGCAAACCCATTCGATCATCTCCAGACTGTCCATGGTTATGAGTTTGATTTCAGTTCGGGAACATTTAGTTGTCCTGCAACAACTTGTCCAGCAGACCAGACTTATGGTAGTCCAAGGATGTTTCATGACCACTTGGACCATTATCACGCAACTCCAGTGCAAGGGTCGCTACAATGCCGGCTGCAGACCTGTGGTACTGTCTTCAACGATCCCAACCAATTCTTCTTACATATGACCGACCATCTTCAAGGCTCGGTCTCCAAAAATGAAGAAATTGACCTTCTGGCTCCATCCACTTCTGCTACCGCCGCGGGTCCAGAGCCTGTAAATAAGCTTGAGCATTCTGATCTTGCGAACCTACCCCATGTGTGCATGTGGAAGTCAAAGAATGGAGATCATTGCAACTACGAGGGGACATCCGCCGCCGACCTCCAGGATCATGTCAAGGATCAACATTTGAGCTCTCTTGGTAAGAGTACTGGATATATCTGTCAGTGGGAGGGTTGTCGCCGTGATTCGAGTCTTGGCGACAAGTCAGGCTTCTCGCAACGTGGAAAACTAGAGCGACACATGGCGACCCATACAGGCTGTAAGTACTGTCTGTGTCTCGCATGGTACCAGTGCTAACATGTGGTTGCAGTCAAATGTTCCGTTTGCCCAACCTGTGGTCAGTTCTTCTCGGCACCTCAAGCTTTGAGGCAACATATCTTGCTCCATACTGGCGAAAAGCCATGGAAGTGTAAGCACTGTGACAAGAGATTTCCACAACAGAGTGCATGCAGTAAGTCCCCAACTAAAAATTTAAACCGGATATGAGCTAATCATCTAAAGCGATACATGAACGAACACACACCAATGAGAAGCCCCTAGAGTGCAATATCTGCGGCAAGAAATTCTCAGAATCCTCAAACCTGGCAAAGCACAGGAAGATCCACGGCGAGAAAGGACTGCACGCCTGTCCCATCCCTGGCTGTGGGAAGTCTTTCCATAGACTTGACCAGTTGAAGAGACATGCTATGACGCATGACAAGCCGCCGAAAGATGTTTCTAAGAAGAGAGCGCCGAGGAAGCAGAAGTGGAATGTTACTATAGCGGATGAATTGGAAGGGAATGGTAAGAAGGGCTTGGGAGAAGATAGAGTGAATTCTGAAAAGTCGTGAGAACTTTTGGGTTTGAGGAAATAACGACTGAAGCTGGGAAGTGAGGAGAGACTATAGCCGTCAAGTGAACCATGATAGATACGATACCCTTTTCAAAGCACGAGTTTTCCATGAGTTGAAGATAGACTCTAGCAAATAGGGCTTTTCCCAATGCATTTCAACGTGAACCTGTAAGTTTTCCGGCTCGGTATGGCTCCGTCGAGGGAGTCAAGATTGTTGATATCACTCGCTGGATACAACTTGGGGCAAACCTGGGTTGGAACGTCTCCCACCTCGAACCGTCAATCGACATTTCGAGTCGAGCCTGTCGATGCCTGTTCGATTCGCGTTCTACCCTACCTTCTCCATCACTGGACTATTGGCAGAATCATCACTCCAGAATCACACATGCCATAACAATCTGAAAAGATGCTCATGTCGTGATTTTTTAATTTTCGGGTCGGCTCCATGCCAGCCATGCTATTTCACATACACCATGACCCCAAATTCAAGAAAGCCATATGAAAGCGAGCCCCATGCCGAAAAAAGGACGAATCACAAATCCTGCCAGCCTTCCCAAGCCATTCACTCATACCCCCAAAACATCAGCTTCGTTTTCGATTTAAGCCTCTGCCTTGATGGCGTACTTTCGCTGAGGGAAATGGGTGGCGCGCTTCTTTGCCTTCTCCAGGGTCTTGCCGCTCTCGTGCTTCGTCAGGCGTCTCCGGATGGCGCGTGTCTGCTTTGGTCGGAGGTCGAGGGGGAGGTACTTCTTGTTCTTGTAGAAGAGACGGAGTTGCGAGCGTTGGTTGGCTTTGATGACTGTGAGGACCTTGGCGATTGACTTGCGGATGTCGTGGCTGTAGAGCGTAGGTTAGCTATTCGTTCTCTTTCCAGAACTCGTTCTATCTTCTGGACTCAATCCCCTCCCGATATCGTGGTTTTGATGGGTGTATCGGTATGTGTACGAGCTGAGGAGAGGGGTTGAATTCGAAGTCGCATGTGCTCTGCTGAACGAAATATCGAGATACGCACATCTTTGTGAGCTTAGAAGCTGATCCTCCAGCAATCTTTTGTGTGCGCAATTGACCGAGCTCGGTCTTCAGCTCTCCCAACTGCTTTGCAAGGTCGGTCTTGTTCTTGCTCCAGAGAGCTCCAGTCTTAACTTTGCCGGTCGACTGTAACTCGCATCCATTAGCACTTATTCTCGCAATTCGGTCCAAGTAATTGTACTGAGGGCAGGGCGATTTACCATCTTGAAGGTGTTGGCGTGGGTTGTCGTAGGGAGTTGTCGGTGTCGTCTTCGTCGATATGCGGAAATTCTTGAGTTTGCTGGAAATTTTGGCTGTGGGCGGTACTTAGCGGTACGACCTTTGATTGGCCAAAAAGCCGAATTAGCTAGCTGGGGTATACCCAGATCGAGCAGGGGCAATTGACATCACGTGAATAACGCGGCCGCGTCAGGTCAAGGCCCAACATGGAACGTTGAGCTGGAGCAAAAGAGAGCACAGCAAGAAGCTGGAATTATTCAACCATCTACAGTACTCTACAAATAAGCCGTAATGTCTTCAACTGGAACTGGATGGGCACAGCTCAGACAACAAGCTAGATCCTTAGAAACCCAGGTGAGTTAGTCGTTTGCAAGCACCGTCAAACAGTAACTGACCACCTCTACAGACCGAAACACTATTCCACACCTATTCGCAGTTCGCCGCAGTCCCAAATATACCAGCCAAACCCTCAGAAGACGAGAGACAAACAGAATCCAAATTACAAGACCTACTAGAAAAGGTACAGCAGGACAACCAGCCATGCTGAACTATACTAACAGCCCTCAGCGCGAAACGCTGAACAATCAACTCTCCCGACTCCTCGACTCAGAAGCAACCCTCACAGCGTCCGCCCTCAAGCAGAATAACCTCTCCCGACACCGCGAAGTCCTGCAAGAGCACCGGCGCGAACTCTCCAGGTTAAAGGCGCAGATCCAGGATGCCCGTAATAGGGCGAACCTACTCTCGAACGTCCGCAGCGATATCGATGCCTACCATTCCAACAACCCGGAGGCCGCGGAGGCAGATTACATGCTGGATGAGCGCGGCCGTATAGACAATAGTCATAACATGGCCGATAGTGTGCTCAGTCAGGCTTATGCAGTGAATGAAAGTTTTGGATTGCAGAGAGAGACGTTAGCGAGTATAAACAGGCGGATTACGGGAGCGGCAGCCCAGGTGCCTGGGTTGAATAGTTTGATTGGGAGGATATCGGCGAAGAAGAGGAGGGATGGGATTATTATGGGGAGCTTTATCGCTTTCTGTTTCTTAATGTTTGTATACTTTATGTAAAGGAGGCAGCTGTGCTTTATGATATGCATTGAGCGGGCGTTTTGGGGCTGGCTAGCCAGAAGATATGTTTTTGTACAATGTATGGGTATATCCGAGCATGTATCATGCTGCCGTTGCAGCGGTCTGGTTTTCTACAGACTTCTTGGTGTTGAGAATCATCTTCTCCTTCCGCTTGACTTTCAACTCCTCGATCAATCGTTTGGCGCCTTTCACCAGACCTTCCTTCTCATCTCCTTCACATGGTCCGCTTCCAGCCCACCTAATCCTACACTCCCCATCAAGTAAGTAAGTATACCCAACCTTACTATTCAGCAATCCAATGGCATCGCGTATTTCATCTGATACTCCTTTGCGAACCAGAAAATACCGTCCCCAATTTCCAGCGCCCATCCTCCTCCTCAAACTCGGCATGAACAACCTGACAAGCATAGCCTTTAGAGCGTTCTCCTCAATATTAATCTGCACCATCTGCGCCAATCCTCCACTACCTTTTACCACCTCGTGCAGTTCCGGATTGTTCTTCTCTGCTGCAAAAGTAGCTGCTTGATTTTCTGCCCACGCGCTGCTAAAAACACTGACTATTGACACTTTATCCTCAAATACTGCTGTCGTATCTTTGGTCAATTTGTCTTTGGCTAAAGTCTGGCCCTGGAGATTCGGGAAGTAGAGAGCTCGTTCGCCTTTAAAGAGTCGTGGAGGTGCGAGGAATGATTTCCCCTTGTGCAGGCGCATGTTGCTCCATTCTCGGAAATATGGTGTTGAGATTTTTTGCGTCCTATATGTCCATCAGTAGAAGCCTTTACCCAGACTCCAGACAGGTAATTCCCCACAGCTGTTTCCGCCTGACAAGATGTTTGTCATAATCCACGAAATCATCTCTCCTCTGCTTCCAGCTCCTGTTGTCCACTCCCGCATTCTCTCCAGCTTGAGGCGGTTTAGGCAGGCCAATGGGTCGGCCTAGAGGCTTTGGGGTGAATTCGGAGACGGCTTTCCCATAGGATCTTGGTGCATCGGCGAGGGGCGATTCTGGAAGGGTAGGAGTTGCTGGAGACGCTGGAGTTCCCTTCTCAGCGAGGCGGCGGTACGAGGTGCTGAAAGTGCGCCATTGACAAAGCAGACATGATTTGGTCTCGAATTTGAACTCCGAGGGCCGCAGGGGTCGTCGCGAAACAATCATCGTGTTGAATGTCGTGACGACTATTGTTGACATTATAATCTAAAATATTGCGAACCTCAGGCGGAATCTATTTCGGCCAAGCTTCCGGAGCCGAGCTTTGGAGAAAGATCCCTGCGGCTCAAGACCCGCGTATAACCGAACTGGCTTACCCCAGATTCCCTTCATGTAGGTATGTAAACTCGTAGCCCCTCAAAAATGTGAGCCACAAAGAATATTCTCCTCTCGAATATTGGAGCTTCGTACCAGGCATCGTTTCAAGGATGCGTCTCCAGCTCTTTTCTAGAATTTCCGGGAGGCAATGGCGTGTTTACAACAGTCTTACAACGTTCCCGAGACACAGCGTACCAACCCGGAACTTCAGTGCTTCTGCCAGAGCACTGGCCATAAAGCCGTTTCTGTTGGCAGATATTGGAGAGGGAATTCGAGAATGTGAGGTTATACAATGGTTTGTTGCGCCAGAAGCTCGAGTTGAGGAGTGGGATAAGTTATGTGAAGTCCAGAGCGACAAAGCTTCTGTTGAGATCACCAGTCGGTTTGCAGGGGTCATCAAGAAGCTGCATTACGAAGCTGGTGACATGGCAAAAGTGGGAAAGCCTCTGGTCGATATCGATATACAAGGCGAGATCAAAGAGGAAGATCTAGAGGCTTTGACGGAACCTGGGACTGGAGAGGAATCTCAGACGCAAACCGAAAAGTCACCCCATACACCAGCCAACGAGTCGAAATCCATTCCAGATGTTTCATCACCGGCAGAGAAAACGAGTCCACCAAAAGGGAAACATGCATCGTTAGCAACTCCTGCTGTTAGACATCTGACTAAAGATTTAGATGTCAAGATTGAAGATGTCAATGGTACAGGTAGAGATGGGCGAGTCCTGAAAGAAGATGTCTATCAGTTTGCAAAGGACAGAGATAGTGCTCCTACTTCTCGTTCAAGCAGTCAACCATCCCCTCCTCCAGCATCGAGTAGCGGTCCTCAAACAGAAACCATAACTCAACTCTCCAATACCCAACATCAAATGTTCAAGACCATGACTAAGTCTCTGAACATACCGCATTTCCTGTATGCAGATGAGATAGACTTCTCTGGCTTATCAGAGCTGCGAGCTAGACTAAACAGGGGCCTGGTGAAATCCCCAGTCAATGAAGTTAGCAAGCTATCCTTCCTCCCCTTCATCATCAAGGCGGTTTCGATGTCTCTCGACCGCTATCCAACACTCAACGCGAGGGTTGACGTTGACCCGAGCTCGTCAAAGCCCGCGCTGGTCATGCGGAGCCAGCACAACATCGGCGTAGCCATGGACACACCCAATGGGCTCATCGTCCCTGTGATCAAGAATGTATCCAGTCTCAATATCATCTCCATTGCCGCAGAGTTGAACCGGCTCCAATCGCTCGCGCAAGCAGGCAAGCTCTCCACCCAAGACCTGAGTGGTGGTACGATTACGGTGTCGAACATTGGCAGCATTGGAGGCACTTATGTCTCGCCAGTCATCGTCGAAAAGGAGGTTGCCATCCTAGGCGTTGGCAAGACGAGGACCATTCCAGCTTTTGATGCGACAGGTCAGCTGGTCCAGAAACAGGTGTGCAATTTCAGTTGGAGCGCAGATCACCGCGTTATTGATGGAGCGACAATGGCCCGCGCTGCAGAGGTGGTTCGCAGCTTCGTCGAGGATCCAGATTCGATGGTCATCCACCTGCGATGAGGTGACTGAGAGGGGGAGTACAGCGTCATGCTGTAAAACATGACCATAAGAGTGCTTTTAAGTCAGCAGGAGTACAGTATGTGCAGGACAGGATGGGACGTGGGATAGAAGCATGATCGATTTGTTGGCAACACGTTAAAGGCTACTGTGTGACATCCTTACCTCAGCCTCATCATGTTGTATGCGCTGTCACCTTACACCAGGCGACAGAATGGAGAAAGTGCGCGGGGTTGGACTACCCCGCAAGAATTGGACTTGAAACCCGGGGTCAAGGTCAGACAAAATAGACAAGTAGATGTCATGGGATGAAAATAGGCAATATGCAAGTAAATTCGTAAAACATCTGTTGCCATGATATTGTACGTGGAAGATCTAAAGTCTCGCCGAATGTCAAAATTCTATTATATTTCTTACCCGGATCTTGGCTCCGATGTCCAGCGACTGCTTGCAGCTCAAAACTCCAGTCCGACGCCTTTTGTTATATCCCTGCGCCGTGATATCGCATGTTGCAATCCGAACCCGAAAAGGCAAATAAGAAAACCAACAATAATACCAAAATTCTTAGACGAAACCAGCAATAGGACGCCGATACGAAAACATGCTCAGCCAGGCAGAAACCTGTTTGTCGTCTGCCCAAATCTCATCAACTCCTTGTCAATACCGGCAATAGACCCTGGATGGCACCCACACACGTATCATTCCCTCTTCCTTTACGAATCCTTCACCAGCTCGGACCTGACCGCTTCTTGAATCCTCGCTAAAGCTTCTTCCTCGACCTGTTCTATCGAGCCACTCACATCCACGCTGATAACATCCGTCTCCTTCTCTCCAGGTGCCTCCAATATGCTAAATTGGCTATGGACCATATTTGCGCCCATGAAGTGGCCAGCTCTGGCACCGACCCGCGCAGCGAGCACTTCTTCCGGCGCATGCAGGTATACGAAGTGAACTCGCGCTCCTTGCGAGTAGAAGCCTGCTACCCGGATGACATCGCGGTATTTGCGCTTCAGGGCCGAGCAGGTGAGGACGACGCCTTGCGAGCCAGAAGAAATTTTGTTCACGGCTTCTTCACGGAGGCGTGTGAGCCAGTCCCAGCGGTCGGCGTCGGTGAGGGGAATTCCTTTCGACATCTTGTCGACGTTTGATTGTGGGTGGAACTACAGGTAATCAGTCAGTTGAAAGTTGGCAAGAGTAGGATGGAGAAGCGTAAAGGATAATAGTAGAAGAAAAAGTAGAAGTAGAAATACCTCGTCGCCTTCAACGAAGGGTAGATTCATGCTCTCGGCCAGGAACTGTGCTACAGTGCTCTTTCCACATCCTGCTGGTCCAGTGATCAGCCAGATGTGATTGTGTTCGGTCTTGGGCTGGTTGGTGTTCTTCGATCGTGTGCCATTGGTAAGAGTATTGCTGGATGGCGAAGAGATGGGTATGTGGTCGGAGGTTGGGGGTGTTTGTTGAGCCATAGCTGGTCGGTTCTCGTATGAAAGCATCGTGAGAGACGTTGGACAGTATCTGGACTTAATAAAGGAGAAATGAAATGACGAGTGAATGACACGCGACAGAGGCAAGCACTCTCAAAATAGGAGTTGGAAGAAAGGCAGAGGAGGAGCGACCAGTCAGTAAGTCAAGTTGAGGTAAGGGGGGTATAGCATTCAATCAATGACTGGAGGGAATTTGAGAAGTCAAGACAGTCAGGCTCGAAACGCTGCAGAGAGTCAAGCAGAAATTGAGGCAAACACTGAAGAGATCACTCACTCACCCACGACGATGGGTCCCTGGGCCTTCTTATGAACGCCGGCTTTGTCCAGCCCAAGGATTATTTCCCAGCGTCAGGCCGGCCATGGTAGCACAGTGCCATTGGAAAGCAAGAAGCCCAGAGCAACGGCGAGGACCATGCGAGCGAACGATGCCCCACACTAACAGCCATGCGTACTAAGCCGAAGAAAGCGTCATTCCCAGATGAAAATTGCCGCTTGTTTCTTTTTTGCCAAATGAGACGGCCGGGGAGGCGGAAAGTCCAGTCTCGTCTCGGGGCAATGAAGAACGGCAAGCAAGAAGTGGTGGTGATGGCATCCGGAAGACGGGAAGCGGAGTGGGGGTATGGTCATCTGGTCAATAGCCGGCAAAGAGCGCGCCTTCAAAAAGGTCGGGTTGTGTGGCTCAATAGCCGGTGTGGCACTTGGGTAACTCGGTCGGGGAACTGGGGGGCAACGAGCAGACGCACGCCGTACCTTCCATTTGGAATCTACCTAGGGGTTTGGGGTTTGATGTGGATTCTGGGACAGTAGGTAATATGCCGGTTGGTTCAAGATGTGAAAGGAAGGGAAAGTGTCGTAGGAATATGGGGCCTCATTGTCTGGGAGAGTTGGAGACGACTGGCATGTACTTTCTCTGTTGCTCTGAGCACTTTACTCTTGTCTTCCATTGTATTGGGCATCGAAGACTTCTGTTGACTTCACGGTACTACATGATGTCAGCAAAGCAGTAGTTAATATTAATCAGGTAGTGGTGATGAAAATTAATTCTCCGCGACAGAAAACGGCAATGGCATTATTCCAACCCCCATCCCATCTAGGTATGCCCCTGTCTTCCATGCCATGCCATGCCCACCCCATCCCACCCCACCATCGCTCAGCCTTCAGGTCAGGTCGGGTCGGGTCTCCTCTCTTTCGAGGCTTCACCTTCCCCTATTTGAAACGGGGGAAAGATATGAAGCTTCCCCGGACCGAGTTTTATTTTCGGGATCTCAACCTTTTCATCCTGTTTCCTATTCGCCCGTTCGCCCACGCTCGACTCCAAATACACCGAAGCAAGCAAGTCACCAAGCGTGGGATAGGTGCATGCATGCATGCATCACGATGGATTGATCGATCGCTTCCCAGTTGGCTTCTGCAGACAGATCCCCTATTCGACGGAATCTGGATTGGGCATACCTAGAGCAAGCGTAAAACTGTGTCACTGCTCCTCCTCTGGAGAACTGCTGCTGCAGCTTGGATCATGCTCTCTCTCGAGTCTCGACCTCATCTCGCCCGAATCCACGACCCCGCCAGTCTTTCCACCTCCCAAAGCCGTGGGACGGTCTGGTCGTTACGTCCCTGTCTCCGATCAAGTCTCGTGGATCGCAGCCAGCCAGGAACCCCTGTACTGGCTTCTGCCCTGCTGCTTTTCAAAGCTTTTCAGGGCCGCCAGTGGGCTGAAAGCGTGGGGGTTGGCTGCATGGCTGCATGGCCGCTTGTGTAAGGTAATGAACGAGTTCCGTGTGGAGAAGTTCAACTTTGTGAAACTTCCGTTCGGGTTGCAGAGCGAAGTCCATCGGCAGGAACACCGGCTTGGATCAATGTATGGTAGAGCTCTCGTAAATGTACCTAGAGAGCTGGACTTGTCTTGCCCAATCTTGCAATTTATATCACACCGCTCCTTCATCAAGGGATGCGCCTGGCATAAGCCAACGAAGATCATGACGGCTGACCGTCCAAACCAACAAGACACACCTATATTCTCTGCCACGTACGGAAGACCAGGGAAGGGCAGTTCTCTGACCGAAGAACTTGGCACCCAAACACGGATCATGTTTCCAGAATCTCTGATAACTATTACTCTCCGGAAACCATATTATCGTCCTTCGGCTCTAGTAGATGTATGGCCTACATGTACTTGAGCAATGTGAGCCTCCGGTGATTAGGAAGTTGGGCCTGCACAAGGCCTGTGCTATGCCGGAAGTGCTTCCGCCTGTGTACAGCTGCAAAGAATGCAGTGCAGCTTCCAGTTGAACATGCAGATAGAGATGCAGTACTACAAAACTCGGTACTCGTATTGAGGGGAAGTGAAGCATTTACCCGGATTTATCCAATTGGTAATTACATCTACTACCATCCTAGAATTTCAAGATCAGGTTATCAGCTTGAATGCACGGCACCTGCTCAAAAATCCATAGTGTTGGGATGGACGGTATGTTCGACGTATCGGGGCTATTGTTCAGAAAGGGGCAGAAGAGAGGGCATTCTGGATTCCCCAGATTGTGGAGAAGGTTTGAGACTAAAGAACCACGAGGAGACCAGGCGTCCTTGATGTGGCTGTGTGGTGGAAAATTTTAAGTCAAAAGCCTATTCGCTACTCCGGATGGGGTAATTTACTCCAGCGGCAGAATTGCCTGATGCGGAGCTATCTCACGAGAAAACTACTCAGTACTTCACGCCAATATTTTATATATAATCATGGTTCTTAATGTTTAACAACGATTTAAGAGCATTGCCAACTCCGAGAAACTCGGGCATGGTGAACTTTATACCTTATGGATCAGTGCCACTCGCAACTCCACATCGGTCACACTGCCTCCCGGCAATGGCCAGAAAAGTATGTCTGCTTGACTCTCACGCAGTCAGATCATCAACCACGAGATCTGCTCTGAAACTGCATGCAAAGCCAAAGTTCCAGTGTCAAAGCCAAAATCAAATACCAGCAACGAGTATCACATATCAATTGTAACTCTAAGACGAGATGACGCAACGCAGGAACAAAAAAATGGTCAAAGCCAAACCGCGCATCACCCCTCATTCATCATATATCACGTGATTAAAGACACGCCATTTTGTGACGACAGCCGTACCTGAAAGCTTCACCCCATCTTTGGTGGTGTTGGCGTAAGATCGAGGGAGCTAGTAAGTGTGGGGTACCGGCAACGGCGATTCAACGTCAATATGAGCTCTCCTCTCAGCTATGCCTTCTCTTTTATTCTTTCCTCGATCACTTTTAAAGGTCACAAAAAGTAATATTGCACGAAGTTTCCTTTGGTTCAATTCTACTAAATACGCCTATTTGCATTTCCCGCTTAGAAATAGAGCTCTACAGCACCAGAACTATCTCACGATGGCGACTACCATGCAGAAAGCGAATCGATTGAAAGTGGCATTTGATGAGGGGAAGGGACCGAGTATGGGATGTTGGTAAGGCTTCTTCTCATAGAAGTTTAGACCTTAGGACTTGATTGAGAAGTTATCTTCTGACATTAGCCGAACCTTCATAGGCAGATGATTCCTGGAAGTAATGTCTCGAGAACCCTTGCGAGCACGGGTGTTGACTGGGTGCTTGTTGATTGTGAGTAAATTTGGGACGATGATTGCTATTGGGTTTTGTGCTGACGTTGTGTACAGGTGAACATGGAAATATGGATGGTATGACTGTGTTTTGTTTTTGTCAAATGCTATGGACTTCCTCTTCTTCGGTTCGACTCATGGATCTTTAAATCCTCATCTTACTTGTCAAGTGCAATGGAGAGAGCATGAGAACCCAAACTATCATTCGAGAACTACTAGGAAAAGACTCGATACATTCCTGGGTTCTTGAGTGGTTTTGTTCAAATCATATTTCTCCCTTGCGCACTTGTCCTGAACTCTGCTTGCCTTAGGTATTGCATGTATTCTGACTTCGTGATCTCTAGATGCCGCCATGCACGAAGCCGTTCCAGCAATCGCAGCCTGTGGAGTAAGTCCAATTGTGCGAATCCCAGACAACCAAGGCTTCATGGTAAAGCGTAAGTCCCTTGTCATATTATTAAAAACCACTCTCATTCCAGAACAGGCGCTCTCGACTCCGGTGCACACGGCATCCTAGTGCCTCTCCTCTACACCGTAGAAGATGCAGAGAAGCTCGTCACCAGCTCCAAATTCCCACCCGTCGGCCAGCGCGGTTTCGGCTCTCCCTTCCCCCACTCTCGCTTCTCATCCTCTCTTACTTCAACAGACTACTTACAGCAATCTAATGATGCTACGCTCGTCATGGTTCAAATCGAGACAAAAGAAGCCCTTCTTGCCGTTGACGCCATCGCCGCAGTGCCTGGTATTGATGTACTATTCATCGGACCTTTCGATCTGGGCAACAATATCGGGCATCCGATCGTGAATGGCGTTATGCATGAGAACTTGCATGAGGCTATCAGGAAGATTCTGGAGGCGGCGAAAAAGGCTGGGAAGAAGGCGGGTATTTTCTGTACTAGTGGAGAGCAGAGTAAAGGCTATGCGGATATGGGGTTTGATATGATTAGTGTGGCGACGGATGTGTTGATTTTGCAGGCGAGTGTTACAGCATCTTTGTATACGGCGAAGGGACTAGGTGCGGCGCCGAAGTTGACGGGCCCTTACGGGAAGTGAGCCCAGTTTTTGATTACTACAGAGTTCTAAAGAGTGGAAGGAAGAACGAGTGATATAGATGACTCGAATTGATGTGCTGCAGAGCATGAATCAAATGCTCCAGTGCAGTATTCGATGTGCCATGAAGTCTCACAATGAAGCTGAAGTCTTGATGGTTCCCTTTTCCAAGTGAGACTGTGCAAGGAGTCTGATCGATGTCAACGCGTTTTGTTGAAGACACACAGAATCTCGCCTACATGAGAAGCGGCCGAAACAACATGAATTGACTCTTTTCTGGGCTGTGGTACACTACTGTACTTTATAAAACCAGTGAAAGGGCACAGTCAAACACACAAATGAGTCTCCATGACATAATTCTGACTATGGCTGACTATGCTTTACATGTAATTTCTTGTCATGGAGAAAGGAGTGTAGCATTGTTCAGCAGCACATATTTGAGAGCAGAAAATCATGATCAAGTCGAGGCGAGAATTTTTTGAAGTACAACGGTGCTTAACAATACATGTGGGTGTAGCATGATGTCATGATAATGCAATACCGCCAGTCGTCTGCTGGATTCTGAAGATATATGTACAAACAGATACTGGCGTAAAGTTTTCGCATCGAATATTAGACCCTCGTACTCTGTTCTATATACGCCCACAGTCGTTAAAGTACATCACTGCTCAAACATACCCAGGTCCAAAGCTGTCCAATTCCCCTGGAAACCCTGCAAATTGATGCTGACCCGCTGATGCTCTCTCAGATTTGAGATCCCCCTCTCTTCAGTCAACGCCACTTCCATCTTTGTTTTCGGCAAAATCCATCTTTGCCTTGATCTCATCTGCCGTAAAGCGGTGCATCAGCTTAAAAGCCTTTGCCGACTGAGCAGGATCTTCCTCCCCCAATTTCGAGCTGCTGATGTGAACCTAACGAAACATCAACAAAGTGTTCTACTATGGCAAAGTCACGACACTCGAAACGTTCTGCTGTAGGTAGTTTAGGGCAGAGCATCACATACCACGGGTGTATCAAACTCATACAGGTCTTTCCATTTCTTCGCCTCTGGCTTCATAACATCGATTTCCGTGTAATGAAAGGGCCGCACGTCCCAGACATTGGAGAGGGTCTGCTTTGCGTTCGTGCAGAGTGAGCAGTTCATGCGGGTAAAGAGTGTGATACGGCAGGCATGTTGGAGCTGTCGAAATGAGGGGCGCATTGGATAGAAGTTAAATCCAAGCTCTAATGGAATTCTAATGTTCTTCGATGTTTATGTGATATGCAAGAGAGCCAATTGGAACGAGACCAAGTCAATGCCCTTGAAAGCTGTTTCTACAGTAGCGGTGGTCGGTGTGTAGCCGAGAACCCCTGTCAACCTTCACTTATCGATTTGGTAGTTCTATCAAATTCGGCTTCCAAGTTCATCCCACCTCGATAATATCGATAGACAAGTGGTACGCTTTAAGTTTTTGAAATTATATGTAAACTTCTCAAAGAAGCTCTTATTAGACTCAGCTACAGCTTAATTTAGCGTAAAACTGCGTTTACTGGTGGTGTATAACCTGTTTTGACCAATGCCAAATTACTGAGCAGGTATTTCCGCCAGCTACTCCATTCCTTCCATGAGTTCCACCCGATCTAACATCATCGATTTCCTGCCAATCCATTCTCGTAAAGCGTCCCAATCTTCACCCTCTTCTTCACCTCGCCTCCAGACCTCCCGAAACCCCCAAGCTCCCGCAACTTTATCGATCGCAGACCGCTCCTCTTCCCGTATCCATCGCTGTCTTAGTGGCACTCCTTGAGCCCACGTTACGCGATCCATTTGGTCATTCGCGGTCGTAACCGCAACGACTCCGACAGTAGCAGTGAAGCCAACATACGCTAATATTCCAGCAAATGCGACATTGGTCGCCATGGCCGTGTCCATCGTCGTCTGGAGAACAGCAAGTTGTGAAGCAACTGTATATGCTGCAATAGGAGCTACAGCAAGACCTGTAGCTGGCAGAAGGGCCTTCCGGATGAACTTGGCACGATGTGCTGCTTTCGTTGTGTACGAGGTCTCGATAATCTCCATAGCCACGACCAATTGTTTCGCATCAATAGCCGCCTTTAATGCTTGATCTGCAACTTGAAGCGGAATCGCATTTGCCGACTTGTTTGGATTTGGCTTGGAGTAAGTGATTGGGTCTGAACCTTCTTTTGGGAATGGTTTATTTGCGTACAGTCGGAAGACCTCCGGGAAAGTTTCTGGTTTACCTAGAGTAGACTGAATTGCAACATAGAGGCTCAGAACTTCGGGCGAAATGAAGACCGGGGGGAATTTGACGATGGAATATGCAAGACTTGATAATTGGTCCACTATTCGCTGCACTTTGAGAGGAAGTTTGGGAACTGGAATCTTCTTTGCGCTGGCCTCATCTAGAGAGAGAAGGGCTGAAGCAGCACCATTCTTCTTGTTCGAATTTTGCTGGTCTTGGACGAGTAAGTCGGCCGTGGCTTTGCATCCGTCCAACACAATAAGCGTCTCATTTTCTGACGGTATGCTCTTCTGCATGAGCAATGTGTTGCAGGTCACCCTCACAGATTGCAGCCTCTTCTCCAACTGTGCTTCTGTAATATCGCCAGTATTCCCCGTTGATGCTGGCGAGACTTTGGCAGCAGTCGGCTTTGGTTGAGGATTCTGCGAATTCTGGAGGAGCGCTCGACTTGTTGAAAAGGCGCGGGCAGATGGTGTACTTTTTCGAAGTAACTGGCGAAGCAATGGCGATGGACGTGATTGGCGGCCGGTTATGAATTCGCATAGATGGCATACATCTGCTCGTGGGCGGAGAGCACGTCTAGACATGATTGATGGAGGTTCAAGTGCTGGATTTGGCTCAATCCCTCGCTCTCTTGCTTCCGGTGCTTGACCTTGAAGTTGAAGTTGAAGCTCGAGGCTGTTCCTCTCAGTAATCCATATGGTCCGCGCAACCTAAGGTATGCATGTCCCTAATCCCTGCCAACACACAACGACCCCTGGCCTGCATTTGCTTACATAAACTGCATTTGGCCCACCCTGCGCCTCGATGTGACGACGATCCAGCCGCTGGGGGCTCAGGCTGGCCCTGGATATTGAACATATCAAAAGACCTTCTCCCGAACTCTACTGCCTAACATCCGCAACTGCAACTCGTAATCACCTTTCCCCATGATTGTGTTGTGGTGACTGGATCCGCCTAAAAATACCCATCTCCTCGCTCGACGTACTCTTTCATGTCTTCATAAAGCGGAACACTTTATTTCCGGGCTTCTTGCAAACAGCACTCAGCAGATATGCCTCCTCCACCAGTAAGCCAGAACCTAAACCTAAGAGATTCAGAGAGTTCGAATGCTAAAATGTCCAATAGCCTCCCCCGCCGCCTCCTCGTAGGTCCAGCTTCCAGGTCAGATACAGCATCCACTAACAATGTTTCTACAGCTATGGGCGGAGGACCTCCACCACCGTATGTCTGCAGCTTCTACGATTAACATTTTGATGGAGATTCAGTGACTAAATTGCTTCTCAGTCCTCCCCCACCAGGAAATCTACCTTCGAGGCCTCCACCAGGGAACAGGGTGAAGCCCCCACCAGTCGTAGCAATGCCCAATTCCCTCCATGGGCTTTCAACGAGTCACTGCAACATGCTAACCTATGGGTAGGGAGCTTTGCTTTCAGATATTACGAAAGGGAAGCAACTTAAAAAGGCCGTTACAAATGATCGATCTGCACCGATAGTTGGGAAGGTATCTGGGGGAGGGTCTGGACCATCTCCATTGTCAGGAGCGCCGCCTGTACCGGGAATGTTGAAACCACCTGGAGGAGGGAATAGAGCACGAAGTAACAGTGACCAGAGCAGTCGCGAATCGAGTGGGTCAGCTGGAATGGAGCAACCACCACAACTTGGAGGGCTGTTCGCAGGTGGCATGCCCAAGTTGAAGAAACGAGGTGGAGGGGTCGACACAGGAGGTATGGAGTACACGTCTGTACCTTGATACTCCCGTACTTACTATGTCCTAGCAAACCGCGATTCATCTTACACATCAGATCCGGAATCATCACGAAGTTCTGCTCCAAAGCCACCTACAATGTCAGCTCCCCGGCCTCCAACTTCGGCGCCTCCACTCCCTGGAAGTCAAAATGGAGCTGCGCGACCTCTGGCTTTTACCCCCTCTATTGCAAACCTCCGGAAAACAGGTTCATCTGGGGCGCCGAGACCCAATTCATCAGCATCGATGCGCGGCCCACCTCCCCCAATTGGAAAGAAACCTCCAATTCCACCGCCCGCATCACGAAAGCCTTCAAGTCTTCAGCAGCCTCCTTCAGCAGCACCCCCTCCACCTTCGGCAGCTCCTCCTCCGCCATCAGCAGCTGCTCCTCGACCACCTCCTCCACCCTCTTCAAATGCTCCTCCACCACCACCTCTACCAACCTCGAGCGCACCACCACCTCCTCCTTTACCATCTTCAACTGCGCCCCCTCCTCCGCCTCTGCCACAGGCGAGCGCTCCGAGACCACCGATGAATGGGCCAAGTCGATCACAACCTCCACCGCCGCCTATTTCACCACCTTCTACCAACGGAGCCAACCAAAGTCTTGCCATGCAGGCAGCAATTCGTGCTGCCGGACAGGTAATATATTTCCATATCCTTTTGTTCTATTTATAGACATATATATATATATATATATATATGTGGGGAGTTGCGCTCTCAGCTACACAATTACCATCTCAGGTCGAAAGATGCATTTGGGAGTCCTTGCTAACCGATATTTGAAGGCTTCCCCAGCAGCCGCTCCGCCTCCGCCCCCACCTCCATCAAATGGACCATCTCCAAATAGCTCATATCATTCGCCTTCGCCGTCTTCATCCGCACCACCTCCTCCAAGCTCAGCACCACATCCTCCAAGCTCGAGACCAGCTCCACAACCAATGAGACCAGTGGATCCAAGCTCCTATACCCTATCTTCAAATGGAGGGCTGCCAAAGAATCCTAGCCCTCATCGAAATTCGGAGCCCACTAGACGTATATTTATCAACGATCCAAGGTGGAAATTTCAGGATGAAAACATGCTACCTAAACCAAGAGACTTCGTTGGAGGACCAAAGAGGTACCGTGCTGGACGTGGTAGTAGTGTGCCCCTTGATCTGAGCAATTTTAGTTGAGGAAATGAAATGTGGAAAGTTTCATAGGTGCTACTTTGAGAGACCTTAAAAGTGTGACCAGTTGCTTTGAAGGGTATGGCGGCATCAGTCCTGAACGGGATGAAATGGAGCCAAGGGATGTATAGCTGAGATAGGCTGTTTGAACGATATTCAAACGAGCCGAGGCTTCAAAAGCACAGCATTCGCACTGTGGACCCCGGCTAGGAATCAGGTTAAGAGCGTGCATATTGAAGGGAGGAAGTCTGTAACTGACGTTACGACGAATCCATCTCTTAAAAATGATTGTTTAGGGTCGTAATCCTATGATGCTCTGAGTGAAACCATATTTCAGACTTGCAGCAACCGCAAAGCTTCCCGTCGTTCATGTACATCACTTCCATCACAGATGCCTTGTTAGCTTGAAGTCAGGGATGCCTCATTTGAATTCAACGAAAGTAATTCACCCATGGAACTAGTCCTGCCTCCGTAGTGCACTCAGTAAATTATATTATTATACCAGCAGCCCCAATCTCACTCGCATTCTCACCATGACCAGCCTTGCCTGGATCCGGTATTAATAGGACTCACGGTCCTCGACAAAGAAAGCTTGGCGTTGCGGCATTGTTCTCCAGCGTGTGCCACAGCGCAAGCCCGCAGCTCAAGAAGAGGCCAGTTTGCTCTCGGCAATACCTCAGAGCTTAACTTTAAACGACCTTCCACCACCGCCTCGCATCTCCACCTCGACCTCAACTCTTCTCTCTTCAACCAAGCCAAGCTAATAATCTATTCCCCCGCGACTGGATCTTAAATCCGATTGACTAGGTGCACTTCCAGCCGGACTGCGACAATGGCACAAATTCGAGGAACTGCGGGCTATAACCTGGGCGGAGGACAGAACACATTTGGAGGACCAAGCAGAGGGGATACCATGAATGACCCAAGTCCTCTTGATGCAATTCGGGAGCAGACTGGCAAGATTGAGGATTTCTTGGACACGTTGAGCGATCCTATAAAGCCGTACGTTTCTCCTCAGATGCTCACAAGACCCCGCCATGAAAGCTTCTTTAGGGCATATGTGGCATTGCACTTCTTGCTTCCCATTTGCGGCGCGACTTATGCTAATGTTTGTATGTTGCAGATATCTGCCAGCGATTGGGCGATTCCTAATTGTAGTTACGTTCTTGGAGGACGGGCTCCGAATTATCACACAATGGTCCGACCAATTGCTGTACCTACACGACTACAGACACAGTATGTTAAGACTACATGTTCGTTAGGCTAGACTAACGATTGTGCTCAATAGTCCCATACGGACTTAACCACCTGTTCCTTCTGGTCAATGTCATCGCCATGGTTTCTTGTTCATCACTAGTTATTGCCCGCAAGTACTCTGACTACGCTGTTGGAGGTCTGATTGGAGTTGTCATCACACAAGCCCTTGGATACGGACTCATTTTCGACCTTAACTTCTTCCTACGCAATCTCTCCGTCATGGGAGGTCTCTTGATGGTCCTCTCCGACTCCTGGGTGCGCAAATCCAAGGCATTCGCGGGTCTCCCAGAAATCGACGAGAAGGATCGCAAGATGTACTTCCAACTTGCTGGTCGAGTTCTCTTGATTTTCCTCTTCGTTGGATTCGTGTTCAGTGGAACCTGGAGCATCTGGAGGGTCATTGTTGCCCTTTTGGGCTTCGTGGCTTGCGTTATGGTTGTTGTTGGATTCAAGGCCAAGTTCAGCGCTATCATGCTTGTTGTCATCCTCAGTGTCTTCAACCTCTTGGTCAACAACTTCTGGACTGTAAGATTTGTCACTCCTTGTTTTTTTTCATCTGCTGACTGATTGTTTCCCAGCTTCATGAGCACCACCCTCACAAGGATTTCGCCAAGTACGATTTCTTCCAAATCCTCTCAATCGTCGGAGGTCTCCTTCTCCTTGTCAACAGCGGACCCGGCAAATACAGCATCGACGAGAAGAAGAAGGTGTACTAGATGTTCAGGAATATTCTGGAGAGGAAGCTATTGGTGGGGAGAGGGGCTTAGAAGGCTTCAGGAAATATGAAAATTGGGAGTTGCCCTGCATTGGGAGGAGTTCATATTGGCAAAGGATTAAAGTTTCGTGATTTTTAACTTACGCAGGAAAGACTTCAGAGGATAGGCGACTTCCTTATGAGCATAGCAGTCGTCTCTCCGAATGTAAATGTGAAAAGAGAATGCTTATGCTTTGGAACGATGTCGTACGGGTCTATGTTCCTCTAAGCGTACAGATGACATTCAAAAAGCTTCGATAAAAGGATATCCAAGTCTGCGAAATATCTCCTTTCACCCTATCATTTGATCATAAATGCTGTCGTCCAGGACCGTTACCACCTCGTTCATTTCACACCCGTCATGATAGTAGGAGACAACACAAAAAGAAAGCTATGCACGAGAACCTCGAAACCTGGACAAAGCCACTTGGCTAGCCAACGAATGAGGGGCAGACATAGCCAAGCCGAAGCTGTGGAAGCTGATCCCCGTAAGCGGGAAGGGAATATCCAGTGCACCACTAACCAGCCACTTTTAACGTTGAGCATGCGTGACTTGCATGTAACAAATTGTGAAAAAGCTTTGGTTCATGCTGGGATGACTTAATTTATTCCTTGATATGTACTCTGGCTTTGACTTTCACATATTATCCATTTACTGCTCCAGTCAACCTTCATACCTTGTGCCCATAAAAGGGCGGTTTGATATGCTTCACCAAGCATATTCATAACACCACACTCCTTAAAGCCCCTCAAACCATGGCCGAAATTGCGGCTACCGTGGTAGGTATTGCTGGAGTAGCCGGCGTCCTTGGGCAAATCTTCGATGGCTGCATCAAAGCGTACGCCATCTTCACCTCAGCCAGCAATCTCGGCCGGGATAGCGAACGCCTCGTGTGCAAGATCCGCATCGAGGAGATGCGATTGCTGGTCTGGGGTCGAGAATGGGGTGTCATTGAAGGAAAGCTGGAGGCGCATCTCCAGAAGGAGAGTGAGATGGGGAATGGGCGGCTGAGGGGGCTGGCGTTGGAGATCCTGACGGAGTTGCACAGGACAATTACGGATTTTAGGAAGTTGAAGGAGAGGTATGGAATGAGGGAGGAAAGGGTGGAGGGAAGCGAGATGGGGAAGATTGGGGGAAGTGGGAATGTCGCTGGGCGGTTGAGGAATGAATTACAGCTGAGGGCGAAGTGGGTTATTGCTGACAAGGAGAAGGTGCGTGTATCCATATTTCTTCAGCTTGTCTTTCTATTCCTGTTTTTTAAGATTTCTCCAGTCTTAAGAGAAAAGTTCGTAGGCGCGAGTCTTTCAGATACAAACCACTCCTGTAGATGCGGAAGCGTCACCTTGTGAAATAATCATAAAAAAAGAAAAGCTAACTGGGACAAGTTCACTGTGCTTTTACAAGACTTGAAAGATTACAACGATGGACTGGAACAGCTGTTCCCTCCAGGACGACTGGCAACGCTTCATCGTACTTGGACTAATGAGTTACTCCAAAGTGCTCACAGGGATCTGGGAAAGTTGAAAACATTAGAGATGGCTGCCAGTACGACGTATCCTCAATTGAACGTCTCCGCTAGCTTGAAGCAATTACGAATCAACCTGGACGCCACGCCAACAGCAAAGTTTAAACAAACGTACGCTCTCAAGATACAGAGGACGAATCTCTCCATCAATACGTCTTCAGACGGTGATCTGAGCCGATGTCATGGGTCGTACCAAAATCCGGCTGGAACTGGTCCGGAAGATGTCATTGTGGAATGGATTCAATATGACAAGGACGACATCGATTCTCGCCTAAATCATGTCCGGAGAATCGATGATCTTGCTAAGATGATACACAGTTCTTCAGATAGACACCCAGATCTAAGCACACTCGACTGTCTTGGATATACCGACGATAGCTCAAGCAGTCGATACGGACTTGTATATAAAGCGACACAAGCCTCGTCCTCAAACCTCAACGTCCTCATACAGAGTAATGACATGAGAACTCCCGACCTTGGCGACCGATTCAAGCTGGCTCATACTCTGGCGGTTGCCCTTTGGTCTTTCCATTCACTCGACTGGCTTCACAAAAATCTTTGCAGTTCCAATATCTTGTTCTTCCCCTCTGCCTTCTCAGCATCAGCTAAGCAAGCTACTGCAATGTCCGCTACTATCCCAGACATCTCATCTCCATTCGTGCTAGGCTTTGATGCTTCAAGGCCCGACGGAGTAGACGAGATGTCGGTAGCATCCAGAAACTCGGGTCTGGCTGACCTCCATCGACATCCGCATTCCCTGAATGGAATGTCGAAAAAGTCATACTGCAAGAGTTTCGATATATATAGCCTGGGGCTGATTCTGCTTGAAATCGGGTTATGGAAAGTCTTACAAGCTTACTACAAGCCCCATCACTCGGCAGAAAGATTTCGGGACAAGGTTGTTATCCAGAATTTGGTGCCGAATTTGAACAGCAAGACCGGCAGGTTGTATCGAGAGGTTGTAGAACGCTGTCTCTTTGCTAAGGATGATCTCAGCGACCAGGAAGCTGGGCAGTTGATGGAATTTGTTGTTGGTAGTTTAGAAGCCTTGCGAGTTTGAAAGAATCTTGAACAACCACTGGTCTCTCTGAGATATGCTCGGTCTCGAAACTTGACCATGAAACATTGTTCAAGCAATGACGAGTTGATCGATTGCGAATTTCGCGACCTTGAGCACTTCCAAGCAGGTATGAACCCTTTCACCAGGGCAGAGCTTTCCTTGAAGAGCGTCGGCAGCCATCAGGCCATGCCTGTGATGCGCCTCCAACATTTCGTGGCGAGTCTTTTGACGAAACTCCATCTCTGACACCAGATCTCTCAGTCCCTTGTGCTTGAAACCGGGTTGCTCGTGACCATAGATGTCAATACGTAGCATAGCTCGAACTGTGGTACGCCACTGTTGAGGAGGCATTTCTACCGCTTCGAAGAGCATCGTCTTCTCGAAGCAGGTAAAAGCGTCCGCAAGGTTAGTCGTTTTCCCACACATACCTCCGTAGTCATTAAACTTGAAAGTCTTCGTCTGGCCAGATACCGTGGCTATTTCCGTTTCTCTGTCAACCATATCCAATAGCTTTTGATATCCGTTGGCTATGATAGGTAAAATTGTTCCCAAAAGCATGGTATTTTGAAATGCATCCATTGGAGGATTGGGATTGTCTAAAGCCACAGATCCGCACTTAGGACACCAAATACTCTCGGACGCAGTTCTTGCAGCACTACGCACAGCCAGTAAAGCAGGTATGATTTCAGTGGGAAGCTGCTGTAAAGCTGCCAGAGAAAGATACATCGATGCAAGACAACTGCACGGCCCAGCCAGATTTATTGAGCTATCACTGTCTGTCACTGATGCACTCGAGTTGGCTGAGAGCCCTGGTAGCGAGTGGGTGGTTGGGATATAGTCGTTGGTAGGATCCAGGCCAAGATCTCCAAAGTTGATGGGAGGTCCTGCAGCACTCCCAGCGAAACTCCAAATAGCACGTCCATCCTCAGGCGTGGTGTCTGATGAGTTGACAGCACCTGAGTCTTGATCAAGAGAAGGCAGTCCACTGGTAAAGTACGGTTCAGCCTCAGTATCAATGTATCCAGAATCGAAGTGTATTCCAACGTCAAAGGGGTCGGCATTTGGGTTGGGTTCAGTCTGTTGTTCTTCTACGTGCTGCCTTTTCCTGGGTCGACCCATAGGCTTTTGCTCCGAGTAGTTGCATATCATGTTCTCTCTCTTGCAGCGCTCACATCCATCAGGGTCTTTGGAGCATGCTAGCTTTCGTCCTCCTATAGCACTGTCAGTAAGTCACTGAGCGTGTTTGGCAGGCTCCATACGGCACTCATCGCAAGCACGACGCTTGACGGTACCGTCAGTCGCAGAAGGCATTGCGATGGTAGAATCCAATATATCGGGATAAAGAATTTATAGAGGTTATGAAGCTGACGTATACTGGCATGGGATTGTTGCTGAGAAAGTCATCAAAGTCGATAAAGGCGACAAACTTGGAAGCACCCGTTGACCACGAGGCCAGCGGGCTCAGCCAGTAAGGCTGCGGGGCTGTGGGGCGCGCTAAGATACAGCTCCTAGGTAGGGAGCGATAAAGAAAAAAAGTCAAGAGACGAGCAAAGTAAAATCGGCTTCACGCTGAATTCAAAGCTTCGTTTCGCAACATTCCTCATCATGTCGCCGCCAACGACAAGGGACAGAAAGCGCAAAGCGGCAACTCGCGATGTTCCTGAGCATTCAGATGTGGAGTCGGAAGCCGAATTTGGAGATGGACTGCTAGAAGGCATCTTGTCGCAAAGCGAAGACTCGGAAGGCGACAGTGAGGACGAAGGAGACAGCGAGGACGAAGAGGAGGTAGATGAGGATGAATTGGAGGCCCTAGATAGCGATGAAATACCGTCAGAAGATGACGACGATGGTGCGAACGGAGTTCTAGTGAAAAGCAACGGCACAGCACAAGACGCGATCAGCAGTCGAGCGATACTTGAGGAAGAAGACGACGACAAGCCCAATTATACGGTCACAACGGACGCCAATGGAGGAGAACGATACATCTACAAAGAGATAGATCCTGTCTATGATTCGGACGATTCTGATGCAGCAGATGCTACCAACACGATTGGAAATATTCCGTTAACATTTTACGATTCGTACCCACACATTGGATATGATATCAATGGCAAGAAAATTATGCGGCCCGCCAAGGGAGAGGCACTGGATGCATTACTGGACAGTATAGATGTGCCTAAAGGCTGGACCGGAATGACCGATCCTGCAACTGGAAAGCCTCTGAACCTAAGCCAGGATGAATTGGAAATTCTCCGAAGAATTCAGACAAACGAGATGCCAGAAGATGGATATGATCCATATCCTGTAAGTGTACTGTGATAATTTTTACGTTACCTGTTGCTAATTTATAAGGCTACTGTCGAGTACTTCACTGGTATCGAGGAGATCATGCCTCTGAGTTCGGCACCAGAGCCAAAACGGCGCTTCTTACCATCCAAGCATGAAGCCAAGAGAATCATGAAAATTGTTCGAGCCATTCGTGAAGGAAGGATTCTACCATATAGGCCACCCGAAGAGAAAGAAGAGGAAGAGGAAGAGGTACATTACGATATTTGGCAGGATGAACAAGCACGGCCTGACCATGTTATGAACATTCCTGCACCAAAAGCGCCTCCGCCAGGTTATGATCTGAGTTACAATCCACCTCCGGAATATCTCCCTTCGAAGTCAGAGAAGAAAGAGTGGGAGTCAACTGATCCAGAAGATAGAGAGAAGGAATACTTGCCTACAGGCTACGATTCATTACGGAAAGTACCAGGGTATGAGAAGTTTATCAAGGAACGATTTGAACGCTCATTGGACTTGTACTTGGCACCTCGCGTTCGCAAGAATCGACTCAACATTGATCCAGCATCGCTGCTACCGAAGCTACCAAGGCCCGAGGAGCTTAAGCCTTTCCCTACTGTGTGCTCCACACTGTTCCGGGGTCACGACGGCAGAGTACGCAGCTTGGCTATTGACCCATCTGGAATTTGGCTTGCAAGTGGTGGTGACGATGGCACAGTCCGTGTTTGGGAACTTTTGACAGGACGACAGCTTTGGAGCGCCAAGATTGGTGACGACGAAGCAGTAAATGTTGTAAGATGGAGACCTGGGAAGGATGCAGTTATACTTTCAGCAGCTGCTGGTGAAGACATCTATCTTCTCGTTCCACCGATCGTGGATCCACAAACAGAAGCCGCCAGCCGTGAACTGCTTGATGCAGGATTCGGGTATGCCACGAACGCGACTCAAGCACTCACCGCAAATGGCGCCCGGAAAGAACCTGTAGCGAAGTGGACTCGACCGGGATCGCGTCTTGAGGACGAAGGAGTTCTCATCAAGATTACCGTTCGCACAACAGTAAAAGTTATTAGCTGGCACCGTAGGGGGGATTTCTTTTCAACCGTATCTCCAACAGCTCAGAAGAGTGCTGTTGCCATCCATACACTCTCGAAGCACCTTACTCAAATACCCTTCCGCCGACTTCCTGGGATTCCACAGACGGTCCAATTCCACCCTTCGAGACCACTATTCTTCGTTGCAACGCAGCGTACAATCCGCAGTTATGATCTTCAAAAGCAGGAGCTTGTTAAGATCATTCAACCTGGTGCTAGATGGATCTCGTCCTTCGATATCCATCCTGGCGGCGACAATCTCATTGTTGGTTCATATGATAGACGACTTCTGTGGCACGATCTGGACCTGTCGACTCGGCCGTATAAGACCATGAGATTCCACACTAAAGCTATTCGCGCAGTCAAGTATCACAAAGGAGGCTTCCCATTGTTCGCCGATGCCAGTGATGACGGTAGCTTACAGATTTTCCATGGCAAGGTTGTCAGTGACATGATGGAGAACGCAACTATCGTACCAGTGAAGGTTCTCAAGGGACACAAGGTCAAGAGTGCGCTGGGCGTTATGGATATCGATTGGCATCCAAGGGAACCATGGTGTGTAAGTGCTGGCGCTGATGGTACTTGCCGCTTATGGATGTGAGATTTGTTCACTTTGCATGTTAACATAGCATTGGCGTCTGGGATTGTGTCAGATAATTCAAAAGTCTTAAACCGTCCATTTAGTGTTGCCGTTATGCTGGCGATCTTGTAGTGGAAGCCGTACCAAGTTGTAAGCTGCCCCACCAGACCTGGTAGTACAGATCAACGTGGTGCAATATTGCTCACTGGCCTTGTCCGATCTCTCCTATTCGGTGACCGGTATCGCTTTTTGATTTGCTCACGATGATTGAATGCAGCTGGGGTGCATGTGGAGCGGGGTAGGTACGAAGCACCTCGCATGTTCCATTTCTCACTCGAAGAAGTGGTGGTCCTACATTCCTTATCTGATGGAACACTGCACTAACTTGCCTTGTGATTTACTACACCTAAGATTTGATCGAAACCGGTTACCTGCTGGAAAATCTTCTCAGAGCAAATCAACTAGGTCAATTCCACATCACTGAGCCATAAAGATCAGGATGTCGAACTTCCCAAAGCTCATCCCAGCTTTCACAGCTAACGTGAGTGGCTATTGACCCACCTAATCTAAGCCTGTACTCAGTTCCGCATCTCAAGTCTCAGTCACAAAGTCAACTCAAGACACTGTGCCTTTATGATAATCACAATCACTGACCATTGACCTTCTAGATTGTCATCGATGCTCCAGTCACAGTTGGCGCGGTCTCGAAAGGAGCTCCACTCTTCGTCGTTCCGTTCCTCACCGAGAACACCAATAACTTCTTGAAGTCGGAACCCGAATACCCAATTCAGGTTGATGCAGTTTTCGTGCATGGGAATGATTTTGTATGTATTCTTCCTAGATGAATTTGAAAAGTTCTAGTCCATTTCCCGATTTGCAAACCGTCCAATACTGTTTAGAAGGTGAATGACGAAGTGACAGCACGCTGATCTGAAAATGTAGATCCGTCAGGACCCTTCCGGCCAACATGTTCGATTGGATGTAAACTCCGTCATGAAAGATAAGAGCGGAGCTTTTATCAGCTACAAATACAGTGGAATCATCAATGTGACGCCTGGTGTTGGTGCAGTTCTCACTGGAGATGCTTCTGCGAAAACCACACCGTTTGGAGATGCTTGTGAGTGAAGAAAAAGAATTATTACTGCTCACATCATTGCAGACTTACTGATGGTATTTTCAGTCACCCATGTTCTCTTTGAAACAGGAAGTGAAGCGTTGAAAGATATCGAGAAGAAGATTTATGTTGCGAGTGGCCGGTTTGTTCTCCAGGAGGGAAAGCCCGTCACGGTCGAGTATAATATCAGCGAGGTTGCTGTCTGAAGCCTGAATGAAAGCAAAGAAGGCAGGCCTTGGGAACATTCGCACGTCAATGGGATCTTTCGTTTACTCGCCAGTCTTTCTATATCACTATGAGGATCAACAATTGCAAATGAAGTTGCTTTGCTTCCTGAAAATCAGAAACGCCACCCTGAGGAACCCTCGCTGGATTTATGCCATCAATTTCCATAATTCATATGCATGGAGACAAAACCATGCTGTCTTCCGTAAAACCAGAAATCAAAACGATTACCTGTGGTAGATGAGATCTTCTTGTATCCCAGCACCACTTGTAGCAAATATGCATGAGCCATGAAATTCAAGGGTTTTCTCCCCAATTCAATTGACACCAGACAACGCAAGTAACCGCTCTCCAGCTTTGAGATTAGCACAGGCGTAGGCCTTAGATTCCTTGGGGAAGGTTCCATTGGCTGCCCACAAATCGATCAAGGGTTGCATTGGCTCCAGCTCGTGAGGCTTCAGCATCTCGATCTCGGTAGCGGTGAGAACAAAATGACTGAAACAACTGTTCATGGGTTTCTCCAAGCCAAGATGATAGAATGGATCGATGAAGTGAGCCCAGTAGAGATGTGAGTAGACCCGGAACATTTGACGGAAGATGGTTTGGCAGACATCGACGAACTCGACTGGGAATCCACTGCTCTTCCCGATCCAGTCACCCGGGCCAGCAAGTTGTGAAAGGGATGAGTTGAGGCTTGTTGGACCGGCTGGGATTGGGGTATTGGATCCTGGGGTGTTAAGCCCACCTGATGCATAGGTTGCCGAGGCAATATCTGGGCCACCAGTGTTGTGTGCGAAGGAAACGCCAGCGGGATCAGTTGGGAAGATGGCGGTGTTGTCAATCTTTCCGGAAATCCATCTTTGCATCAGAGAGATGTACTCATGGGCGGGGACTTCAACTGGCTCTTTTCGAGAGTTTAACCAGGTAAATGAATGGTTTCTAGAGAAGGTTAGATTTGGATATTAAAAGGACAAGAAGAAACTTACGCTCCAGCTGACATGCGAGGGCAGGTCTGGGAATTACATATCGAGGTTCCATCTTCATCCTTGTCGTGGATAACACGCACAAAGTTCCAAAGATTACGGTAATGTTCAACGACTAGTCCCGTGTTAGTTTAGTTAAATATAAACGTGACTTAGTCAACGTGCCTTGGTGAGCAATCCATTCGCCTTGCTCCACTGTCTTGGGTCGAGCTGACAAAGTCATGAAATTGCCTTTGACAATATGCTTGGCATACGAATCGTTCAGCCATAGTGGCTTTGGCCGTGGAAGGTTGTAGCAGGAGAGGGCATCACCAGTAGGAAGACTGCTTGAAGAATCGTTCATGGATAGAGTCTGAGACAGGGAAGGAGAGTTGGGTAGTGGCGGGACTCTTGGTGCAAGATTGGTTGATGATGAGCTGCTCTGTGAGGTGCCTGTAGGTGATGTTGGCTGTGCTCCAGGTCCAGGGCTTTTGGTGCCGCCATTCTTACCGCCACCTCTGAAGCGACCGCTACTGTAAAGTGAGAACTATTAGCAAAGAAGTCTCATCAGAAGCCAAAAAAACGTGATTAAAACATGACAAGGAACAATATGACAATTTCTGCCAACAGTTGGAACTTCGATGGACCAAAGCATAGGCAAACAGAACAAGGTTTAAGCTAGACGAAGAAAGATCTGAACATGAGAGAGAGAGCAATCGTTCTAAGACTGTCTCAGCTCCTATTGATATTGTGAAGGCATCCAACCCTAATGCTCGATCTCCTGTTGGATAGACAATCCGTCACCCACTGGGTGAATGAAGCCACAAAAAGATAGACAGCTGTAGATTTCTTCAAAATTGCTCAAATTCCAGAAAATTCAAAATCAACAGGAACAAATGCCTAATCTCTTTCCAGGCGTATAACCAACAAGAAACGGCACCAACAGAAGTGCAAATGGGTACCTACATTCCAGTCAAGAAGTTGGACATAGTGACAGATCAGCTACAGAATTCAAGACAGACTTGAGTTGGCACAAAAGGCTTCGAATATGAACGGAGCTCGAGTGGTGCTGACAGGTGACGGGAGCCGCACTCAATATTGATCAAATAAGCCAGAGGATGTTGTAAATAGGAGGTTGCGCCTGAACCAGAAACGAAGCTAGTCAGAAGCGGTACTAGCGGTGAAGGTTGGTTAAGGAGCTGGCTCGCTCTCGCTGGTGCTGTTACTGTTACACCCCTGCTCAAAAGAGAGATGTACCTTACCCACCTCTAGTACGAACCATCGCAACTTTCAAACCTCTCCACAATAGCAATCTGCGATCTGCGATTTGCAATTCACGCTCTTTGGTCCTCTGGCTGTCAGCACACGCCCACAGGTTTGTTCACATTTGTCGTGAGTCAAAATCATCACTAACAAATCTTTTCTGCAGCGTCAACAGCCAGCTACCCTTTTCTGCCAACGGGAAATCCCTTTGCCCTCACGGGACTCCACAACCTCTTTCAACTACGATGGCTTCTGAATCAGAGGATGATATTATGGACGCCGGTGTGGATGATGGCGATGACGATCTGTTCGGTGACGATGATGACGCGCCAGCAGATAAGGTACGAGAACTGAGCGATCGCGAGCTTGACTCTGGAGACGACGAGGACCGCAGAGATAGGGCGCCACGAGAGGACGAGGATGTGGACATCAATGATAGCAGAGAAGCACGCATAATGGAAACCACCTTGTGGAGACATCCAGTGCCTACACCTGCTGATGGGGAGGTAAGAGCGCTACATCGTAGCGGAGAAACTCCATTGACAGTTTTCAGTTGAATGTCTTGCGAATGCCATCGTTCATGGGAATTGACCCACGCGCCTTCAACCCTGATACATTCCAGCCTCCCGTCTTTGATCATCATGCGGAAACCAGATCTTCCAACTTCCTCGCAAGTGCGGTGTCAGCTTCCACGATACGATACCGCACTAACCCAGCGACGGGAAAGCTGGAGAGCAATGCCAACCTGTACAAATGGAGTGATGGAACTACGACTATCTCAATTGGCGACCAGCACTACGAGCTACAGACAAAATCACTAGCGCCTCCCAAGCATGTGAAGCCATATCAAGAAGTGACCGATTCCCATGCATACCTCGCTTCGCCCTCAATTGCTTCTGCTATGTTGGTTATGGTGGGCCATATGACGAACCATCACACTGTCAGACCCAATAAAGATATACAAGACGATGCTCTTGAGAAATTGCAGAAAAATTTGGCTGCCGCGACTCGAGGTGGTAGAAAGGAGGATAGGAACGGACCGGAACTCATCTCCAACACAGAAGATCCCGAACTGCAGAAGAAGAAGGCGGAGATTGCCGAGAAGGAACGAATGAGAGCACAGCGTCGTCGCGAGACAGCTGCTGAGAAGGCAAACCATCCCAGAGGCGGCATGGGTACCCGTGGTGGTTTGAATATTGACGATTTGGAAGGTCGTGCTGGACGAAGAGCGCCTGGCGCTGGTCGTAAAGCCCCCAAGCCTCGTCGTAGAAGACCCGACTACGACTCAGACGATGATCTTCCACGTGGTCGCAATAGGGAAGACGAGTATGACAAGGATGATGGTTTCCTCGCTTCTAGCGATGAAGAAATGGAAGAGGGCGAAGACGATGAGGAAGAGGAAGAGATACTTGATGATGAGAGCGACCGCGACGAGCATCGGTCAAAGAAGCAGAAGACATCTAAATCGAAGCCAGAGGAAGTCAGTGATGCGGATGCGGATGCAGAGGCTGATCTTGACGATGATGAAGCACCCGTATCAGCCGCTACAGAACCGGTCAACAGGGGCAGGAAGCGAAACATCATCGAGGATGATGATGATGAGTAGAAGGAGCTGTGTACGGTTCAAGGCACATGGAGACATCATGAGCATTCTAATTCATATAAACAAACCACGCATATCTTGGAGATACATGCCTTTGTGGCTTATGTAGGATTAGATTAGAGATTGGGTGAGGCTATGGCGCATAAAAGTTGCTCAGATGGCATGCAATGCGGAAGCTTGCAAAAAGGCAGCAGTACATCTTTTTGGCCTGGACACTTCAAGAGCCGCACCACGCATACAACAATGTACCTCCAAGTGTAGCAATGATATTCTGTGGCCTGTCGATTATTAAGTTTTAGCCCTTGCTTCGATTGCCACCATCAAAATTACTCGAGCCATGGACTGCAATCTCTCAACACTCTTGAACATTCCTCCCGACCTTGATGAAAATGCCACTAAACGTACTGATGAGTCTAGCCAATCCGGCCCCAAGGGAATTCCACAGAATACTCTATTTAACGCTGTGCATAAGTGCAACTGCAGCGAAATCTGGGGGAGCTAGGCATGGATCATCCTTGGCTCCTTCACATGTCAAGTGTCGTCAGAGCTTGCCAGAGCTCAACACCAACATTCGCCCATTCCTCTCGTAGCTTGCCACAACAACGAGTGCAACAAATCCTCGCTCCGTCCAACATGCAATTCCGATGGAAGACCATTTGTACCCACTAATTCCCTGCTGATTTCTTCACGTTCTACATGCTAGTAGCAGGCTTTCGATATGGCAGGCGTTTTTAAGTCATTCTGGAATCTGCTCGTTGATGTCTTGCTGTTCTGGCAGATTGTGAGCTCCTGCGCTGAAGAGATGCTTTGATCTGCGAGCTGACTGCAAATGTAGCGATTCTTCAGATGGCTGACACGAAGGAAGCCGGTAGAGGTGTGGTTTGATATACTTCGCGGTGCAAAAGTATACGAGGAATGGGAGGAGGCCGCATACCAGCTAGATGTGCTCCTGGGGAATGATCTTTGGTATGAAGAGCCCACTTCACTGTCCCGAAGTAATCGGAGGATATGTTCTTATGTCAACTAGGCGTCAGAACCCCACTTCCAAGTACTACGATTACCGCCTCATCCATGAACGCCTCCAATCAATCATTGTTGCCCGCGAGGAAGGCGACATTCTCCAATTGGTGAACCTTTTGAGATCAGGACTCGTTCGCAATCTGGGCAACATCTCGACCCCCCGACTCTTCAATCGTGCATTTGCAGGTACAAAGTTGTTAATAGAGGACTACATAACACAGGTCGCGCAAGCCATTGCGGACGTTACGAAACTGCCAACTTCTCCCGGAGCTGATGGAAGTGGTGTGATACCTGGCTTCAGCAGCCAAGCCAAATTGGATCTTCTACATGACACGAGACAAGCCTTTGGTAGGAGCACCCTGGTTCTCCAGGGGGGTGCAATCTTCGGACTATGCCATCTAGGAGTTGTAAAGGCCCTCTTTGCTCGAGGTTTGTTACCAAGAATCATTACCGGAACTGCAACTGGGGCTCTTATTGCAGCATTGGTTGGTGTACACACAGAGGATGAGCTGCCTAGATTTCTCAATGGGGACAGTATTGATCTTTCCGCTTTTGCTGGAAAGGGCTCTACTGGCAAAGGCGGATACGATGATGGTTCCTTGGACGGCTGGTGGAGCACACTTGCCCGAAGAATCCGAAGATTCCTCCGTGAGGGCTACTTCTTGGATGTCACTATCTTAGAGCAATGTGTACGAGCAAATGTCGGGGACCTAACATTTGAAGAAGCTTACAATCGAACAAAGCGTGTATTGAATATCACAGTTGCTACAACTGGAAGAGGAGGAGTGCCAAATCTTCTCAACTACTTAACAGCTCCTAACGTTGTTCGTATACCTCCTTCTGATACCGCTCCCCCTCTACATGACTAAATATTCTTTACAGTTGATCTGGTCAGCAGCAATTGCGTCAAATGCGTCATCTCCGTCGCTGTATGGTCGTTCTATCACCCTGAAATGCAAAGATGCATCCGGAGCGATCATCCCTTGGTCTGCCGCTTCGGACACAACATTCAGACCCTGGACACATGCGTCTTACACGGACCGAGATTCTCCCCTATCACGGGTTGCGGAGCTTTTCAATGTCAACCATTTCATTGTTAGCCAGGCTAGGCCGTATCTTGTGCCATTCCTCCAAAGTGACATGCATGGACCATCACCACTCCATACACGTGGTGGACGAACATCGTTGACAGGAGCACTTCTTCGACTGATCACCATGGAGACTCGTCACCGACTGCAACAACTTGATAGCCTTGGACTCCTTCCCCTGTCGATTCGGCGTTTCCTGGTGGATGAACATATACCTGCAGCTTCGGTAACCCTTGTCCCTGAATTGTCAGCGTCTGACTTCATCCGCTTGCTCGAAACGCCTACTCAAGCCAGTCTTGACTACTGGATCCGCCGAGGCGAGAGGTCTGTCTGGCCTGCAGTCGGGGCCCTCAAGGTCAGGTGCGCAATCGAAACGGAACTTGATAGGGGTTACCAGGTGGTCCGCCGCAAGAAGGCGGGCGGGTTGCGGAGACGAGGAAGCGCAGTCGATAATGCTAACGAGAAAGAGAAAGCACGGGAGAGAGAACGTGCCAACAGCTTTGGAGCAAAGTGGTAGACAACAGCTCCTCAAAACCAATTTGCAATTGGTTTCGCATAATCTCGGCGTCAAAGTGCATTCGTGGCGTAGGTATACCAATGCGGGGTAGACGGCACAGAACAGTCTCCTGCAAATTTCAACATTCGATTTGATCGGACTTAAATGTCTCGGCCATACATCATGCGGCTAAGAGAGGACCAGTCAACGTTTATGCAGTTGCAGTCCCATGGTCCAAAAACCAGGAATCTTCTTCTGCAAACACTAGAAAGAATCGCGGCCGAGAGAAGGCTTGCCAAGATTTCCAACGGTTCACTCTGACGCATAGAAGCACGCTAGAATGATCCTGCCTTGTTCTTTGCACATGCAAATCGATTTCTATGAAGTGGAGATCGGGCTGCATTCTCCATTCATAGTCTTGATGACGAGGTGGTAGCTTGTACCTTTTGCGAGACCGGCACACAAGGCTGAAACGACAGCACTTGATGGGCGGGTGTCGGCGCCAACCGATTGATTTGGAGTGGTTCTGAGTGGTTTCTCTTGTCTTAATAACTCATCTCTCGCTTGGGGAAGTCGACAAACAATTCCAGGATATCCATCAGGTCTTGGTGGAGGTATTATTGACGATGGACGGAGAGCTCAGCCCTCAGCCTCACGGCCCGAGACCGTATCACCATCACTAGCCGGTTGTAGCCAGCCAGACTACCGAGACCTACTCGGTGAAGCTCGACTGCCCGAGAGGAAACTCAATGTCGATTACCAAACCGAGCCTAATCATCGGTGGCTCTTGATAGTCGAACTTAACTGGAGACATGATCAGAATGAGTTGTCATTTCGCATCTTGCTAGCCCCTGGAACATGCGTGCCGAAGGTTGATTTCTCACGTCGTACTGCAGTAAATGGATAGCCGACGTCAGCCGCATAGTCCAATATCACATATACAATAGCTTTCATTTACCAGTCCGGACATTGACTGCAAGTGTAAACTCTGATCGGCCATTAGTTCGACCATAGCAGTTCGACAGCTGTGCTCCAATAATTAATAGACTTCAGCAAAAATGAGGCTGCCGAGGCGCAATGCTGCATCAGAAGCTCACGTCGAGCGACATGGATTCAAGGTGTTCACAGCTCACCTCAAGGGCAGCTTCCTATTCGTCAAATGATCAAGCTCTTGGGCTCCGATATCGTAGGGCAGATTTGGAACCCTCCTGTTGCTTGGATTCCCGCTCGCAAGAGAAGCTCCATGCTGGTCGCCTCGCTGCACCTTGTCCGCTTGGCACCATCCCCCCGGGCGTAAACATGTCATCATGAAGATCAGGAAGGAATCCGACTTTCGAAGCCACCGGTCTTGCAGCTGTAGTGTTTCAGGTGACCAAACCTCATCACTGGAAGCGTCACGAGCCGTCTTCGGCCTAATTCCGCTCAGTATCAAACGTGTAGCCGACAATCAATATGGGAGTCACAACAAAATCCAATATATAACATCTTGCCGACACCCTTTTCCTCTTGTTTAGATCAGTAACCTTTCTTAATAATAAACTTATCATCATTTTACATAACGTATAATAGCAACGAATCGTCTACCATTCTCCTTCTAGATCTGTATTCTATCTACTACCACCGCAGTCTTCCCTCAGAATCGTGTATGCGCTTTTGGTCACTTTCCAGCCTCTTGGACCAAGTACAGCCGCCAACCTGTCTTCCCTGTTGATAAGCCTCGTTCTCCTTCCTTATATCCCACCTTAGTAAGCGCAAGCGATCTATTCTTGGCCAGCCTTCTCTGACAATCGCAGTAAGCGGTGGCCTTTTCGAGCATTAAATATGGCCTTCCCAGACCACAACGAGGCCGAGGGCCATGCCCAATATGAGCACTTCAATGATTGGGCATGTCACAGATGCTTCAAGAAGATCTCGGCTAGTCGTCCTCCGGTCTTCAACGCAGACAATTGCAGCTGTGACGAAGTGGCACTTTTCCATGCTGGCAGCGCCGGTTACTATTCTGAGCCAGTGACCTACGAATACCCATCATACAATGTTGAAACCACAACCCCTTATCACAACCAAGCCCAATCCGTGGCTTCTTCCTCAGACTCAGTCCCGTGCCCAGAAGGCCCAGAGCGCGAGAATCCCGACCTGAAAGTCGGAAACGCCTACCTGCCCTTGTTGGAAGCCCAATCAGGATTGAACGAGAGACAACACCAACGCACGGCATCCTTTCACTCTGACCTCTCCTACCCACTCCAGCGGTTCCTCGGAGAAATGAAGACCTACTCACCAGCCACCTACGATACCGAGCATCTCGACCGCAAGTCCAACTCCAACTTTCTTTCCCAGGAGATCCACCTCCAATCTTCCAAGAAAGCAAAGAAGGGGAGCCCACACAGCAAGCTGAGTTGGATGAGTGAAAGCTCCGGAAGTAATGACGCCAGCGTCTCAAGCTGGGGTATGGATGCACTTACTGGAGCAGGGATGTGGGATGATCGAAGTGGGTATGGGAAAACGGAAAATGGAGGGTATGGGTACGCGATGCATTTGAGTGGTATGACTGAGAGCGCTGTGTTTGATGATGATGAGAAGATGATTTGATGATGTGAATATACGATTATACTGGGATAAGAGGTTTTTATGGTTGGAGTTTTAGGTCTTCTCTTCATTTGTTGCTTTGTCCTCTGTGATTTTGGGACTCTGGCTCGAGTTTGGTTGTATAAGATACCCGTCGTTACTCTAGACGATTGTTGTTATTTCTGTTGGGTAGTTGTCCATGCTTGGCTCTCTTTCTTTGGCTGCTCTTCTTTCTATGTATCATATCTGTTTTGAAACTTTGCTTGGGAGGCTTCTTCTTGGGGCGGCTTGTTCTTGGGTGGCTTTCTCGGTTGCTGTTTTGGGTTTCTTATGGCCATCAGGCTTGTACTCGTATGTGCGATTATCCTGTACGAGTTTAGGAACGCTTCATGTCAGATTTATGAAAACTTTTCGAATGATCATATGTCTCCTACAGTGTGACCAGTGACAGATCATCAATTAAGTCGCAACTATACTCTTGTCCTCTAATGAACAAAGGGAGCGGAGAGAAGTAAATGTATAGACACCTCCCACAACTCCATTCCATACCCAACACCATCGCCAAGAGAGAAGAGATCCAACCCAAGGCCGCTAGCAAGTCATTAATATTTTACATCCGCCAAACTCCATCGCTTCGTACATTATACACTGATTTCCAATCCATCTTTCTCCCCATTTACTTTTACAATCGCCGTATCACCCATCTTCAACTCACCCCTAATGATCTTATCTGCCATCCTATTCCCAATCTCCTTACTAATCAATCTATTTAGCGGTCTCGCACCGAATCTGGGATCGTAGCCGCGCTCTGCAAGCCAGTCCCGTACTGTGTCATCGACGGAAAGGTTTATGCGGCGATCGTCGAGGCGGACTTGTAGTTCTTTGAGGCGGATATCAACGATATCGCGGAGAGCAGTGGTGGAGAGCCGCTTGAAAATGATGAACTCATCAATGCGGTTGAGAAATTCTGGAGCGTCTGTTGTGTTCGTCAGTTTTCTGAAATATGTCATATTCAAAGATGAGGGTCAACTTACAGTTGTTATTAACGACATCCATAACTGCATTGCGGACTTCAGGTGCGATATCTCCGTTCGGCTCCTCGTGGTACGGATGGAGCGCATTATTTCCTACCAATATATCGGCACCAAGATTCGATGTGAAAACTATCAGCGTGTTTCGAAAGTCGATTTTATGGCCTTGGGCATCGGTCAGGAAGCCTTCGTCTAGAACCTGTAATAGCAATGCCGAGATGTCTCGGTGGGCTTTTTCGAATTCGTCGAACAAGAGCACAGCGTAAGGCTTGCGTCGAACGGCTTCAGTGAGCTGTCCAGCATCATCGTAGCCAACGTATCCTGCAGGACTGCCAATGAGCCTGGAAATCGTGTGTTTCTCCTGGAACTCGCTCATATCGAAACGGACCACAGCCGACTCGGTAGAGAACAAAAAGTTGGCTAGCTTCTTGCAAAGTTCTGTCTTCCCCACTCCTGTGGGACCAAGGAAGAAGAACGATGCCAGAGGTCTGTTCTCTCCGTTCAGCCCAGCACGTTGCATGCGTACGGCGTTAGCGACGGCCTTGAGAGCTTCGTCTTGGCCGCGGACGGACTCCCGTAAGGAGTCTTCCATGTGAATGAGCTTTTCCGCATGGCCTGAAGTTAGTTTGGACACTGGTATACCTGTCACTCGAGATACGACTGCCGCAATATCGTCCGCGGTCACTGATTCGTGGATCAGGGTGCCATCGCTGGATTCTGTAGCGGACTCTCCATCCGTGGGAAGCTTGGCTTCGAGTGCTGGGATGACCGAGTATCGAAGTTCTCCAGCACGGCCAAAGTTATTCTCCCGCTGATTGGTGTCAGTGCATTCAAAATTATAAACCATGGAAACAAGGGACTTACTTGAGCTTGATCCAACTCAACGCGAGCCTTTTCTAAGTCTTCCTTGACCTTCTTGACCTGATCAATTTCTGCACGTTCTTTCTCCCATTTTTCTGTAAGCTTTGCTGTCTCTTCCTGGCATTCTTTGAGCGTTGCTTGAAGCTTTTCTCGACGTTCTCGGCTGGCAACGTCTGTTTCTTTCCGGAGACTCTCGAGCTCAATTTGAAGGGTCATAACTCGTTGGTCGAGACGCATTATGTCTTCTGGTTTGCTTTCTTGCTGCAGGCGGAGTGCGCTGGCGGCTTCGTCCATCAGGTCTAGTAGGGGAGTTAGCACAAGGCATGCACTACAGGTATTATGGGGTGAACAAACCAATAGCTTTGTCTGGTAAGAAGCGATCTGTAATGTAGCGATTGCTATAAGTTGCTGCTGCGACAAGTGCCCCATCTGTTATTCTTACACCCTGTTCTGGTCAGCATTCATATTGCAAAAAGACACAACACGACTGCGTTATAGCAACGATTGTTCTGCGACGGAACTTACATGATGAACCTCATATTTTGATTTTATACCTCGCAATATACTGATGGTGTCTTGAATATTTGGCTCGTCGACTTGAATGGGTTGGAAGCGCCTGGCTAAGGCAACATCTACGAGAATGTTAGAGCAATATTCTTAGACTTTCGTGAGAAGGAAATGAGGAATCTGGGAGAGAACTTGGTTCTACATCATTTCACGATGACATTATGACTTAGCTGGAAATTTCCAGCTCGACATGACAGGAAATTGCAATGCGGTTATATATCTTGATGCTACGGACATGCTGGAAGCTTATAAAAAAGAGACCCTGTGGCTTACCCTTTTCTATGCTGCGGTACTCATTTAGAGTAGTTGCACCACAGCATTGAAGCTCTCCTCTTGAAAGAGCAGGTTTCAAGAGGTTGCTAGCATCTATGCTGCCCTCAGACTTTCCAAGCCCGAGAAGAGTATGAAGCTCGTCAACGAACAATATTACTCCGCCATGAGCCTCTTGCACTTCACTCAGTACCTTCTTCAGGCGTTCTTCGAAATCGCCACGAAACTTCGCGCCGGCAATCAGTTGTCCAAGATCCAGCGAGATGACTCTCTTCTCTTTGATGCTCTCTGGCACATCACCTCGAATGATTCGCTGTGCCAAACCTTCAAGTATGGCTGTCTTTCCCGTCCCGGCAGATCCAATGAGAACCGGGTTGTTCTTTGTGCGTCTTGACAGAACTTGAATGGTTCGGTGTATCTCTGAATCCCTTCCAATGACTGGATCGAGCTTCCCAGCCTTCGCCCGGGCCGTCAAATCAACGCCGTATGTTTCCAGCGCGGACTTCTCCTCGCCACCTCCTCCCAAATCCATGCGATGGGTCCCTCCTGGAGGATGTGGTCGGCCATTACCATATGTTCTTAAAACCACTACCGGCGACAAGTTTCGTGCTGGAAGATTGGCACTCCTTCGAAGAGCTGCGGTGTTGAGGGTCGGCCCATAGAGACGAAGTGCTCTGCTGGTTGAAGCTGCATTGGCAATGCGCCGCGCAGGAATCCGGATCTGCGATAAATTCATTTTGTCAATCAATATTTTTCATGTAAAGAGCGAGAATGGAAGAAGAAAAGTCGTGAATTCATTTCATGATTTCTGTTGTGGTGGGCTTTTACTTATGCGTGGCATGAGACGACATGGGAAGTTACTCGCATGTTCTCGAAAACATACCGACTTTCGAGCAAGCTCCACGGCAGAAGTCCGGTAGCGCGAGCACGCTAAGCCTGTTATATGTTAGCCAATCAAAGTGGTCTCAGCCGCCACCTTTCGTTAGCTTGCGGTGGTGGGCACTTTCGCCAGCAACATCAAAAAATTCCCCAACCCCACTACGAACTACAAACATCCTCTTTAATCCTCCTCCACCTTCACCTGTACCTGTACCCAAGTGCATCAAATCGTCACCATGGGTTTCACCGATTTCCTCTCAGATGCTGGTCTCAGCGGTAAGTTCACGTCCTGCGACACGACTGCAATGCGGTCAACTCTGTTGATTGCTCCTTGTGTTTGTTGACGCAGTGCTGATGTGACTCAGTTCTCAACAGCTGGTTGACCACCCGTTCATACATTGTTGGGTATGTATACAGTTCCTTTGCAGTCGATTTTTCCGGTCCTCAAAAGGCGGGGAAGTTGTTTTTGCTTGCGACAGCCAGTCGTTCTTTCCTCGACCACTTATTATGATGAGCAAAATTGGTCCGTGTTACTGAGCGGCCTCAAGAACCGTATTATGGCGAGACACCAAGCATGAAAATGCATCTCTGATTTTATCCGCGCCACACGTTATCTTGTTGGACTGATTTCCTACACAGAATGCTGACAGTATTCCAGATACGCTCCATCCCAAGCCGACGTTGCATCCTTCAAGGCTCTCACAACCGCCCCAGACTCTGCCAAGTACCCACACGCAGCAAGATGGTACAAGCACATCGCTTCATACACAGAGGAATTCGCCACTCTCCCTGGTGACGCTTCCAAGGCATACACAACTTATGGTCCAGATGTCGCAGAGGTCACTCTAAACCCAGCCAAGGCACCAGCCGCCGAGGAGGAGGATGATGAAGTCGACTTGTTTGGCAGTGATGATGAGGAGGAGGATGCTGAGGCTGAGAGGATCAGAAATGAGCGTCTAGCAGAATATCGCAAGAAGAAGGAGGGTAAGACTAAGCCTGCTGCTAAGTCTGTTGTCACTATGGATGTTAAGCCTTGGGGTAAGCCACGAATATCAGCGCTTTCAAAATCATATCTTGCTAACCGTTCTGATAGATGATGAGACCGACATGAAGGAGCTCGAGGCATCCGTTCGTGGCATTGAGAAGGAAGGTCTTGTCTGGGGCGCTTCCAAGCTTGTCGCTGTTGGTTTCGGTATCAAGAAGTTGCAGATTAACTTGGTCATCGAGGATGACAAGATTGGTCTCTCCGAGTTGCAAGAGGAGATTGAGGAGTTCGAGGATTACGTCCAATCGACCGATATCGTAAGTCTCCATCCGGCTAACCGTATTTCATGGATGCTAATGGTGGACAGGTGGCTATGCAAAAGTTGTAGACGGGTTTTCGGACTTTTAGACCATGTTGACCTGCCTAAATTTGGCATTCTCGTTTTGATATCAGGCCGCTGGTTATCATGGTTCTTTGCTTGATGAGAAGATGATTTTGCCTGACGAATGACATAACGATCATTATGGGCAGTAACTTAAATGAAATAAAAGCTTTCTTCTCAACCCTTGCCTGAAGCTGATGAAATAAAAGCTTTCTTCTCATTTCTTGCCTGAAGCCGATTTGTGACATGGAAATATTTGGTGACTTTTGACCTGATTTGTTGCTCTGGCCCAGCCCGCTACGCCGCTTATTTTGCGGCTCCATCAAGCCCACCTCCAAAGCTACCTTAACCTTGACTGCACATGTCCAGCTAACCCCTCTCACCTCCTTTACCGCCCAACCACTGCACACTCTGCCAAAATGACCTGGTTATCGAAATCGATTACTGGCCTGGGCTTGCTGTTTCTGGCTCACGCGTATGTACTTTACCAATATTCAAACCGAAGTCTAGCTAACCAGAACACCACGTAACAGCTGCTACTCTGCTCATGAACATTCAGCTCTGCACTCTGCAAGCACAGCAGCCCTGTCATCCATTTCGGCACATAGTACTGCGTCACTGAACGTATCATCACTACCGATCGACATCTCGATTGAAACGATAGTCGCCATCTTCACGGTCTGCTTAGGTCTTGTACTTGGGACGCCAGAGCTCCGTCCGATACAATGGCGCGTCTGGGCTGGCAAGATTGAGCGCGAGGGAGAGGCAGGATTTGCAAATAACGACGGAGAGGTAGACAAGGACTATGTTGGCAATCCGTTCAGACTTCTGGAGAGTCGGCCAGGATTTGTAGACATTCGAAAGCAGAGGAAGGAATTTGCGGCATGGGTACGGGATGGTGGTGGGAACATTTCCGAGGCGCCCAAAAGCTAGAATAAGGCTCTGGAATACGCTTGGAAGTCGTGTCTGTTCGAAGAATGATGGTATTGATTGCATGGGCAGTCGCCGCTCCTGCCTTGGGCAAGCTGGACAGCGGCTTGTAAGAAATGAGGATCGTATGCACAACCATTAGACAAATGGTGGGGCATCTAATTGTTACCAATTGTCTGTTTTTAACGAGGATAAAGTATGTAATTGCTTTTCTCTTTACTTCTTACTTTATTGATGAAAGTGGTAGCCAGCGGTGGTTGGCACCGGCGACTTCCTTTTCCGTTCACCTCACTTTCAACCCCGTCTTCTACTTCTCTGTACATCTCCATTCCAATCCAGGCCATCCACTCTCAAACAGCCCAGGATGGTATACAAGCGTCGCCGAGTGGGCAGTGGAGCATCTTCTCATTACTCTGCTTCGTCTCGCCCACAGTCACTCTCACGATTGAGCTCTGTTCCAAATAATCTTGCCGCTTCGTCCCCTGCACTTCCATCTCTCCGTCGTCAGAACAGGAATTTCTCGAGAGCTTCTAGTTCGCAACCATTTGTATTCTCCTCCCAGCGCGACCGAGATGTTGTCCGCGCAGAAGTATTCGAAACTGAAGCAGAAATTGAAGCCCGTGAGAACACGGACGCTGTCAACGAGATCATTATGGCGATTGACTTGAAGGATGGGGGCACAATTGGATGCGCATACTACGCTGCCAGAGAAGAGAAGCTCTTTATGGTGGCGGACGTCAAGATGGCAGGTCTCGATATTATCGACACTCTCAAGCTGCATGTGCAGCCAACCGTCGTCCTGATTAGCACTCGGTCAGATGAAAAGCTGGAGAACCACCTTTGCAAGGATGCTCGAGGAATCGATCGACGAGATGAAGCAAGTACGTTGACAATGCTCTGCTATCATTGCTATGACTCACTGTTCCTTCTTCAGATGACATTTTTGGCTCCTATGTGCTTGACGCGCGCCCTGCCTCCGAGTTCTCTTCTTATAAAGCCAAATTAAAACTGCTCAATCTAGACTTCGCTGGTGATGGGCCATCAAATTTCGCCTTTACAACCCCTGGAGACAATATGGGTGGAGATACGCCGAACGACATGGGCAAACTCATGAGGCTTGCAGGCTGGATTGACCTTGATAGTGAGCTCACGGTATGTTGGCACTCAAAGGCATATTTCGGTGGAGGCTAATACAATCTAGCTTGGATGCGCAGGTGCCGTGATGGAATACCTAGGACGACGGAGGAGTGTTGACTACTTACCAAATGACGAAGAAGCTCTGGTAGCCTTTCGAATCCGTGCCGTTGAAACGTTCGCACTCTCGGATTTGATGTACATCAATACCGATACATTAGTATCACTCCAGATTATTCAGTCTGAAAGACATCCGAATTCACACATGCAAGGCCCGAACCAGGCAACCTCGGGAGCGAAGGAAAGCCTTTCTGTTTACGGGCTGTTCTCCAGACTTGCTCATACCCCGCAAGGAAAACAGAAGCTGCGGCAAATATTTCTACGACCTAGTTTGGACTTACGAATCATCAAAGAAAGGCTGAAAACAACAAGCACATTGCTTCAGCCAGAGAATTCGCCTCTTCTGGACCAGATGGTAAGAGGCTTCAAGAGGATCAAAGACGTGCGATCGGTCATGGTGCACCTACATAAAGGCACCAGTGGCAGAGGTATCCGCAACGGTGTGTGGGCGAATCTGCAAAATTTCACTTTTTACTGTTTGCAAGTCCTTGAAGCTGTCAGCGAGTTGAAAGGTAGTCGGGATCTTGTGGTCACTGCCAACATCTTGAACCAGATACAGGGTGCTCATCTCACTGCAATTGGCACCATGATTGAAGAAGTTGTCGATTTTAAACAATCAGTGGAACAGCACCGCACTGTCGTCAAACAAGGGGTTGATGCTGAACTAGACAACATGAAGAGAACCTATGATGGTCTTGACAGTATGCTTACTCAAGTTGCCACCGAGGTCTCACATACCGTGCCAGAATGGGCAGCTCAATACGTATCCAACTGCATTTTCTTTCCGCAACTTGGATTTCTCACGGTTGTCCCCCTCGACCCGGAGACAGGTAAAGGAAAATATGAGGGTGAGGGAGTGGAGAACGATATATGGGAGAGGATGTTTACCAGTAATGACATGGGCTACTATAAAAACAACAGAATGAAAGAACTAGACGCTTTCTTTGGAGATATATTTGGACTCATTTGTGGTAGGTTACAATGTTGTCAAACTTTCATCTCATCTATCTGAAGCTAATACATGTCCAGACAAGGAGATTGAAATCCTGCACAGCCTAGCCATCAGAACCCTAGAGCATGAGCAATTTCTCTTAACTGCGTCAGAACTATGCGGAGAACTTGATAGTCTTGTCGCTTTAGCTTTGGGTGCGCGCAAGTACGGCTACAATCGACCTGAGATGACGGCTAGGAATGTTCTACAAATCAGAGGCGGCCGCCATCCCTTGCAAGAGCTGACCGTTCCAGCGTACATCGCTAATAGCTGCTTCCTTGCTGGAGGTCCTGGAGATGAGGATGACGCTAGCCATTCTGAGGATAATTCAGACATCATGTCAACAGTCAAGGACAGTACAGAAGATCCTAGCATGCTCATTATGACAGGCCCTAATTATTCTGGAAAAAGCGTCTATCTCAAGCAGAACGCCTTGATAGTTTACATGGCTCATATCGGGAGCTACGTTCCTGCAGACACAGCAACAATCGGACTGACTGATAAGATATTGACGAGAATTGCAACCCGAGAAAGTGTATCAAAGAATCAGAGCGCCTTCATGATTGATCTGCAGCAAATTGCTTTGGCCCTGACGCTGGCCACTAATAGGACTCTGCTGGTGGTTGACGAGTTTGGCAAGGGCACAAATTCCTATGACGGTGCTGGTCTATGTTGTGGTGTTCTTGAATATCTTCTCAGTCTTGAGAGACACCAGCCAAAGGTGCTCGCAGCAACCCACTTCCATGAAATATTCGAAAATGGATACTTACTGGAGAAGCCTGAGTTGTCCTTTGGCCACATGGAAGTTCGTGTGGATCATGTCGCTGAAGCCATTGAAGACCAGGTCACGTACCTCTACAATTTCGTGCCGAGCCGAAGCAACTCAAGCTTTGGAACTACTTGTGCCCTGATGAACGGCATAGATCCAGCCATTGTGGACAGAGCTGAAGAATTGATCCTGATGGCAGCTCGAGGCGAGGATCTGGTCCTCGCATGTTCGGCAATGAGTCCAGATGATGCTCAAAATTACGAAGAAGCGGAACAAATCGGCAGAAGATTTATCGAGAAAGAATTGCCACACCCAGAGGACCAGCGTCGAGACGGAATCGCTATCCGAAGTTTTCTAAATGATGTTTTAGCTGTGGATTGAAGATAGTGGGTATAGACTGTTGCGAGGTGAAATTTTGTTCTCATGTCTGCTATTAAATTCCAGTGATACTGCCGTTGATATCTTGCAATATGGAAAGCTAGCTTGTCTCGCTGCAACGAACTCCTCTAAACTGGCTAGTTTACCATATTATTGCTCTGAAAATCTGACAACACCTTCTGACTGTCCGAACAGCTTCAGTTTCGTGATGGGACGATCTTGGTCTTCAAACAGTGGTTTTGGGTTTAAGCGAAAGCCACGAAACAGGGCTTCAATCCGATAATTACACGGCACTTGCCTGCTCACTGATCGCCAAGAAACCCTCCCAGAAAGTTGCATTAATAAGACCAGTTTCACGGGTATCCGTCATGACACATGATTGTCGTTTAGGACAAGGAGCAAACACACCGAGGAAGCGCCTTCGACACGTTGCACATGAGTCGAGGCTGTCGAGTCACCATCACTTCTCGCGACTCTGAAGCTGCTGGGCCAGAGTGATATGAGTAAATCGCTTTCTCCATAATCAATATCCCTCCAAGATTTCACCTGGTCCTTCAGTATCGAAAGCAGACAGGAGAATGTTGCACGTTCCAAATCACGCAGGAAGTTGGCAGGCTTTGAACGCAGCCTTGCGTGATATGTCATGTTGACACACGGCACACCAATTATTCATTGGAGCCGATCGTTGATGCGACTTTGTTTTGACCTGACTCTTCGTCTACTTCTCAGCCTCGCTTAAGCGTGAGCGATATCATCCTGTCACTGATGCATGTATCAGAAACAACTTGCAGGCGAAAACCTGGAAGTGATTATGTCACTCCTCAAATCTCTCCTGCTTCTTGCTGGTAGAAAGGTTTCCCAAAATAGCCGATCTGCACGCTCGACTCGCTCCACTTGCAAGGTTAGTCGTTGTCATGGCATAACAAATCTTTGGTCGATGCTGGCATCTGGCGGTGTTTGTGGCAGATCAGTTACGCGGTCCAATATGATTCTCATGCTCTAAGGATTTGTACCGATCCATCAGTAGAGCTGGACTGTAGGCACACCACATTGTTTGGGATAGTACTACTATATTTCGGATCGGGTAGATTCTGCGTTGGGCAAATGGACCGGAACGTCCAGGATATAAGTATTGCATGGCATCTCATGGATTTTCTTTCTCGCAACTAACATAAAAATTTCCCACGACAGCACTTCATTATCAGAGTCGTTCACTGTTCATCTAACAACAGTCACTTCACAGCAGACACCGTACATGCAATTTTTCAACATGCAATACTCAAGCGTCATCATCACAGTCTTGGCGGCAAGTGTTGTAAATGCTCAGGTTAGCATACACGTTCCAGAATACACAGGAGCAAATGTTAATAAGATGTAGTCTGCCACCCATTCTGCAGAAGACACCAAGGAAACTGGCAAATCAAACTCCACAGCAGGCGGCAAAGCCTCACCGACAGGATCAACTCCCAAAGCAACCGGAACAGCGAGAGGAAACTCCACCAATACAACAACCGGCCCACCAGTGCAAGTGAGTGGCAACAGCGCCGACTCGCTGATGTCGCAAGGTGGAGGTATGGTCACAATTGCAGGACTTGGTGTTGCGTTCGCGTTGTTCATGTAATGAGTTGGATGGTTGGGGCAGCTTGGGTTCAAGGCGTAGGAAAAATTGCAGCTTGGGGGGCACAATTTGCTCTTTCAGGTTGGAGCAGGGCTCTGGGAGTTGGGATATACGAATACTCATTTAAGCAGCATTTATGAGGAGTCTTTCTGGATAATGAAATGAAATTCACGACCACATATGCTCCAGATTCCTCGGGCAGATCCACCTCAAACTCTGCATTCCGCTGACCCACATTTAGCGGCTACCTGCAGTTCCCAAAGCTTGATCCATTGCGGAACGAAAAATTCTGTCATTGAGTGAGCACGCTTGACTCACTTTGTATTGTGTCGTTGAATCTTCGGGAACTATCAGGAAGGCTTTGCAGTGGAGATTCTCAGCGTATATATCTTTCCAATTAATCATTCTGACTACATCAACATGGTCGGCTGGCCCAATGGCAAGGCGCTTGACTACGAAGAATGAAAACATTCTGGCTATCAAGAGATTGCAGGTTCGATCCCTGCGTCGATCAATAGAAACATTTCTTTTTGCTTTTGTTGCCTACACCTTCATCATGTGAAGCTGATCAGACCTTTTTTCCTGGAGCTTAGAATTGCTGATTTTGACTATACTATAGGGCTGGGTATAGGAGAAGTCAAGAGATGAATGGATGATGTTGTATTTGAAGATTTTCTCTGTGTGCCTGACCACCTTTTTGGTCGTCTGCTGTGTGCATTTTTCATGTGGAAGCAAATATCTTCAGGATCACCAAAAAAAAGTTAAGCGAGAAAGCACAGGACAAAGCGATGTCCAGTAACTATCATCATGACATGCTAAGGCGAAGTTCTAGACAGAGCATGATGGCTTCACTCCAAATTCTTAGTACTCATCTTCACTGTTGCAAGCTATTTATTTAGTTTCCCTCTCTGAAATATGCTCGGCGACGAGATCAGAAGTGTTGGGTGGGGCACTTGCAAGTTGACCGACTCGCGTAGCCTTCCCTCCAATCGCTCGCTCTTATCATAAGTCTTAACTTATCACACAGCTTCATATTCCTCAGCAGGGCCTTCAACAATCAGACGATGAGACCCTAGGTAGCTCTGAGCCAGAATCATCAAATATCTGTTTATCCAACTCGTCTATCGAGTCGTGTTTGCTGAGAAATGCCCACGTTGTTGAATCAATTGCCTTACCCGAACCTGCAGCTGGAGAGCTCACTCCATCAGCAGTTTGTCAAATTATCGCACAGAGCCATTTCTCAACTATCCTTGTTGTTATATTTGGTTTGGCGATATTTTTTCTCCCTTGCATCTATTTCAATATTTTCTGGCTTCCGGTATGTGTGAGTGTTGTCCACGAGCTGAACGGTGCATGGTCTCCAGTACACCCGCTTTCGCTTGTCTGTTTACAGCTCCCAGCTCGGGATATACTTATCATCAGCCTCTGTACCATGAGATACTGGTCCCGCCATGGGTGATCATGAGAAGACTTGGTACACGGCTAACTTTGGCAGTTCGATTTTGCATGTCAGATCAGTCATTTGTGAGATTGGTAATCAAATTCTCTTCGCCAAGGAATTGTATCATCGCATATCGTTCCATGGACATTCTTTTAATATGTTGTATATAATCAACATAAGCTCAGCCATGACTTCCGTCTCACGGTCTCAACAAAATTGCAGGACCCCGGGATGGATGCCCAATATGTTGATGTTTCAAGCCTGTCCTGTACTGTGAAGCAAATTGGTGATTGTTAGCTCCGAACTTCCGGTGCTTATCACCGTTCTCCCCCTGGATGATGTTGAGATTAAGCTGCCACCGCTTCGGCTGTGACTCTGATCGGCAGGACTGAGTGCACTACAGTACCGACCTTGGCGCTGACACTATGAGCCACTATGAGCGGCTCTTCGTCATGGACAGCTGGTGCTAATCCGACCACAATTCGGCCGAACAGCGTTTCGTCATATGTGGGTGAGAAATCGAAGTCCCTTGTGTAGCTTGCTAAGCAGAAGTCTGTTATGGTTATCTCCTTCCAGGCTCTCGAGCGCTATCTACCTCTGAAAACAGCGCTCCACTCGGGGACTCTGCGCCGCGGACTTCCGCTCCCGCTCCCTAAGATGCATTCTGCTTACTGTTTGCAAAAGGTGCGAGCTATCAACGTGCTGATTTGTTGGCTGAAAAGCTAGCAACCAATTTACGCGAAAGTGCCGTCACTCGAAGTTTAGTCGCGCTGCATAAGTATATATATCTTTGCCTCCTCGTCACATCCTATGCCATCGGAGGACCTTGTTTTTGTACCACTGCTCGCGGAGCGCTTGTCAACATGTTCAACGTTCATAGTGACCGCATGTACACTGCTCGAGCAGAGGGGTTTCAGGAAATACGAGTCCCTTTGCACAATGTCGAAAATCATGCAGAAGCCCATGGACCAGAGGAAGGGACCCCGGCGTCTTCACAGGTCGAATTGCGAGATGAGGGGACTTGGGGAGAGCGGGATATTGGAGGTCCAGTCAATTTCAGGAACGCAATGTTGGATTACGAGGACATGCGTCGCGAGTTGACCAACCTCTCGAAAACCCGTAGCGCAGGCCAAAAAAGCACTAAAAGTACCGGACAACACTCATCTGGATTGAAAAGAGTCACGACAGCTGGGACACGCCGGTCCCAGAAAGTCCGTACAAACGAGCCCGAACCTGACCTGGAAGCTCAGGAGGAAGAAAAGCCGGAGGGAGAAGGTGCTGATATTGCAGAAGACGAAGAGGACTTTGAGCTTGGAGAATTTTTGAAAGATGGACATTTCGAGAAGCGTCAAGAGGGCAGATCAGCAAAAAAGGTTGGAGTGGTTTACAAACATCTCACTGTGCAAGGTTTGGGAGCGACCACAACATTCGTCAAAACACTTCCAAGCGCTGTTGTCGGAGTAAGTCATCTTCTTTTCCCGCTCTTCACATCTGATTATTAAATCATTATAGACATTTGGGCCTGATTTGTATGCCCTTCTATCAAGATTTATATCTTTTCTTCCGCAGCCAGGATCCCATGGAGAGAAACGTAACCTCATTAATGACTTCAATGGCGTGGTGAGGGATGGTGAGATGCTGCTGGTCCTTGGTAGACCAGGCAGTGGCTGCAGTACGTTTTTGAAGGCAATTTCCAACAAGAGAGCAGGCTTTGCAGGTGTCGAAGGAGAGGTATCCTAGTAAGCTTCCACGATCTTTCCTCTCACTACAGCCACCAAGACTGACTCTAAAAAGTGGAGGAATCCCTGCCAGTGAGCAGATCAGAAATTACAAGGGAGAAGTCAATTACAATGAAGAGGATGACCAACATTTCCCGACGTTGACGGTCGAGCAGACACTGAAATTTTCGCTGCTGAACAAGACGAAAAAACATGAGAAAGGGGATATCCCAGTCATCATTGGCGCTCTATTGAAAATGTTTGGTATCTCACACACAAGGCACACATTGGTTGGAGATGTAAGCTGCCTACCCATGGCAATCATAAGTAAAAGATGCTGCTTCTAACTCAAATTAGGCATATACCAGAGGTGTTTCCGGCGGAGAGCGGAAGCGAGTGTCAATTGCGGAAACGTTAGGATCAAAATCTACAGTTGTTGCATGGGATAATTCGACACGAGGATTAGATGCATCTACTGCTCTCGACTATGCAAACTCGCTTCGCGTCATGACGGATATCAGCAACCGAACGACACTTGTTACACTTTATCAAGCAGGCGAGGGCATTTACGAACTCATGGATAAGGTCTTAGTCATCGACGAGGGCAGAATGGTCTACCAGGGTCCAGCTAAAGCTGCCAAAAAGTACTTTGAGAATCTTGGTTACTTCTGCCCGGAGAGACAAACAACTGCAGACTTTCTCACATCCTGTACGGACTCAACCGAGCGACGGTTTCGAGAGGACTTCGATGGACCGATTCCTAGAGGCCCGATAGAGCTGGAGAGAGCATTTCGCGAAAGTGAGGCTTACAAACATGTGCTCGAAGATGTTGAAGATTACGAAAAGATGCTTCATGAAACCGACTACGCGGATGCCAGGGAGTTCAAACAAACAGTCTCAGAGACAAAATCGAAGCACGTCTCCGACAACTCGAGCTATACAGTATCATTTTTCCGCCAAGTCCTTGCCTGCACGAAGCGAGAGTTCTGGCTTACTTGGGGCGATAAGACGACCTTGCACACCAAGTTTTTTATCATCATTTCTAACGGCCTGATCGTCGGTTCTCTCTTTCACGGCCAGTCCTTAGATACTTCAGGAGCGTTCTCGAGAGGTGGCAGTCTGTTTTTCAGTGTCCTATTTTTAGGATGGCTACAGTTGTCCGAGCTCATGAAAGCTGTGTCTGGAAGAACTATCATTGCAAGACATAATGATTATGCGTTCTATCGACCATCGGCCGTCGTCATTGCAAGGGTAATGCAGGACTTCCCATTGATTCTCGCCCAAGTCATCCCGTTCTCGATTATCATGTACTTCTTGAATGGGCTTGATGTAGACGTGAGCAAATTCTTCATATATTTCCTGTTTATCTACCTCACGACAATCTGTGTTACAGCACTATACCGCATGTTTGCTGCTCTATCTCCAGCAATCGACGATGCAGTTCGATTTTCTGGAATCGCGCTCAATCTTCTGATGTAAGTTTCTCCTCAAGATCTCAATAGCCGCATTCAGTCGCATGGATAAATGGTCTCGAGTCCGAAAGTATGCTAACACATCCAAAGTATCTACACTGGATATGTTATTCCTCGTCCACAACTTCTTTCGAAGTATATTTGGTTCGGGTGGCTGTACTGGGTGAATCCAATTGCATACAGTTTCGAGGCAGTCTCTACGGATGAGTTCTACAACCGAGTTCTCAAATGTTCACCAGATACGATCATTCCAAGGGGACCAGGCTTCGACAATCCTGCTTATCAAGGTTGTGCCTTTACAGGTGCCCAGGTAGGGTCTCTCAGTGTGCCTGGAACAGACTATCTCAGCACCTCCTTCGACTATTCTCGAGGCAACTTGTGGAGAAATTTTGGTGTCGGTTAGTCAAGTCCTCATTTCTGGCAGTATATCTTAATGCGACAAAAGACTGACAAGAATGTTTTAGTCATTGCATTTACTGTTCTCTACATCTTAGTCACCATGGTTGCTTCAGAGCTCTTCAACTTCTCGAAGAGTGGAGGTGGTGCACTCGAGTTCAAGAGGTCTAAAGCCACGAAGCAAAAAATCAAAGCAGCTTCCGCACCTTCTGATGTCGAGCAAGTAGCTAAGGATCGGTCAACGAGTGTACCAGGTTCATCCAGTGAGACCTTGAATGGCGGTCGACAAGAAGACGAGGCCTTGCAAGAAATTTCAGGCTCTGACAGCATATTTACATGGGAAAATGTTGAATACACTGTTCCGTACATGGGCGGCCAGCGAAAACTCTTGAACAACGTCAATGGATATGCCAAACCTGGTGTGATGGTAGCGCTTATGGGTGCTTCAGGAGCTGGCAAGACAACTCTTTTAAACGCATTATCACAGCGACAGAAAATGGGTATCGTTGGGGGTGACATGCTTGTTGATGGAAGACCTCTTGGCACAGAGTTCCAGCGCGGGACGGGATTCTGCGAACAGATGGATCTTCACGATGGTACGGCAACCATCCGAGAAGCCCTTGAATTCTCCGCAATTCTTAGACAAGACCGCAGTGTCCCCCGAGCCGAGAAAATTGCCTACGTGGACAAGATTATTGATCTTTTGGAACTCGGAGATGTTCAGGATGCACTAGTCCGATGTTTAGGAGTCGAACAACGCAAGCGAGTCACAATCGGAGTAGAATTGGCAGCTAAGCCCAACCTGTTGCTCTTCCTGGACGAGCCCACCTCTGGGCTTGATTCTCAATCGGCTTACAGTATTGTTCGATTCTTGAAGAAGCTCTCGAATGCTGGCCAAGCTATTATCTGCACCATCCACCAGCCATCCTCTGTCCTCATCCAACAATTCGATATGATACTCGCGTTGAATCCCGGTGGAAACACTTTCTACTTCGGACCTGTAGGTGATGAGGGCAAGGACGTCATCAAATACTTCGCTGATCGAGGTGTCCATTGCCCGCCACACAAGAACGTTGCAGAATTTATTTTGGAAACTGCAGCCAAGGGTGGTAAGCGGGAAGACGGCAAGAAACTGGACTGGAACAAGGAATGGGCGAACTCGGCAGAAGCAAAAAATGTCCTGAACGAAATCCAGAAGATAAAAGCAGAGCGTAGCAAAGTCGAGCCCAGAGCACAAACCGAACAGCATGAATTCGCATCTCCCGTTGCCTCGCAGACCATTGAGCTGACGAAGCGTCTCTTCATTCAATACTGGAGAGATCCATCGTACCTATACGGAAAGCTGTTTACCTCTGTCATCATAGGAATATTCAACGGCTTTACATTCTTTAAGCTTGGAAACAGTATTGTGGATATGCAGAATCGCATGTTCACGAGCTTCTTGATCCTGCTGATTCCGCCAACTATCGTCAACGCCGTCGTGCCAAAATTCTACCAGAACATGGGCTTATGGCAGGCAAGAGAGTACCCATCTAGAATCTACGGATGGGTCGCTTTCTGTACTGCCAATGTTGTCGCACAGATACCCATCGCGATTGTCGGTGCTACAATTTACTGGCTTTTGTGGTACTGGCCGACCGGGTTACCTACCGATTCTTCAACCGCGGGCTACGTCTTCTTGATGACCGTGCTCTTTTTCCTGTTTCAAGCGTCATGGGGTCAATGGTCAGTACTGTCTTCCATCTTGATTCCTGAAGCGTGGCGACAGCATAATTAACATAATGTGCAGGATCTGTGCCTTCGCACCCTCTTTTACCGTCATCGCGAATGTGCTTCCCTTCTTTTTTGTCATGTTTTCCCTCTTCAATGGTGTCGTCCGACCATACAGTCAACTTAGCGTCTTCTGGAGATACTGGATGTATTGGCTTAACCCTTCAACGTACTGGATTGGAGGCGTCCTAGCCGCTACCCTCAGCGACACAGAGGTACAATGTATGCCTCAAGAAGCAGCTTATTTCAACCCACCGCCTGACCAGACCTGTTCCGAATATGCCTCGTCTTTCGTCAACGCGGCTACAGGATATCTCATGAACCCCAATGATACGACCAACTGCGGGTACTGCCAGTTCAGCTCTGGCGCAGAGTACATGCAGACTCTGAATATCGAACCCAAGGACAAGTGGAGATATTTCGGCATCTTCCTGGCATTCTGTATTTCCAACTGGGCACTAGTTTATTTCTTTATTTATACTGTTCGTATCAAGGGCTGGAGCTTTGGGCTTGGCCGTTTGTTTGGACATGGTGGGAAGTTGGTAGAGGCTGCCAAGAAGCCCTTCAAGAGCGGAGGTAAGACGGGGAAGAAAAGCTCAGCTTAGTCTGTGTTTGAATGTTGATAGACGTGTATAGACATTGTCGTTTAGCGGTCACAGCAAATGTACGGACACAAATTGAATTTTCTCGATATTTATTGTTATTCAGTCGAAGTGTGCTTCTGTGAATACTAGCGTTGTCCAGTACCTCCACTTGTACGACTTTGTGAACTCACAGCTTTCACAGCACGCCCACCAAAGACTATAATTCGTAGCAATGATTGTCAACTAGATACTTCTCGTGTAAGTATCTCGTGCACTTGTACCTTTGGCTCTGGCCAGCAGACCCAGACGCACTACTTACAAATCCGGCCTGCGCAAGTACAATTGGCATAGCAAGGCATTCCTGTTGATGAACGTATAAAATACGATCCTGCCAGTTTCCGCTACCGAGTGTCCCCTACAATATATTACCCATTATCAAATGGAGTTGTATCCAGCAGTCTTTCAGCCACAGCAAATACCCTTAGCATATATACGGTGAGCCTCAAGCAAGAACTGTCCACATAAAACCTGCAGATACCTTGCGCTTCTATAGGGTAGCCTGGCCAAGTACTGGCACTTCAGCCATGTATCATTGGCCGAGTTCAAGTTTTGCATATCCATGACAGAGCTCTGGGAACTCGATCAATTCGGGCAACAATGAGAAGCTTGGAACCACACAGCCGCCTGACTCGTTACATGATACAGCAATCAGCGAAATGAAGTTGAAGGATAAAGAGATTGGACTTATTACGATACACATCAGTTTGAGAGAAGTCTACGGTACGGGAAGCCAAATGAATGGGAAGCCAGATGAATCACTTGTGCGGAACGTCCAATTTCATACTTGCAAGCACTGGATAATTAATTCTGCCTTAACCTCTGATTTTTCACTACGTAGAAAGAAAACGTACTGACTATTTAATAGATTTTCTAAATTAATATTATAGCTAACTAGGTAAAAACAAGAAAGATAGACAGGGTACCTAGGTAGGGTAACAGTAACAGGCAGCTTGACTCGGCTATTTTTAGTGATCTTGCCTTGCCTACAAAAGTCGTATTTTTGACCCCTTTATATTACAACGAAACCATCTTTAATATTACACTTTGAATACATTCAAGAATCAATTACAATTTAAATATCATGTCTACTATCCGAGAGCATTATTATGCCCCTAGAAAGCGGTGAAATAATAAGGTCAGAATCGAGGTTTGGACGTTCCGCACATGTGATTCATTTGGCTTCCCGTATACAGCCCGAAGCCGCGCCAAGACCCATCGTATTTTTATCAGGCCGGCACGCACTAGTGGAATATCCATGTTCTGCCCCGACTCGCATCCCTCAGCAAAACGTCGATTCTTCAAGTCACCTGAGATCGTTGGTGTTCCATGAATATACCTTGGCCGTGAACTATGATTCGTAAGCCATGACCAAGAATATCTATACGGACAGACTTCGGAAGCCGGGCTTTAGTTGCCCCTACGCGCCAGTTCCCGCTTTCACTATTTTCTCACAATGTTGTATTGACGCGCGGTAACTCAACGAGAAACCCCGGCGGCCACATCAACGTAATTTGGATGCAGCTTCTAGGCAAGATTGCTGGGATAAATTTGGAGGCGACTGTTGGAACCCATACAAGGGAAATGCCCGTCAATCAACCCTGTAAACATATCCATACCTCAGCAGGACGAATGGACTGATCACATCAAGCGCGGACCCACGGCAGCGTCTCGCTGGAAATGCTGCTTTGCAGTGAGGACCGCCTGTTGTCAAGTCGTTGTCATGGTCCGAGATGCTGGTCAAAGAAATGTGGTTGTGTTTCAAGTAGTCCTCTTACGCCGAAAGGATTGGTATCTATCGAAGACTTTGCATACGGTATCGCCATGATGCAAGTCAAAGTCTGAGGCCCTCATCCCCAGGATATCTGATGCAGCGACTGATGCACGGCTTTGTATATTAGATGATGTAATCCCCAGCCGTGGGATGCTACTTCTCTAATATCTCATCTCATCATATCCACTCACAAACATCCACGGTATCACTCGAGCTCACATTTTACCATTTACTATCACGCTGCCTCTCCATCTCTTCTCGATTCCTCCACAACTCACCACCATGGACGGCCGTCGCTCCAACCGTGCCAACAGAGAGACAACAACGCAGCACACTGAAACAGAAACCGAAGGTGAACCGGCAGTAGTCTGGCATCCCGTCTGGGTTGCAATATATGTCGGGGGTGGAGCGTTCAAACATTGGTCACTTTTTGTTGAAGACGAGGAGGATCAGGACGAAAGCTTCATTGTTCATGTTCAGGGTGAACCCGGCACGTTTCGTTACCAGCAAATCAAGAAGAATGCGCGCGAGTCCAGATCTTTGATCGAAATGATCCAAGTCGGCCATGTGAAGAAGAACGAACTCCGAGATTTCAGAAGAGTCTGCCGCGACGTAATCGTCAGCTGACCAGCCGGTGGGCTTCCTAAAATCGCTCTCGCTCTTAGTTAGAATAAGCGAATACGGATCGGAAGTGAATACAGATTTTCGATTATTATTACCTTTAATAATAAAAACAGTGTGAATTACTACTAGAATTATATATAAACTAGTGTAAATCGCTAACTCCTAATAAGATCCCTATCGCTATCGGAATTATCTAAAGAGATACTACCCTAGTAGCTTAAATCCGACTCTCTAGAATTAGAATTATTACTAACTCTATATAATGAATTATCTGAATCTCTACTACTATCTAAATTAAAGCTATCGCTATTAATTCTAAAGTCTCTAGTACCTTTTAGAAGAGGTAAATAGTCACGTTAAAGCTCTATATTACCTATTATATTAATAGTTATTTATAAGTCGTTCCCTCTAAGAACTAGCTTAAGAGAAGGTAATTTAAGCTTTAGAACGCCTCTCTTTTTAGGATAAGTAGCCCGCTATTCTAAAGGCTATTAAGACTACTAAATTTCCTCTGTATTAAGGATAGGAACTAATAAAGGATTATTATCTTTAATAATCTGACTATTACTTAAACGTTCCCGAAGTATTCTCTTATAAAGTTATTTAGTAGCACATGAATTAACTCCTTTCTAATACTTAAGGTCTTATTCCTTCCTCTATAACTTATTAATATAGCGCTAAGCTCTAGAGGCGTTATATTACGTTTCCTTAGCCTCTTTTTCTATAATAAGTCGATTAGTAACCTCTTTAGTAAGACTATCTTTAAAATAGAACTATTTCCTACTCTTTATAACGGTCTGGTATTTACTCGCTATAAATACAGAAGGCTACAGTTAATCTCTAATAATTGAGAGGTAAGTGTATCACGTAGATAGGAAGATAGTTACTAAGTATTAAAATACTATTTAAAGTTAAGTATAAAGCTCTTATCTAATAGCAGACGTGCTAGTCTTATATAGAACCTTTGTTCGCCTTAGATCCTTATAAGTCCTATGATCCTAAGCTCTAAGAACCTTAGATCTTATAGTTCTAAAAGCTCTATACTATCACGTAATATATAATCCTGTGATTTCGTTCTTAGTTCTTAGCTTCTCTATATAGTAATACTACTAAGCCTTAGGGCTAAGATATATATAATACTCTTTCTAAGTGTATTTATAATACTATCTCCTTTCTTACTTAGCGTAATCCCTATACTTAAGTATACTAAAAGAAATACTAACAATAACCTATAGCTATCTTCTTCTTTTATTATATCCTCTAAAATTACTAAATATAAATAAAGAATAGCACTTACTGAAATAATTAACTCTTATAGCTCGCTTAGTATACTATATTCTAATTATATTTATTACTATCGTAATTACGTAGTCCTAAATAAGAAGTCCTAGAGGTATAGGGAGTATATTTATTACGGTGTGAAATACGATACTCTTTAGGTTTCTATTAATAACCTCTAAAGTCTTCGTATAGAGGAAGATCGCCTGAAGTTTAAAAGAGATATAGCCTTCGAGGCGGCTATAGTTAGCCTAGCTCGTATCCGTGAGCTCGAGTAGTGCTAAGCCGAGCTTCGTAAGTAAGGGAGGGAAATACTTTGTTATAGTCTAAGAACTCTAGATAAGTTAGATAAGGCTAAGGTAAAAGAAAGAGTAGAAAAAGTAAAAGCGCAGGAAGTAGTAGAGAGGGAGAAGTAAGCTTCTACTACTTAGCTACTTATACTACTACTCGCCGGCGACTCCTCTGAGTTCTACCTAGTTAATAAACTGCTACTTAACTTTAGGAACTCTTTCTAGGAAGACTTAGGTTTCGTTAATAGAAACTTTGTAATAACCCAGGGTAATAGAGGTTAGACTTAGGTTCCTAGGTATTTTCTAACTATAGGTACCTTTTCTACTTAATTAAATATCATGTTTTACTATAGTAGTTCTAATAGTTAAGGATAGCCTCTACTTTATATTTAGTATTTAGATTAACCGGTTATATTTTAGTAATAGGAGCAGGTGGTGCTTCTAGCGGTACTAGTTTAAGAAGAGATATATGGAATACTGGGTAGATATTTATTATCTTTAGTAGAGCTAGTTAATAATTAACTAGTCCTTTAACTTTAGTAATCCTGAATAGTCCTAGCTTTTTATAATCTAATTTATAACTTAGTTGTTTAGTTATAATATTCTTTCTAAGTAAGTAGACTTTATTCCCCTCCTTAAGCATTAGTCCTATACTACGTTTTCTATTATAGTAGATCGTAGATCTTTACGCGATAAAGAGAATATTAGCTAATAATTCTTCATAGAGCTATTTAAGCTCACTTACTTATAGTATAGCTTCTTATATAGTACCTTAACTAGCTATTAGTAGGTTATATACTATAGGATTATACCTATAATTCGCGTAGAATAGCGATACTCTAATAGTCTCTTAATCCGCGCTATTATATATAAACTAGGTAAGTGGGAGTAGTTATACCTAGTTATCCTGCTTATAGTTTATATAACACTAAAGATAAGTCTCTATTATCTAGTTGATTCGTTCTATCTATATATTAGTTTAAGGATAGAATATAGTTAATATTTTCTACTTTATTCCTAAGAGTATAATAAGAGTTTTCTAGAACTTTAAAGTAAAGAGCTTATCTTTATCTAAGATAATCTTATCTAGTATTCTATAGCTTATAAAGATTATTCTAAGGAATACCTACGCTATTATAAGCGCGTCTTATATTCTAAGTACTAATACTATATACACGTACTTTATAAACCTATCTGTTATTATATAGATTAAGTTATATATAATTCCTATAACTAAGTCTTTCGAGAGTAGTAGCTTAACTACGAAATCTAAAGCGATTAATTTCTATAGGCGAGGTAGTATTATTAGTGACTTTATAAGCCTATATAGAGTATAGTATAATACCTTGTTCCGGATATATATGTCGTATAACGCTACTACGTCTTTAACTACCTTCCTTATACCTAGGAAGTAGTATTCCCTAGATAGCCTAGATAGTGTCTTAGCTACCCCCTAGTATCTATAAGTAGGTAGCCTATACTAGTACGTGATAAATTTAATCCTATCTCTAGTAGGTATATAGATTTATCCTTAGTACAGAAGTATGCTATCTAAGGTGAAGGAGAATCTTTCGCTTAGCTACTTCTTCTATTCAGCTATAACCGGGTCGTTAGTATAGCCCCTCTAGATTTTCTTAGTAACTTAGCTTATTAAGGCTAGCTATTAGTAATTAACTATTAGCGAATTATTATCCTTCTGTAGTATAGTATAAGATTTATAAGTTTTATTTATAAGATATTCTAGTTTCCTACTTAAAGCGTTAGCTCTAGCGTTTTCTATTCCCTTAATATAAGAAATTCGAAGTTTAACAGTAGAAAGTGTTTTATACTATCGAACCTAGTGTCAGTTTAATTCTTTAGTAGTTATAAAGTAAATAAGATTCTTGTAGTCTATTAGGATCTATATTTCGTAGGCAGCGCCCTTGAAGTAGACTTTCTATTCGCGTACTACGTCTATAATTACTAGTAACTCTTTATTATATATATTATAATTAAGTTCTACTAGTAATAGTTTCCGCGAATAGTAAGCGACTAGTTACTATTTTCCGTCCTTACCCGGCTAGCTAAGCACGGCTCTAATAGTGTAATCTAAAGAATCTATCTCTATACGTATTTCTTTATTAAAGGTAAAGGAAGTAAGTACTAGTTCCGCGATAAAAGCCGCTTTAAGTGCCTTAAACACTTTTTATACGCTATTAGACTAGTAGAATTCTTTATCCTTATAAGTTAACTCTGTGAGTAGCTTAGCGATTTTCAAGTAGTCCTTAATAAATCGCCTATAGAAGTTAGTAAACCTGAGGAATAATTATACTTCCTTAATATTCATAGGCCCTATCTACTTAATAATTACTTTAATCTTTTTAGGATCTATAGCTAATCCTATAGTAGTAACTATATAGCTTAGAAAGATAACCTCGTTTATATAGAAGTTATACTTCTTTAGTTTAAGTAATAGGCAGGTGTCCTCTAGCCTCTAGAGAATAGCTATGATATCTTTTATATATTACTTCTCTGATTTAGAGTAGACTAGTATATTATCTAAATAGTATATATATATTACGTCTAAGTAAGGCTATAAAATATTATTAATTAGACGCTGAAATATAGCTAGTATATTAGTTAAGCTAAAGGGCATAACTGTATACTTATAGTAACTAAAATAAGTGCGAAATACTATTTTCTCTTCTTTACTTTTAGCTATCTTAATAAGGTTATATACTCCTCTTAGGTTAAGCTAAGTGAAAATCTTAGCTCTAATAAGTCTATCCTATAGCTCCTTAGCTAATAGTAGTATATAACGATCCTTCTTTATAGTATCGTTTAATTAATAGTAGTTAATATATATTTGTTATCTACTATCTTTCTTTTCTATAAATAAGATATTACTCCCCTATAGAGATTTAGACTCTCGGATAAATCCTTTCGCTAGGTTTTTATTAATATATTACTTGATTATTATTAAGTCTATCGCTAAGTATTCCTTAAGTAGTTAGAATATCAGCTTAGTACTTAGTTCTAACTCGATCTAATAATCGTAGTCCTAGTGTTTTAGTAAAGCCTTAATACCTTATTCCTCCTTAAATAGTGCTATAAACTTCTTATATACTAATAGTATATTCTTTATTAGTAGACTCTTATCTTAGTATTCGAGCTCTTCCTTAGAGGTAGCGCTAACTTCTCGAATACTTACTACTTCTATTCTTAGTAGATAATAGTAGTCTTAATAACAACTAAACTTAAGCTTTCCTATCTACTAATTAATAATAGGGTTATACTTTTCTATCTATAGTAATCCTAAGATAATATTATACCTTCTAATCCTAATAATATCGAATTAGATTATTTCAGAGTATCTAGTAATACCTATATAAACTGGAGTAGTCTGGACCTTAATTAGTCTATCAGAGGTAACCTTACTATCCGCTAGTACTAGATAGTATCCCTTATCCTTTACTTCGGTTAACAAGTAGTACTTAAGTATAATAGTAGGAGATATAAAGTTCCCTTATACCTTAGAGTCTATTATTACTTAAAGCTTAACTCCCTTAATTTTAACCTCTAATATAAGATATTTATCTCTAATAGCGGTAAGTTACTATACATAGAAATATTCCTAATATACGCTATAGTTAAGGATACTTTCTTATACCCTTCAATTACTATAGCTTAAGCTAACCTTATATACGAGCCTTATTCTAAGTTTAGTATATATTACTAGGTTATATATCTTGTAATAGTACCAGCTATTATTATTAATATAGACCTATATCTTATTATATTAGTTCTCAGCTATAATTTCCTATTTCTCGCTTACCTCTAGTAGCGCGCTAGTGTTAAGGATAGCGGTATTCTAGAGTAGTAAGTATTATATAAAGGTCATCGGTTTTTCCTAGCTGCCGGCTATTCTCTATCTGATACGCTTATAGTCTCAGTAGACTACTTCGTACTTTACTCCCTACAGTAGACCCCTTAAGCTAATAAGGCCTAGTTCTTGATAAGTAACTCTAGTAGCTATATTAGTCTAGTAGCGAGTGTTATAGCTAACCTAATATAAGCTCTCTTCTCTTTAGGTAACTTCCTAAGTTTTACTTACTCTTAGTCCTAAGAGTTTAAGTTAGAGTAGCCTTAGTTCTAGAGCTTACTTAGGTTCCTAGGCCTCCTTCTCGCTATCACTTAGTATTAGCTCTATATTATCGTCTAGCTTAGAGCTATTATTATCTCGATATATATAGTCCTTAGGGGGCGTGCTAACAATAATCTACTTGAGCTAATTCACGATACTTATAGAATCTCACTTACTATTATTAGAATCACTTAACTAGGTATAGATATAATTCTCCTTAAGCTCGTCTGTAGTTATATATTAATATATCGCGGCGAGTTATTATATTAGTTTATTATAAGAGCTATATCTTATTACGTTAGTATATTTCTTATCTATTTATAACTTCTTTTATTAATAAGAGCTAGCTATATAACTAAGGAGGCTATACTCGAAGTATAGCTTCTTTTCTTATCGCTTACTTATAACTTTCTTAGATAGCTTACTATTACGCGGCTTTTCTTAATAACTTAGCTTCCGGAACGTCGTATTAAGTTCTATTTCCTAAGGGTAGAATAGTTTCTTATTATTACTCTCTCTTCCTTAGTATATATACGTTCCGGAGTAGTATTAGCTTTTCTTCTTAAGTGCCCTCTTATAGTTTCAGTTATTAATCTTGATAGCTATTTCGATAAGTTCTTATAAGTTAGTAAGCGCGTCTAATCTTACTATCTTATCTTTTACTCTATCTTTTAATCCTTTATAGTACTATACTCGAAGGGTATTATTATTCTAACTAGTCTAATTCGCGAATTACTAGAAGGCGGTAGTATACGTGGTTACTAACCTGATTTACTTTAGGTTTTAGATATTCTATTCAGCGGTATAGTTCTGATTAATATCACTAAAGACACGGTTAATCTTATACTTAAAACTTTCGAAAGTTATAAAGATCTTCTAGGATTCCCTAGTTATTACTATAGAGACTCTCCTATCCTTAGTTTAGTTCTAAATATAGTCTAAGAGGAAGGTCTTAATCTAATTAAAGGCAGATCCTTAGAGAAAGAACGAAGCTTAAAGGACTTTATTAGTCTCTATAGTAAACTAGTAACTATTAAAGCTCGTATAGAGCTTAACTTGCGTAAGGTATACTCTAAGCTTAGATCGGTCTCTATTATAGAGATCCGGGGCAGCGATCTTAGGTATATTCTTTAGGTCGAAGACTTTAGTAGGAGCTGAGTAGTTATTTAATAATCTTTTAATAGAGGACATGTTATCTTCGTAAGTAGGTACCTCTAATAAGAAAGTGCTTAAAGTGTAATAGTCCGGTATTTACTTACTGTAAATACAGAAGACTATAGTTAATCTCTAATAATCGAGAGGTAGATATATTACATAGATAGGAAGATAGTTACTAAGTATTAGAATACTATTTAAAGTTAAGCATAAAGCTCTTATCTAATAGTAGACGTGCTAATCTTATATAGAACCTTCGTTCGCCTTAGATTCCTATAGGTCTTATGATCCTAGGCTCTAGGAACCTTGGATCCTATGGTTCTAAAAGCTCTATACTATCACGTGATATATAGTCCCGTGATTTCGTTCCTAGTTCTTGGCTTCTCTATGTAATAATACTACCGAGCCTCAGGGCTAAGACACATATAATACTCCTTCTGAGTGCGTTCGTAATACTCTTTTATTTACTCTTAATCTTATTCTTCTATTACTAAGATAGAATATTTAACTCTTCTATTTATAAAGAAGCTTCTACTATAACTTAACGCGTATTACGTAAGAAAGCCTCGAACTCTAGCTAGGAAAGACTACTTAAAAGCTCTATAACCTTATATTACTATTTCTATATAAATGTAACGGTCCGGTATTTACTCGCTGTAAATACAGAAGGCTGCAGTTGATCTCTGATGATCGAGAGGTAGGTGTATCACGTAGACGGGAAGACAGTTACTAAGTATCAGAATACTATTTGAAGTTGAGCACGAAGCTCCTATCTAATGGCAGACGTGCCAGTCTTATATAGAACCTTCGTTCTCCTTGGATCCCACAGGTCCCTTGGGATCCTTCACGACATAGTCGTACTGGATCCCTTGGGATCCCCTGGGATCCGTCACGTGACCCGACCGCGGAAGGCCGCTGCCAGATCACCGTGACCTGCAATACTACTATAATGTAATGCTATGTGATACATGTTCCTTAGACCTTATTGGTTCCTGTGAGCTTTACTCCTAGGAGCCGTCCGACTCCCAGGAGTACGCCTGCTCTGAGGATATTTCCTCCTGGGACCCAGCGGGCTCCCAGGAGCGTCCGTAACACTATCCCCTCCCTAGCCTAGCGTGGTCCCCACGCTTAAGTATGCCAAAGGAAATATCGACGACTGCCCACGGCCGTCTTCTTCTTCCATCATGACCTCTGAGGCGACCCGCAAGAAACTTGAACGTATCGCCCTGGCCCTTCGAATCGATCGTTCCCAAGACGCAGAAGAAATGTCTCCTTGTGATTTTTGTCGGCTTCACAAGCGCCGCTGTGTGGTGGATTCCAAGGAATCCACTCGCTGTTCGGAGTGCGTTCGCAAGAAGCGCTCCTCTTGTAATTACACCTCGAAACTCCCGTCCTTGAGCGACTGGTCCTCGCTGGATCGCCAGCGCCAAAAACTTCGTGACGAGGAGGAAGAGGCGATGGCGAAAATCCTCCGCCTTCGCAAGCAACAGCGCTTCCTGGATGATCGCGAGAAAGAGATGATCCGTCGAGGCGTCGAGACGCTCGACGAACTCGACGCTGCTGAAGCTGCCGAACGCGCGGAGGCCGCTCGTCAGGAAGAAGCCGCTTCTTCCCTGGCGGAAGCCTCCCGCTTCCTCGAGGATCCTACCCTTGATCCCCAAGCCTTTTCCGGGTTGCCCGACTCCTTCTGGTTGGGGCTTTCTTTTCCTTCCCCCTCCGCCGCGGTCCCCCATGCTCCCGATGGTACCGCTGGAGGAGTCCCGAGCAGTGGAGGTTAGACTTGGGTTCCCAGGTGTTTTCCGATTGTGGGTACCCTTTCCACTTGATCAAATATTTTGCCTTGCCGTGGGAATACTGACAGTCGAGAATAGTCTCTACTTCGTACTCGGCGTTCGGGTTGATTGGTTGTATTTCGGTGACAGGAGCCGGTGGTGCTCCTGGTGGTGCTGGTTCGAGGAGGGATATATGGAATACCGGGTGGATGTTCATTGTCCTTGGAAGAGCTAGCTGGAAATTGACTGGTCCCTTGACTTTTGCAATCCTGAATGGTCCTAGCTTCTTGTGATCCAATTTGTGACTTGGTCGCTTGGTTGTGATATTCTTTCTGAGTAAGTAGACTTTATCCCCCTCCTTGAGCGTTGGTCCCATGCTACGCTTTCTGTTGTAGTAGATCGCAGATCTCTGCGCGATGAAGAGAATATCGGCTGACAATTCTTCATGGAGCTGTTTAAGCTCATCTGCCTGTAGTATGGCTTCTTGCGCGGTACCCTGACCGGCTATTGGTGGGTTGTATGCCGTGGGATTGTGCCCATAATTCGCGTAGAACGGCGATACTCCAATGGTCTCTTGGTCCGCGCTGTTATATGCAAACTGAGCGAGTGGAAGTAGTTGCACCCAGTCGTCCTGCTTGTAGTTCACATAACACCGAAGATAAGTTTCCATTATCTGGTTGATTCGTTCTGTCTGTGCATCGGTCTGAGGATGGAATGCGGTTGACATTTTCTGCTTCATTCCTAAGAGCGCGATGAGAGTTTTCCAGAACTTCGAGGTGAAGAGCTTGTCTCTGTCTGAGATGACCTCATCTGGTATTCCGTGGCTTGCGAAGATTGTTCTGAGGAATACCTGCGCCATCATGGGCGCGTCCTGTGTTCCAAGTACTGGTACCATGTACGCGTACTTTGTGAACCTATCCGTTATTACACAGATCGAGTTGTATACGATTCCTGTGACTGGGTCTTTCGAGGGTGGTAGCTCGACCACGAAATCCAAAGCGATTGATTTCCATGGGCGAGGTGGTGTTGTTGGTGACTTCATGAGCCCATACGGAGCATGGTGTGATGCCTTGTTCCGGATGCATGTGTCGCACGACGCTACCACGTCTTTGACTACCTTCCTCATACCTGGGAAGTAGTATTCCCTGGATAGCCTAGACAGTGTCTTAGCTACCCCCTGGTGTCCATGAGCGGGCAGCCCATGCCAGTGCGTGACGAATTTAATCCTGTCCCCAGTGGGTATATAGATTCGTCCTTGGTACAGAAGCGTGCCGTCTGAGGTGAAGGAGAATCCTTCGCCCAGCTGCTTCTTCTGTTCGGCTATGACCGGGTCGTTGGCATAGCCCCTCCAGATTTTCTCGGCGACCTGGCCCGTTGAGGCCAGCTGTCGGTGATTGACTATTAGCGAATCACCATCCTTCCGCAGTACGGTGTGGGATTCGTGAGTTTTGTTTGCGAGATATTCTGGTTTCCTGCTCAGAGCGTCGGCTCTGGCGTTTTCCGTTCCCTTGACATAAGAAATTCGAAGTTTAACGGTAGAGAGTGTTTCATACCATCGAACCTGGCGTCGGTTCAATTCTTTGGTCGTTGTAAAGTAAATGAGATTCTTGTGGTCCGTTAGGATCTGTACTTCGTGGGCGGCGCCCTCGAGGTAGACCTTCCATTCGCGTACTGCGTCCACAATTGCCAGCAACTCTTTGTCGTATATGTCGTAGTTGAGTTCTGCTGGTGATAGTTTCCGCGAATGGTAAGCGACTGGTTGCTATCTTCCGTCCTCGCCCGGCTGGCTGAGCACGGCTCCAATAGCGTAGTCCGAAGAATCTGTCTCTATGCGTATTTCTTTGTCGGGGGTGAAGGAAGTGAGTACTGGTTCCGCGATGAAAGCCGCTTTGAGTGCCTCAAACGCTTTTCGTGCGCTGTCGGACCAGTGGAATTCCTTGTCCTTGTGGGTCAACTCCGTGAGTGGCCCGGCGATTTTCGAGTAGTCCTTGATGAATCGCCTGTAGAAGTTGGCAAACCCGAGGAATGATTGTACTTCCTTGACATTCGTGGGCCCCGTCCACTCGATGATTGCTTTGATCTTTTTGGGATCCATAGCCAATCCTGCGGTGGTGACCACATAGCCTAGAAAGACAACCTCGTCCACGTGGAAGTTGCACTTCTCTGGTTTGAGTAACAGGCAGGCGTCCTCCAGCCTCTGGAGAATGGCTGTGACGTCCTTCACATGTTGCTCCTCTGATTTGGAGTAGACCAGTATGTCGTCCAAATAGCATATGCACGTTACGTCTAAGTAAGGCCGCAAAACATTGTTGATCAGACGCTGAAATGTGGCTGGTGCGTTAGTCAAGCCGAAGGGCATGACCGTGTACTCGTAGTGACCGAAACGGGTGCGAAATGCTGTTTTCTCTTCTTCACCCTCAGCCATCCTAACGAGGTTGTATGCTCCTCTTAGGTCAAGCTGAGTGAAGATCTTGGCTCCAACGAGTCTGTCCCGCAGCTCCTTGGCCAATGGTAGTGCATAACGATCCTTCTTTGTGGCATCGTTCAATCGACGGTAGTCGATGCACATTCGTCGTCCACCGTCTTTCTTCTCTGCGAATAAGACGTTACTCCCCCATGGAGATTTGGACTCTCGGATGAATCCCTTCGCTAGGTTTTCATCGATGTATTGCTTGATCGTCATCAAGTCTGTCGCCGAATATTCCCTAAGTGGTTGGAATATCGGTTTGGTACCTGGTTCTAACTCGATCCGATGATCGTAGTCCTGGTGTTTCGGCAAGGCCTCGATGCCTCGTTCCTCCTTGAACAGTGCCGTAAACTTCTTGTATGCTGATGGTATATCCTTCATCAGTGGACCCTTGTCTTGGTGTCCGAGCTCTTCCTTGGAGGTGGCGCTAACCTCTCGAATGCTCACTGCTTCTGTTCCCGGTGGATAACAGCAGTCTTGGCAACGACTAAACTCAAGTTTTCCTGTCTGCCAATCGACAACAGGATTATGCTTTTCCATCCATGGCAACCCCAGGATGATGTCGTGCCTTCCAATCCTGACGACGTCGAATTGGATTATTTCGGAGTGTCCGGCGATGCCCATATGGACTGGAGCGGTCTGGACCTCGATCAGTCCATCGGAGGCGACCTTGCCATCCGCCAGTACCAGGTGGTATCCCTTATCCTTTACTTCGGTTGACAGGTAGTGCTCGAGCACAACAGTAGGAGACATGAAGTTCCCTTGTGCCCCAGAGTCTACCATCGCCTGAAGCTTGACTCCCTTGATTTTAACCTCCAACGTGAGGTGTTTATCTCCAATGGCGGCAAGTTGCCGCACACAGAAATATTCCCAATGCACGCTATGGTCGAGGACACTTTCCCATACCCTTCGATTGCCATAGCTTAGGCTGACCTTGTATACGAGCCCTATTCCGAGTTCGGTGTATGTTACTGGGTTGTACATCTCGTAATAGTACCGGCCGTTATCATTGACGTGGACCCATGTCCTATTATGTCGGTTCTCAGCCATGATTTCCCATTCCTCGCCCACCTCTGGTGGCGCGCTGGTGTTAAGAATGACGGTATTCTGGAGTGGCAAGTGCTGCATAAAGGTCGTCGGTCCTTCCCAGCTGCCGGCCATTCTCCATCCGATACGCTTATAGTCCCGGTAGACTACTTCGTACCTTGCCCCCCACGGTGGACCCCCCAAGCCGACAAGGCCTGGTTCCTGATAAGTAACCCCGGTGGCTACATTGGTCCAGTGGCGAGTGTTACAGCTAACCTGATACAGGCTCTCTTCTCTTTGGGTAACTTCCCAAGTTTCACCCACTCCTGGTCCTGAGAGTTCAGGTTGAGGTGGCCCTGGTTCTGGAGTCCACTCTGGCTCCTGGGCTTCTTCCTCGCTGTCACTTGGCATTAACTCTGTGTCATCGTCTGGCCCAGAGCTGTCGTTGTCTCGATACACATAGTCCTCAGGGGGCGTGCTGACGACGGTTTGCTCGAGCTGATCCACGACGCTCGCGGAATCTCGCTCGCTGTCGTCAGAATCGCCCAACTGGGTGTGGATGTGATTCTCCTCGAGCTCGTCTGTAGTCATGTGTCGATACGTCGCGGCGAGTTGTCGTGTTGGTTCATTGTAAGAGCCACGTCCCATTGCGTTGGCATGTTTCTTGTCTGTCCACGACTTCTTTTGTCGATGAGAGCTGGCCATGTGACCAGGGAGGCCACACTCGAAGCACAGCTTCTTTTCTCGTCGCTCGCTCATGACTTTCTTAGATAGCCCGCCGTTGCGCGGCTTTCCTTGATGACTTGGCTTCCGGAACGTCGCATCGAGTTCCATTTCCCGAGGGTAGAATGGTTTCTTGTTATTGCCCCCTCTTCCTTGGTGCATGTGCGTTCCGGAGCGGTATTGGCCTTTCTTCTCGAGTGCCCTCTCGTAGTTTCGGTTGTCAATCTTGACAGCCATTTCGATGAGTTCTTGCAAGTCGGTAGGCGCGTCCGATCTTGCTATCTCATCTTTCACTCCGTCTTTCAACCCTTTGTAGTACTGTGCCCGAAGGGCGTCGTCATTCCAGCTGGTCTGATTCGCGAATTGCTGGAAGGCGGCAGTATACGTGGTCGCTGACCCGACCTGCTTTAGGTTCTGGATGTAGTCCGAGAGGAAGGTCTCGATCCAGTTGAAGGCAGATCCCCGGAGGAAGGACGAAGCCCAAAGGACTTTGTCAGTCTCCGTGGCGAACTGGTGACCGTTGAAGCCCGTATAGAGCTTAACCTGCGTGAGGTATGCTCTGAGCTTGGATCGGTCTCCGTTGTAGAGATCCGGGGCGGCGATCTTGGGTATGTTCTTTGGGTCGAAGACCTTGGCGGGAGCCGAGTGGTCGTTCGACGATCCTTTGACGGAGGACATGTTGTCTTCGTGAGTCGGTACCTCTGACGAGAAGGTGCTCAAAGTGTAACGGTCCGGTATTTACTCGCTGTAAATACAGAAGGCTGCAGTTGATCTCTGATGATCGAGAGGTAGGTGTATCACGTAGACGGGAAGACAGTTACTAAGTATCAGAATACTATTTGAAGTTGAGCACGAAGCTCCTATCTAATGGCAGACGTGCCAGTCTTATATAGAACCTTCGTTCTCCTTGGATCCCACAGGTCCCTTGGGATCCTTCACGACATAGTCGTACTGGATCCCTTGGGATCCCCTGGGATCCGTCACGTGACCCGACCGCGGAAGGCCGCTGCCAGATCACCGTGACCTGCAATACTACTATAATGTAATGCTATGTGATACATGTTCCTTAGACCTTATTGGTTCCTGTGAGCTTTACTCCTAGGAGCCGTCCGACTCCCAGGAGTACGCCTGCTCTGAGGATATTTCCTCCTGGGACCCAGCGGGCTCCCAGGAGCGTCCGTAACAATAAACTCTTTAACGTGTATAAGTTTCCTTAGAGTTCGAGAGAGACTAAGTTCGTTAGTCCTATTAAGCTTAGCCTCTAGAGGTATAAATATCTTTAGGTTCTTAAGATAGTAATCACAGTTAATTAGATATATACTAGACTTCTTCTAAGCCTTCTTAATATTATTCTAGCTAAACGTTTAGTCGCGAATTACCTTTAAATCTTATAGAAATAAGCAGATAGTATATTTAAGATTAAGTTAAGTAAGAGTGTTCTTAATTACTAGGTCGTAATAATACTTATAAGGCTAGAAAATCCCGATATTAAGAGGTTATATATAATATATTAAATACAGAATTAACAGAAATAATAGTATATTATTCGCATTAGCTAAGTTAATAAATTCCGAAGTCTTATAGCTTTTATAGTTATCTATAAGTATAAGTTTCTATAGCTTATCTAGTCTATAGTTAGAATTACGAATATAGTACTTCAAATATAGTATAGCGATCTTATTATCTATAAATCCGCTTTTACTTTCCTTAATATATATCTTTTTTAGAAGCTCCGGAATAAACTACTTTTATAGGAGATATTTACTTTAAATAAGAATTATAAGAGGAATCAGTCTTCGCCTAGTTATATTAATTATCTCGATAATTATAACAGATCGTTAGTTTTTAAGGCTAATAAAGTAATACTATACTTAAATATCAGTTAAGAAGCTATCCGAATAAATATAGAGATCTCTATACCTCTTTGATTTACTTTAGAACTAATACTTTAGAGCCTCTAAGGCAGCTAATACGAAAGCTAGTCTTATTAAAATTAATAATATCTTTTAGTTTAACTCTTATTCTTTTATAGATACGCTAGAAAGACTTAAACTATCGTTTAACTATCTTTTAGTCTTATACTAATATTTATACTTAAGCTAGAGGCTTTATAGTAATCTTATAAAGACTACTCTTTTTCTACTACCTTATAAACTAACTCTAGGAAGGATCGATCGCCGCCTTATTATATTACTATTAAATAGTACAGATAACTTAATAAATTAACTACGCAGAAAACTAGAGCTAATTAGCAATTAATTATAGTATAAACATGTATAACGCGGTTTCGTAGTAAGCTTAAAGTATCTTATTCTATCTGCTACGCTATTTCCTAGTACTCTGCCGGCGTAAAGAGCTATTTAAGGTTATTAAGCTAATATTAAAGATTTTCACTACTATACTTTAATACTCTTAAAGGTCCTCTTAAAGCTATTCTTTTACTTTCTGAAGACGTATTTTTAAGTCGTTAATTACGTTAATAGAGCTATTTTAAGGCTCTATAGCTTTAGCGCGCTTTAGAGAGCGAGGAGGCCGGGGCTCTTAAATCGGATAAATTCGCTTATGACTTATTATAAAAAGTAAGGAAAAGTGTATCTAGTAATAATATAGAAAAGTTAAAGATTTAGTAGAAAGCGTATATAAAATCACGAAAATCTGTATTCGCTTCCGATCTGTATTTACTTATTCTAACTAAGAGCGAGAGCGATTTTAGGAAGCTCACCGGCTAGTCAGCTGACGATTAGAGATCAAGAATTATAATATGACTTGGAACTGCCAAGATTTCGTCTGGAAAGCGCTCGAAGCAATTGCCTCGGAGGGACTGATAGACGTGGAAGACAGCATCTACATTGACGGAAGAGAAACCGTGTGGAGTAGAATGGAGGGCTTGGTTTGAGGGCTTTGATTGAGCAAAAGCCGACAGATTTCATAAGAAAGGCGATGGAGACATTTTACATGATGGAGGACAAATTGTGTACAGGCAGTCGAACGACAGACTTGGTTTAAGCAAGGTTGACGGACAGAATCAGAGAGAAGCAGGTTAGATCGGGGAACTTTAATATGCATCACTTGGTTCTCATGTCGAACTATGAATCTTCGCTGTGTGATGTTCTGGATCTTGTTTCTTGAATTTCGACTCAATTAAGAGAAAAACCTGGCCTAGACCATATATTTGCTGATGTTGCCTTCTCTACCTATCACGAGTTGTTGATTGTGTATTCCCAAAGCCGACTGACAAGCCATTGCACAGGATGTCTTGCTGGAGAGATGCACGCTGGCAAATAAGCACACCAATCCTCTTTCGAGTGCATGTGAAACGTGAAGAGTAGCCTGGTTGACTCAAAATAGTCTGGGTAGAAGCCGCTATCTTCCCAGTCGATAATACCAGAGACCAAATAGTTATTTTCACTATCAGTCTTGACCATGATATTTGCAGGCCGAAGGTCGCCATGGGTAAAGACACAGTCTTCGGTTGGGCAAGGGAGAAAGCTTCGAAGGAAATTGATCCACGGCGTGCTCGCTCCGTGGGATACTGAGAATCGGAATTCTTCAAATTGTGCTGTCGTAGTGATAATTTCTGCGCTATGATGAGAAAATCGATGGTCTTCCTTCACCCCCTCGCCACCGACACCACCCAAGCGTTGGCCATCTCCTTTCAGCCGCCTCAATTTGCAGTTAATCCCATCCAACTGCTGTTGAATCGAGACTTTATTATCATGAGTGAGGCTACACCAAGCTTGCTCCAGCGTTATAGACGGAATGTAAGTCATAAACATGACCTGGACGCTGCCGAACATGATGAGACCATGGGGCTTCGGAGCTGGGATATCAGGTGCGTGCTCAGCGAGATACTGCAACGAGGTGTATTCAGTGTAGTCGCTGTTGCCACGAATGATTTTGGCAACCAGATCATTACCACATTTGAGTACCACACCTCTTGTTTGGCCCTCCCACAATTTCTCGGAGTCCGAGATCATTCGCTTCAGAACCATCACAAGACATTGTTTAGGGTCTTGGAAAGGCCCCTCAGGTTCCAGATACTTGGCAAGAAATAGACTCGTAGTATCGGACAAAGTGTGCACAATTGTTGCTGTGCTAGCACGTTCAACGAGATTAACACAGAAATCTGCTCGTCGTGCTGGGGGCCTAACGCATGATTTGTGCTTCCGCGGCGCTGTGGTTGTTGAAATACCATGGAGCTGGTCTTTGTAGTCTGATGGAATAACAGAAAGCAGGTTCACTTCGGGATTATGTTTGAGGGCAGTTTGAAGCTTTTCGACAACCTCTTGATTGAATCTAGCACTGCGTGTGAATCTCCTTGCCGCCGTATCGAGATCAAATGAGTCTCGGGAGCTGGAACTTGTTGGAATAGATCAGCTTAGGTAAATACCAAAGTAAATTTGTATCAGAAACGGCTCAGACATACCTTGTTTGGTCGTCCATGTTTAAGTTTGGGTAGGCAGTCTTACCTAGCTGCAACCTCGATCTGAAAGAAGGAGGAAGGGGAACGACCGAAGGGACGTTGAGGCTACCGCGGCCGCCTCCCGCTGCCGCCTCAGGCAGCATCACGGCTGCCTGTTGACGCTTGGCACTCAGCCTAAACCGCTTTGATTGGCTATGTAGAATGCTAGCAGTTCTTGACTTCTATTCTGACTGCTGACTTTTGACAAGTACTGCTGGTGCTCAGTGGGCGAAGGACATGCAGATGCGCGATTTACAAATGGATAAGAGACAATTAGATGGATACTCGTTGGCTAGCTTCACACATCTTTTACAGGTACCAGTGCAGAAGTTTGAAACCGTTACGAGGTGCGTCAGCCTCAACCCCGAGCTCGAACCTACTAACTGCCACTTGTGCCTGTTCATTCCAACCTTCGAGGTAATACGGACATCAGTGCGCCAAGCTCTCCAGAAAAACAACAAGTCGCTTCTTGATGACGACGCCAACAACTTTGCTGCTGCCCTCCTCGACAATAATCAAGTGTCTCAAGCCAAGCTTCCCAAAGAGCTCCATGGCGTATTCCATCGGAGCCTTTGCGCAGATAGTCATAGGAGTTCGATCGATGAAGATAGCTACAGTTCCTTCCAATAAGTCTACCGGATCGTTGTCCACCAAAACTCCGGGCTCGTTGATAGCGAACTCCAATTCTCCTTGCGCGAGATACCCATGTAACATGCTGTTCGAATCCACGAGAACCAGTCCAGCATCCATAAGCCCACGAGCTTTTAGCTGGGACAGCTTAGTAGCAAGGGTTGCTTTCGAGACCTTGTATTCGGGGCCGACATCCAACGTGATTTCTCTCATGGTCTGTGATGGTGGAATGAGCTCTTCCACGAGCAACCCTTTATCTCGTACAATGCTCAGTGCATGCTCTGGGTCCAGAAAAGGGTGACCGAGAACTGTCTGCGCGAGATCATAGACGCTTTCACTGCTCAACGCATCTGCAATCCATTTTGCTACCATGATGGCGATCATAAACGGTGGGATATAATCCACCTCACCAGTGAGTTCGAACATGATTACCGCCAAAGACACGGTCATTCTGGAAACTCCGGCAAGGAAAGCTGCTGCTCCAACCATAGCGAACATTCCTGGCGAGCTGGTAGGAACGGTTTGACCAATCAGACGTCCGAACAGAGCTCCTGCATCTAAAGCTGGAATGATGATGCCTGAGGGCACTTTACAGCCAAATGTTACGATCGTTAGCACCAGCTTCACAGCTGTTCCATACACTAGCCAGCCGTAGTAGCTACTCTTATCATCCAGTGCCTCTTGCTCACAGACCCATGAACTGTCTTGGCGTCGGCAATCTACAAGGAGGTTCTTAATGATGACATCTCCGGCTTCCCGAGTGAGAGGATTGGGGAATTGCAGGAGAGCGGTGACAATGACTACCAGAGAAAGTTCAAATACCGGATGATTCTTGATGATAGAGTACTTACGAGATGTTTTCGACCAGAGGAAGTTTGCTTGGCAGAATACCCCGCCGAACAAACCTCCAGATATGCCGAGAACGATGAAGACGAGGTAGTGGACTGGGTCATAATTGATGCCGTAATTGGTTTCGAAAAGAACTAGCTTTCCTGTTCCGGTGGGATTGAGAGCTTTGAGAACAATCGCGGCGAATAGGGAACAGACGAAAGCTCGCCAAAGAACCTTTCGTGGGAAGTATGTGCTAATTTCCTGTTGAAGGTGGTCAGTACTGATAACAGAGAGAAACAGATGAAGTACTTCATAGGAGAACAGAACCCCGCCAATTGGAGCACCGAATGCAACACTGAGCCCAGAGGAGCAAGCCACGCTCAACATCTCTCTCATTTTCCTTCCGTTTTGCTGATATTTGGGAAAATGGCTAGCAACCAAGTAGCCTACACAAGTTGAGATATGAACGAATGGACCTTCCTTTCCCAAGCACAGGCCTGTAGAGACTGCGAACGTAGCCCCTACAGCTTTGACAAATAGTACTTTGAAATTCAGGAAGTGAGGAATCACGAAGCCCGACTAGCAACGTACAATTAGTTTATTTCCGGCATGATGTTGGCAGAGTATTTGGTGACAGAAAATTTTGGTATCATGGCCAAGTGACGATCTGCTCTATAGTGAAGAACACTTACTAAAATTGTCTTGATCTCAGGGATGCCACTTCCGGCAGCCATACTGGCGATTCGTGAGTCAGCATTGACTTCCCCTCAAGAAATATAGGTATGAAAGTCGGACTGAGATTTATCTTTCCCAGATACTGATCATTGAGCGTGACTAGGCAGGGTTCCCAAGGAAGAGAAGAAGGCACGACGTACTACATTGATTTCCCCCGAGGTTGGGACCCCGATTGTAATTCTTCATCAACTTGCCGTACCGCTGGCAAATTCGCCTTGGTAGTCATTGTCACTCCACCAGCAATGAGTCCGAAAAATAGAGCAAATCCAACATATATCCCAAATCCCAACCAGTAGTCTTCAGTCCACATCTTCCACTCTGCACAATACCCATCCACCTCTTCTCCTAATTCCAGCGGAGATGGTACGGAACAACATGCTTCACGGCTCTGGAAGACATTCGACGAGCAATAGCCGACTTTGTAATCCGAAATCGTGGATTCTGCAACGTCGACACAGAAGGCAACCAATGCAGTGAAGATCCCTATCATGGATGCAGCTACCCATCCTTGACAGGAATCCCAAGCCGCAAAGAATCTACCTTTGACACTTGTTCGAGATCTTGTAGCTCGATGTCGAAATGAATCTTTGATCTAGTTCGGATCTCATTCAGTGGCAAGAACCATATAACTTCGGGGAAATACTTACCAGGTCATGCAACCAGTCGATAGTAGTATAGTCATTGTACGGCAATCGCTCCCCAATCGCAGTTCCTGCAAGCTCTTGTTCTTCCTTAGAAAGATCAACGAAACGAAGGTTGTTACTTCTTCACGAGATTGTGTACCGTGCTTTGGATCTCTCAATTCCGCAACCCTTGGGTCTAACAGATGTGAATACTCAGTGGCTTCTTCATCGTGAGACATGATTTTAGTAGCCCGCTGGCGTCGAGGTGAGAAGAAGAAGACATGATGAGGACGAAAAAGAGGTATTAGCTTTTCAACCTCCACGTCATATCTCTGGCTTGCACTGGGAGGGCTTTCTCCGAGGACCATTTAGGATTCAGACTTCTGGAGGGCAGAGATAAGAAGAGCGTGGAAGAGGGTTGCAGGCGAGAAGCCGACCTTATCTTCGTTCCTGCAGATTCGAAACCGACTGGCTGACTAATCACATCTCGCTTATGGACCAGTGTGTTATTTACCTGTAGCACTTTTATCACCTCCGGGTCCTTTTTCTTTTGCTTTCCGTTGAGATCGTCCAGTATAACAGCAGCGGCTCAACGCGATTCTTATGGTGCCACGCTAAATCCTTGTTCCAAATCCTTTATGAGATACATGTATATTTTGAGCATGTTTAGCATTCTCGTACGTCCCTACGGGGGTTCTTTTTACAGGCCTTTTGGACGGATTTTCTGTCTGCGTTTTTGTCAATTGTCTGCATTTTTCTTAGCTGGGTTATCTGATTCTGATTGATTTTTGAAGATTTGGAGTAAGAATACAGACATTGCCCGTAATTTGAGGGAAAGGCCCATTCAGTTCAAATGAAAGACAACTGTCTAGAATTTCTAGGCATAACATACTATTTCTAGTGAAACGCGTAAAGAGGGTCAAATTAGAGATCATGGATCGGCTTGTTTCCGTTCAGTGACCCAGTTCTTGGACAATATTTAACACCATGAAGACATCATACTGATAGCAAGACGTATTTCCAGATGTCTGACATTTAAATCTTGAAAGAGCCATATTAACTGGCTGTATGAGTGCATGTCTAGGGGCTTATAAACAGATCTGAGATTCTCTTGCCCTTTATCAGAATAGATTCGGTGAAGATAAATATCGAAAGAACAGCATATTCCAGTTCAAAACGACAGTATAAGCGACAGAAACTCCCCTCAAGTTCTCCAATATGAGCAAGATTATTTAGATGCCAGCTTCTCAAGCTCTGCACAGATAGCCTGCGTAACCTCCTTCGTGTTTGCCTTCCCTCCTAGATCAGCAGTCAAAATCCCCGCGCCGCAAACATTCTCCACAGCTTTCAAAAGCCTCAGTCTCGCTTCAGACTCTCCCAACCAACCCATCATCTCCGCAGCACTCCAAATTGTAGCAACCGGATTAGCGACTCCTTTACCAGTGATATCAAAAGCACTTCCGTGGACAGGCTCGAAGAGACTAGGGTTCTTCCTCGTGGGGTCCAAATTGCTGGAAGGTGCTACACCAAGACTACCAGCCAGTGCAGCAGCCATATCACTCAGAATATCCATGTGTAAATTCGTGCCGACGACGACATCCAGTGACTTTGGTTGGTTCACCATCCTCACAGTCATGGCGTCGACAAGCATTTTGTCCCAATTGACATCGGGATAATCCTTCGAGACAGCGAGCGCGACTTCATCCCAAAGCACCATGCCGTTCCGCAAGCTGTTGGACTTGGTGACGACTGTGAGGAGTTTCCGGGGTCTGGATCGAGCTGTCTCAAAGGCAAATCTCATGATGCGCTCCACGCCAACGCGGGTGAAAACTGCGACTTCAGTAGCAACTTCCCATAACTGGCCACGATGTGATCGCCCACCATGACCTGAGTACTCGCCCTCGGCGTTTTCTCGCACGAGGACCCAGTCGATGTCCTCTGCGCTACAGTCTCGCAAGCGAGCTGAGGTCCCGGGGAAGACTCTCACTGGTCTCACATTTGCGTAGAGCTGCAGTGGTCCACGGATAGCGAGCAATAGGCCCCATAGGGAGATATGATCTGGAACATCTATGTTCTCATTAGCATCGAGATATCCATATACTGAAGTAGGAGTAGAGAATTACCGGGCGCTCCAACCGAGCCGAAAAGAGCTGCATCATATGTCTTCAGGCGCTCTAAGACATCGTCGTCAACGTATTTTCCGGTTTTCTTATAATATGCTGTTCCCCATGGGATGTGCTCGAAGTCGATTGTGAAAGTCTTCATTGTTTCTGAGAGCTTTTTGACTACCTCAATGGCCGCACTCACAACTTCTGGCCCGATGCCATCTGCTGGAATGCTCGCGATTTTATATTTGTGACTTGGCCGTGCTGCGACCTGGGCTGAGGAGCCGTTGAGTTGGTCTGCTGTCAACATGTTGATGGATGTGGTGTAGATGAAAATGAGAAGTGAGGCGAGGAACTCAGTCTGTTTGTCAAATTTACGTTCACGATCAATTGAATGTTCAGTAAGATATATAACCAGAAGCCCTTGCAGTTAGCTTGAGCTACGAAAGTCTCCTGCCGGGAAACGAAAGTCCGGTGAAATCAAGTCTATTGGTGGGATATCTCAACAGCCTTGCTTGTCACGAGCTAGACTGCTGAATGTGTGATTTTCAGCTTGGATTGTATTCGGGTAATCCTCTGTCTGTGAATTGCTTACGAATCACAAGCTAGAGCAGTGCAAGCCAGACTGAATAGATGACAGCAGGGTTGAGGGGATGCCATTTTTGGGGTTTCTTTCTGGTTTTTACTGGAGAGGAGAGTATGTGGCTCAATAACTAGTGCTTCGAAAACCTGTTCTGTTTATCTTGGTGTGCTCAGGCCATTCATGATACATGTTTTAGCTTCAAGATGGATGGTAGCGTAAGGAACATCGGCTATCTCAATACATCATGCGGAAGGCATCTGAACCTGGAATGATGGTGGTATCCTTAGAAAACATACCATCGATTCATTTCAATAGTACAAATGACTCATCATAGAAGCCAGTTTCTGTGGACGATTTTCCTCCTCGCTTCCTCCACCATTGTTTTGTTGATTCGATGACATCTGTCCCTGTCCCTGCGATATGGTGTTTGCATCCCAGGAACGATCACTCACGTTATGATGTGCAGTGTCATAACCTCCGTAAGACATGGGCTCTATTCGACTGGTATCTTGGCCAGCCATTTGTGGATCACGGAGTTGCTCTGTTGATGTTCGAGAGTGGAGACCATCAATCGGCACCAAATTCATGTTAGTATCCTCAGCCACCCCGCTTTCAGATCTGTAAGACATCTGCCCAGGAGTGGTCGCTTGGGGCATTTCTTTATCTTTCATATCTAGAATGTCTTGATGTTCCTCTATCTGGTCTGGTCTCGTCAGCAACGCACACTGGCTAACACTGACTATGCTCCCACTTACCCGTTATCCCGTTCTCAGCTCTCAGAGCGACCCACCAATTCTGGACATCCTCAGGCGTACTCAAAGGCAGTCGTTTCCATTTTTCCATCTTCAAAACTTTCCTCTCGTTTCCTTGGCCATGTTGGCGCCTCTGGAATGCCTCTGGAACGGAATATGATACAGTGCTGGAAAACCCGTGTGCTTGACTATTACCTCTAAGCTCACATATGGCATTACACAGAGCGATCTCGGTCTCGATCAATCGGGCTTCAAGTGCACCGACATAGCCTCCTGGGATACCCCTATGATTCACTGTAAGCGTCAAAGTTCTCGGTTAAGACAGGGTATTGTTTGATGTTTACCTTCTGTTGCTCTCGGCATAGATGCACGAAACTGGTGGCACAGATGCTACACATTGGCCACATACAGGTCAAAGGAGACATCAGCAGCTTATTGACTGCGACGGATGGAGTAGAAAATCATACAGTTTGCGGTCACACTATTCGAGGAGAAGTTACATCCAGACATTCATCTAGTACGGATCATGTGACTACTTACCTTGCACTTTCTCTTCTTGCACGACTCACATGATCCTTGATTCAGTGTCGGTGACATGTCGCTGAATGATTTCCCGAATACAAAAGGCTGCGTAGCAAGGGATGAACTCCCAGTGCTACTGTGCAATTAGATATAGGGAAGTGCGGGGAGTAACAGGATAACTTTTCCCGCTAAGTCTACCCCTACGGGATTTTTCATGCAGATAACGTCTGTAAATTGTCTATATTTTATCTGTATTCCTAGTAGTAGTAAAATGTAGTAAAATATAGATAAAATTCAGATAATATCTACTATAATTTTATTAAAAAAATGCAGATAAATTAGCGTATATTAAGGTATAAGAGTTTAGGTACCTCGGACTTTTCATATTTTAATATAAAGTTAAATATAGACCTTTTACTACTTACCTCCGGAACACTTAGAAGGGAGACCTACCTTAGGAGGGGAGGGAGGGAGACTTACCTTAGGAGGGGAGGGAGGGAGACTTACCTTAGGAGGGGAGGGAGGGAGACCTACCTTAGGAGGGAGAGAGACCTACCTTAGGAGGGGAGAGAGGGAGACCTACCTTAGGAGAGGAGGGAGGGAGACCTACTTTAGGAAGGAGGGAGACCTACCTTAGGAGGGAGGGAGACTTACCTTAGAGGGAGACTTACTTTTAAAGGAAAGAGTAGGAAAAGGGAAAGGAAGGAAAGGGGAGGGGGAGGGAATAAGAGAGGGGATATTTAACTTTATTAGTTAGAAAACTCTTAAAATACAGATAATAGCTATATTTCCCTTAAATTATAGATAATATCTATATTTTTACTCTAAATTTTTAAAAATTAATTAAAATTAGAGTTTCTAGCTAAGAAAAATATAGATAATTAACTAAAATACAGATAGAAAATCCGTCTAAAATACCTGTTTACAGATAATATCTGTAGGAAGTGCAGATAGTGTCTGTAAAAAAACCCCTGTAGGGTACCGGGAAACGTTTCTCCGGTAGGATCCAGATGCATAAGAAGGGTATGCTATTTACATGACACTTCTTCCTTATGAAAGAATTGGACTGCATAACATTCCATCAGTCGATTAAATTTCAGATCCATTAAGTCATTGTTAGATCCAGTCTAAATAAATCTCACTAAGCCCCTTTCCTTAGCAGACACTTATCTTAGCGACTTGCCTACAGAAATGGGTTCCATCGCCAGACCCCGGATCCTCTTCTTCAACCCAGTCCGCCATGCTCTGGAAAATTTCAAGAAATTGTCCTCTGTCGCACAAACAGAAGTGATCGCCAGTACAAGCCGGACAGACTTCTTCGAGGAATGTAAAGGCAAATACAAAAATATCGTTGCCATCTACAGCACTTCATCAAGTTATGCCGTGACCGGCAAGTTTGACAAGGAGCTCATTCAAAGTCTTCCACCATCTCTGAAACTCATTTGCCACAACGGTGCCGGTAAGTCAACCCCCATGTTACAAAAAGGAGAATCACAATTGAACAGCTTCCAGGCTATGACCAAATCGACATCAGTGCTTGCACTGAACGTGGTATCAAAGTCACCAATGCTCCAGGCCCAGTGACAGATGCAACAGCCGATCTGGCAGTCTTCCTGCTCCTCGGTGCTCTCCGCAATCTCAATCCTGCAATCGAGTCTCTCCGTGCAGGCAACTGGAAGAAAGGTCTTGACTTCGGGCACGATCCTCAGGGCAAGACGCTCGGTATCATTGGTATGGGTAGAATTGGTCAAGCAGTCAAGCGCAGATGCGACCCTTTCGGTCTCAAGACCATCTACCACAATCGCAGTCCGCTTTCTGAGTCAGAGGCAGCGGGAGCAAAGTATGTGTCTTTCGACGAGCTGCTTGCAACGAGTGACATCATCTCTGTTCATGTACCTCTAAATGCTCACACGAGACATTTGGTTGGAGCCAAGGAGATTGCGAAGATGAAAGACGGTGTCGTGATTGTGAATACGGCACGTGGTGCTGTCATTGATGAAGCTGCGATGGCTGAGGCGCTGGACTCGGGCAAGATTGCTTCATTAGGTTTGGATGTGTTCGAGGAGGAGCCAGTGATCAACGAGAAGTTGATGAAGAACCCTCGCGCGATCTTGATCCCTCATTTGGGAACTCACACGACTGAGACATTGGCCAAGATGGAGTCTTTGGCTATGGAGAACGCGAGACGAGGATGCTTTGGCGAGCCGTTATTGACGGTGGTCACGGAACAACTCGAGACTTAGAAGCAAATAGATCTATCTAAAAGTATTGGTAGATCTTGAACTTGGCCTCGAGCTCACAATCTCATCCACATGATCCCTAGCAATTGACTCTCTTACCAAATCAAAGTGTCATTTAACTTACCAGGCATTGGTTATACACTTCCATGAGAGCTTCAACATCTTTGCACAATCACCAACACTGGCTGGCTTATGCGCAGAGCAAAATGGTTCGAGCAAATAAGCGAGAACGTGGGAGAAAGTCAACAAACCAGGCGTGCCTCAGCCTGCAAGCGTCGCGTGGGCTTCTACATTGGGATATGTGGAGGCACCATGGATGATGAGTGTCAGCACAGGAGATGTAAACTTTATTGTCACGGCACTTGTCCCCAGCCGATGGATATTCTCCGCCCCTGATACGGTACTCAGATTTGCCGCCCGTCGTATTCTCATCCAATCGACTCAGGGCGCCATTGTCTTCACCCAGCCTTGCCAATTGCCAAGCTGACAACTCCTGGTGCCAGAAAGCAGAAAGAACAAACGATAAACCAAAGTAGACTGACAATCATGAGCGGAAATGATCTTCCAAAAGTGTACTTAATTATCAGTGTTTTCCAATCCGGCACTTGCTGCTAGGTTCCCCCACGTGGCGCTTGGTCCTCGGTAGCTCCCATTCCCAATCTGTCATGCCGGTCGTTCTCTGCGCCAACCAGAATGGGCTCCCTGGACCCAGGCGCATGGGTGGCTCAACTTCTGGCGGACGTGTCGATCATGTGAAGGCGACGGATAAAACGACAATGCTGTGAACATCGTTGGTGATTTTCCGGGCCAATCCCGTGGGAGGGAGCGTCCTGTTTACAAAATTGTATTTCATGATGAGACAACACCATGGTTCAACAGCTCCGGAGGAACTACCAGATGTAGCATGAACTGCATGGAAGAAGCGCAAGGGGCTGAGCTCTTTACTCCTTACGTTCATTCATATTCTGCTGTTCAGGCTTCGTGATTCGAGGAGCAGGAATTCTGGATCTGGAATCTAAGACGTGTCTGGAATGACGTCCTTGGGACCCAGGAATCTGTTGTGAGTACGCGCGAGGTACCTCATTGGGCTGTTCGTAATTGATAGGGTGAATCGCTTTCTGAAAAGTATGGGGTTTCCTGTCGCCCAGTGTCAGAAGTCGATGATCGTCGGGTGGCTGAATCGGCTACCCCGACCAGGTCTCTGGGCGCTGAAGGTTCATCAGTCCAGGTGTACCGACCAATAATCCTATGTTATTGTGCGATCATGACGATAATCTCAGCAAGAATTCGATTCTCCTTGCATTTAACTTAACTGCAGCGCGATCCTTAGTGTCGATTCTCATCTCATCTTCATATGCAGAAGCGGGTTGGGGGCCCGATCGATACTCCCTAAAAATAGATGGTGATGGGATTCGTGGCAGGGTACTTTGATACTTCCTGAGGGTCGAGGGAAGAGGGACCAGGAGGCGCATTCAATCGGCACTGCAAAGCTAAGATAGAGTAGATTAGAGTATGGAGTTCGTTCTCCACGGAGATGAAGTAATCTCCTACAGGTCGAAAGCTACCAATTACTGGGCGATGCGAGACTGCAGTACTGGGGAAGAAAGCTTACTGAAGTACTACTATGGCTTACGAATGGTAAGCCCCAAGCTGTATTTCTCGCTTGCGGTTCAACCCCTCCTGCAGAAACAACAACACACATGTTCAAGCCAAACTCTAAATCATTAAACTGCTGCCTTGTCCTGCGGCCTTCGCTCATGGTTGCGCAGCACGCGTATCAGTATCTCCAGAGTCGTTGTTTGCAAGTTCGGAATCCGGAAGAGCAGTCATGAGCGGTCGGCGACTTGCAACGTTACTGCTGCTGCCAAACGACTTAGTGTTGACACCGTCTCCAGTGCTAGCAGCATATAGTTTAGAAGGCTGAAAGCACCTTGAGGGGTAGGCTCGCCTGGCTCGGTAGGGACAGTCCGTCGCAAACGAACAAGATAGCCTGTGATAGCAAGCTTTTCTTGGCTGATGTGATGTCTGTGGATTGAGACAGGTGAAACAGAGGTTGAGATTGTGTTCCTTGTTTATGGGCTGCACATGCGTCATTGAAGCTTTGGAATTGTGCAAGATAGAGAGATAAGCGAAGCCTCTTCAAAAGCCACAAAGTTTGCGGTTATCTTTCGTTCTAAATGTAATCAAAAATGAAGAGTAGAGCAGTTAGTGTGCACCTTCTATGCAATCACAACTCCAGCCAGCGCACCACGTCTAAATTGTCCCACAAACGCCAATCGCTATGTTTTTGCCCCAGGTCTAGAACTTCCCCACCCCTCACTACCACTCCGGTAACAAAGGAGCACCTCTTTGCCGTCGCCAGAAATTGGCTCGCTGTAACCAGTTTGGCCCAAGGAGCCAGCCCCAACGCTCTAATAGAGGTTGGGAAAGCTCCCAGGACATCTCATTGTTAGGGTCGTCGCCCCAGGTGATTACTTGCCCAACTTCGTCTCGTTCTCCACCGATGATGCCAAGTTCGGAGACGAAGGCCCTCGCTACGTCGGAAGTGACTGTCATGAGACGCTCTCGCAATGTTGGAGATGCTATCATGTCGATTCCGTAGTAATGAGGGGTCTCGAGCTGTGCTTTGCTAGGCTTAAGAGCGCTAGGTAACACTTCGCTCATGGATCGTAGAACGGCGAGATGTCGCTGCGGATCGGAGGTGATCGAGGGATCGCTGTACAGTGGGCGAAAGGTTTCAAGTATCTCTGATCGAGCTTTCGTGCGGTCGTACGGCGCCATCACCATAGAAGAACTTCATTCAATATTAGCATTGTTTCGGGGAAGTAAGAAGGAAAACAACCTGGCGTACGACAATGGACCGCTTACTCTTCTTTGCACCTGGGATGCTTGTGCCTCGGGCTGGGAGATATTCATAGACTGAAAAGCGGATCCCATTGAAGATCTAGATCGAGAATCTCGGACGAACCCTGATGACTCAGGTGAGCTTTGTGAATTATGACGGAGTCCGGATTGATGTACCATAGAATATGGCTGAGATGACAACGCAGAAGGATCGGCATAAGCATTTATCGATGATGGGAGCATCGACGATGACATGGACAGAGCCGCCATTGGCATCATGTCCGCACCGAGCGTTGCAGGTGGACTGCCAGTGCCGGAAATCGACGTACCGGAAATCGACGGCGACAGCGAGTATTGTCGTGTGTCGCTTGAGAGAGAGGGGACAGCCATTGATGAAGACATGAGATGGCTGGACGAAGACGATGAACCATACATCTGTGCTCGAAGAGCCTCATTCTCCCGTCTCAACTCTTCGTTTTGGTATCGGAGGCGCTCGATCTCTTCTGATTGTTCAGAGCTCTGCTCTTTTTGTGCTTGTTCCAGATTCTTGAGGTGTTCCTTTCTCCTCCGGCCTACACGCTGGTCAGATTCATTCAGGGGAAAATGTACGAGGCACTTTACGGAATTCTCGTTGGGCAAGGCGATTGTACTGTAGAAAAGTATCAATCAGCAAGATATATAGTAGAACTTCATGGGAAATTGTACCTCGCGCTTGCGCTCTTCTTTATCGGCGTTTGGATCCATGTCGCTCTTGAGAGTGTACTGTCTAGAGTGTCGAGTGGCTGTTGTTGTCGTTGCTGTTAGAGTCATTTTGAAGAGGAACTTTTGAAGAATATATATGAAAGTTGAAAACTATCGGAGGATTTTATGGATTCATCCTTCGACGGGTCTGAGTGAGATCATATAACCCTGCCTCCTCCTGCAGCTACGTCTCAATCGGCGCAACGAATTACTCGTTGGGGGGCAGAGGGCGAGCACCCCGGCTTAGTCCCGCTGGTTAGCTCTCAGCCTTGACAAACTAACATAATCCCGGTACTCCAGGGAACTTGAGAGCTCGTAGACACTAGAGAGATAGTTAGGGCTGGCGGGAGCTTGGAGCCTGATCATCGCTTCTCCATGTTTGGTGGAGAGGCCTTTTGTTTCCCGCGAGAGACATATGGATTATGGAGGGACCAGTCCCTACCGCTAGGGAGTATCAATCCGCTTATTTTGCTGACATTTCACCATTTCACCACGGACATTCTCCGAAGAGACTTTTGGACTTCCGGTCAAGACAACAACTCGACCTGAAGACTACCGGACCTAATCATTTCGAACTACATTTGCCAGGCGCAGCCCTCTGTGCTGCCCCGGCGTGCACGGAGCATATCTTTGCAAGGTTAGCCATCAGTTGATCCCAAGCAAAAGGCTTCAGACCGGCGAGAAAAGGCCGTTCGGATATCAAAGGGCACGGTAATGGACGGTACTCATTCTCCGTATACTACTCTGAGCTACGCTCTGAAGGCACGGCCATCCTGGGGGCAGGGGAAGACGTCCTCAGTGACGATGCATACATGGCAAATCGTACAACGGGAGACTGGGGTCTTGTCTTCCCCGTACTTCCGAAATAGAGTCAGAAGCTAGAATGATGTACCTAGAGCGGGAGAGGCGTAGCTTGTGTGAGGCGTACTCCTCACTCGTGGGGTGCAGTCAGCAAAAAGATCGCCGTGACGACCAGCTAGGCAACATTATTAGTAATGATGATATCTGGAAGACAGGCGGTGTACGAGGGTGGCAACGCAAGGCTACAGCTTGAAGCTGTGATGAATGGTAGCATCATTTTTGTGTCGTCTCCTATAACTTTCTGGAACGTCAAAAATTCGACGATGAACGCTGTGCCTTCGGGTCCCCCACCATGTGGCTTCGGCATGGCGCAAAGGAAGGCCTGTAATTAGTCGGCTCCCACCTCCAAACGGGCGTGAACAGCCCCAGCTCCTCCTGATGGACCCCAAACTTCCTTCCATAATCCATAGCATATGCAGGAACTCTTTGATTGTACCTGAAGGCGGCGTTGGCAGCGTGGTAACCCTGCCGCACAACCGAGCCAGATAGCCACCGAAGCGAAGGACTCGTGAAGCATTGCCATCTTGCATGAAGCCAGAATATCTTCAATGCTGACGCAGCATACGGGAGAGCGGGGCTTAGAGCCTCTTTCAGCCTTGTGTGACGACGCTGTGGGATCTCCAGAAGGTGTCAAGAAGCAGGAGTGCCCGACAGGAAGAAAGACGATTAATTTGCTCGAGAGAGCAGTGGACCAGACGAGCCATGCTATGATCGACAGGTGTCTCCCAAAGAAATATCCAAAGCGCTGGGATTTTCTGCCGCAGGGGATCTGATAATGGATCCTAGGGATCTCCAGACGGGTGGTACCCGTGCTTTCTGCAAGGCTAAGAGGGTATCATTGGAAAAGACAAGGTGAGTTTACGAGCGATTGCAGGGCCTTTTCTTGTCAGTGGGACCAAAGTTCATGGGTTCCAGATTAACCAAAACTCGGAACTGAATCGTGCCTTTAAAGTCTCGAGATCAACCTCAGCTAAATTTTCTTTGGATCTCGTGCCTTACTAGGGCATATCTTGAGTGAAACAATTGGTACTCGGTACTCAGTACTCAAGCTATATTATTAATAATACCGCAATGACGCCGCGAGAACCGTGAGTACCGTGAGAGCCGTGGATAAAGAGAGAAGCTGGAGCCGAAGTAACGGCTCGATCCATGTGTGTTAGCATGTTCCATGAAACTTCTTTGGATGAGCGAACGAGATATCAAACTCTAATTGGTGTGTTCATGATAAAGCAGGCCCCGTATACTAGCACCAATAGCAGAGCGACACCAGCTTGGAAGCCTTTCCTAATTCGCTGACGGCCGGGTAATGCCCATCTTGCCCTATTTCATCGCTAGAACTCCCACCCCAACGGTGCAAGCTTTGCTCCAAACAGACATCCGGACTCCTTAACTCCAGGTCCATGCCAGAAGAAGTCCTGGCTCTGATGGGCTGGGGTTAAGGAATTAGAGGAGCTAGGTCAATTGAAATCTCCCTCGCATCTTGGTCCGCTCCGAACTCCGGTTTATTGCTTGGGTGGCAGGCCGAATTCAAGCTCTGAGCCCGAGAGTCCGTAGGAAGAGACGAGGAATGGGAGGCGAACAATGGCATCATGGATCATTTTTCGGTGATGATGCTATTCAAAGACAGTTCAAAGGGATCTTCAGTAACGATGTGTGGCCATGCAGAAGTCGTGCCTCTCGATCCAGAAGGCAGTGTAGCCTCGAGACTGTGGCTTAGGCGAGACGTGATCCCATAGAGCGGTTGATCAATGGACTACCCGATTTGGCTGCCTGAACAACAGATATGTAAGCAACACGAGAAAGGAACGACAACGCAATTAAGCAGTATGCTTGGTATCATGCATTCAATTTCTTGGACATTCCGTGTTGTATTCGAAACGTTTTTGTCATCGCATTCGGCTAAATGTGGCATCCTTTCTTGGAAATTGGGTAGCAGTAGATACTTCTCGAGGATGCTTGGTATGGCACAGTAACCACGCCCCGAAGGCCTCTTCTTCTCCACAATCTTCCTTCTAAACTGCTGCGGAGACCTCTGCAGGGTAGCTGTTTGTAGCGTGCATTCCAAATATACATATCAATTCTCGGCGCCATTCGGTGGGAATTGGTACCTTGTATTAGGCTCTAGAGCAATGGATACTTACTTCCTAGCATCGCTTCAAGTGTCATTGCCGTATCAAGGCAGGTAGACTTGGAGACAAGCTCTACGAATGACGAGCTTTTCTAGTCATGTCAACGTTACCGCATCCCCACATGGTGAACTTGAAGCACGATGGGCTAAGGGTCCCACGAACTTCCCCTCGATTTAGTTCTGATACTGGCTCCAACGCTTAGAGCTACAGTCTACTATCACATCTCCAACTGCCGCTGTCTAAAATCAATAGTTGAAGCTCTCTTAGGTCAAGGCGTTTGCCGGAGCTTTCACTTGAAGCCTCATAGCCTCCATCCAGGTCGATCGACCCCCAGTGCCCGATGATGAGGGTTCATGGATAGGAAATGTATCTTCATTTCTGGGATACTCCCTATAAACTGTCTCTATGATCATGAGCGTCATGCTAGCAATTGTCGTTGAAGACTAAGGACCACCAAACGCCGTTTTTGCATACCATTGGATCTCTGCCAACTGAGCTTCTAGGCGTTGAAGCCGAAAAGGTCTATAGCGTAGAAGAAAAAAACATACTTCTCGCATCTGATATGCGAAACCAAACTGGTATGTACTGTACTCCGCCAAAAATACAACATTCTTTCATTCGTCATCTTGTCCCCTACTCCTCCGCCCATCGCTTCTCACGAACCGTCATCTCCTTTCCAGATGATTGGCGAGTGCCGTCGCTCTCCTCCCGCCAGCCCCAGTACTCACCTAGTCTGATTTCAGCATAAGATGCATAGTCAAAGTCAATCTGAGAGATGACAGCTTGGATCAGTGCCCAGATTCCCCAGTAGAAGCCTGGAATTCCTCGGAAGATGTCCACCTCCGCATTAAGACGGGCAATCTCGGCGTACAGTTCATCCTCGGACTTATCTTCATCTAGGTGCTCATAATAGCTGCGGATATATTCACGTATGAAGTCTTTACGCTGCGACTTGGTAGGAAGCAGGTCGTGCTCACAGTCGAATCCACCCCACTCAGCAAAGTGGTTCGCGATGTCGAAAGCTGCTGGTGAAGGGGTAGCGTATTCGTAGTCAATGAAGCTGACTGTGTTTGGCGCGTTTGGGGCTGTCGTTGCACTCTGTGGTTGTATGATCACATTACCACTTAGCAGGTCACAGTGAGCAAACACTTGCTGCTGGATGTTAGTATTGCTTCTATACTCACATCGAAAGACAAGGTCACTCACGCTATTCTCTCCCAGACCCGGTCGGTTGCTGAATTCTGCAACCAAACGAGTCAACTCCTTCTGAAGACTTGCTTGCCGGGTCTTCTCGGCATCTGTGCTCGTTGGAAGAGCATAAATCCATTTCTGCATCACAGTCCACACGTTGGGAGCAGGCTTTCCTGGTGCAACATTGTCAATCGCTACTTGTAAGGCTGGATCCTTCTTGCTTGGTGTTGGTGCTGCCATATCAAACTTCTCACTGCCATCTATTTCCTCCGACAGTGGCTTTCGCGGCGTGGAAATACAGGGTACAACTGCATGCCATTCTGCCAAACGCTTCGCAACCGCTCGCCAGATCTCCTCCCTCCTCAAATCTGCTGGAGATGTGACCGATCCACGAATGAAACGGTAGAGCATCCCATTGTGGAATCGAGCTAGCAGTTCTGGTGCGAGGTTGTGTTGCATGAGGAGTTCATGGTTTTGTGTTTCTCTCTCTCGGTCGATGATCAGATCTGTACCCTGTCCATACGCTCTCAACAAGACTGCCTCGGCATCTATTTCCTCGTCCGACATGCCATCTTTCTTGTTCACAATCTTTAATAATGTGTTTGTAATGCCATCTGTGAATCTGACGAACTCAACTTTGCTATCTTCCCATTCTGGCCGGAGGGTGAGGATGAGGCGGAGAGCGGATGTTTGTGATTCGGCGGGATTATATGTGAGAGGTATGAACCGGACCTTGCTTGTGCCACTCCTAGAAGTGGAAGCTGGATTGGTCGTAACTGTTGACATGGTGGCACGTTGCGTTCGACGTTGCGGAAGTGTCGGTGTGGGCTATTTATCTGCCTCTTGTTAGCAAACCCCAGAATAGAGAGGTTGAGGACTTACAAGTAGAATCTTCTTCCCAGGCCGAAGGGCTTGTGTGCTTCTGAAAGATGTTGCTCCTTTAATAAGAGTTGAGCTGTGTTGACTCTCAGGGCTTCGGCGACGTCATAAACCTTCGAATCCTGGGAAGTTATTCACAACTCTGGAATTGGGCTTTCAACAGGTGGGACCGTGGTCGCAGAGTGATGCAGAGCAGTGGGAGACTCTAGATAGGTCTGAATTCAGTGTCGTTGCGGGTGAGTGGGGCTTTGGTGAATGGAGTTGCGTGGGCTTTGAGACGAGGAATGGCAGAAATTATTGCCACGGCGGGCCTGCAGGCTGCAGGTCGAACCCTTGTTCAGGAAAATGATCTCGTGGTCAACGTTGCTCCGCAGGACCCTGGAAACACAACAGCCACTGGCAGATGGATTGCTGCAGGACGACTGGAAGGTGTGCGATGAGGAGAAGTGAAGTCTGCAATTGTTTTGTTTGCTATGCCGAAAGAGGTCTCGTGCCCCATTTCCCCCTTCGTGGGCCGAGTCCTTCCACATGTGATTCTAGCTCCAGGGGCTATCGCTGGGACTATCCTTTGTAATTCGCGATTCAAAAGGCTTGTCTCAGCCTTAAATCACACAAAACATTGTGATCCGAGGTCTGAACTCCCATTTCAACTTCATTTGTACAGCGTGCCTGGTTAAGGAGAATTTACTTCCGTTTGGTCTTAAGTGCTATCTCTCAATGAACGAAGTGTGAAGGGTTTATTATTCCAGTCACGATTGGAGCTTCTTCCAACCCAGTTGATGGATTCATGCCTGCAAGAATGCTTCGCATCGCAAGTCCAGAAGTTTCGATTTATGAAATGATCACACCACTTGTTGCAGTCGTTTAAACATTATAGTCATTCAGTCTGGTATAAATCTACTAGAAGACACGCATCCAGGGCTAACACGTAGAATCTCTTTCACACACGCTAATATAAACTCATCGCTCGCCATTCATGTCCTCTCAAATCCATATACACATCACAACCAACAGAACGCTCAAACCAAGCCAGCTTCGAGCTGCCAATGCACCCGCTGCATTCGTATCCTTGAAAGGAGAGCTGTTCGTCGAATCTGGATTTGGGGCATTCCGAGTTGTGCTCAGAGTCGTTGCACTTGAGCTTGTCATTGCAGCAGCTACACTCGTGGTTGTGGTGCTTTCAGCAGACACTGTTGTTTCCGATGAGGACGAGGAGTTTGAGCCTTCATCCGAAGCCGAAGATGTCTGTGAAGCACTGGCAGTTTCCGTGAAGGTAGATTCTTGCGTCGTTGTGCTTCCCCTCGAGTCGGTAGTCGTGTAAGTGCTGATTGCACCAGGCTGGGTTGTCGTACTTGTGTAAGTCGAGCCCTGGCTATCTGTGGAAACGATGACCACAGGGATAACTCCAGTGAAACCTCCGTTCGCTTGACTGGCAGAAGATATGGAAGTGAGAGTTGACGTTGGTCCAGTAACAGTGGTCGTACTTCCCACCGTGATGGGATAAATTTGGTACCAAGTCCTCCCAGACTGAGTCGTAGTGACCGTCACTGTTGAGACAGAGACTACTGGTGCAAAGACCGTTGTGGTAACCCCGGCTCCCCCATCCGCTGAGCTGCCACCCATCGTTACAGTTGTGGTGACCTGCGTAGCCAAGCTGCTGGCAGCATTCTCAGCATTTCTAATAGCAGACGCCGGAATTGGAGAGCCAGCAATCATACATGCGAATTGCAAAGGTGTGAGAAGAAGATTCGTGTCGAGATTGTTGTCACAATTGCCATGCATACAGGTAACAACATCTGGTAGGAAGTTCCCTGCTGAAGCTCGACAAATGCATCCAATGTTGGTAATATCGCAATTGGTATCGGGAGACTGGTCTATACAATCCTGTATACATTGAGGAAGGTCAGCTACGAATTGACCTCGGGCGAAAGGAATCGGCAAAATATGGACAGCGAGGAAGGCTGCAATGAAGCTGAATGACAGCATTTCGAGTTCGCTTGCGGGGTAGTCCGATTCGTAACGTAGAGTTCCAGATAATTTCCGACAGTAGGTGCTCCAATGACAAGTATCCCAAATTCAACGCTCCTTATTATCGTTGGATCATAGTATGAGGGGTTCGTCCGAAGGGTACTGTAACTGATGATGAGGAAGTGAGACGGACAAGATCTCAATTAATACGACAACTTCGAGCTTATCTGCAATAGCCTCTCAGCCCATGTCGTGGCGAATTTCGAGGTCGTCCCATGAGAGTCGAGAGGGCGGTATCTGTTTCCTTGTTTTCCATGCATATTGTGGCAGCCCGGGCGATGATCTGCAAGACCCTGCAACATCGGTGTGACCGCATTGGACCACGGGGGAGATGTGGCTGAAGCTAAAAGTGCACCGCCACATAATTGTGTTGGCCAAGACGGGAGTTCTGCCTCTTCCCAAGTGGTTGGTGATTGGAAGAGCCCTGCCATCGAGTCTTCTTCATCGTCTTTTTCTCTGGTCGATGTATGATAAGTTCTGGCAGAATTGTTCCCGCCGAGATCAAGCCTTGCGGATAATATGGAAAAAAGGTGCTGAAGATGTCCAAGAAATCTTGTCACGGAGGCCATTTGAAATACTGATCAGTATGTAGTGTCCATGAGAATACAAAAGACAGGGCATGCAAGCTTTTAAATTAAGAATACAATTCGAACAAAAACAATAAACTTCTCTCTCCTATCTCCCTGTGCACTTCGGTGTGTACTTCATAAGAACCGCTATTCGCGGACTTCCGATGAACATGGGCTCCTGAGCGATTGCCACAAATCCACACTTCGCATACAACGCTTTGGCTGGCGGATTATCATCATCGACGACCATACTTGCAACAAAAGTCATCCCCGACTTCGCTGCTTCCTCCGACCCGTATTCGAGAGACTTCTCAAGCAGTGCTTTAGCAATGCCTTGTCCCCGAGCCTCGGGAAGAGTGAACATGCCATTGATACGCAAGTGATATTCAGAAAGTGGTCCCTCTTCATCACTTCTGGTTGTTTCCCAGGGATTTGCGGAAGGAGATGATCTAGCCAATATATCAGAGCCTGTGTGTTTTACACAAAGAGGAAAACCGAATGAAGCAAGGTCGAAGAGAACTTCTCATCATGAGACCTCCCAATACTTGTGTAGGACGTTCAAAACAGAAGTGACAGAAACATACTCCTCTGCAGTACATGGAAGAGGGCCGATGGTAGTCAATGTACAAACTATACGATCAGACTGTATGGCAATGAACGTAGTTGCCTTTGGATTTCCCAGCCTATCATACCAAACATCGTCGGTGAACGCGATTTCTCTTGCATACGTTGAACCAAAACATTGTGGAGCCGTCTTTAACGAATGTAACCTGAACGCCTTGTACTCGTTCACATGCTTCCGAATACTGGCATCATCATGGGGTATCTGGATGATCTTGAAGGCCATGTTGACTGAAGGGTGACACAAGACTCTCGTGGGGTCGCACCTGTTCACATGAAGTAGCACAGCGAGACAATACCAGTGATGAAGAAACACAAGATCATGGGACGATAAGAGAAGAACAGTGAGGGACAGAATGGAGTGGGACTGTGGTTGTATCTGGGGCCATCTGCTGAAGCGCTTGTGACTCAAAGAGTCGCGGGTCTGAGAGACCCGGATCAGTGACCGAGCTCCTCCCTGTAAAACTGTAAATAGTCTAGAATTTGCCGAGCTCTCAGTGGTCACAGCTCCACCCCCGATGTCTCACAGGCCTCAGCCGCGCAGCCTTGCTGCATACCTAGGCGCCTCCAGAAGGACAGGAGTGAATACTGCGACAACTCCTCCAAACATTATGCTGCTTCTTCCTTCACTCTTCTCGCGCAGCTCCTGCGATCGCATAGCCATCTACAACCATCGGCATGGAGAAAAACGGTCATTTCGCAGACTTCGATGAGGAGGCTACCTTCAGAGACAGCTTGCATCGGGCAGTCCTCGATTCGACGCGCAACTTCGTGGTGCAGTTTGGAGAGGCGAGTGCTGAAATTGCTTTTGATTTCCAGGCAGATGGTATTGAGGCTCTATTGAACAGCTCGAGACCTGCAGAACGGCCTGTGAGGTGGATGTACGTATTTCTTATGTTCATAACAGCCAAAATACTAATGTCCGGTTACAGTAACATTTGGGCGCCTCACCGACAAAGTGACATTCTGAAACTGCTCGGGGCTTACTACAAGTTCTCTCCGAGGCTCCTCGCAATTGTCGGCTCAGATCCTCCAGAATCGAAACACCAGCAAGACAAACCCGTTGGCAAGTTCAAGGCCAAGCTATACAGGAAGGATGATATTGAGATTGCAACTACGGGAATGAGCCTTGATCTGCCTAGATCTCCACGAAAGTCTGCGCTCCATGATATTAGTCACTATGCTCTTGCGAGACAGATGGTAAACTATCAGTCCCATGATGTCGGGGCACAATGTGAGAATCGTGTATGCCATCTATTAGGAGTCAATTTTAATGAGATACAGTTCTATGCGTCGGAGCAAACTGGATCCACGAGTTGAAGCCTCTCTCCAACGATAATGACGCAGAAAAGGTTTCCGAGGGAAGACAGAAGCGTTTATATTCCTGGCTTGTTATATGTGATGACCGTATGAAACTCTATGTACATTTTCTGGGCACATCTAACCGCTTGTAGATACCGTCATATCACTTCACGAGCATCCAGGAGAAATCGAAGACAAGGATGACCTGTCAGCCATTCGTGCGAATACGTTAAGTGTTTTAAGCCAGCTCTCAAAGCTTGGTACTGCAGATCCCATCTCACTGCAAACAGTTCGGCAAGCTTTGAAGCTGGATCCTGCACAAGGCAACCCAGGACGTGAAGGAGCAAGTCTTCTATTCTACTATTTGTTTGACGACTGGCGAGCAGTTTATTTGACGGTTGCTACGTATCATAGACGATTAGACGAGCTGGTATGTACGTCCAAATCTAGCCAAAGAGAGTTTCACTGACGCCTAGCAGCAAGATGCAATTCTCGGCGAGGTCGTATGTACTTCCAAGAGCCACCATTTGCATCCAAACCACTGACTGTATCAGAATCGAAAGGCTAACTCCTCACCAAACCTCCAAATCATTCCACGACTCCATATTCTTGGACGCCGGATCAGACAAAACCAGCACTTGTATGAAGGGTACAAGAACCTAATCAAACGAATTCTCGAGCCCAAAACCACAATGGCCCACGAGATTCTTCCGTCTCGAACTCCAACAGGCTTCAGCACCGCCCCCGGAAGTCGCGGTGTTTCGCTAGCTCTATCTGCTACCCAACGCTTTGAGAGGCTCAGCGACAGACTGGAATTACTCATCTTGAGCGAAACAAAAGAATTCCTCGCCGAGAAAGATGCCCTGGTTTCCACGGTACATCCTTCCTCCGTCTTTCATAACCAAGCATCACTAACAGCCACCAAGTACTTCAACATCAATGCCCAAAAAGACACCGAAGCCACCGCCCGGCTGACTCGATCCGCAACCTTGCTAGCCAAACTCTCCGTCCTCTTCCTCCCAGTCAGCTTAATGACCAGCTACTTCTCCGTCCAAATAAAAGACCTAGAAGGCGTCTACACGACGCAGGATTACTGGTACTCGTTTGCTGTTCTGATGAGCATCTCCTTCCTGTTTTTGTTCTTCTTCAGCAGGCTGCTGATGTATGTTACTGAGACACTGGATGCGTGGGTCAAGAAGGTCTCGCATTCGGGAGTAAAATATGTGACGAAGAAATTGAGGAAGAGGGATGAAGAGAAGTCGTAGCTACTGGAATGGGGCGTTAGCTTGTGCTTGCGAATGCGGTATTTGCATTAGGTGGTATGGCGTTGGTTGGATGGACATGAAGCAGGTTGGAATACCACAGTGTTTGAAGATTTGATTTGCACATATGAAATTCAATCTACTTATATTTGAACACTTTCTTATATCTATTGAGCTGGCAAAACGCAGTCAAGATCACCTTCACAATATTCAATCTGCACGTAACTTGCGTAGAATCCAATAGCTCCACACTCAAGCAGCTTATCTAACTTGAATCTCAAGATTTACATGGTCTAAACATGATACCCAATCTTCTTATAAATGCCGGCAATCTTATATTCAAAGTTAGCTTGCATCTAGTACTCACTGGTACCTATCAATGGACAATCTAAATCCTCTTGAAGATGCCACTGCCATAATCTTAGCATAAATAACACTATCCTAGCTTCTCAACTATCGTATTCAGTCCAGTCTGCCAAACCTAGATAGATTGTAAACTAAGACATATCTAAGTCTTATTCACTTTTCCTAAATTATTTAAGCTGACTTGTAACAATCTTTGATTTTATTTTCTCGCTAATCAGGGGTAACTGCTTATTTTGAGAATAGTTGTGTCTGTTGGTTCCTCCTTCGTTTGTGAGAAATAACATAGCGAAATACCTAGTACAGATAGCCCAAACGGTATGTCTTTCAGAAATTCTTTCATACTTCAGAAACTTATGGATTTTGCAAACTTCATGCGGATGAAAAGCAAGAGGAGTATATAAAGTCAGGCCTTTCTATTCACAAATGTGCATCTACCTATCTGTATGTCTGTCTGCCTGTTTGCACGCAACTCAGAGCCATCTACAGCAAACCTCCATATGACTCATCGCACTTCCGTGTCTGAAATCCTCGCTAGAGTCATCATTGCCACCTTTCGTCAACCATTTATGCCACGAATCATTAATCGTTCTTCAGAAAACTCTCGCATCATATGTAAACAAAGAGCAAAAGAAAACAACGCATTCATAATCCCACAGCAACACGAGATGGCAACTCAAAACATTGAAATGTGATCCTACCATATGAATCCACCCTTAGTTTGGAAAGAAAGAATTGCGACGCAGAAGGGCGAACCATTCCTCGTCGGTCTCTCCCTCCGCGTCGAGATCTGGGTCGTCAGCCATTCTATGCGGGTTGGCAGCAAGAACTGGGAAATTGGTATATGCTGATCCATCACCTGGGATATCAACAGGGTCGAAAGCTGGTTCGTTCTTGACCTTCTTAGACGGACCTCGCTTTCTGGCAGGAGTCTTCGTAGCAGTTGTTGACATGACTGCAGAAGATCCTGTATTGCCGCCACCCATCATATCGTCCCCGTCCTCGGTGTCTTGCGTGGTAGACTTCCGCTTGACCGGGGCTCTCTTTGTAGCTGATGTAGCACGACCCTACATAAAAGAATGTTATTTTTGTCCACAATGCCTACTTTAGGTAAACACTTACTCCTCGAGCAGCGCCGCCACGTCCACGACCACGACCGGTTCCTCTCACTGGCGTACCTTCTGGGGTGTTGTTCTCAGTTCCCAGAATTGAGCCGACAGGTTGTTGACTGGTACCCAGAAAGTTAAGTGGCGAGACGTTCATCGAAGCGCTGGCCTTTCGAAGTTGGATCAAGGCTTTAGTGGATGAATTCCCAGCAGCAATAGCGGCGTTGAACTGTTCGAGGTTGGCTGGAGTACGCTGAAGGATCAACTTGGCTCCGAAGGATGAGTCTCGGCTCCAAACAAGCTGACCCGGGAGATCCAGAACCTTTTCGAGGCGAGTAGTGTGGAGGGTGAGTTCGAAAGCCCAAGATTGAAGATCATTCGCGTAATTCTTCAGGCACTCGACTGCAAAAGTTGGGGTGTGCACATAGTCCTGCATGTGTGGCACATTTGGCATTGGTCTCAAATTGAACGATTGCTGGATTGGTGAAGCTGGCGCCTGAGGGTAGTTTTGTCGGTAGCTGGCATGGAAGATATCATCATTAATAGCCAAGTTTCCATTTTGATCAAAATAGTTTCCTCGTTGGCCAGCCGGGCTAGACAAATTCGGATTCGATCCTAGGTTATGAACGTCAGGTGTACCATTTTTTGCATTGGTAAAATTGCGAAATCCGATTCCGTCTTGAGCGAAGGCTCTGTGGGGGTAGGCAGCATTACCATTTAATGGTTGTCCATAGCTACTAGCCGAAGAGTCTTTTGCAGGATCATTGGCGTAGCCGGTGGAGCGATAGGGTCCAGGCAGACTGCGTTGATCATTGACGACATTCGCAGGTCTGAAGTACTGGCCATGATTGCTGGAGGCAACGAAATTTTTAATAGGTGTAGGAAGCATACCAGATGCTCTTGATATTACTGGTGATGGGTACTCTTGGTATTCAGATGTAGACGAGCCTCCGTATTGTGAAGCAGCATCGCCATCCGCAAGACGACCATATTCGTTTCTACTAGAATTGCCAGTTATTCTGGAAGCAGGAGCTGGAGAAGAATAAGTAGGTTTCGTGTTGAATTCCTCTTGATTGCTGTTGTTGGCACTTCCATTGGATTGTGAGGGATGCTGGAGATTAATGGCAATGTTGTTATGGTTACCTGCCGGAGCGAGAACTGGAGGCAATGAGGAAACTCTCTGTTGAAGCTCCAGCTTAACCGGGCTATGAGGGCTTCTATCCAGCTGGAGAACATGCTGATTATTGAAATCACTGTTGTTGTCGTTATTGCCCAGCTGTGTGTTGCTGTTTATAGGCTCTCTACTCGACACGGTTCCAGCAGAAGTCGAACGACGGTCGGCCCAGCTGAATCTGTTGCCAACAGCGGACGAAAAGCTACTTGAGACTTCTGTGGTAGGGTATGTATTGGCATAAGGGTTTGGAGGTGCTAAGGAGCCGCTGCCATTTCGTTGGCTGTCGTTGTTGTTGTCAGATATGGCATTGTTGGTATCAGCACAAAGATATGCTCCGCCGTTGTAGGTCAAACCTTCCACTACTTTCAAGCCAGTTTGTGCCGGAGCAAGAGATCGAGGACGACGTGACTTACTAGGATGAGCTGGTCCTGAGCTTGCTGTTGAGATGTCGGCGGATCCTTCTCTGACTTCAATTTGAGCAATCGCTACAGAGGTACCGGCTTCTGCTTGGCTATATGCTTGATGCTGTTGCTCTTCGAGTACTGGACAGCTTGCGAGGGAGTGTAGCTTCTTGCAATGGCTACAAAGATCTTCGGTGTTGGACGACATCGTTCTTCCTTTGCCAGAGGAGATTAAAATGAGGACTTAGGATGAACAGAGAGTGTTAGGAAGAATAAGGAGTACTTAAAGATATCTGTTATTGTGGTGTATGGGAGGAGGGGATGTGACGGTGTGTTGAGTTGAAGTTGGGAGGAGAAGGAGGAGAGTATGTTTGGAGATTTACAGAAAGGTGAGTGCGCCATAGGCGAGGGTAAGGTTGAGGCCTGATCGCGAGTGAATACGAAGGAACCTTACCTGGAGTTTCCAATCACGGAAGAGGAGGTAGTATTGGAGATTGCACCGTGACGATGAGGAGGAAGTACCAGGCGGGTCCTGCTGAGGACTTGGAGACCAGTCGTGAGGTTACGATGGGACAAGTGCGCCGAAAGCGGACAGAGAAGAGGCGGAGGAGATTTTGTTCGGGACTTGAAGAGAGGAGGAAGAGTGAAGAGTGCAGAGTAGGCTTCAAAATAGGAGGGGAGTGACTCTCAAACTCCAGACACGTAAACGCGTCTGGAAGTATTAAGGTATGCTAGATGCAATTGAGATTAACGTGACCACAGGAGTAAAGACCCTTGTTGTGCGACGTAAAGGAGAGTAGGTATGGTTGCTCAATGATATAAAGGAGGGCGGCGTTGACAGTGGTGATGGAGGGGCGGTTCAGCGTTGGGGCGGAAGTGCTACCGAGGACTTGAGAGATGAGAGCCTCACAACCCCAGACAACGATACAGCCAGGCCTAACAATTGTTTGTTTTGACATAAAGATACATACAGCAATGTAGATGTTGTCCAGTAATCAAATTCAGACTGAATGTATGGTCTTCGAAGTGTCCCAGCACCCGAATAGCCGAGTGAGGGCCAAGTGACCATCTACATTTGTCCCATCAGTGTATTTAAACACTGCCAGTTGGATTAAAGACATCCAACATCTTCATAGGCTGAAAGTTCTCAAATCATTTCAGTGCTTGAAAGGATATTCTTCGAATGACTCCAGCAAGTTTAGATGTCCAAGAAAAGTCCCTCAGCAACAAGCATATTTTCCGACTCCTTTCAATACCATGGGCGACAACTTTGAAGTTGAGCTGAATGCTCTTTGAAAGCTTGGAATGATCCTGAGCCAGATGTTTCTAATTCGTTGCTTGAAGATCCAAACAACACAAACCCGAGCCGTCAACGCTAGTTGAGGAACCTGAGAAATCTAACGAATATCGGGCTTAGAGGAAACAAAAAGCAACAAGAGTAACCTATCTAAGCTCTAAATAGTGATAATCTAGTATTGGAATTATATGTTTACAAAGGAGATTAATAAGTGAAAGATATTTGATCCAGAAACCCTTGTTTCAATGTCGACCTTGATCTCAAGGAACTTTGCGCCTCAAGACAAGCCTAAATACCTTGCGACAAGCATCTAAAGATCATTTAGACCAACGAAAACTCGTGACTATGTTCAAAAACTGCACACTTCGGTTGATGCTCCGTCTCCAGCTTTGTTGCTCAAGACTTATTCGGCAAAAGGGTCGCTTCGAATTAACCGAAACGCCTCAACCAAAACAAACAAGAAAGTGACTTTTTGGTCCACCTTAGGCATTCACCTAAGAGTTTCGAAAGATGTTTACAATTGCTGAAGATAACGTATATGACAGGAGGAGAAATTGGATTAAGCATAAAGCGAGCATATACAACAACCAAAGACAAACAGCCTCTGAAGTGGTGATCTCTCAAGCCTTTGCCGTAGTACCAAAAGGTGGCAGAATCAGAACTACCCGTTGAGAGGGCTATTTCATTGTGCAACGCTCTTCTAGAGGATATTTCAAGTTCTTCGCATGTCTGTTCTGTGCAGTTTAAGAGAGAACCAGATCTCTCGAGAGCTCTTGGGAGCTCAAATGCTCGGATCATTCCATGCAAAGCCACGGGAATATGCATTACATTGCATAGGCTTTATAACTCAGGCCTCAACGCACCTGCCCATAGCGTCTTTACAAGTTATAGACGAGAAAATGAACGATGGAAGTCAAGAGAAAGTATTCGCAATGCAGAGTCTGCCAGGCTTGCATTTAATACTTCTAATGCTCACAAGGGAGGTTCCTACTCCATACAATAAGAACAAAAGGTATCATACCATGTCATACTACGCCACGCCCATGCTTTCCCATACGCCGATAATGCATTCGGTACATCCAACCCGAACTCCGAAGAATGCCGCCTATAATCACAACTCTCCATCGTGGATGAAATCTGGAATCTCGTCGCCAAGATTGAACTCTGAGTCCCCATCGAATGACTTTAGGTCTTCTTCTTCCAAGGTTCCAACGAACGCACGTCTAACGAACCGTAGCCAGACTTTATTCTTCTCGTGTTGACGGTGATGCTTTTTCTTCTTATGTTTCTTGTGCTTCTTTCCCTCCGCTTCCATCTCATGATCCTCGTCGTCATTATTGTCATCATCATAGTTGTCATCAGCCTCATCATCGAGGATCTCATCGTCCTCATCGCTCTCGTCTAATTCCTGCTCGTCAAAGGATTCATCGATGCTGTCGCCTTTCCGGGGCTTGTACTGGCCTATCCTATGAGCAAGCTTGATATAGCTTCGCACTGTCAAGTCTGTCAATTTGTATATTGGATCGGTGAAAGTGTCGTATTCGACTTGAAATCGGAAAGGCTTAGGATGCGGAATCTTGTCTTTTGGATGCTTCCCCTTGTGCTTTCCCTCGTGCCATTTGTCAGCATCTGCTCCCTCATCGCCGATGTGGGTATCATGATTGATATAGGTCAGATTGGCAAAGTACTGAGTGTAACCCAGTAGTGTCAAAGATTGAGGAGAGTAAGCGGGTCCAGGTGGCGAGCTCTTCGCAGGCGGAGATGGAACGATGAGATCCGGATTCTTTGGCTTCTTCGGCTTCTTGTGCTTCTTCTTCTTTTTGGCGATAGATTCTTCGTCATTGCCATCCTCATCGTCTACAAATTCGTCCTCTGCATCCTCAATTTTTGGATCGATCACCTCCTCAAGCCAGTCCATCTCTTGTTGCTGATCCGAGGCTTGAGCGCTGGCCCAAGTCGCTGAGAGGTCTAGTCCACTAATGTTGTACTCCATGACCCGCAGCGTCGGAAAGAAATTGGGAACAATGCTCGGGCTGACATGAGTGACCTGGAAACGTTCTCCCCACGGCCCTCCAATCTTCTTCAGAGCCCGGTCTTTCTTGCTTGGCTTGTCTTTCTTACCTTTCTTATCCTTATGCTTCTTCTTGAGATCGTCAATGGTTTCATCATCACTGAATATAACATTTGGATTTGGTAACCCTGACCAATCTGCGCGAAGTTCTTCGAGATAGTCATTTGCAGACTCGATTGAAAGCTCCTCGTCCATCAATGTACGAATGGACGCGCTGTCAGATGCATCTCCACCAGCCACAACCAAATCGATATGCTTCTTGTCCTGCAACATGAAATGGTCAATGTTCATATGCCCGTAGAGCCCTCCGACAATGACATCCCGGTATTGGTCCAGCCAAAGTGTGTATTTCTGCCAGCACGTCTCGTCCCAGAGCTGCTTACTGTCCGTCCTCGCGGGCGGGACATGGCCGATCAGAATTGCCTTCATACCACGATCTCGTATGAACTGAAGCTGGATTCGAAGCCATTCGAAGTGTTCGTAACCCGGCTCGGATCGGAGGGCGCAACCATCAACAGCAGCATTGTGGTCGAAGAAGTAGAGCGTGTTGAGACTGAACACAGCCAATTTCCTCGGGATAACCTCAACGAAGTACCATCCTCCTCTCTCAAAGCCATGCCTCTGCTCCTCCGGGATGAACTTGCTCCAGATATCGGTATATGCCTTCAGCCACTTATTCGGCCCCGAAAGCAGGATGTTATGAGGAAGGATATCATTGTTTCCAAATGTAGAGACGATCGGAATGGCGAGATCCTTCTTGGGATTGCCGTCGGTACTGAAGACTTCCAAGAACTTTTCTGCAACCCATCTGTTCGTATCGAGAACTTCGTTCGCGTTTCGAGGAATCTTTTCGTCGCTGTCGTGCCGTGCAGAGTCGCCGGTCCATATAACGAAATCGATGCTATCTTTGAGGTTTTCGTCGATCCATTTGAATGTCGCGTTTATCAGGGCGTATGGCGTATCGCAATCTGAGGTTTCTGCACCATATGTGCCCGCCAGGCCCCTGCCTCTGTGACACGCATCGTCCTCCTCCGTCGACGAATGGATTTTGTAGTGAGGGTCGGGGTGCAGGTCTGCAAGCTGGTCAGCCAGGTACAAAGATAAGATCCAATTCAGCCGCCCACCTGTGACATGCAGGAACCTTCCATGCAATCGTCGTGAGGCTTGTACCTGTTCCTGTTTCTGTGCCTGTGGATGCTCATCCAATGGCACCTGCAGGACGGGTTGGGCATCGCCGATGGGTGTGCCATGGGAAAATTTAAGCAGATAGGCTGCTAATAGTATTGCGGTTGAACGCATAGCGAAACAATCTTGGGGAAAAGATAGAATAAAATACTTAGGTGCTATTGACCATTCTTGACTGAGCGTCTAGAGGCTTCGGCCTCTGGCTCTGTTGATATGCGCTTTTGAGGACCTTGAGAGTGCGGTGCGGTGACGTTCGTGGCTTCTTCTTACTGGGATTAACTTTTGAGAACGGGGAGTCCGAAGTCAAAGCTTTCTCTTCAAGAAACCAGCGTTTTGGAGGCTCACAACAATATAAGTATTCCAAAATCAAGATGTCGTCGGTCATCGCCCTCTTGATGTACTCATGAACATCACCTTCAGCCCTCAAGGTGTCTCACGCAACTGTTTGGAGGAAGTCATTTCATCCAATCAGGCATCCACGTGTGAAGCTTCGAGTCAGATGTACGCTGACACTGTGGGGGTTTGGCTGTTTCCGCGAAAATCATCCCCCAGCTTGCTTGGGAATGTACTCACGCGACCGCGTTTTGCGCTGCCTTCTTCATCTTTGTCAATATTTGATGGTATTGTGTTGCACCGGATGCATCGTGATGCATGTATGAAGGGTTGTGTTGATTGCTCAGTTAAGACCACACCCCCCACCAGAGGAGTCAGCGGGAAAGTACCTACGCAGGTATACGAAGGCAACACTCATCACTTGGCTCACGGGAGGGACCTCCGAAGTTGTGGCGTCATCTATACCTTTGCTATCCCTATTTACTGACAACAGCTGGAGGCTTGCAGTCCTACGCTGCTCTAGATATTCTTCGGCAACAGTTCTCACTCAACAACGGACCAAGGCAACCAACAACTTCGCCCCCACTGGCCATAACGCTCCTGTCTTCGATAGACCACCAAAACCATATGTCCTGAAACTTCCATGAGAAATGTAATTACTTCAACTCTTTACTTCGACTAACTTTCAAAGTCTTCGGAATTTGGTTCATGATAGGGTCTCCTTTGGCGTGGGGGTCTGTTGATATTCCGGAGCGGTTCGCTTGCGGGGTGCTCGGCGTGGTGGGGTTCTCTTCTCTTCTCGAGTACGCCCAAATATACTTTCAATGGGAGCCAGTTAATCATCGATCCAGACATTTTAAAAATTCAATATGGCATATTGAAATATCAACCCTTCACTTCTCTCCAGTTTCGAAAACCTTGTGACTATTTCCGTAGGTAAGTTTCTACTCCTAAAATGTAGACTTGTAGACTTTCAATTTACGGCATCAGCTGCACTCTAGAGTTCTCAGTCCGGTCTGTACAGCAGAAATGATTCCACTGCCAATAGTATAAATCAGTCAGCTATTCACGGATCGCTAAGACTTGAAAATTGAAAATGGTATCTAAAGAATTTGGGTTAACTGTTACTCAGATTTTGAGGGAATGTCAGAGTAAGTACTAGTTTTCTCACTCCGAGTCACTCAGTCCGCACTATGAGTAAGCAAAAATTTCACCACAAAAGATTTGTAGCCTATCTGTAATCAAATAAGCTGAAGCATGCCTCATATCAAAGGCAACTTGGCTGAGTGGTTATAGCGACAGACTAGAACATCTCTCTTCGGAGAACCATATTCTGGGTTATCTGTTTCCTTCGGGAGCGTAGGTTCAAATCCTGCAGTTGTCGATTTCTTTTTGCTTTTTTATCTAGGCACTGTGGGCTATTTCATTTTGTTTTGGCACTGCCCATTCTTCTCTTTTTGCTCGGTTATCTATGTGGCCCTCCCCAATTTTCTTCGACCCTCCTCCAGTCGCCTATGGGTCCCTTATCTGCCCGCTCACCACGACCCTTTTGAAGTAGTACATCAATCCAGGAACATTGCTTCAAGAAATAGATATTGTCTTCTGAAATATGCATGTAATGAATATTTATTTAGGCCTTGGAAAATTCTGACGACAATGTACCGAAAAGATACCAGACAAATTCACCAAGGATGGGCCCGTTCATCTGGTTGCCTGCATGCAACCAATTAGGCGAGGCTGCAGAGCATTCAGTGGCAGCGCATAGTATCACCACCACTCTCGGGGGTATATCCTAACATCCACATGAGAACATGGTAGCGAGAAGGTACTTCTATGTTTGAAATGGCTCCCGCTCAAATTTCTCACTCTCTGCTGCTGTGATGATAGCACTGAGAGCAGCCAGTGTTTACTCGCTTATTGCCTGGGTTGGATGGCAATTGGTGTATTTGCTGAGCGCGATGTCCTCACTACATGAGCGGCTACATATTTTCATTTGGACACGGCGCCGGGAATTCTTCCAATTCCAGAAATTATAGAATTATACACGAAAGTTGAATTGCGTGTCCTGTGCCACCTGGTATCCAATGATGTTGTTGCGGTTCACGACTCCCCAGTCTCCGTGATATCTAGGCAAGTGATGTCCGTAATCAACACCATCTGACGATGGATCAGAGTCCAGGTACAATTATACACAACTGTATTGCGAACGCGTTCATGTCCCTGTATCTGTTGAAGATCTCAGTCTGCTCCTCATATATTTGGGCTCTTGAAGGTTGGTCTACTGCCGTCCGGACTGAACGAACACAACGAGTATTTAATATGGTTCCTTAGGGGCGAGAACTCCATTATCATATATAACAGTCATATGAAAATAACCTGTTCTGATATTGAGCGAGTTACAGATCTACAAGATCCAACATAAATGATAAGCATACATGCCTAGCAGAAGGACACCGAAACATGGAAGCTAGCCCCTGTATTGGTTGAGCCCCAGTTTTCCGTATCTGTTTTCTTGAAAGAAGTTGGTATAATCTCCTGCAATGAATCTTACTTCTCCTTACAATACCCAATCCAGCCTCAACGCTAAGCACGGGAGGGAGACAAACGAATGAGGGCTGGCATGAGCTAGCTAGGGATCATTCAAGGTAACACCCAGGGGTGGATCAAACGGGGAAAAGCTTGATACTTCCATTTACGACGGGTGCATGGTCGATAGGTTTGGGAACACATCAACAAGCTTGTGATGATGAGTAGAGCCCACTATTCCTGAATTACCATAGGAAGACTTGATTCCAGCACACCGCCAACCTCTTCTTAAAAAGAGGCATCCCATAAATCTCACTTCGAATCCATTGGCTGACAAGTAGAGTGGATCCAGGAGTTCGGTTAGGGTAAGACGAGCAAAACAAAGACCCACCACTCTCTTTCCTTGATAAAAAGAAATAAACTCGACTCTAAAAAGTGATATGATAACCCCAATCCCAAGTAGAATCAGGCCATGTTTATTTTTATCGTGGCATGTGAAGAGTGAGAGAGCATAACAGCGCCAAGATGCTAGTCCCGGCAAACCTGCCCCGCTGAGCTGCCTCGGCACCTTCCATGACGCAGCCAACGACATGTCAAATGCGGGGGAAATTTGGGGTAGGACCGACCATTTACTCAACCCTATCTCATGAAGATCGCCCAGGATATGTGAACTTTGAAGACAGAGGCTTCATATATGTTGACCAGCACCTCCGAGCTCAGCACATGCTCTTGACTAGAAAACCCCATCCATACTTCAAAGTTTGGAACATACACACTGTTTCAAGATGTCGTCAATTCTAGATCAACGTCCTGATATTGTAAGTATCCCTTATCAGTTACCTGTTGTGTCCCGGCTTGTCGGAAAAGTGTTCTGATATTCTGGCTTCTTGAAGATATATGGGAACTCGATACGCAAAGACAATGGATATGATGCGAGCAGCTACACATATTACCCTGTAGCTATCATTGGAGCTGGAGAGTCGGGGATTGCTATGGGCTGTAGACTAAAGGAAGTTCTCGGGCATGATCAATTCCGGATCTTCGATCGACAGTCAGGTATTGGAGGAACATGGTGGATCAACAGATACCCAGGAGTCGCTTGTGATGTGTAAGTATCCTAGCCTTTCCGGTTCAGGAGAGAAATTGCTGACCTGGATTTGACTGCAGACCAGCAATATTTTACTCGTTCTCTTTTTGTCCCAATCCAAAATGGACTGCCTTCTACCCAGAAGGCCGAGAAATCGTCACTTACCTACAAGGCGTCTGCGACAAGTATCAGATCGTGGACAAGATCCAACTCAATACCGATGTCAGAGAGTGCGTATGGCTGGAAAACGAACAGATTTGGGAGGTGACATTGCAACATTTATTGACGGGAGTCGGCGATCTTTCAGAACACGATCGGGCGAAGAAGATTCGTGAAGAAGGTAGACAATCAGTCTACGTTTCGGAAGAGAAGATTCGGTGCAAAGTGCTGGTGAGCAGCGTGGGAGGCCTTGTGGAACCAAAAGTCTGGCCAGAAAGCATTCCTGGAAACGACAAGTTTCAGGGCGAGATTTTCCATTCCGCTAGATGGAGATATGATGTGGACTTCAAGGATAAAGATGTCATTGTTATTGGCACGGGGTGTAGTGCTGCCCAATTTGTCCCTCGCTTGACAAAGGAGTATGGCGCCAAATCAGTGACCCAACTCATGCGTTCCCCTCCCTGGGTAGTTCCACGACAGATTCCTCCTGGAGGGAACGAATGGTGGGAGAAGTGGTCTCCATGGATCAACACCCACGTTCGAGGATTTGGAAAAGCAGTTCGGTTCCTGATTGCAGCTGGAGCTGAATACGACTGGAGGCTCTTCGGATCCGAAAAATACCACGAAAAGGAACGTAAGAAAGTGGAGACTCAGCTTCTTGCTCACCTGCATAACTCGGTGCCCAAGAAATACCATGAGATCCTTACTCCAAATTATGGAGTTGGATGTAAACGTCGCATATTCGATACGACTTGGTTTGCTGGGTTGAACGATCCTTTCATTGAGTTGACAACGCTCCCACTCACAAGTCTTGGCGAAAAGACTGTAACATTGGGCCCTGGCCGCACGTATCCAGCCATGAGCGATACGACAAGCAATGCGCCTTCTCATGAAGTAACACTACCCGCCGATATCATCGTCCTCGCCAATGGATTCGAGACGACAAAGTGGCTTCATCCACTGGATATCACAGGTCGAGGTGGAAAGAAGCTGCACGACGTGTTCGATGAACGTGGTGGAGCTCAGATGTATATGGGAACGGCCATGGATGGATTCCCCAACTTCTTCACAATATTCGGACCAAACACGGCGACTGGCCACTCATCTGTCATCTTAGCTTCTGAGAATATGGTGAACATGAGTTTGAAATTCATCGGGCCCATCTTGAAAGGAGATGTTGCAACTGCAGAAATCAAGAAAGATGCAGAGCTTGAGTAGGCACGAGATACGCAAAGTGCTTTGAAGAAGAGAGTTTGGAATACTGGGGGCTGTGGTAGCTGGTACAAAGACGAAAAAGGCTGGAACTCTACCGTGTACCCGTAAGTCAACGCTCCCTTTGTTCTCTATCTTCGGGCTGACACAATTCCAGGTATACTCAGATTTGGTTTACCTACAGGTGTATGTTCCCTACTTGGAGTGACTGGGACATTAAGTATACCCGGAAAGGATTCTTCAAGAAATCAGCTTTTACGCTTCTCAAAACTCTAGCTTTGATAGCATTGATTCTTGGAATCATAAAGCAGAGGCAGGATGGGCTGGTACCAAAGAGTATGGCTTATCTAAGAGGAGTTGCGAGAACAGTCTTGTTTAGTGGCGCTAGTACTTTGCAGGTGGTTGCAAACAAGGTCTAAGAATTTTGGTTTTGCGTAGCTGGAAGAGAAGATAGAGCAGAATAAAACGCTACTCAATGTCTCGTTTTTATATGTAAGGATTAAGAAAGCGAATGGCCCAGGGAAGAGAGAAGAAAATTCGCACGAGCTATCATAATAAACACCGGATCAATGATTCGCCGAAAGCCGGATCCTGTCGAGTGCTTGAACAGCGGGGTGCTGAAGGAAGGACGATCCTTTCGCAACTCTGATAACACTTGCGCCTTCTTCTATGACCCTGCTTCAGTCGCCGACTACCTCACCGTCCATAGAAGAGAAGATCCTCTGCGAACAACCAAAGGCAGCAGCTCGCAGTCCATCCAACTCTGTCCCCCACAAAACCAGATTATTTCGAAGGAGCCTCCACAGCCCCGTCAAAACAAACACCTTGTACCCCTCCTCGACCTTCTGCGCCCAGATACACTACCTGTCACCCACCTGTCGACTGAATCTGCCAGCGATAGTTGGGCCAAAGTAATTCAAGCTCTACAACGGACAGCCGATCTGCCATACTTCAAGGCAGAAACTCTTCCCACCGCCCTCATTAGGATACTTGCGCCAGTATCTGCAGAAAGAAATATATCATAAGCTAGAAGATTCTGCCTTCTATCCATCGAGGTGTCGAAAAGGTCCAATACATACATTACCCTTGCCCGGCTGCCCTTAGACAGATTCATCCTAGTTCGAAGTAAACACTTTGGAAAGGCAAGGCAGTGACGAGAAGAGCAATCAAACGACGGCGCCCCCAGTGTCCACCAAAACCATATCAACATGTCTTCCTCATCGGGTACACCGGAGTCATGGATCTCATCATTTTGTTCCTTACTCGGCCATGAGTACTTTGCGGAGATATCGGAGGACTTCATTGAGGATGACTTTAACTTGACGGGTCTTCAGACACAAGTGGCTATGTACAAGGAGGCGCTGGAAGTATGTTTGCGCCGCCAATACCTAGTGCCGAGGACTGGGCTAATAAAGAATACAGATGATCCTAGATGTCGAGCCTGAGGAGGATGAAGACGACGAGGAAGACGAGGAGGAAGAGGAAGGAGACGATTCGGTTGAAGGAGAGGAGCGCTTAAACCGTAGAGCTGCCGCAGATCGAAGACACCACCGCATGGCCTCCGATCTTTCGATCATCGAGTCTTCTGCCGAAATGCTTTACGGTCTTATCCACCAACGTTTTATCTGCTCTCGCGCTGGTATCCAACAAATGTCTGAAAAGTACGAACTCACACATTTTGGTGTGTGCCCTCGGACTTACTGTGGAGGAACTCGCACATTACCAGTTGGATTATCAGATGTACCGGGAGAAGATACCGTCAAGTTGTTCTGTCCTTCCTGCCTGGATGTTTATGTTCCGCCGAATTCTCGATTCCAGACTGTTGACGGGGCTTTCTTCGGTCGAACATTTGGGGCTCTTTTCCTCATGACTTTCCCTGACTACGATATCACCAAGAAGGGTGTCGAGGCTATTGCGGGTTCCCACAGCAACCGAACACTACAAGCGGCTTCGGATGGAGAAGAGAAGGAAAAGATCAATGGCATGAACGCTGCCAACCTTGCGCCTGGTCTTGGGAAAGGCAACATGTATGAGCCCAAGATCTACGGATTCAGAGTCTCAGAACGTGCACGCAGTGGGCCAAGAATGGCTTGGCTGAGAGATCGCCCCGAAGACATCAGAGAACTAGACGAGGCTGCCATTTATAATGCTGAGCATCCCGAAGAAAGCGAAGAGGAGTCCATGAGTGGTGCACCAACTCGCCTTAGACAACAATCTCGAAAAACCCGTCGTGGAAACGGTGGCGGTAGTCCCATGTCAGTGGAGGCGAACGGCGCTGCCTTTGACTGAGAGACTTCTACCGTTTGTGGCTTCCGATACTCATTGCAGGCGTCCTCAGGCACTTGTTTCACGTTCATACTGGTTAATTAGACGGAAGGGTGTGTTTAATTTGACGATATTGACAGCGAATTGCATATGGGTGGACACGCGAGTGGTACATATCTCGGTCACTCGCGACTTCTGAGATAGCAAAAAACGCGTTATGCCACCTCAGGTTGTAGTGATACCAAGTCGAGCAATAAAACGAACCATTTATTCTTCTTCCAAACTACACATCCACACATACTAGCCCCTTGCACTGCAGATACATGTATCTTCACCAACCCTGTCTTTCCCCTCTCTCCTTCCCACCCCTCAAGTCCTGCTGTTCCTAAACATACTCAAATCCAAAACCACCGGCGTCCCCAACCACGTCGCCCTCTGCGTATGATCCCTATACTCATCCAGCATCTTGCCCTCCCCATCCACTGTATTAGGGTGCACCAGCGCACTCAGCGGGCCACGGTTTATCACCAACCAGGGGATGAAAGCTCCGAACTGGGCGGGGGTGAAGACGTTTACTTCGAACATGGCGACGGGATGGGGACCGATGGGGCGGTCCCAGAAGGTGTAGATGCGGAGTTCAGGGACTGTGGGGAATTAGTTTTGGCATCTATGGTGTGTTTTTAGGTAAGGTGGGTGGGCACAATTAGAGGGTATGGGAAGGGAGGGATGGGAAGTTACATTCGAGGCGGATTCGTGTCCAGAGTTCTTTGGCGAATTGGAGTTGCTGGGGGTTCGCTTGGAAATAGTAAATGTGGACGTCACTGTTTGCATATCAGTACAATTCATTACATTAAAATGCTATAGCGTAATCCCATTTTAAATTGCTCGACTGGAAATAAGTGGAATGATTACATACAACCCGCCTCGTCTGCCATTATCGAGAGGCTCGGTGAAGCGTTCGTAGCTCTTGCTTAGGACGCCTGTTTGGGGATTCTTGAAGCCTTGGAACGAGAATTAGTAAATTTCCCATCATTGAGAGGTCAAAGAGAAAATTGTAGTCTGGATTCTGTATATTTTGTTGCAGGAAATTACACTCACTCTTCCCATCCTCAGCCCTCTCATCAGGTAACTGCGGGGCATTTTCCCAGCCCGCCAGAGGAGAGGGGTAGGTATACAATGCCGGATCTGCCATTTTCAAGGGAAACCTCAGATATGAAATAAGCTCAAGCTTTCTTCACGGTAGTGAGAGGATATGTAGGTAGAGTTCCCTTGGCACGGTTTTATATCAGGGGAGTACGAGTACATGTGATGCTGTTTCCGAAGACGAGGCTGAGGTGATGATAGATCAGAGCGGGGCATGGTGCCCTTACTGCCCTGAGCGCGGGGTCCGTTCCGCCCATTTTAGGGCTGGATTACCTGAGCAGATTCGTCAGGTGTTTGTCATGGTTGAGAAATCGATTTTGAAGTTTTTCTCTGCGTTGGAGGGCGTGCTGTGGGGTCTGCTGGTTACCACTACAGCCGATGCGAGACGGGGATGGGAGATGTGAAAGTTTGTTCCGAGTTCTGGGGATGGGAATGAGTAAGCATGTAGGTGAAATGGTGTGCTGCAGAATGATGTCCCGAGGATTGGGATGTTGGGTCGTTCGCAAGCGTTGCAACCTTAGCCGCTTGGTCGCACGGCTAAAGAGGTATCGTCTGGGCGTTGTGGATGATGAAGAGAAGGGCTTGATTCGACTGTCTTTAGCTTCTGGCTGTAAGTATGGCCTGATACTAGGTAGGTAGTATTTTCCCAAGTCATGTGTCGAGGTTCACTTAGAGGCTCTAATAGCCATATTGATGCAAAATATGGTTCTGATTTCTCGCTACGCGTGGAAGCACATGCTAAGGATACACTTCTCAACTTTAAACATCTAGACACCCTGGCAGCAAACATATTATGTCAGCTTGGGACTAGTACCTGGTAAATTCTAATCTTGAAGGGATAGGGTCCGCATAAGAATATATGTGGATTTGATTGGCGACCGGATCCGATTTCCAGGTAAGACTCCCCAAGTCAGGGCTGATGGGCAAGAACTCGATGATCAACGAGTTGATTTCTCCACCGGGTTTGTACTGCGCCATATTCAGGATGCTGAAATCAAAGACAAGTGTGAAAGTTCCACGGTCTCTTGTCTCTTTGGTTCTGCTTTACTTAGTGCTTCGCTTTCGCAGTGTTATTATCTTCACCATCTGGTTCTGTCAGATTTCGCTATTGGCATTTGGTAGTGCGTAGCCAGCTTACTCCTTTTTGTTGCTGCTACAGTGGAGAGATGACACAGGACAGGAATACCTTTAGCAAATCTCCGATGAAATCGGGCATTATATGCTTCCGACTGACAATTAAGTCCGAACGCGTACAACTTCTCCGAGCTGTTAGGAGATGAAGTATCGGCTGCCGCAACTTTGTCCACTTTTGCTGATAACTAGAAGGAGTAGTGGCCATTTGACCAAAGGATCACCTACACCAGTTCAACTACTCTGAAACAAACTTGCTTATTTGTCAGTTTCTACGGAGGGCACCGGAAAGAGGGTTGGCCACAAAGCAACGACACTACGGGATTTTGCCTCAGTAGGTCTCCAATAAATCCGCTGAAGCCAATTGGCTTAATGTGCTGCATGTAGGAAGGAAGCATCACTTCGAGCCATTTCTCAGAGTTGTGCTGTGCAAGCAGGTCGGGAGAATAACGTCCTTCTCCCAAGAAAATGTAATGCTGAGTTTGATTAAGGTCTGGGTCCGGCCCCCAAATCCCACCTTCCCATCAAATAACGCCTTGAGGCTTCTGATTGCATCCACGCGACGGCGCTTGGGACTTGGTATGCATCTTCAGAATCATGGCCTGCATGGGATGGGAGGGCGCTGTTGTGCCACGTCGACTTGGGCGGTCCCCTTTCCCAAGAGCTGGGAATATTGCGTTCAGGCGTATCCAATTACCGCCTCCCAGTCATTTTGGCGTCTTACCATCTCTGATAAGATCAGAAGCAGTAAGTCAAATGAACTTCCAGTCTTTCCAATCTCATCAAACTCTGCTGTTGACCATCGATCAATGGAATTGTCTATTTATGTATCAGATATCGGGAAATTTGTAAGGTACTTTGTAATATCTTACTGGGCTGGGCATGCATACAACCGTCAGGGCTCACCAATTTTTGGGTCGCCGCGGGAAGTAAAGAAGGAGGCGCAGAAGAATGGAAGCTTTTCTCTAGGTAGAGTTGACGAGAGACTTGCGACTTCCGGAGCAATCAACTGGGCTGTCTCGCAAAGGGTATCGGCCGAATCACAACAGAGACGGTCTGGAAGAATACACAAAGCATGAAGACGTCAGCCTTATGAATAAGGACCCATGCCCGTGAGGCTAGGGAACGACTAGCAATATCGTCTAATCCCTCCTTTGAGGGCTGTCAGTCGTTGACTTTGACGAGCAGGATTGCTTACCTGGGTCCTGGATCCAGGATCCTATTGCAGCAGGAACGAGAAGAAGCATCTAATCAAATGACTCGAGCTTGACTACTGCAGCAAGACGCCGTCGTTCCAAAGTATGCACGTCTCATAGCTGGCGTTATGACAAGTTGTCTCTATTCGTGGTTGGTACGCAGCCCTGTAGCCCTACGGCACCGCCGTGTGCTCGCTTCGGCAAGGTGTGATTAGGGGGAACAACACCCAGAGACTGGAGATGTTTCCCCCACTATCACTATGTCGTCTAATAATTTGATGGGCCCAGGTCGTCCAAGTGCTGACCAGATCTCAAGCATGGCTTTCGATCTCAATGAGTAATACTCTAATGTGCGGCCGACCTTCCGGATTCATGGCACTCCATATAAATTGCGCAAGTTATAGGGGCAAAAGCCACAAAAGATTGGAAATGTCTCCTTGAAGTACGCAAGGGATCGTACTTGTAGCCAATCAGCCGCAGAGTCTCGGCTTCAACTTAAGACATGGGGGAAAGTCGTGGTCGTGGATGTGGATGTGGCAGAGCCCGCAAGCACGGAAGAACTTACGAAGAATCTCTCCGTAAGCCATCCAATGGTTTGCCCGCAACACCGTGTTCCTAGGATGCGTCGGGTCGTTCCATCACAAACACCAACCGAGGCCTGACTGAAATCCACCACGGCCGCATGCATCCTCTCGTCATCCAGTGACATCCATATCCATTATCATAATCAGCCGTGACATGACATGACTGACAGCCTGGTGATCGGCGTGAAGTCGAGACCGCAGTCAGAACTGAGATTTGGGTTCTTGGGACGCTGTACTGTACGTCCACTGCAGGTCTGTCTGTGTGATGAGGTGAACCACAGCACTGGTATTTTGAGAGCACACTGCACACTGCACACTGCACACTGCACACTGCACACTGCACACTGCACACTGCACACTGCACAGTGCTGGGGAGTTGAGCCTGAGGGGGGAGAGGATGAGCACAACCTGGAGGACGACTGGACTTGAGGTAGAGAGAGGCTCAGAGCAGGGCTTGGTCCCTAGTAGCCGAACATCCCTCCCTCCCTCCCCTCCTCTGCTGATATTTGGCCAAGCCAAGCCAATATTTCCCTCGCTCTGACCTTCTTGTCACATCATATCATATCATATCATATCATATCATATCATATCATTTACCATTAGCAAGTCCTCGAATACTCGTCATGACTGCCCTCTGAATGTTGTAAAGGACTATCTGTATCCAATCCATCGAAGATGTTCCGCGAGCGCCATGTGTCTCCAGATGTGTTACATCCGGCAGTTCTAAGCCACCAGGCTCTCCAACTCGTGGATCTCTCCTTTCCCCTCCCACACCTCATCGAATGATCCAACCCCGTTACCAAGACGTGCCCCGGCTCACCGTTCCCAAATCCCACGATTCGCTGGCGCGGAGGTACAGGGCATGACCGGTGCTGATTCGTTCTTTCGGGGCACCCAAGGACGTCGAACTTCGGCGGGACCGACACAGACCACAGCCCACAGCCTAGCGAGAGCCCTAAATCTCTAAGTGACAGCACTAGGACCCCCAAACCCCAAACATAGATGGTACTTATCAACTCTTCTCCTCCAGAACCTCACGCATCATGTCCAACACTCGTTATGCACCTCTTGAATGTCCCATATCCAACTCCAGATTAATTTTTGGCCCTACTTCCTAACGCCGCTGATTACACATATGCACTCGCCGATCCCTGATCTGATCCATGTTGCAGCTTCGACGATCCCGAGAGCTGCTTATGGGCACTGCTGCAGTACCTACTGAACATTATTTCTAGTCATGGCCAACCACTCTGTGCAACATCCTTCGAAGATGGACTCGCAACACACTGTTCAGTATCCTCCGGTAATACAAGCATACCCGACCGAGCTGTATCGACGGTCATCTTCTTCGGATGAGAGCCGGCTTGTGAAAAAGCCGCGTGCAAGTAAGCCCAAGGTCAAGTCTGGATGCGTGACTTGTAAGGTGGGTGGCCAATTCAAGATGCACTGCTCAAAGACGATGCTGATGATCCACGCAGGCTCGGAGAGTTAAGTGCGATGAGACAAAACCCCATTGTCTCCGATGCCAGAAGTTTGGAAGAATTTGTGACGGCTATACTCCTGAGCCAGCACAGTCCCGTGGATTGAGTCAACTTCAACCGCGAATTCCGTCTAGCAGTCTGTACGGCCCAAGCGTAGCTATCCATGCCACAGAAGAAGAGCATAGATACTTCCAGGTGTTTACTGAACGTACAGCCCACGAATTGTCAGGCTTCTACGACCCAACCTTCTGGACGAAGCTTGTCCTTCAGGAAAGTCACAGTGTAGCAGCCATCCGACACTCAGTCATCGCTCTAGGTGCCCTCAACAAGAGCTTGGAGTCTGCCCCAGGACCCAATCTGAAAGTCAATGTTATTCAGAGTATCGACAAAAGACATCATGAGCAAGCTGTCCTTGCACATCTCAAAGCTATCCAGTCACTCAATAGCTATATATCCTCGTCTGGTTCACCACAGCTGAGAAATGCTCTCATTGCATGCTTACTATTCGTCTGCTTCGAGACATTCCAAGGTTGCTATGCATCCAGTGTTCAGCAAATCTATGGAGGACTGAAAATCCTCCGAAGCTATTACATGGGCAAGCCGGGTTCGCGGCCGTGGATCCCTCGGAGAGGCGCCGTTGACTCATTGAGGTTCAAGTCCGGCCATGTAGCTAAAGTCTCCAATAGTCTTCAGACACGAGAAGGTTGCGATAATGTTTCGAAGGATAGAGCCATTGCTCAACACGTCGAGGATTACCTAGAAAACGAGAATTATTCTCGAACGGACCTGACAGACGAGAATTCCAACCTCATAGCAGCGTATCCCCGTGGAGATCTGGCCAAGTCACTTGTACATGATCCGGAATTCTTAATTCGCCACATGGGCGGAACAGAGTTCCAGCAAACCCCAGTGCAGAAAGACCAACAGAAAAGGAGTTCACATGCCCCATTGATGCCATCTCCAATGGAGCGACAGTTCAGTGAGGGCAGATCATCGGCAGGAAACCCATCACCAGAAGCCTTGACTTACTGTGGCATGAAACAGCTTTCCAGTTCTAATCCGACGACACCAACGACATACACCCCTCCTTCAACAGCTCCTCCGACCCCATCGACACTCATCCCCGTGCCATCACAGAACTCAACTGCCGCACCAGCCCCAATCACAAGCCGGAAACGTCCTCTCGCTTCTCGAAGTCCAACTCCTGTGCCTCTTCTCCAAAACGACCTCACCATCGAAGAAGTTCTCATACAATCGTTCGTCCGCCTCGACGGATCTGGTCTCTTCTTCGGAATGGTACCTGGAATCCCCCCTTTAGTCTGGGACACGCATCAAATCTGGCACCTCCCCATCCCCGCTGCCCCCTTCACCCACTTCCCCACTGCGCAACGATGCTGGGACTTTCTCATGGACCGCACCCTCCAGTTCTACCGCCGCACTCTGTTCAATAGACGCTACGCCCCCTCGACAAGTGATCCCCCGGCCCTAATAACAAAACAATACAACATGCACACCAAGCAACTCTCTCTGTTCGATAAAGCCTTCGCACCTCTCCTCAAAACAGCCATCCTCCCAGACGGTACCGTCACCAATGCCGCCGCTCTCATACTCTCTCTCAACCTAAAATGTACCGCCATAATGCTCGCCACCGTACAAAACGAATCAGAAATGCTCTACGACGATTACATCGAGGATTTTGCATATATAGTACGCACATGCAAGAAAATCGTTGCGGAGCAAGACTCCCTCCACCTGCCGCGCAACACACGCTTCAGCTTCGACACCGGAATCGTACCACCTTTGCACGTCACAGCTAGTAAATGCCGCAACCCTGTCATCCGTCGTGAGGCCATCGCGCTCTTGTTCTCAAGTCCCAGACAAGAAGGCATGTGGGATGGTGTGCTCAGCGCGCGAATTGGGAGGTGGCTGGCTGGGTGCGAGGAAGATGGCTTACCTGAGCCGCCGCTACCGTCACCATCTACTTCGACAAGTCCCGAATCTTCGACTTCGAGCGAGATGAGGAGTTATCCAAGCCCGCCACGTATTGTCGAAGATAAGCGCTCTGTTGGTGGCTGGGAGGCCGGACGGCGGATATCGGAGGTAGTGAATGAGATGCATGGTTCTAGCGATGAGTATGGTGCTGAGGCATACGGGCCGGGTGCGAAGCGGCATGCTCATTCTGGGTTTTTCAGCATCGGGGAGCAGAATGGGAATGGCAGTCTGAATGGCAAGGCAAATGGAAAAGCAAAGGCTGTGCCGAGCCGGAAGAAGAGCAGGACCACAAATGGGAATGCGAATGGGAATGGGAATATTAATGGGAGTGGGAGTGGATGGTACGTCCCCGAACAAAATAGAGTGCAGTTGATGGTTGTGGATTTCCATTTGCCAGAGAGGTATATCAAGGTTAAGTGCCAGAGAGCACTGCCAGGGAGAGACGGGAAGAGGGAGGAGAGGGAAACGGTCATTGCTTGGTAGAGAGCAGTGAAGAGAAAGACGGGGAAGAGATGAATAGCGCAAAGTCAGGAGACTGAATCAATCGAGGCTCAGAAAAGGGTGAAATGAAAGCGCATGGGAAGGGATTTTCATACAGCTGCCCAGCTTCCTGGGCTGGGTTGTCAGCAAAAAGGGGCGCAGGCGGAGGACATGTGTACGATATGGTGTGGGAGACAGGCGCATTTTGGTGCATGATATAAGTAAGATTGACTATATCCGGACTCGGAGTTTTTGGATGGGTTACTCAATTGCGCTTTCGCTAGCTGTATATTTGGAAGGGAAGACAGAGAATTGAATTGCTCCCTTACGGCGAGAGGGACACAATTGCTTGCGCCCTGGGCTTTACATACTATACCTCGCTGCATAATAGCTGGCAAGCGCTTTGGTATACAATTTTGAAGATGTATTCAATCATTTGAGCAATGTGAACAATATCTGAAAGAAAATCTAGTCTGGTGGATCCATGCGTGTCAATCGCTGTTGTCGCGTGCCCATTTCCAACGATTTTCTCTGCACTTTGAAACCAAGTCACAAAAACGAACTTGCTTCGAAAACAGTTATCATTGATCCCAACGACTTTTGCAACGTAACATCGCAGTCGGACTTTTTGATTTTTTTCAATCACACTACTATCTAAACTATGAACAAAACTTTCATGTGACCGGCAAGAGCAAGAGAGAAAGGGTATCTTTGATTCAGAAACTGCCCGCCCATTTCCCATTTCCCTTTTACTGGTCGCTGTACCAGAATTAAACGAATTAGAAGCCCATTTTATGTCCACCCATCCATTTATTCCTCCCATAATAGCCCAGCCCAACCTGTATATGCAATGCAATTAGTGAGACGACATGCCAGTCAAGTCTCATAGTTTGGCTAGGTATTGGCAAATAGCAAATTCCCAACATGCACACACATTTAGTTACTCCCAAGTCGTCAACGCCGGTAAATGCTTGCATCCATGAATATCAAGTTCAAAGAAAAATATTGCGATCCTTCTAGGTCACTCCGGAAGTGGTGCCTCAGGTGCTTCAGCTGCCGTAAGGACTGAAGGAGGAACACTGGTTTTATGTATCTCGCACCCAATACACTGGCAATCGTCACCGCAGGGACAGCCCGCATCATCACCGATACACGGTATAGGAGGTTGTCGATGGATCGTGCAACCTAGACACTCGCAATCGTCGCCGCAAGGACAGCTTTGCGTGTCACCTCCACAGCCGTCGCCAGAGAATGGATAGCTGACGAAGAAGAAGTCCGCGGCGGAGTAGTTCTGCTCTTCGCCGTTGGCCGACGTAGTGCTTGAGGGTGTATGTGCTGTAGGCGACGCAACTGTGTCCGCTACAGGCTGTGTAGTTGGCACGCCGTTTCCGTTGACACTTCCATTTCCGTTTATGGCTCCATTGCTGTTGGTTGGGTGGTGGCCGTTTGTGTACGGCTCATTGTTGACGTGTTCCATGGAGAGGTTATAGGCTGAGCGGACGTAGTCTTGGGTAGCGTCGTTGTATGGGTGGGCGGCGCAACCGACACATTGGCATCCATCTCCACAACCGCATGTATGCACGGTATCAAGCCCAGGGCCAAGAGGTGTATCGAATGGTAACTGACCTGGTGGGAAGGGAACTTGAGTATAGTTATTTGTTTGCAAGCTTTGTCGCCATGCGGTTGGGTGGAGTGGATTCTGGAAGGAGCCGTAGGTGGCGGGGTAAGTGAAGACAGTCGGTTGGAAATGTATACCGTTATGGGGTAGCATTTGATGCGCCATCTGTGGTGTTGCTTGTGTTGACACTGGTTCGAGTTTTGGCTTGACTTTAGAGGAACAGCAACTTGAAACCTTTGGAGCAAGTTCTCGAGGTTCTGATACTGAACTTGTACTCGATGTGTGACTATGGCCGTTGGTCTTGTTACCGTTCTGTTTGGGAGCACAACATGATCCTCCATTGGTCACCGCGACTTCTGCGATAGGTTCCGTAGCTTCCATATATGAGCCTCCATTCGTGAATTTGCCAGAGTCTCGACTATTAAAAGGTACAGGCGTGGCTAAAGGACTCTCCATGAAATGATCGAGTCCATTATGTACCCCGCCATTCATGTAACCATTAGTCCCGTTGTAAATGCCCTGCGGATGAGGCTGTATTGGAATGGCATAATGATGTTGTGGATATGGCGGCGCAAACCCAATCATTTGTGGAGCTGGAGCGGGAACAGCATAACCATTGGAGTAGGTCACCGGGATGCCTTGTGGTCCATGTATGTTTATTTGAGTCGGATCCATCCTTTCAAGGCCTGCCGTGGAAGACGGTTTCCTACTAGGCGGCGGTCTGCCAGCTTTCTTGTCGATTTTAAATACAATCTTGGATGGTGAAGTGGGATCAGCGGCACAGTGGCATGCTTGCTTTCGTGGAATGGCAGCAGTTACACTGCTACAACCACACGCTTGATCCTGGGGATGTGGGCAAGCGCTTAATGGTCGTCCTGGTTTCCTCACTGGTACCATCAATCTCTCGTTCGCATGGGTACATTTCGTGGATCGATGGCCTCGGATACATGGCTCACTACAGAAATAGGATCAGCATGTGCTCACAAGAACGACGACAACAAGAGCCTATACGCAAGACAACACAGGTCGTCGGCGACATCAATGAGGCTCCCGGCGCAAACAAAAGAGCTCAGCCGTGCCAAGCATCCACAATGAGGGGGGCAAGCACATACCAGGCCATCTTCATTCCATTGATTAACGGCATCTCGACTGGTGGGCGATCGCCGCAGAATAGGTTTTCGTAATCGGTAGGTCGGTACCAGTAGATAAGGCAAGGTAAGGCAAGCTGCACAAGTTGACGAAGTCGAAATAGGCTCGAGGTTCTCGGAAGATGCTGTCAATACCCTCGGGTCGCCGCAGCCTGCATGAACTGGCACTGGGGACCGGCGCAATGAGGCTGTATGAATCCAGGCAAGCGAGTGTTCCAGAAGTCCTGTTCTTTCCTGACCTGGTACCAGCGTCTGGCGCGTCTGCGGGTGATCTAGATCCTAAATCTTCTTGATCAGCGAGGTGGAAGGGACTCGTATGCGATAATCGTTGAATCAGTGTTGGAAACGGCGGCCATAGGACGGACGATGTTGGAGGGACGAGGGAGGACAAAGAGGGGATTTGCGCTGATTAATTGGAAGGGGGGAGGGAGTCGGCAGCGGATTTCAAAGAGGTAGGTAGGTAGGTAGGTTTCTTATTTGCAGATGGGGACCTGGTTGGGTGTATTGTAGTGGGATAGATCCGAGCTCATGGGACTGGTCGTTGAGTTGAGTCGGGATCGGACAGCGAGTGTCAATTCGTCTGTCTGTTGACTAACTTCGTAAGGATGGTGTGAAACTCGGCGGTGGACACATAAAATTCACAAGACCCCGCCGGTCTTTTGGTTTCTTGTGTCCGAGGTGGGCGATGGAGTCCAGCGTCTGGTGGGGGAGGGGAGGGGAGGGGAGGGCTTGGTGGACGTGGGAGAGGGAGAGTTAGGAGAGTTGGGATCATGGTAAGCATTTGATGTGATGGCTGATGGCCGTGAAGGTAGGTAGACAAACGCAAGGTCAGAGGCAGTCCAACTTGAGCAAGTTCTTCGGGGTGTGATTGGCGAGAAAACGCCACACCCGCAGGCCTAGCGAGTCAAGAAGGGACCCTGCCCTGCCCTGCCCTGCCCTGCGATGCAGCCCGGGAGAAGGCTACGGCATGGCTGAGGATGTCTGCGAAGGAAAGGTTGCTAAGGTCGGAATCCTGATTGCATATCAGATGCTCGACTCGTCTCGTGGTCTGTAGACGGACGATCTGTAATTGGGATCATCTGATCTAAGACATATCAATTGCTATACCTAGATCTGACCTTGATATCCGACAAAGAAGCAAATCTCGTCTTTGAAACAAGTAAGGCTGGGAAGAAGAACGGGCATCGTTTGTAACGTAGCTCGCCCCCTAGGTCCGAGGCACGGGCGGAACATCAGCAAACATTGATAGGCTGGTCCTTACAGGGCTGCCGTGCCTTAGCCTTATCTAATCGGGGGGTCGGCGGGGTTGGTTGGAGGGGTCAAAACACTTGTGTTCGCGATCCAGATGACAATAGGCTATGAGCAGTTGATACTCGAAGGAGAAGAGAAGAGAAGAGGAAAGATCTCATGAGAGCATGTTCGTCGTGCCCTTGTACTGTGACTTAATTGCCCACGCACTTGCGGGAAGCAATACTTGTATACCTACACAGGGGTCTCGGAAACCCGCAGGGAAGGTTGAGCTAGTCCACCTGTCCACCTCCCACCAAATGCTCGCTTAGAAAAAACATCAAAACTTCTTTCCTTCTTCGGACTTCGGAGTATTTTGAGGCGACAGCAATCAAACAGACATTGAATATACTACCACGGTAAACAGAATGTTTATGGTTCAATACAATTTGCACGTATGTACAGACTCTAATTTGGCTATCCACAAAAGCCAGGTATCATCACATGTAAGCTCCAAAATCCCACCCCTCAAGGTGCAGCAGACTCCTAAGGCCCAAACCCTTCTATCTCCATGTGTCGGTCCTGACAGACGAAACGAAACAACGAGTTGGACTCAATGAAGCTAACATGACTCCAGCCAGCCTTGAGAGCCTGAAACATCTTGCGGGTACCTTGTCCTCCACCTACCCACGTGATTCACCCGCAACCATCAGCTCGCCTATTCATCAACACATCAACAGTCTAAGCTTCTCATTCAAGGCTCTCACAATGACATCTCCTTCCCAAGACGACATTCTCTCCGACGACGGCGGCGGTCTCGACCTCTTCACCGAACCCGCCGACTACTACCCTCCCTCACCCACCCCCACAACAGAAACCCACACTCTCCTCTCGGGCCGCACCCTTACCGTCAACCTCGTCGGGCACAACCCTCTCTGGGGTCACCACCTCTGGAACGCCGGCCGTCTAATCTCCACCTATCTCGAGAAGAACCCTTCTCTGGTGAAAGACAAGACGGTACTGGAGCTTGGCGCGGGAGCGGGATTGCCGAGTTTGGTGTGTGCGGTGCTGGGGGCGAGGAAGGTCGTTGTGAGTGATTATCCGGATCCGGATCTGGTGGGGAATTTGTGGGGGAATGTGGATGCGTTTTATAGTGGGGAGAAGGGCGTAGAGGACGGGAAGAGAGAGGAGAGGAAGTTGGTTGCGGAGGGGTATTGTTGGGGGGCCGATGTAGCCCCGTTACTTGCTCATCTTCCTAAAAGCGAGAAAGGGGATGAGGCGAAGGGTTTTGAGGTGTTGATCTTGGCGGACCTATTGTTCAACCACTCGGAACATGGGAAGTTAGTCTCGACGATTGAGAAGACGCTGCTTAAAAGCGAGGATGCTAAAGCACTAGTTTTCTTTACGCCATATAGACCGTGGTTATATGAGAAGGATATGGCGTTCTTTGATCTGGTGAGGGAGAAGGGCTTTGTGGTGGAGAAGGTGTTAGAGGAGAAGATGGAGAAGGTTATGTTTGTGGAAGATAGGGGAGATGAGGAGTTGAGGAGGACGGTGTTTGGGTATGTAGTTAGGTGGAAGTTCCTATTGGGAAGCTGATTTAGGATAGGAGCTCGATTGGGTAGATTGTGATGTACTCTGATGAGAAGAAATCACAATATGTATTACCTGCATGAGTTCAATTGTCTCTCCTTTGTATAATAAAATATCCAGATATCATGCTTTGAACTCGCTCCCTTGTAATTGCGTGTCAGTGGTACAGTTAATGGAGCAATTAGTCAGCACCCGATATCCTCTTCAAAGCTCTCAATAGCGGAGCCTTCACGTTGTTCAAGTCCGGAACGTTCTGGAGACAATATTGAAAATGCAGCCTCAAACCAAGCAATAAATTGAGTCAATACTCACATTCTCTTCCTGCAGTCTACAGAGCAATGCACATTCTGGTCCAATTCTGCACGGGTTTGTGGTACAACAGCAAGCTGCAAGGCACCGAAGCGCACGAGCATCCCGCCACAAAGAGAACCTACAGGTTTCAACTTCTCCCCCAAGAGCTGACGACTCTCAACTTAGACATCCAGAGGCCATAGCAATTCCACCCGAACGCCTCAAAGCTTGATTCTTACCCCTCGCAGCAAAGCCGTCGCACTGCCAGCATGCAATCCTCCCGTAACATTCTGTATTCGCAGCGCCACAAAAGCTTGGCCAGCGCACAGCTCTCCTGGCCAGAAGCAGTCTCACCAGCACCAACTTTTACCAATGCTTTCTCTGTGAAGCTGAACCTTCCTGGGCGATAATTTAGTTCCTGAGCTCGTTGTCGTGGCCGAAAGCCCTGCGGCGTAAAGAAATTAAGAGGCGTTGCAAGTTCACTTCTCGATGGTCAGCCGTGGCGTCTTTGGTGAGATTGCACGGCTAGCTATGACAGATTGGAGTCGACGCCTCACGAGAATTTTCTCCTGGGGACACGAGGACCGCGACAAGGTCTTTCCGTGTCAAAGCAGCTTCGAGGGGAAAGTCGATTAAGTCGTCAAGTTTGCGTTCCTTGAGCGTGTAACACTTTGGCTGCAAGAACCCGAGACTCGCTAGGTGGCTGCCATGCAGGTTATCAAGTCTGTTGCTTTGGGCTAGATTTTTAAGCCTCTCGGAATTTCTTTCGTGATATATAATTCTGGCTTGCATTTCTACTTGGCTTCATTTATCGATGGTCTGTATGCGGCTCATCGCCAATTTATAGTCATGTCGTGGAGTGCTGCATAGCTCCAAGCTGGATTATTCAGGGGCTGGACGTCCCTCCGAATTGGCGAATCGGGAAGCTGCTTCTGAATATAGATCTTGGAAGCATCTTCGTGCAGCCAGAAGCCTTGGTTCCTTACCTGATCTGGCACTCAGATCGATCTATCTGTGCCTTCCCTTCCTTATCGTTACAATGAGGCTTGCTGCAGCACCTGCAGTAGTCATCATTTCCTCTGCCACCGGGGAACGGCATGGCATATCAAGATTGAGCTAACCTCTTCCTCGGCACCTCCCTCCAAGTTTCCTGGGTGAACGCCTTTCATTGTTCTTTGCCATCTCAATTATCGTGGATTTTCGTTGACTTCCATCTCCATCTTGCATGTTCAGAGCGCGTACTTCGATGTCAAGGATTTATCAAGCAGGTATCCGCTGTTACTCGACATGATCAACAACGGTCTTCCCTTCGTCTTTACTTTCTTTGTTTGTTGTTCAAAACTCGACTCGATACGATTATTAGTGACCTAATCACAGCTTCATCGCTCGTCCGCGTGCGTTATGAAGTTAGCCATACCATCAAACATCTAGTTGTATCTCCAGTGATTCAGTGTGGCAAAGCTCACCCGTCCTGGAACCACACTCGTTTTATAACTTGATACTCAGCATCTCCCACAGTCATTACCTGGTGCAGGCTACTCACACTCATTATGCGCTTCTCAATACTAATCGCCGCGTTGGCGATGGCACGGCACTCATTCGGGGTTGCATCTTATGATGAATACCGTGATGCCGATGCCTCGCAATCCGGCTACCTGTAAGACGAAGCTCCAATTGGATCAAGTGGTAGCTAACACTGAAAGACCTAATCATAATATGGATCCGAGTATCGTCGATTCTTCAGCTTTTGGGCAAATCTGGAAAGTTGCATTCAATCCGAAGGAACAGGTTCGTCTCATCTCCTAAGCACTTGTCAACTCGCACTGTCAGACACAACTTGCCTTTCCAAAACCGCCGAGGTGGCCTTGTATGTTTGCTATCGTTTCTCCGTTATTGGCTAACACGAGACATGTCACTGTTAAGTTCTATGCAAAGCCTTTGACATACACACCACTTGCAGGAGGTCCTCAACTTCTGTTTATGGCATCGAGTCAAAACTGGATCCGCACATTGAACGCCAAAACAGGAGCTTTGGTCAACTCTCGTCAAGTCAACACCCCCTTCTTGCAGTCAGATATTGGGTGTGCAGGTAATACCTCCAGATACGTTTTCATGCCCGATTGGAGTCTCACAATTAACAGATATTCCTAATACCATTGGAATCACTGGTACACCTGTGATCGACCCCGCTACAGATATTGTCTACTTCTTCGCGAAAACATATATCCCTGACCTCCGCGTTCCTGGAAACACTGGAACACCAAATGGAGTCTACTACTTCCACGCTGTCAACATCAACACGCTTGCCGATGTCTATCCACCTGTACTTATTGATGGCTCTGTGGCAGACAACGATCCAAGAAAATATTTCCATGGCGGCGTCATCTTACAGAGACCTTCCCTCACTCAAATAGGATCAGTTGTCTACGGTGCCTTTGGTGGCCACTGTGATCTTTTCAACTACACAGGAATAGTCCTTGGTGTCGATATCAAAAAGGCCAAAATCGTCACGCAATTTGCAGTTGAAAGTGGTCCGCTCACTGCTCAAACCAACAATCTGCTCCAAGGTGGAGGTGGTGGAGAGGCTGGGATATGGATGAGTGGGATGTCCCCAGCAACCGATGGCCAAAGACTCTTTGTCGTCTCTGGCAATGGTGTCGGCCATGAGAACTTCGGTGCCCCTGCTTCAGGCTCAAGTGGATGTCGAACTCTGGGAGAGTCGGCTATCGATCTAGCAGTTGATTCTTCGACGGGAAGATTAGCGTTGGCTGATTACTTCCAGCCATACGACTACATCAATATGGATGGAAATGATCAGGACTTTGGCGCCGGTGGACTTGTTCTCCTCGACCCGTCAACATTCTCTGGAGGCAGTATCGACAAAATAGCTGTGACTGCTGGAAAAAACGGGAAAATCTATATCCTCAATAGTAACAACCTTGGAGGATACAAGCTTGGAGCTGGCCAGACAGACGGTATTATCCAGACTATTCCCACAGGTAAATCTGTATTTGGTGCTGCCGGCTCTTATCCTCTCGAAGGCGGATATATCTACGTGACACCAGTTGGATACCCCACATACGTCTACCAACTTGGGTTTACTTCTGGAGGTGTACCGCAATTCTCAAAAGTTGCGGAGACCAATGAGATATCTGCTGGGCGAGTTGGGGTTGGTGTTCCAACAATTACGTGTCTTGATGGCCAACCTGGAACTGCAATCCTCTGGATGACTGATCCCGACGCGGGCATAAGAGCTTGGTATGCTGTCCCAGAGAATGGAGTCATGAAAAACATTCCATTGCCCCAGATTGGAGGAGCAAACAAATTTCAGCGGCCTGCTTTTGGCGACGGTCGTGTCTACACAACAGATGCTAATGGCGTTCTTTATTGTCTCGGTTCTCCCGTCAATTTACCGCTGAACTGTACCTCGCCGGTAGACTTTGGTCAAGTCGCCCTCGGGGCTAAGGCGACTCGAGTTGTCAATTGTACTGCAACTGCTGCCATCACTTCTCTCAATGGTCTCGATATCGAAAACGACTACTTCCGTGCAAGTAACGCAAGTCTACCAAAGGGTCCCCTTGCCGTTGGGGCGAAATTCTCCATTCCCGTCACTTGGGATCTCACCAATGTCCAAGTCACCAGCAACGACAATGCATCATACAGTAATGTTGTTCCTGGAATTAAGAGCACTCCACTCACTCTCTTCACGACGAATGCAGTTCCTGGTTACGCAACCGTCTTCCCAATCTCGCTGATAGGAACGCAAGTATCCACAAAGCCATTCCTTGCTGTCACTCCATCTACCGTCGATTTTGGTGGCATAATCGTGTTGGACCCCAACAGCATTGAGCCAAACTCAGGTGTTGTTACCATCGCCAATAAAGGACTGAGCCCGCTCACTATCCTTGGGTACGCTTACACGAATGAGAAGCTACAAAATTCGCCAAAGTATGTGAACAGTACAGTCAAGAATGGCAAGTGGGATATGGGACCAGGTATGTTTGTCTTACATCAGCACTCCAAACAACCTACAAGGCAGTATTGATGTCTAAATTTTATTAGGGTTTTCTGCTGTCACTCTTCCTGCAATTGGAAGCAAGATTGCAGCAAATAAGGCCATCTCTATTGATGCTGCATTCTTTCCTACAGCAGGGACTGGGGTCTACAACACTTATTGGCAAATTTGGTAAGCATGGTCGTTATCAAGCATAGCTCTTGCTGCGATAAACGTAAGGATACTTTACTGACTCGTTGAAGGTCGGACGGTGGGTCAGTAAGCGTTACTCTCGAGGGATCAGCATCTACGGCACCAGTTGCGAACTTTTCGATCAGTAATGGTCATGGGGGATGGTTACCTCAGACCAATCTACTCATGGATTTCGGCAAAGTTGCCCCTGGAAGCTCATCATCACGCGAAATCCGTCTTTGCAATAATGGAGGATCATCTCTGCAAATCTCCAAGAGCAAGCCTCCATATGGCGTGTTCCACATTAGCGATCCTACGATGCTCCATGAATCTCAACTGATCGCCACAGGAGCCTGTGCATATGGCGAGGTTCTGTTTGTCGCCAACACGGAAGAGTACAACCAACCGGACCTCACTCTCAATAACAGCTGGACTCTCAATGCTAATGATCTTACTTGGGGCGTACATGTCATTGAAATCACCGGCACGGTTATCTCTAACAAAGTTGGGCCGCTCAATTCTACTGGGGCCACCGTGTATCAGTATCTTGGCTGCTTCAAAGAGAGCACTAGTGGACCACGACTGTTTCCAAATGAGCCTCTTGGCCCAAGCGATAGCAACAGCAATGGAATTTGTCAAACTGCGTGTTTTACAGCAGGCAAGTATGCTTTCGCAGGTACAGAATTTGGGACAGAATGCTGGTAAGACTGACCGGACGAAAGGCTTTGGGTATGCTTGTTAACTCACTTAGGTGCGGCAATACTCCACCTCCTTTGGCAAGTTTGGATCCCACCGATACACTATGCAATTTTGGCTGTCCAGGTGATTCCAATGATCGATGTGGAGCGACTGGCTATGTCTCTGTCTTCTACGATCCCACGAAATATGTCAAAGGAACAGACCCAAGTCTATATGGCCCGCAAGTCCCGAAGCAAGTTGGAAACTACGACTACTTGGGGTGTTACAGCGAGGCAACTAATGGCCGTGCATTGAGTGACAAGACGCCTGCTGAGCCTGCAGGTGGATTTACTCTAGGAAGCTGCATGACAGCGTGTCAAGGATATACTTACTGGGGAATGGAATATGCGAACCAGGTAGGTTAGGGATTCTCCATTCATCTGACTTGCACTGATATGAATCAAGTGCTATTGCGGAAATATACTCGGTGCTGGTTCGGTTAATCAAACCAGCTCGAACCCCTCAATAAATGGTTGTAACATGGTCTGCAAAGGCGATTCGCTTCAGTGGTGTGGAGGGGGAGGTCGTCTTAACCTGTACATGCTAGACGGTAAAAAACCTGTGCCAACCAGCACCGTTAAGTCCAGCATTACGACAAAATCAGTATCTACAGGTGTCTCAACAAGCTCGAAGCGTATTTCTAGCTCTTTAATAGCTACTGCAACGTCTGCGCCAACGCCGACCGGACCACTTACTGTCACGAATATTCCGGGATGGTCCTACCTCGGCTGCTATAGCGAAGCCACTACCGGACGTGCTTTGAACAGTCTCCTCCTCCCTATATCTGGTCCTAATACTGATGTTGAGACCTGTGGTGCAGCATGTGTAGGTTACAACTTCTTTGGAGTCGAATATGGACAAGAATGTGAGTCTTCTATTTCATCTTCTGCTTGCATGAACTGAATTTTAGCTCTAGGCTACTGTGGAAATGTGATTCGCAGCGGCAGCATCGCCCAAGAAAGTGCCGACCCAAAGGTCAACGGATGCTCAATAGTGTGTGCCGCCAATCCTCTTGAATACTGTGGCGGTGGAGGACGTCTAAATATCTACCAAGCTGCCCCAATTAGCAGCTCCGCGACTTCAGTCATATCAACCCGGCTTAGCTCGTCAACGGTATCCACGAAGTCATCGAGCAATTCGCGATCATCTTCAACAAGTTCGAAGACTAGTTTTACACTGCCGACCATCACTTCAAGGTCATCCACAAAGACTTCTTCCAGCAGCCTGCGTCTCTCCACGCCCAGCACTAGGCAAACCTCAAGTTCGAAGGTGCCCTCCAGCTCAGTGAAGCCCAGTTCGAGTAGTTCCAAGCTGTCTACGTCAATCACAAGCTCCTCCTCCAGTAGGTCATCATCTCTCAGCAGCTCCCTTTCTCGACGCTCCAGTTCGACCAGCTCGAAGGTTTCTACGGTCTCGGTCAAGACAAGTTCAGTTTCGTCCAAGTCATCTACGACAACTGTCAAGTCCTCCTCATCCAAGGTCACAACATTGACTCAAATATCTGCTACGAGGTCTTTATCAACGTCGAAGCTATCTACATCTTCCGTGACGAAAAATAGTTTGAGATCTGGTACAACGACTAAATCTTCCACAGCTAGTGTCAAGTCAACAACGGCATCAAGGAGCAGCACCACAACGTCGAAGCTCAGTTGTAAGTACAGATTAATAAAGATGTTCTTGTCTAGACGACGTAACTGATATTGTGCCACCAGCTTCTACAACTCTTCGCTCGACGACCACTGGTAACTTTCGCATTTCCTCACAATTGACTATGAACCAAGACTGATAGAAACTTAGCCTTCTCATCTTCCCGAACCTCGTCCAAAACTAGCTCATCCACGAAAGTCGCAACATCAACAGGTCCTCCTCCACTATGGACCGGAACACCGACCCCCGGACAAATGAGCGGCTCTTGGAAATATATGGGCTGTGCCAACGAAGTCGAAGGTCGCACTTTATCAGGAGCAGCCTATGCATCCGGTGACTCCATGACGGTTGAATCTTGTCAAGCATTCTGTGCAGCCAACAATTTCGCACTTGCAGGGATCGAGTATTCGTCAGAGTGCTACTGCCATAACCAGCTCACCACTCCCGCGACACTTGGCTATACTGACTGCACTATGCCCTGTGATGGGAATCCTCTTGAAGTCTGCGGGGGTCCCAGCAGACTTAGTGTGTTCAACAACACTGCCTACGTCTATCCTTCCCATCCTAAAAGCGTCGGGCAATACACATATCAAGGCTGTTACCAAGAAGCGCCTGCTGGTCGTCTACTTGAGGCGGTGATGTACACTGATGGGGCGAACATGTCAGTTGAATCATGCGTTGCTTTCTGCCAGTCGAACATGCCAGATGGAACTTATGCGGGCATTGAATACGGTACGTTCCCTATGATACTCCCTCAACCTCCCCTCATAAATTCACTTGCTGACCCAGGAAAAATAGCTAGCGAATGCTACTGCGCATCAACAATGCCAACTACAGCTGTGCAGGCAGCAAGCACGAGTTGTAGTATGTTATGTAGTGGAAATAATAAAGAATATTGTGGCGCGGGAGGCTTTTTGGATGTATATAAATACCAGCCGATACTGCTCAAGGATAGGAGATACGAGGAAAAGCATCTGCAGGCATTCTGAGTGGTCAGTATGAAAGAATTGCTTTTAGTGTAATTTAGAATAGATCAATAGACTAGTGGCTTATAATGCTGGGAAGCTTTACCTAACCCTTCACTCATTCAAATGTTCACGCGGATCGAACTTCGGGAATGAAATAATGCGAGGATCGTCAACTCCTACGACATTCACTCATTAAAAATGAGTGAGGACAAGGGAGAACGACGTTGATACAGGATTTCTATATTGTGATGCCTAGAAACCTCTTAGAAAAACAATCTGTTTGCTATCCAAACACCAAAATCAAAAACCCGTCACCTACACGATGAACTCCGACCTCTATCAGTATACCAGCCATGACCACACTCTCTATCTGTACAGTTTGACCCTCTAAAACTTATCAAGCCAATAATTAACCACATCACATCACTCCTTTTTTCCTCTACAAATCATGTCTCGCCCTCTTGCTCGCCTTTCTAATCCTCTCCCCATAAAAGTACAACACAAACGGAATCGGAATAAACGCAATCGACAAAAACCCCAAGAGGGAACTCGCCCACGCAACACCCAACTTCTTATACATTGCCCCAGCAAATAATGGGAATCCTGCTCCAAAACTCGACCGGAAGAAATCATTGCCTGCCAATACGGACGCAGCATACTCAGGGTATGCGTCGCCTAGATAGTTGAGCACTGAGTTGAAGAGTAAGAAAGCGCCGATGGTGAAGAATGACGAGCCGATGATGGGAACAATCCAGTGTACGGACTGCCTCGCCGTCCATCCGAACATGAACATACAGATTGGGATGCAGAAAGCGCCTACGAAGGCGGGTGGGAGTCGCTTCTCGGGCTTGAGTTCGCCGTTTTCGTTGAATTGAGGTTCTTGGATGTAGTACAGGTATGCGAAGAAAGGGCCGACGACTACAAATCCACCGACGAGGATACCGACGAAGGAAAGACCTTCGAGTCCGAGGTTGAAGCCGTATATTCCTGTGAAGACGATGACGAATGACTCGAACCAGATGTAGAGAAGTCCGTAGATGAGTGCGATGTAGAGGTTGAGCAGGAAGAGAATTGGTTCAGTGAATGTCAGTGAGAATGGTCGAATGAGCGTCATCATCACAATATCGTTGACTGTCATTTGCTCGCCTGCAATCTCTGGCTCGCATTTCAGATCCGATCGGCCTGTGAGCTTGCGAAGACGACGACTGCGTCTATACAGAATATTCGCGGAACTCGTCTCTGGTAGACAGATGATCAATACGATGAGTGCGAATCCTGAGAGCCAGAGGAGTTCCCAGATAGGCCACTGCCACCCTTTATGCTGGGCTGCGAACCCTCCAACTAGTGGTCCCAGAACTGGTCCGCAAATCGCGGCGAGTCCCCAGACAGCAATGGCATATGCTCGCTTCTGGGGTCGATACATATCCGCCAGGGACGCACCGCCCGTGGCTAGGACAGGCGAACCAAAGAACCCAGTCAGGAACCGGAAAGCCAGCAGCATCCCGAAGTTCTTGGCATAGATGACGCCAAATTGGAAGAACACGAAGACGACTAACGTGCCGATGTAGATTGGGTTCCGACCGATTTGAGGGATCTCAGACATGGGGGCCCAGATCATGGGGCCGAGACCGTACCCAGCGACGAAGAGGGTCAAGCCAAGGGTTGCGGCGACGGTGCTGACGCCGAAGACTTGGGTGATTTCTTGCGTGCCGGCCGAGTAGATGGCGGAGCCGATGTAGACGGAGAAGGTGAGGAGGCAGATCATGCCTGTGACGAAGAATTTCTTGGGGGTGGACCAGTTGAGGGGGTTCTAGGGCGGCGTGTGAGTATGTGTTGAAATGTTTTGGGGACATACGAGATGAGGGGCTGGAAAGTGGGTAGACGTACCTCTGGATCGTGTTCTCCATACCATGTGATAACTGAGACGTCTCTCCCTTTCTCGGGATCAACCAGGACACCACTGACTTCGTTTCTCTGCTGTCCATTATCCATACTTCCCAGTCTTGTTTCCGAACTGTTTCTCGGACGGCCATTTTGTCCCATTACTGCTTGCTCTTGACCTGCTCCATTCCGATCTCCAGTCTCTTCGTCCTTCTGCCATATTCCCCGCTCAGGGCTTTCCGAATTGTCTCCAGCTGTGTCCTTGTTCTCCTTCTCCTCTTCGCCTGTATGGCCATGATGCGCCATCCGTCCGCTCTTCTCGGTATCGATGTATTGTTTCCACAAAGATGGATCTCGCTCTTCTTCAAACGTCATGATCTTTCCTTTGCTTATGAGGCGCAAGAAATGTCCGGAGACGGTGTCGCGGACGAGGTCCTTCATTCTGATGGCTGTGATGTGTCGACAATAGGACAAGAACAAGAATTTGTGGATGAAAATAGAATAAAATGTTGTACAGTTTCGCGGAAGGACATATGCAGGTAAGGAGACGAAGAAAGAGATATATATGCAACAGACCTACTCCTTAAGCTCATATTCCAGATCGATCGATCGACATTCTACCGGCCTCGCGGTACCCTGCGGACATCCAAACAACATGATATCACAATCTGAGCCTAGCCAAACCCCAGAAGAGCCGCCCATCAGAACCCCTAGCGCAACCAGTCTCCTCAAGTCAAGACAGCATCTCTTACCGCCACAAGATACCTACCGCAGAGTACCTAGCTTCGGACTTCGGACCCCCAAGAGTACGTGCTCACAGTACAGCGACACAATAGCGATCACCAGCAAGCTTTCCCCAAGCCGGCAACGATTAAAGTATAAGCTTATGATATCATGCCTCACCCGAAAAAAGCTAAGATAGGGCGGGAAGTGGCTTGCATCGAAATCGTTTTCGACGTGCGTTACTGATACTCCTGAACTGATAGCGAACCGTTGCCGTCGCTTAGCTGTTTTTGTTTTGGTAGCGGCGGCTTGGCTTCGGGTAATGACGTTGATGACTTTTTCCGCTTCTCCCCTTTTTGCAGAAGCCCGTCCCAACGTCCAGGTGCCGAACTAGTACTCTACATCAGCTTGGGTACTGTAGAGATCAAAGAGCCTCTTGTCGATCATGGATTTTGGGAGGATGACTAATGGCGGAAGGAAGGTAAGGTTTCGGAATATGGAGAATGAACTTTTCCGTTCCTGTGTTTGTCCACCGACGCTGAGAAATAAACGTGACTGTTATGAAGTGGAAAACTCCCTAGCTACTGATGAACTGGTAGACTCATTGTGCAAATACCGCTTAGAAATCCAGACTGTTGATTGTCGAGACTTTCCACAGATCTCGAAGTTTTCCTTCAAGGGCCAAAAGAAAATGACATAGATTGAATAATGCTTGAAACTTCGCGTCAAGGAAAGCATCTCAAGCTGTAGAATGCTTCCACATAGGAAGAAAATCCCGAGAGCTTAAGATATGACTGATGTGCAGCTGCGATCGGAAATATCTCGAAATGTCAAGATTGCCACCATGACGGCTGATTGAAAACGCCTCTGCATTAAAACTAAACAATCGTTGATACCCCCTTCATGGTACGTCTGTGTACAAAACGCTGTGCCATTTCTCTCAGAAAGACGTACAGACACCAACCAACAAGTGACAGCCCGAGCCCAACCAAAATCCCAACGCCGTCGCAGTGCATGTTTACCATTCCAATTCCGAATCCGAATCCGAATCCCACGCGCCAGAAAATGCTTTGTCTGTCCCTATCAGACCCCGTCTCCTTGGCCCAAGAGGATACATCATCTCAACCCATGCCTCTCATCCTTCTCTTCCACCTTCTCCTTCTCCTTCACAGCCTCTTTCACCGTCTCCTTGGGCTCCTCAATCGGCCTCAACTTAACCTCCAACATCCTCTTCCCTCCCAATTCCTTGACCTTATCGACCAATTTCCTACTCGAATCCAACTCCGCCACATCATCACCTCCTCCTATTGAGAATCCATTGATAAGGACATTGGGTACCGTGTTCCTGCCTGTCAGATCTGCGAGTTTGGCTTGTAGTTGCGCGCCGAGTGGGTGCTGGTCGAGTTCCACGACGTAGGGTTTCGGGTCGATGAGGTATTTCTCGAGGAGGATCCCCTTTGCTCTTTTCGAGTGAGGGCAGTACGACTTGGAAAATATGATTACTGGGTTGGTGTTAGCGCATCCGAATAGTTGCAATGGCAATAAAATAAGGAAATACCTACTAGGCGCTTTCTTCAGAATACTGTTCAACTCCGCCTTAACCTTCTCCGCCTCCCGACTCTCCTCGTCGTCCTCCTCCTTAACAGGAACTTGTGCTTCACTTCCGCTCCCCCCAGTATTAAACTTCTTCCTGCCCGCAACACTCTTCTCCGCTCCCTCGGCCGCACTCCCAATACCCACGATCTTGCTCGGAGGGTCCGGCTTTGGCGCCTTCAAATTCGCATTATCCTTCGCAATCTGCGCCGCCTCCTTCAGCCTCGCTTTCGATGCCTCCTTATCGTCCTCACCGCTACCTGCGCCAACAATCTTACCTTTCCCAGCTGTCGAGGCTCCGCCACCTACTGGTGTCCTCTCTAGGGCGTTCTTGGTTTTGTAGAAGAAATCGCCTGTTTGCGAGGATTCGAGGTCGTATTTTGAGGAGGAGGAGGATGAGGAGGTGTAGAAGAGGAGGGTTATGATGGCCATTACGACGAGGAGTCCGAAGACTTTGATGCGGCGCATGGATGGCATGGTGGAGGAGGAGCGCCGCGAGAAGATGGGCGTGGTGTTGATTGCTGTATGGGATTGTTGTCAGCGTGTGAAGTGAAGGAAATGTAGTTGAAATCAGAAAGGTAGAAAGACAGTAGCTCGATCGCAATCTCAAAAACCAAATCGGAGCGCAAGTCTCTTGTCGTATAAAAGGTGTAGCTTGTGCCGCTCTTGGAGCGTGCAAAAACGGGAGTGGCAGCAAACCCCTCAAATCCTAGCGCTAGCCATGTAAAGGCACGACATTACGCTGGAGCGATCGATCCACGGATTGACAGCGGGGTGAGATGGAAACTCTAAAGAGGGCACATTTCCTGTACTCACGGCTTTGATGATATCGGGACATCTGTATTGATGCGCTCAAGCTGCAGCACTATATCCTGTGCAAGAATGTGGATGTGAGATAGGTCGGTATCGTAGATCGTTGAGGGAAAAGGCGCCAAGGTCAGCTCCAAAGCAGGAACCAGTGTGAGCGTGTTGAGCGAGAGAGTGGCCGTGTCGTGTCGTGAAATAAAGTATTCCTTTCGGAAAGAACCGAGGCACAGAAACAGGGTTGAGTGTCACTCAATGCCCGTGCGAAGGGGTCGATCAGTCCCGTCACTCGTACGAAAAGTATATTCCGCTTGGTGGACGTGTGTTTCGAAATGGAGCTGGAGGAGTTTGAAAAGGGAGTAAGAGAGAAGAGAGGGATGGAAAGGCAAAGCTATGAAAATGCGGAGAAGCTGCACATTTACACTACCTACCTACACTACTACTGGCATAGGCTTTGAAATAAGGCCACGCGCATGCCTCGACCCGCGTGCATCCAGCTGGGCGCGTTCTCGCATCCGCTCTCCTCCACTTTCCCGTCCCAAGGAAGCTAAAGCCATGGGAACCTGGTAAATCGATAGTGGATTGCTGCCCTGCGGGTCTCCAGGGGATGATTATTGATCAGTGCCAAATAATACCCCTGAATGAAAATAGTTAAGGTGGAGAAACAACGGCTATTTTACCCGTGTAGTGATTCGGCTTCGATCATGCAAGGTTGCTTGTCTTGTTACTTGATATCGGTTGGGTGCGTTCCTGATGAGACAGATCGATCCTCGAACGGCCTTGGCCTGCTAAAAAGCTTCTTCCAAGGATTGATACCCGATAAGCCGGAATGGCGTTTCATGAGGAACAGACGTGAAAACAGCCAGAGTCATTTTGGAGGCAGTCAACGTGATACATCAATTGAAAGCTCGCAAGGGGATGCCATGCCTGCGAATGGGAGTGGAAGCGGCTGGATGCATGAACTGGTGGATGGATGAAAGGATGAATGAGGTTTTCGCCAATTTCTGGGAATTGCTTCATGGATGGTTGGAATGTACCAGCACGGAACTTGTCTTTAGATATAGTACATACTCTATGTTCTGGTATGAACAGACACAAAGTAGTGTAAGTGCTGACCAACTCCATGTTCTTATGTAAAGCAAATTTATTATGTATTAGTATCATAAGCAATGCTGTCCATCGCATGTACGGGTCTCAGCCGTCGGTATTGGACCTTGTTACAGTACAGCTCCACGGGCTTTGCCTGCCCTCCTGCCCCGTCAACGCCAAAGCTCGAAGCATTCGCCGCCCATCCATCGTACATACAGCTCGTCGTACACTCCATGTCCTTATCTGAAACCGCCGACGCTTGCTCGCTCCCTCAGCGTTCTTCTTCCGCTCTCACTCTTTCCAGTTGCTGAGTTACCAGTAACCTTCATCCAATCATCCCATTCTCGAGCGATTTCCATGAGGACACCTCCCATCACTGCAGCTGAGGCCATGAGACCATGACCTTCCCCCTCTAGTACACGAACTTCACACTTCTTCATCGTTTTGCCGAGCCATCGGACATTTTCAACAGGAACTCTGGTATCTTTACTACCGTGGTGAATGACAACGGCACGAGTAATATCAACATATCTGAAGCCGATAGTGTGGCGTCGTTCCAAGCAAACCAAAAGGTCAACAGCAGGATTGGCCCCGGAGGTAGCTAGGTCCCAAATTGCATGCGTAAGTCTCGTGTCGTAAGTCATTTGTCGTTCCTTATCAGCTAGTGTATTTGCTGCGGCAGCAATAATTGCAGCTTCATTGTTTGGATCCCCAGTATCCTTTGCTGCTCGTTCGAGAGCTCCAGGTTCGGATGGATCTGGATAAATCGTGGAATTTCGACCATGATTCTCCTTGTCTAAACCTGGAGTGACAGTGCTCCTCCCAGACGGCGCAGGTGTGTCACGACCAGTAGACTTACGCTTACGGCCCTTTGATTTTGGTAGACTGCTTGTTATCGAACTGCTGGTTGCACTCATGAAGCTCGAATTTGCTGCCTTGAGAATAGGAGTTGGTAGGGCGCGGAGTATGCGTTGGGAGGTTGGTAATGAGTTTGCCGGTGGCGAGGCAACTTGAGCTCCAAAAACATTCATCTGAGAAGGGGGAATCCATGGTGCAAGGAGATGAATGCGGCCACGGATGTGTTGTGGCATACGAAGAGCGGTAGCGAGCGCATATATGGCACCAGCTGAGTGGGCCAAGATGGAGAATTTGGTAATCTTCAATGTTTGACAGATTGCGTACACATCATCTACAATATATTAGTGCTTGAAATAGGAGAAGAATCAAGGAAGCTTACCAGGCCAGCTTAGAGGAGTTGCAGTTCCATCGTTATATGGTTCGCTGTCTCCCACACCAGGTCGATCCGGGGTAATCAACCGCAATTTAAGAGTCAGAGCAAGCTCATCGTAAAATGCAGTGATATATCTGGTCAAGCCCATACCGACGCAGCAAAACACGGCGAATCCTTCGGAATCACCAACTTCCGAGAATGATATGGTTCTACCAGTCTGAGGATGTCTGATTTTCTGTGATAGACGTGGAGAGCATAGATACGCCTCTACGGCATCGTCAATCGAATCTGCACTGTTTGGCCGATCATCCACATGAATCTGTGGCTTAGTGGGTTCTGGAGAGCCAACTCTCGAGAGCTGATTACTGTTCCTGTCTGATCTCGGACTGAGAGGGGCAGATAAACGCTTCAGTCGGGAACCGCTTCGCTTGACTTGGACTTGTTCCTGCGGCTCAGGGGTAGCTTTGCCAGATCGTCTCTTCTGGCTTGATGATCGGTGGCGCTCTGGACTTGGACGAGTTTTGCGTTGTGCCACAGCTGGAGAAGGAGCCCCTTCTTCAGCATCCTCCACTACGCTCAACCGATCTTTGGAACCCTCCGACTGGTGCTTAGTCTTCGAAGGTCGCGGCATTTCTAAGTTATCTAGCGGTTCCATCATCTTGGAGGTTCCTTCTGAAGAATTTGTGTCTCGACTTCTTCGTTCTCGTCGGCGATCCTGCTGTTCCTCGTCTAGCTCTTGGATAGTGTCATTATCGTCTTCAGGAGTTTTCTGTTTACCGTTCTGTCGGCTTGACCTTTGCGATGCTCGCTTCTTCGTAGCCGAAGCGGGTTTCCTCAGAGAAGAGTCTCGAGCAGGTATGAATCTCCCTGATCCGATCCCACCTCCGGCTTGGAGCGATGGACTTGCCTCAAGTTCTAAACTTGTTTTGCCTCTGGTTGGTGAATGTTCTGGTTCTTCCCCTATCGCATTCTCTGCCATGAATGAGTCCGAGTCAAATTGTGGAATAGGTAGACGGTCCAATCCAAGACCTTTTCCGCTGCTCGTGGTGAAGCTGCCGCTTCTCTTCTTATCTTGCTCCCTTTCTCGCAGGCGCTCTTTGGAACTCATGTACATTAAACCTCTCTGGTTGCGGCCTTGTTTCTTGCCCCAGCTATCACTCGATGACTTCCTTCGGAGTTCACTCGATGACTTCCTTCGGAGTTCGTGAGTTGGTGCTTGCCCGGGTTCGACGGATAGATTGCCGATGCTACTTGTCTCATCTTTTGACCCAATTGATCCTTTGGAGGAAGGCCGTGAGCTGCCTCTCAGGAAGGATTTGAGAGGACTTGATTCTCCAGGTGATTTAGGCGCAGTAAGAGGCGAGAAGCCCGACGGTGGTTTGGCGGTCCTTATGACGGGAGTCGGAGCCGCGAGCTCGTCCAGATTCGCCTCAGACTCCTGAGCGATTAGCTCTGCCAGTGAAGGTTGCTCGTATGCCCCGTAATCTATGCCAAAGCTTCCACCTGATGATCGCGCTCCATTATTCTGCCCAAGATGACCGAAAGTGTGGTGTGTAGCACTCGTTGAAGCTGGGGAGGTGGGCGACGGGTTCGACAGGCCGTCAAACAATTGATTCGCCGGCGATGAAATGATCGAAAGGGATGTAATTAAGGACGAGATAACTTCTGGAGAGGCAGGCTGTATATGCACCCGTTGGGAATTGGCAGAAGGACCTTGGAGTGATTTACGTCGGGCATGCTGCCGCGTCCGACTTGGAATTGGTGGAGGGGTGGAGAAACCGTCCATGGTGACTCCAGACTATTAGCTGCTTGGGCGGAAAGGAATCTGAGCGCCAAATCGAATATTCCCGAGGATCAGAGGAGATTTCTGCGTGTAAACCGGGAGGTCTAGCAACTTGGTGGATGCATTGACACTTTTCCAAACGACAGACAAGAACCAGATGTTTCAGACGACTCGACGTGTTGGGTGAACGTTTGACTATAGCTTTGCGCCGAATGCCATTGGAGGAAGAGAATGCAGGTGTCAGGCTGGGGCAAGGCGAGAGAGACAGTGCGAAAGTCTTCGGGGCTTTCTTTCGAGGTCGCGGTGGTGGTGGTTTGCCGGTAGAAAGTTCTCAGGAGACGAGAAGCCAGCAAGAGCAAGGGGGGAGGGTCAATCAGCGCTATTGGAGTAGGTACTGGGGCACAGACTCGCTATATGCAGGTGACCTGCAGCAAGCCAACCCAACGTACGGTAACGTGTCTCAGGATGCCAGCAGAAAAACGGTCGAAGTGAACGTTTGCGCAAAAACAAAGAAGATCGCAAGTCCGAATGGCAGAGAGGCACGAGGTTGTCGAATCGAAAAGTACGGTTGTGTCTTCTGGCTTGGAAGAAGATGCAGTCTACCGATTAGTTCAGCGGGGCCGTCGGGAGCCAAAACCAAGGAGGGATCCAGAAGAAGTAAAGCCGCGGGGCTGGGTCAGGCACTGTTATGATATATAATATGATAGAAGTTTGGGTGAGCCGGATGGGAAACTGAAGCTGTGATTATGTTGCTTTGGGTGAGAAATTCTGAAGGAGGGATGAACTACGAGCAGCACAGCAGCGGAAGGAAAAGAAGAGAAGAAAGGCAGAGTTGCGCCAACAAAAAGTAAGTATCGGAGAAAAAGTATACGTTTCTTTTTCTACCAACTCCGTACAAAGTCGGGAGGTGAGGCCGCTGGGTGGGTGAGAAAGCCAGTCAGCTGCCTGTACCCTGATCCAAGCAGTACAGTACAGACATCTAATCCCGGGGAATTTTGATCTTACCTCCTATTCGATTGGTGTTCCCCTGTTCGGTACATGCGGAGAGAAGGGACGTGCCGGGGAGGGAATTGTTGGGTTCAAGGGTCTTTCATTTCTTTTCACTTCGATATTCTAGGATCACTTGCGAAAAAAGTTTGTGGACCTGAACTTACTCGGAATTCGAGTATTTTGCAGTGAAAAGCAGAGTTGTATTGTTGCAGTTGGCTTAGAAACGCGAACGAAATAGTGGCGTTGACTGGAGAAAGCACTGCGGTCTGTACAAAAGCACTTGACTCATGCAGTGCGGTTCGATCCCACCCTACACGCAGCTCCGATGCATAATTCCTAATTTTATAGGCAAGGAGAGACATAAATTACGCGAGTCCTGCGCTGGATCATTATTTTGCCGCGCCGGTCAGCCACTTCAAGAAATCCTGCTTGGGAGCTGATCGGCAATGACATCGTCATACCTAGGGTCCTGATGAACCATGTCTTGCGACAGCCTCGTAGGTTTGCGACGAGAATTGCTCTACAGGATTTCATTCCTCCTCTCTTACAATATAATTCCCGTATATTTCATCTCCACATTGTCAAAAGTCTCATTTCCTACATTGACTTCCCTTCACTGTACTTGCTGGCAATCTATATCCACTGCATTACGCTCTTCAACAGTCTCAAGTGAGCAACCAAAACAACAAACGCCATCATGGGCGCCATGCTCTCTCTCCCCCTCGTGGGCTACCTCCTCATGCCCTCCCTGACCTCCTACAGCACTTCAATCAATATACTGTTCTTCTATATGGTGCGTGATCTCGCATATTGAAATGCCAATACCAAACCCAACACCTATCTTCGTCCAGCCTTGCCAGTGCTAACCAATGCGCAGACATGGAGTACACTTGTTCTCAGTCAGCCTCCCCTGAAAGTCGAGATTGTAGGCACACTCGCAGTCCGCGCTCTATTCTTCCTATTCCCATCGCTTCTGTTCCTTCTCTTCGACTCTATTATCCCGAGTTTGGCCGTCGGGATGAAGACTCAGGGTTCTGCTGCGCTGCCGACAAGGACAGGCGGAGTGCGGGTAAAGAAGAGAGGGACCGGAACTCCCTCTGTGCTGCAAGTGATTGGAATGAGTTTTTTCAATATTCTCCTGGGGGTTGCGATACAATCCGGGGTAGAATTACTGTTCACGGAAGTGCTGCATATACGAAGTGCGTTAAAAGTTAGCACGACACTACCAATGCCGTGGTCTATTTTCAAGGATGTTGTGAGAGGACTACTTCTCCGCGAGGTATGTACAGTTTTGGCTTTGTATTTTCTGGTAAACCGCATCTTCGCGATTTGGAAGTGCCTTCGTCCTCACGAAGCCCAAGCTTCGAATTAAACTTTGCGTCAAATGCCTATAGTCACTGCAACGTTGAGGAGATTATGATAGCGCTATGTGAAGCTAACATGTATCAGGTCCTACAATATTACATCCACCGATTCGTCCTCCATCCCAACTCGCAAACTTCCATCAGCAAACTCCACAAAACCTACTTCCACTCCATAACATCCCCATACTCCTTTACAGCACACTACGACCATCCGCTCTCTTACATCCTCTTCCGCTTCGTCCCCACTTACCTTCCCTCCATCGTCTTCCGCACCCACCTCCTCACCTACCTCCTACTACTCTCCATCATAACCCTCGAGGAAACACTCACACTTTCCGGCTACGCCACCGTCCCAGGTATAATGCTAGGCGGAATCGCTCGACGCCAGGATCTCCATAGTGAGGGTCATGGACGAGGAAATTTCGCGCCTTGGGGGTTACTGGACTGGGTGCATGGAACGAGTATTGGTGGCGATGTGATGGAGGATATTGGGGACGAGGCAGAGAAACATCAGGTGAAGGAAAGGACTGGCAGGGTGTGGGGAAATGCGAAGGAGAGTGGGAAGGAAGGTATCAAGGCTTGGAATGGAAGGAAGAAAAATCCGAAGAAAGAATGATGCGGGGATGTCTTTTTTTTTCAACAGAAAAACAGATAATTGGTACGTTCTTGATCTGGGTACTGGGAGTTGGCTGCTGTTTTCTGGCGTGGACTTTATACCCTTCTGATTAGTTTTGTTTGCACGGGATCTGGTTCAATTAATGGAGGAAAACAAGCAGACATGTTTAGGTAATACTAGGTTTCCAAGACACGACTTTGAGCTATCAAAGTCAATAACTTTCGATTGAGTGAAACCAAGTCGAGAATACAGTAGTGTTCGATTAAAGCCAGACCAACAGCTACCAACCAACAAATTACAGAGAAGCATGTTTGTATGTGTACGAACGAACCGCAGAGTAAACAAACCAAGCATTCGGTTAACCTTGCCCCAGGACACAGATCCAACTCAACAGATATTAACCCACATCCCAGTGGCCAAATCCAGCTCAAGGATAGAGCAAATAAGCCTGGATATTAATTTGTGTGCATGTTTGTGGAGAACAACAAACTTCCAGATCACTGTCCAGGTAGACAAGCTGACGTGACGCAATGGCACGGAGACACATCGGTATCTCGCAAACCTCACGAAGAGGACCACATCATCAGCAAGTCATAACTCCGTCATCAAAAGCAGTGCCGAATCCGTACTCCGCACATGCAAACACAGATTCAACCAATCGTAACATCTCAAAATTAACTTACGTCCACCAATCTTAAAATTCGCTGGAGGTGCGTCAACACTCCGTACTCAACGGAGGTAACATTCGGGACCGAGAAAGGTTACTCGAAAAAGCCGTGCGAAGACATCAATGCGCTGAAGGTATAAATAAATCCTGAATACAGATCGCCCAAGCTGACCTGCCTAAAAATGCAGAAGGCAATTTCGAATACCCAGATACCGGAGTTCAAAGATCCAACCAGATATCGGGGATTATTCATCCCAAAGGTTGAAGAGCACTTAGCAAAATCCCGTAGGTATCCATCGCAGCTGCATCTTGCGTAAAGGTTCCACCTCGTGGTTCACTAAGAAAATCGGAGATCGGGGTCTGACAGGGTTAGGCAGGCACAGGTTGAATTCCTTAGGGCGGAAGGGACCAATCACCAGCTGCAAACGTCCCACAAGCTTTCTGGCTCTAGGCTCGTCAGCCAATCAGAACGCTTGCAATTGCTTGCTGCTGACCAACATTTGGAGGTCTAGGTATTGCCCTGGACGGCGAAACAAAGACTGAGGTGGATTGTATTGGATTAGAGTTCCGCCGTAGCTCCTTTACTCAGGAGAGGAGGACTACATAGTGCTGGCCACGGCCACTGAGAGGAAGTCTGCCAATACGAATATTACACATTTCGATAGATTGAGTTCTGGAGGTCAGCAAAGTCAAGAGAGCAGCATCCCATATTCGCCTTCTGATATCACAGCAGACGACGACGCCTCCGCCTTTCCACAAGCTAGAAACCCAATATCTCGCAGAACAGTCACTGGCAGGAAACGACCACAGGCGACACCGTCACCCGTTGAAGCCATGTCTCTCGTTGGCTTGAAGAATCTCTTCTTTCACCAGACTGTAACGCCAATTCCAGTCCGGTCAAAGACCAATTATGGCACTGCTTCTCACAACTGGAACAATGCTACCCGGCAGCCATTACTTGACCAGGACAACTCCCTAGAGACAGACTCTCTGCAACGATCACTGTCTAGAGACTCGGACACCGATGTTGAATCGCAACAGGATTCCAGAACGGAGAAGGTCAACCGTGGGAAAGGGTTCAGGATCGATGCTAGAGTTATCTCGGATGCTACTATTGGCTTGTCCGATGGGTTGACAGTTCCTTTTGCATTGACTGCTGGACTCTCCGCGTTGGGAAATACAAAAGTCGTTATCTATGGAGGATTCGCAGAGTTGATTGCTGGAGCGATTTCGATGGGACTGGGAGGATACCTTGGAGCGAAGAGCGAAGCGTAAGTTCCTCCCCTTCCAAAATATTGAGCACCTGCTAACAAATACAGTGCTTCATACCATGCACAAAGAGAAGAAACCCAACAGCTAGTTAATACCAACCCACAAGCCGTCGTTCGCGACATTGCGGAAGTCTTCGAGCCTTTCGAGCTACCCAAAACCACAGTCCAGGACCTCACAGAACATCTGGCAGACTCGCCGCACTTGGTAGACTTCGTCATGAAATTCCAGCACTGTGAGGAACCACCAGCCTCTTCCCGCGCTCTTACTTCCGCCCTCACGATTGCTCTCGCATATTTCCTTGGTGGGCTCCTCCCTCTCATCCCATACTTCTTCGTTGGTGCCAACGAGGTCTATGAAGGTCTGTATATCTCGATTGGCGTCATGGTGGTCGCTTTATACGTGTTCGGATACGTCAAGACTTGCGTGGTAGTCGGATGGGACGGCGGGAAGAATATTCGGTCGGGGTGCTGGGGTGGATTGCAGATGGTCATTGTGGGTGGAGCTGCGGCGGGATCTGCAATGGGGTTGGTGCACCTCTTCAGTCATGATGAGGGCGGTGTTACTAAATCGTAGGCTGGGAGGGCTTGCTGATGAGGGTACGATGTGATGATATGATTTGAGGCGTTTGCAAAAGGAACTGGAAAATGGGGAGTGCATTGCAGGCGTCAGGCATGCTCTCGAAAATCTCGATTGAGCTTTGTTTTACAGAATAATGGAAGGGATTAGAGTGTAGAAAATATCAGATTTGAAAGGAGAGACTTCACTCAACAGTCCCTTGTAAGTTTAGTCCTTTTATCCAAAATCTTGTGGTCCTACAACAAAGGAGGACATGGTCAGGAATGAAATGCACATACAGAAGAGATGCTAAAAAAAAAGAAAAAAGACAAAGAAAGGACGATTGCTGAACCTGAATCTGAGCGATGAGATGAATGTCAAAAGGATACTGCCGTTCAGTCAATGAATAAAGCAAGGGGAGACAGAGAAGGGTCTGGTACCTGACTGAGGGAGGCTTTAAGTTGGCCAATAGGATAGTCCCTCGCTTGCCAGCCTTGGACCAGCACCAGCGTACGGGAAACACGCACGAGGAGGGCCATCTGTACATACCTTAGGTACCTCCTTACAGGAGAAAGCAGGTTCCGACCTACCGCGGGAGGTGCACTTTCCTGAAATAACGACCTCTCGACTGCCAAAAATTTTATAACAGTGATATGATTATTATTCTAGGAAAGTGCCCCTCTCACGGTGGGTCGGAACCTGCCTTTTCCTCTAGGTACTGCCAGAGATAGCTGGTTGTCCCATCAGCATCACCAAGACAATCGCTCTTCCTTTCATCTCTGAAACGCGAATCTTTCTCCCACTATAACATCCCGAGGTCGTCACAACATTCTCATCACCCAGCAATCCTATTTTCCGCTCTAGGAAAGCTTTCGTAACTGATCGCTCATCCGGCACTACCATTATTAACCTGATCCCAAATCTTAGACACATCTGACCGGACAATTCCCTACTCAAAAGTCTAACTTGACTCTTCAAGAGTGTATGTACGTGTTTTTCTCTACCTACGGTCTACAATTTATACTTGGTTCCTTGAGAACATCGTGTTCTCAATGCAATTCAGCTGTTCCCTTGCTTGGACGAGGCTGGCTTCCATACTCCAAAGTTCTTTATCATCATTGCTGGCAACTTGCTAAATCCGCAAAGCATCGCCCTCAGTCAAGCTATCTTGGCGCGTAGTATCCGTCTAGACCATGGATATCTACAATCTTATCTCTGGTCCACCTCAAGGACGCGACCTGTTGTGCAGATTGCCTCCTGAGCTCAAGCAACGAGTCCTCGACTTCGTTGAGTTCGAGGATCACCTCAATATCCGACGTTTGTCTCGCGTCTGGTCCATTGCTGCTCTCGACCGTACATGGCAGCATGGTCTAGTGCTTCGCCCAAACAGGAACCACGTCACGAAGCTCATCGAGGTCTCTCGTCGCCCTTGGTTAAGAGAAAAGATTGACAGGATTACTTTCTCGGTGGACGATATAGACTACGCTACTGTACGACATGTAAGGCACACTCAGCTCCATATTTCCCCATTAAACCTTGAAGATCAATCAACTACGTCTCACCAGACTCTATCCATTTTGTGATGACCTTCTGTCAGCTTGCTAACTGCTGCATCGCCAGTGGATGAGAACATCTGGTTATACGGCTTATGCCAATCTTGCCATTGTCCGCTTGATCGAATTAGAACTTCGTCGAGTACTCTCTCGTCATTCTCCTTCGACAGAGACATTTCAACAGCTTCCTGTCAACCTGGGCATGGATACCGATGACTATTGTAACGGAGAACTCCTTGCACGAACCCTAATTGTCATGCCGAATGTCAAGACTATCTATATTAAGTTTGGGGAATATCCCTTCACGACTTTCTGTCTTGCATCGTCGTGGGATAGGATGCCGAAAATAGACGGTTACGTGGACCCGAGAAGCACCAATTCAAGAGCAGACTCTGGCTGTCAAGTCATACAGTTCCATTCTCATGGGAGCGAATGCAGCAGCATTGCCGTTCACCACGCTTCGCATGGATCGTATGCCGGTGCTATGTTTTGTGCCTCCTGAGCAAAAGCATGTTGACTCACCTCTCAATCATTTGGCGACCATGAGAAACTCGGTTCAGCATGTCCAGGATCTGGAAGTGCAATTTAGCTGCTGCCATCAGGATTATACCGACATCAAGAATCTTACCATTCCTCACAACTTAGCATTATTCCTTGGCTCGATGCCCTTACGGAGCTTGACCCTGGGATGGGGATCTTCTTTTAATCGTCGAGGAAATCTTATTGATTCGTCTATTCTCCTCCACCTGTCGTCGCCATTCTATGATCTGACCTTCCCACACCTCACAATCCTCCGAATTTCTCACATGGCACAAGCCACGTTTATGACACCAACCCTTCATGAATTCTTATCCAGGCACTCGTCAACGCTAAGGAGGCTACAAATCAAGGGTGATCTGGCACCATATCGATACAGTGACTATCACCCAAGTGAGTCTCGCTGTGTCTGGAAACAAACTCTTTTAAAAATGAGAGATACCTTGAAGCTTGAAAAGTTCCAGCTATTGTTACCCAGAGACGACAATTATCCAATCTATACGACGCATATCCCAATGAGCGCCATCTTCCCCATTAACGAAGACGATTGGAATAAACTTAAAGTTAACGACAAGTTGAATGCGAAGCAGCTGGAAAGGTTCGTACTCGGGGCTGAAGACGAGCCGTGGGTTCCGTCAAGGGGCCACAAACATGAAATGTGCCCCTTGAAAAAAGCGTGGAAAGGTGGGGATTTGGCTCCAGAACAATGGGGCTGGAATCGAGCGGTCGATAGTCGTAATTGGATGAACGACTGGAATAGATACGACGGGGAGGAACCTGATCATGAGGTATAAGCTTTGGCATGTAGGGAAGTCAGGGCTGGAGGCAAAATACTCACGGCGTCACATGCCTGTAATTTGGTTTCTTCGTTTTGATATGGGGTGTTGATTGGGATGTATATGTCCCAGTCTTTTGAGTGGATTTGAGAAATCAAATTAACCAAGCTTTCTTCGTGACATGATTTCTGTGCTGGACGTACATTGCAGATACAGCAAACATAGAAAAGATTAAAGCTGGCACCGCAACCATACACCTCTCTTTATTGCAATAAGTCCTCAGCAAGGATATTGTAAATGGTAGATCGAAGATCTAACGCCCCCTTCGTACATATACAGTTGAGTAGCTCTCACCGAAACCACCAATTAACACTTCCCGTGATCCCCTCCCCAACACTCCTAAAACTATGCCACCACCCCTTGGGTATAAACAGCGCATCCCCGGGCCTAACAACAGTTTCAAACCCCGCATCTCTCCTCCTTTCCTCCCTTCCCACCATCCCAACATCCTCCCCCCAAACAGCCTCAAACAAAACCTCCCTCTCCGGCCCCTCCATCATCTCACTTCCTCTCATCTGCCCCCTCCCACCCCCTCCACCTCTCCCAATCTTCTCCTGCACCCCCCAAAATACACCCTGTCCAACCCGCGGCTTGAACATCCTAACTCGTTTCCGCCCAGCTAGTTGGATGAAGAGATTCGGGTTCGGGTCTTTGTGGAGGGGTGTGTAGGTTGGTGGGATGCCGAGCCAGAGGTTGGAGTCGTAGATGTCGCCTTTGCCGGCGTGGGTTATAAGGGAGGGGGTGGGAAGGTCGGTTTGGAGGGTCGGAGGAAGGGAGAGGAGTTGGGCTTGGGCGATGTAGAGCTGTGGTGGTGCTTGGGAGAGTGTAAGGGATTTGCTGGCCAGAAGGAAGAGGGAGAGTGGCGCGGAGAAGTGGTGGAACGTACTGCCGGGGGAGGAGTGCTGTGTGTAGTGCTTCGGGAGGTTATCGAGTTCGCTGGTGTTGTTTGCCGCTCCTGGATCGGCATGTTTGGGTGTGATGAGCTCGTGGGGGAGAATTGTTGAGCCGAATGGGGCAAGGTATTCTTGCGATAGGACTGCAAATCCATCTTCTTCCTCATTCGCAGGGTCTGAGCCGGCAGGTCTCCTTTTGAACCATTTCTCTGCTGCTGGTATTGTACATTGCGATCCTTTCACGCCCTTCACATTGCTATCTCCAGCGGTTATCAGGAGGGGTTTCTCAGGAACGAATGCGCGAGAGCGGAATTCTTCGATGGGTAATGAGTCTAGGGGTCCGGTAATGGTAGGAACTGGTCGGAAGGCATGCTGCAAGCTGTAGAGGCGCCGGGTGGGGAGTGTGGTGATCTTGAATGGTGCTCGCAGTGAGAGCATGGCGTTGTAGAAGCTCCAGACCCAAGTGTTGGAGCGCGTGGAGTTGAGCTGCAGGGGAAGCTTGGATCGGCTGGTGGGGTTCGGGTGGCGCCGCTGCTAGGCCTAGATCGATGATGTGCTGTCGCCCCTGTACGTTCCATTCGTGTTTGTTCTTGATGAGAGGTGTATGTGGCGTTATGATTTTTTTATGATTTTCAAAAGAAAAACAGTTTTATAATTGCGTGATTTACATCTGTGTCTTCATAAGTTTGCGAAGAGGCAAGGTTGAGATAGTTCTTCTCCACATCCATTTACAATGTTGATCTCCTCGCTTATTACCCTTTTTGCGTCGAAGAGAGCAGTAAATAAAACAATTATCGGACACATAATACAACATATAAGAAATTCCCTGCCGGTTCTCTTACGTCGGAATGACTTCTTTCTCTCGATTTGATGTTTCTTCCCGATGCTCTTCCCTTGACTCAATGATTGTGTTCTGCTTTGTGCTAGCTCTCTGTCTTTTGTGACCAAATTCTGGAATAGCGGCATTGAGGCTTTATCATGAGTAACCTCTATAGATCTCCTCACTCCAATCCCTTTCAGCCTTTCAGGTCACATATATTCTGGTTTCCACCGTCGGATTGACTTGAATCAGAAAATTCGTATTGTAGAGCTTGGCAGTGGCTCTAGGGTCTCCTCTTTCAGCACATTCTCCCGGATACACAATGACGAATTGTGAATCATAGAGCGTGTTTCACAGGATTCAAACATCCCAAAACCTGATAGTGAGAAAGACCACATTCTCTTAGGTATATCTTGTTGCATATTTTAGGGCTCAATCTAAGTTGCGACACTGCAGGGATAGTGTGTAGATCATGCAGTCTAGGAACTAAAGTAGAATCTCAAGGGAAGAAAGTTGGAATTGCAGATAGACATGACATGCTTATTGCATCAGCCGTAATACCATGAGTCAAGCAAAAGAGTCGTAGGTAATTTCTTCAACGAAGCTGGTCACGGGCGGACCTCCCAAGAAGCACCTTGATGGCCGAGTCAACCCCTCCACAAGGCTCTGCAGCCTCGTACCTTCCTACCCGTTCACAACAATCAAAGAAAGGTGGATCTTGACCACCTCGATGGCTGTTTCCCATTCAGATACCTTGTTGGCTGAACAGTTTCCAATAAAGCTGACTCGAAGCCTTCTCTTCTTCCTCCAACATGTTCACTGCTGTGCTTACTACCCACAACACAACTCAAAACACCATCGCTTTGCTCCGATATCTTTTAAGGCTATTTACCTCTTTTGGATAGCTTCTACAGATTACGTGCCCATTCCAGTCTATCAACAATTTCGCCTGGTGCTGTCTCTATTCAAACTGCTCCGACTCCATATACGCAGCAGTGATGCGCTCAAACCTACTCCGGAGCAATGGAGGAATTGTGTTGATACCAGAAATATGCCTTCAAGTTGCAGGAGAAGTAATCAACTCAGATCCGAAGTCTGCTGGATCTCTCTTGCGCGTCTCCAAAGCAGGTCTTCCAGTCGGAAAGCATGTCATTGAATCGGCTGACGACTAGCAGGACTTCAATTCTCTCCTTTCAGATTATGAACGATCAATTTCCAAGAGCATAAGAGACACCAATGTAGACGAGTTTGCCCACACGAATGCAGATCAAGCCACAATTTTATCGTCTCGCATGCCACCAGGGGAGATTGTGGTTTCTATACTTTCATACCCTTGGGTCAACGAGATGCACTGTCGGCAGCAGACAATCGAATTCCTGATTGAGCACGAAATCACCGATATGATGGATGTTACTAGTAGCTCTGGATGGCCTACGCTGGATGTTCCCAAAGAAGAGCTTTCGAAACGCCTAGCCATCTTCAAAAGAAGGGCTTTTCTTCTCCTTTACAGGTTAGCAGATTGTACTGTGAGTAATTCCAGCACATAGCTGCAATGTTGACTCACCATTCCATAGATCGGACTTACCGGAACTCCTGCCATTCGAGCTCGACAATCCGAATTGCTTGAGAGCCTTTCTTCGGATGACTTGGCGAGCCTAGGCGTGATTGTTGAAGTCATGGGACATGGATTTTTCACAATGACCAAGAATGCTCTTCATGCTTCAGGTCTCCTCAATAACGTAGTAAGCATATTTGGAAAGACCAGCCTTAATATTGTCAATACCAACATACTATGTGACTGAGGCGTCTGGAACAGATTTTTCAGTGTGTTGGAACTGATTGTCATGATATAGGCTGTTCCTCCTTCTAGTGCATCCCCTCTGTACACACCCGACACAACACCCATCGAAGACTTATGGAACGACCACTGGATTCGAGAATGCATGTGTGTATTTGAAGATCTGGTTCAAAAGTATGGACCGGCCTTTGCCTACGCATATATTGAGGGTTCCAATGATCAATTGAAACGTCCAGACTTATGGGCTCGATTGAAAATGCAGCACGGGTTGGACAATATGAATGCGTATGAGATGGGATACACAATGTCTTATGCAAGCCTACAAAGCGTTGTATGGAAAGTTTTCTGCAAAAAGATCGATTGCTCTCTGCAGGATAGTTGGACTGTTGCTCGAGAGCGAGCGGAGGCTCAAATGGAGTTGTACAAAGTCTGACGTATAGATGCGGCATAGATGAGAAGGCGCAAGGAGCCATAGCGATGGAGTAGAGCCGGCCGCCTTTTAGTTCTGCAAAGCCAGGGTAGTAATGAAACGAAAAGATATTGAATAATCAGAGAATGTACCGAGCTTGTCATGTCCATTCATCTTGATTGTGTCGCGGTATTGAGGGGCTTGAATTAATTCAATGAACATTGCCATGATACACCCCTTCTAAGTCCGTATTGCTTAATGGCGAAGCCTCTATGAACAGAGTAAGATCATTGATAGTTTTCTGCATGGTACGCATGACTTCGCTTGAAGATTTAGATACTTCGAGCAAGAAGTCAATTAATCCTGCGGAAAGGCGCACGTCTAACTTGTTGGTCGCCCGAGTAGAAGGTGTTGCCAGATATGAACCCTTCGGCGAAGTTACAAGAGCACAGCCAGTCTTTACGACAATGGCAAGATCACACAGCAAGCCACTGCACCTATGTAACCATTCCATCCCTTGTGGAGGTGCAGCGAGTATTGCTTGAGCTTTTGCAAAATAGATTGAGAAAGTGTGATCAAGAACTTGCAGAAGGAAGCAGGGTACTCAATGATACCGAGAATATTGGGATTTTGTGATAAAGACTGCGATGAGATTCACATAAGACGTTGACACGACCCTACCAGTTTGCTATCGAAGCAGAATCTCTGAACTCTAAAGTGCCACGAATGTCCAATGCCGTCTCAAACAATGACCTCATCCGTCGTTGATGATACTGATCATTATGGAAAGCTCCACTGCAGACCCCATAGATCACAAGACGCTTCAACTTCAAGATTTGCATCCCCTTGACCCCTGTCGCGATCCTCGAGTCATAATCCTCCTGGGTAAGTACGCCGCCCAGATACCGTGGGCTGAATGAGTAATACCGTAGGTCCAGAACCAGCGTCTTGAGCCTTGGAAGTCTCTGCCAGTCGACTTTGAGTGGCCAGTCCCAATCGGGTCGGTACTTCATTGAATCGTCTACAAGGCTTGCCGTGAAAACGAGATGTTGGATGAGGTGGCGGTAGCTATCAACATCTCCGAACAATCGATTCTTGCCATGAATCTTGAAAGTCTTTGATCCTAGGCCCACACAGTCTGGTCGGTCAACGAAATTGAGGAGGCGGGTTGCGAGAAAATCTCGATGCTCCTGGCCGATTATATCCACTTTTTGCAGGTCTGACCTGGTGGCTCTCACAGGAAATTGATAGCTAAATGGAAGATTACTGTATTGGAATTTTATATAGCGATTGTCGAATACGAACCTGTGGTGTTCGAAAAACAGCTTGTGGCCCTCGTCGTAGAAGAACGTACTAAGAGATGTGAGCCGAGGACAGGGTACAATGGCCTCCCTGAGATCTCGAAGGTCCATGTGAGATCCGTTAGGGCAACCCCATGAGTCCAGACAGGAGCCGAATATGTGGTCCAAACAGGGTCGCTGGGGAACGATCATCCCCTGCACCACTATGCTGTGTAGTTCGCTAGGAAGCTGCGCAAGAAGCCGAAGTACTCGTGATCCTCGTGGGTTTACATGTGGACTCGGACATTGTGGGCAGTCGTGGGTAATAGCGGGATTCCGCTGCATCGCTTGATTTGTAGTAGTACTTGAGGATATTCCTGACATTGCAAATACAGTATTCGCTAAAGATTAGGCTTGAATAAAGAATATGTGAACGCTTGATAGATAGAATAGTAGAAAGAACGTGGATAAAGATACGTCAAAGTTTGACTGTAACATAAGAATCTATGAAGCATTATTCACAGGCCTTGGTTTAGCCATCCCCGAGGCCATTCAAGACCTGAAGGCAAGAGCCACTGAGTCAAACTACAGCAGAAAATATTCAGAAAGAACATTCTTCAATGTGTGACCTGCACAGTCATTGAGCACAATGCACAAATAGTTGAAGGTACAAAGTTTTGGCCAGTGGCTGATCCCATAATTGTGAAAGAAGCTGTCTGTTAAAGCGAGAGAACGTTGAGCTGACTTTGAGTTCACGATATCTATTTGTACTAGCGCCAAAACACGTGCCATCCTGAACCACTAGCGTTGTTCAGATTCACGGTTCTGGACGCGACAATTTTGAGCATCACTAGACAGGGTGCAATCGGCACGACTTCTTTTACGCATCATTCAGCTTGCGCAAGGCTCTCCTTGGATCGCGCGCCCTCACGGTATTCTCAGAATTACTTTTCGAGCATTGCGCCTTGAACTGTGATCCGACGCGCATTCAACCTCCCTTCTCATCAGCACTTGATATCTTGGACTGGGCATGTTCTAAACATCCCACATCAACATGGCATCCGAGAATCCTCAAAATCCGCCCCAATCGTTCATCTCCAGCTATGCTCCGCGATTGCGCACCTACAACAACGGCCTTCTCACCCCGGTGATCCAACCTGTGACAGCTCTTGCAGCACCCTCAGCAAGGACAACCAAAAGAGGCACGACTGCAATCAACTATGCGGAGGATGGATACGACGATTATGATGACGATGACGATGATAGTAGAAGAAGACCTACAGGATTGAGGAGTATAAGGAGAGAAGATCTGGCTCAAGCAAAGCAAGATCTCAGCGAGAAGGTGGGAATTAAAGCAACAGCACCTGTTGAAGTTCAAGGAATATGGAGAGACTGGATGGGAAAGACGAGGAACGCGAAGTCAGATCTCCAGAATTATGCTCAAGCGTCACTGCCGTTGACTTTGATCCCAATCCGAATCGACCTCGACATACCAGCCTTTATTCCGCCTGCACCTCTCCCAGCTCCCATCGGCGTCCCATACGGAAAGATTGATACTTCCCTCCCAATATACAGACAGCAAGAAACGACAGTACCATACCGCCTCAAGGATACATTTTTATGGAATCTGCACGAGACTTTGATTACGACAGATCAATTTGCTCAGTGTATGGTCCAGGATCTCGATCTTCCAAATCGGGGGGCCATGGCAGCTGAAATTGGCAAACAAATCCGTACGCAGCTTGAGGAATATGCTGGTGTTGCCCTTCATCCTCTTTTCTATTCATCACAAAGCGAAACCAGTACCGGAGTCGTGACGACCATGAAGCCAGTCCTCGTTTCGCGAGGTGCGTCGGGGACACCTGCAAGTGGAATTGCTACACCTGTGCAAAACGGCGATGGTCAACTAAATGGTGTCTCTACCCCAACAATACCTACCGAAACCAAGGTCCTTGAAAACGGTATCACAGCTACGGCGACTGCGATCGGATCTGGATCTGACGACTTCAATCCAGACGATACCTACCGATGCATCATAAACTTGAATGTCAACCTCGAAAACTGGCTGTATACGGACAAGTTTGAATGGTCTCTTCTACACCCTCCTGGAACGGCTGAGATTTTCGCAAAGCAGACCTGTGCTGATATTGGACTTCCTGCCGAGTGGGTACCGGTAATAGCCCATGCGATCTATGAAGCTGCTCTGCGCGTCAAGAAGGACGCATGTGAGAGCGGTGGACTTGTGGGTGGAATTGCTGGTGAGATACCCAACGATGCAGCGCACGGAGCCGAGGCTGGATGGAGATATGACCACGAGACTCTCGCAGAAGAATGGGAACCAAAGATTGAGGAGCTAACGAAGGAGGAAATTGAGAAGCGTGAAGGAGATAGAGAGAGGCAAATTAGGAGAGTACGACGTGAGACCGCAAGATTTTCGTCAACTGCCATGTTGGTTGGAGGCACACCCCAAACCGAAAACAGGGGGTACTTCGACGCAGATGCAGGAGAGGAACGTATGGGCAGAGGCGAGCGAAGCAAGAAGAAGCGCAGATTCAGGAGTTTGAGTCCGCTTGGGAGGTCTGGAACTCCAGGAGGAAGAGGAACACCAGATGTTGGAGGCGGCATACCAGCCTATGGTGGGGCTGGATCTCTCACAGAGTACGAACGTTCTATGTGGAGATGCAAGCATTGCCAAATTTGGGGCAGCTCAGTCTGGGCTGTCAGGGATGGTCCTCATGGTCCGAAGGTAAGAATTGTGTTCGTGCTATCAGGAGCGGTATGCTGACTTTCCACAAGACACTCTGTAATAACTGTGGTTATATCTATGAGCGAGATCGCAAGCTTCCAAAATGGGCGAAGGATCTGCACAGGACCGATTTATCCACTGCTCAATACCGATAAGCGCAACTGCATCTACTCTGGCGTTGGCGATATCATGACAGGTCTGAAATTTCACAACATCGAATCGGACCTCATATTTCTTTGGCTTGTAATATGTACGGCGTATTTGGAGTCACAGATGGAGGCATATCACGTATCTTACGTGCGATCAATGAACGGCAATGGTGTGGGGATAGAGTGTCGCTATGTATGTGTACGATAGCTAAGCCTCTGTGATCAGCTCGGCTTTCGAAGAATAAAAAGCATTAATCTCACCAAGTTAGGTTATCACATTGCCAAGTAAGTATTCCTCATTAATACCATCGATTGTGATCTGTACAGGCAAAATCCATGACCAAGCAAGATCTTTCCGTGCTCAGGTCCACAGCTAGGTGCAGCCTTTTCCTTCGGCCGCAATGCTATGCAATTTAGAGAGGCTCAACCATAAACAAAGAATGCCAACTAGACGACGTCGACCGTCCAGCATTTTTCCATCCCGAAACGCCGTTCCCTCGACTCCAGCAAAGCCCTAGCAGCATAATCAAGGAAACCAACGTGATCCAGCATCTCGCTATGGACAGCTTGAGCATCGCTCAGTCCACACGCGACCGCTTCGAGTCTCCATCAGCCTCCACGCTTCCCTCCCTCTCGCGCTTCTTGAACGAGCCATTGACTTCGCCATTCTCGCTACTTTTAGCTACTTCATCAGGACCACCAAGTTCCGTAAGCGGCACCTTCGTGATAACGGCAGCAGGGCGAGTCGCCACAGTCGGTGCAAGTCTCTCCATAACAGCGCGCTCGCCCATCAGATTCCTAGAACCGAGGATGGTGAGGGGAGCTTTGACGTTGACTTTGATAGGGCGTGGGCGACCGTCTTCGTCGATCATGGGAACACCTTTGTCGTCGCCGTATGTCAAGCAACGTAGGGCATCGACGACTCCTTGAGCGATAGTCGTAGCGGTAGCGCTAGTATCCATAGCTATGAGGTTTCCGTCGCCGCGGACATTGATGGGAGTGAATATGTTGAGGCGGATGGCTGTGGAGTCTTCGTCGTCTGAGTCGGAGTCTTCATCATCGTCGGCGTTATTGTTGTTGGCGCCAGCGGGTCCCATAGGGAAGCCTTGGTACATTGCTTGGGGCTGGAAGGGCACGGGTACACGATTTGATAAGGGTCCATGGGGGGCTGATCGTGCGTAGGCTCCTGCTCCTCCGCGAGGTAACGCGGCATGACCTCCTCGTCCAGCTGCGGAAGCTTGTGAAGGGGCTCGAGGTGGTGGTGCAGCCATGTTACCTGGACCGTTGCTTGTGGTTGAGGCAGGTGGAAAAGGAGCAGCGAAGCCGCCTTGGCCGAGCATTGGAGCTGGTGGAGGACCAGATGGGTTTACAGGCGCCATTGTATGAAATATATGGAAAGATTGGTCGCTCCGAAGGTGTATGTGGCGGCCGCGTGTAGAGACACAGACTTGTCTTGAGTAGAATCCGAGAGTAGCTGATTTGAAGTTCTTTTTGTACTTGAGAAGTTGAAGAAGAGATTGAAGATCGCAGTGTGTTGCAGTAGAGCAGTACTGGGTTCGAGTTCAATGCAGGAAGACTAGTTGTGGTTCGAGATCGAAGATGAAGGTGAAGGTAGATGGCAATTGGAGGGTAGAGAAACGTCAGTACCTTAAGTAGAAAAGAGAAAAAGAAGAAGCGCGCATCATCATGAGGATAATAGGAAGCGGCACAATAGTAAATAGAATTCGCTTAGCCAAAGCACAATAGGAACGGGAGCGGGGCGCCGGTCAATAAGAAGAAAAACACGCTAAGGGCTTCCTATTGTTCATGACAATAGCAAGCAAAAGATTCACCAGCCCCCTGACTCGGGGGACCCAATCAATGAGCGACTTGCTCTGAGACTATGTTCTATTACTGCAATCAAGGGTTTACCCTGGCAGAGTGATACCTGCCCTAACTTCAGCTTTGCGGCCTTTCGTTTTGTTGGTCTATGGATGTTTGGCTTGGGTGAAGTATCCTTTATACCTTATTGTTCCTGAGGGATGGGAGCTTAACCAGTTCAGGGTTAGTGTACTACAGGGTTGGCATACGTCTCGATTGCTTTCTCGCAAAATGAGATATCTGGTTACAGAGCCCAAGGTAAGTGAAGACAGCCTTCTTGCTTATCTACAGTGAAACTTCGAGTCATGCCACCATTTTATGGGGGTGAGCCAAGTTTACTCAGTGATCGTGACCTGCCATAAAAATAGTACAGGAATGACAAACGAGGAAGACAGATAATAAACCCACGGCACTTGCATGCCGACTTGCAGCATTTGTTGGCGTTATAGTTGGTAAATATTGTACACTTTTGAAGTCTGGACGCGCTTCTAGTTCTAATATGATACGTGTCCCAGTCCCTTGTCACAAACTGGTCACTTGTGACCTGGCAATCCAGTCTACTTCTTCTCAACTGTCTTCTTCACACCCTCGATGAAAGCCTCGACAGCATCTCCTCCACCAAGTGGAACACTGCCGCCACGAACCAATCCTCCATGCTCTAACTTGACACCCAACGCCTCAGCAATGCTTGGCAAGCCACCATCTCGGATTGCCATCGTCAAGCTTCCTAAACTTTGGTGGAATTGAGGACTTCTTAGAACCTTCTTCAAAATGGATTTTTTCTGGCCAATACTAAGAGCTTCGATGGCTGCTGATGCAGATTCAGCACTTGGTTCTACCATTCCGTCGATTGATGCAGCAGATTCCTGGGCGATGAGAAGTATAGTAGGAGGGAGATAGCTAAGAAGGTTGTCGATCTGTGCTGGGGTGGCAGAGTCGATTGTTGGGACTGTGATGGACGTAGGGAGGAGATCCGGTAAAGTTGTATATATTTGACCTTGAGCCTGTTGTTGCATTCCGGCTTGTCCACCTGCCTTCAACGAGTTGAGGAAATTCTGAACGACTGTAGCAGCATCTGTTGGTCCTGAACCGGCACTGATCACAACGTCAGCCCCAGTCCCATGGATAAATTCCACAAAGTTGAACCTCTTGAAATTTCTTCGATATTCATTCAGGTCGTATCAAGCTAGCAGTACATGAACGCCTTTTGGCTCGTTCTCCCATTTTGCCAAACGCCTTGGTCGTAAATGCTTGAGCAATGTGTGTCTTGCGATGAAAATTTGACCTACGCTCGTCCACCATCAGCTCCGCCTTCGCGTGCGCCAGACCCTTCCTCTCTGATATCTCCTCCCGTAGCATCTGGTCCAGCGCCACCGCTGCCCCCTCGGTGGTGTTCTGCTGGGTCGCCGTGGCCTTCAACGTCCTCCATGGTCTCATCGTCATCGTCTCCGCCAGTTCCACCTTGCACTTGTGCGATTTCCTCCGAAACGTTGACTTCATCGCCCTGCAATAGGGTATCAACAATCTGACCAATCTTCAAGTCCCGCGGACTGAACCATGCTGGGTCGCCATTTCGGGCTTGGGGCTTTGATTGCAACCAGAACAGATCTCGGCGTGAAGAAGAAGAGAACTTTAGGGCGAAGATACGGCCGTTTGTCTTGGAGGTAGCTTGCTGAGAGGTCTTGTATTCGTAGGGCTCGAAGTGTCCGTCTGTGGGGAACATAACGAGATCAACGTTGTCTGGATCGGTCATGGGCTTATTTCGTTCGCGCCAGCAGAAGTGGATGAGTTCTACAAAGTCAGAATATACTTCATAAAGCTGGCAAACAACCTACCATCTTCGGAGTAGAGGTAAATATAGCCAGGTGTAGGATCTGGAGTGACTTTGTATGGCTTGCTGGATGTCTATTGAACGTCAGCGGAGCTCGATTTTCCAAGGCTTTGTAGGCACGAACGTCCAGAGCACATCTGCCAGCTTTGAAGGTGATTATGGGTGCGATAGACATCTTGTGGTCGTTTGTGTTTGAGTATTGAAGATGTGATGGTGGAGAGCTTGAAGCTCTACCTTCTGAGCAGGCGGCGCGGGACGCGCATGACGCTAAATGTCTTGGCATTTCTGACGCTTCAGAACCACATGCAGTTTCGTTATTTCGCAAATCCTAAGTTTATTAAACTCATTGAGAATTGGGAATGGAAACTATTTCCACAAGCGATGTCACTCTTAAGATAGGAAGCTCATCGGAAGAGCCATATATCGGATTACTTTCGACAGATATCTCTGCTACGGCGTGTAAACAGTCAATATGTAGTACCAAAAGCTATGCAGGACTAGCGAACACGCCTTCCTACCTAGGAATCTCTACTGTTCATGTATAATCCAGGAGTTCAACTTCATGGTCTGAAATGGAATAAGGCTGGTGCTTCCTCAATCCAGGATGGATCACACTGGTTGCCAAAACAATGAAGCAGCCCAAATCTGCAAGTTGATACTGCTACCATGCAGATATGAAGCCCTGGACCCCTCTCAATATACTATTCGCGGCTGTTCTCTATTGCGCAAAGGTGGTGGAGTTTCTGCCTCTGTACTTGATCTACCGCAACGTAAGTAACAGCTGTGTTCCGGCCGCGGATGCGCCAAACAAGGCTTCAACTCCAATCAAGTCACAGGCTACTGTGGACTGGGCGAGACTTATGTCTAGCAACGGTCAATGATTTGTTATCGATCTCGACAATGTGCTGTGTTTCTTCCTTGAAATATTTTTATATTTTGTTAAGCGAATCAAAACAGATAGACTTGTATCTTTGTCCCTAAGGTGATGTCACAATGGTGTTCGATACAGGCCGGAAGTCCTAGAATTTAGTAATCAAAGTGAAATATCTAGCAATTCCATGACAAAAACTATTTATGTGGTCTCGATACGAATAAGCAGTTGCATGGGCAAGATTTTGATTTTGTGTTGGGAGGGCCATGTCAACAAGACGGTCTTTGGCATTCCTATTTCGGAAAGATAGAATTTGAATAGTACGAGTAGAAAGCAAACCACTATCGTGTCTCCACTGTTCTTGAGAATGGGAGGATCTTGCGAATAAAATCCTAACTTGTCATTGGTGTGGCGACGCGAAAGTGGATGCTGAGCTCGAATCTCAATCATCCCTCTTGCTCCAGAACGAGCCACGAATCAGACATATACATGGATCAGTAGCTGTAAGCTATTGCATTTCCGGATTCTCCAGAATACTCAAAGAGATGAGTGACCTTGTTAGTTACGCAATACTTGAATTATTGAGCAGAGGTAAATATATGATTCTTTCATGATACTACACAAGATCCAAAAAACCAACTAAACCAGCCTTGCTCTTTAGGTTTCTCCGAGACTGCTTTCTTAGACGGGAATGTCGTCTTCTGCTGTGGATCATCGCGGTATCGCTCGTCCTTAACTCGGTCATGTTTTGAAAATGCCGAGACCGAGTTGATAGATAGTGAGAAGTCGCCTTCCTGAGTACCAAAGAAACTGACAGCTTTAGCATTGGATTGCCCAGGAGAGTAACAAATAATATTTACCTGCGCATCATGAAGCTGATTCTTTTGACATGCTTCAAATCCAGTGGCTTGGCATCCTTCTTGTCCCTCCCTCGATATGTAGCTTTAAAGTCATCCCAATAGATATACACCTTCCCACCATCCGACTCGACTTTGAAGTCGTACTCCCAACTGATCGTGCTTTGTTCGCTGCCATTCGAACTTTTTGGCAATAGCTCATCCTTCAAAGTCAAGGTGTATTGCTTCTCGTCCGACTTGGCAATTTCCAGTATCAGCCCTTCATGTTTCGAAAAGTCCCAGTTGCGATCGTCACCAGTTGTGCGTTGTGATGCGAATCCTGCACCACCGAGAGTCTTTATATCGAGGTTGCCGTGGAAGACAGCCGTTGGGGAATGCGGATTGCAAGTGAGTTCTGATATGGAAGAGCCTCCGCGAACTCGGTCGTCAGAGGATGTCCAATCGAGAGGGGACCATGGCCTGCCAACTGATGTTAGTAGGAGCTGCGAGAGACGTCAACTTTTACAACTTACTTATCTCCACCAAATATTGAAATTGTTGAAAGGAGAGAGGCCATGCTGTAGGTAGCTTGGTTTGTTGTGATTGAAGTTTGAAGCGGACAGCAAGAATCGAGAACCTTGTTCTTAAAAGTCTCCAACACAGTGCGAAATCACCTACTGTTCAGCTCTGATATTTGTGGCACCAATAAAATAAGATTGAATTGCCCCAAGATGGTCGCCAGCTTGATACCAGAATTTGGAGGTTAGCTATTGACCTAGGTATTGACTTTCTAGTGGTGACCTCATTAGTTCCTGCCAAGCCCAGAGAAGTCCAACTATGATTTGTCAGCATCCCACGGCAAATGTAGGCACATTGTTGACTTTTGATACTTCCATCCGCTGCCTCTGATAATTTTGAAGATAGCATTGAGCGTAAGTTGATACTCTGCTAATTAGTCAAGATGTTCTTAGTAGAAAATGCGCTAAAGCTCTATCCTTCGTTTCTGTGCATACGGCGAAAGCCCTGTACTTTGGAGAGTTTCGATATTAGCTTGATCAGGATATCAAAACCCGAGAAGGGGCGTCCAATTCTTGAATGACAATGGGGATTTTTTACACAAAGTATTTCTTCTAGAAATTTGCTTATCGGACAGTAGGTAAATAATGGACAGTTCGTGTACCTAGAGTGGGTTTCAACTTGGTCTCTGATGTCTGATAATGGAGGCCTTTCTAGGGGCTTGAACAACAAGCACCTGCCGTGATCAATTCGAGCTTCAAATCAAAGGATGGTGTCAGCTCGCTCGAGCAAGCCTCAAGCATCATTATTTACTATTCATAGATCCTACCCTCCAACCGACGCACAGCTGCTTACCACATGATCTCATCATATCAGCTATTGCTACCTCCAAACCTTCCACCAATGCTACCAAACCCACTCATATCCCTTCTGAAGAATTTTCCAATACTCTTTAAATTGCCCTCAACAGTGGCTTTCGCATCCTCGGTCAGCGGAGATCCAATCCTGTCACCCACGGCTCCAGAACTAGGCGTACCCATCCTCTCGACGCCATCTCTCGCTGCACTAAACAGCTTCTCGCCGAAGCCAGCAGGATCGAACCTGGTTTGAAGATTAGGGATGCCGGATGCTGCACCCAAGGCTGACCCGGTGCCCAGACCTAGACCGCCACTACCAATGCCGCCTGCGTTCATGAGAGGTGTTAGAAGTGGACTCATTGCCACGAGATGTTCGTTGCTCTTCCCATCTCTGTGCATTCCAAACATTTCGACCAGGGAGGGTTGGTCCTGTTTTCTTACTCCCTTGAGCTCGAGGATCTTCCGGAAGTTGGTGTCTGAACGATCTCCGATATGGATGAGGTATGCTTGAACGAGACCTTCTGGCGGATAGGGTCTCACTTGGAGGGTCTTGAGTAGTGGATCTAATCGAGCCATGCTTTGGTTCACACGCTTGACAAATCCAGCTTGAGCAGTAGTGGATGATGAAGCTGCTGTTGTCGAGTGAGAAAGTAACGTGGTAAGACCTTTGGTCAGTACGTATTTGTCGAGTAACATCTACACAATGTCAGTACATGCCATCACCCACTGTATCTCCGAGAACTTCTTACCTGCTCAGCGCCAACCTCAGAAATTGGCCGGCATTGTACAATATTAGCAATGTACGTATTCGCTAGATGCTCGACCAGATTATCGCAGAATGCTCTGGCATACTGAGCTTTGGCAACCATTGGCAAAGTCTCCTCCGCTTGACTGTTGACATGTTTTAGAAGTTCGGCAACGAAAGAGCTCTGGTCTCCCACGCTCTCCATCTTACTCCAATTGGTGTTCCTCATCTCTCGCCAAGAAGCTTCGCAGTTGACTTCCACTCTATGCACTAACGCCAATACAGCTGCGCTCGCAACGCCCATAAATGTATCGCACTGCGAAGACAGATCAACCTTGGGTGCTAGCTCGCTATCTATTCGCTTCTTTAGGTTATCTTCCAATTGTTGAGTATTTGCGTGCCAATAGTCCGCAGTGTTCAAAACTAATATAGTGTTCTCAAGGGTCGCCCCGCCCGGCGATTGAAGGAAATATAGGAGCACCTGTTGAGCATATTCGTCCAGATATTTGGCAAGCGTTTTCGAGAGGTCCAATAGCCTCTCACCCGTGGATAATTTGGCACATTGTGCAAGTGTCGTTTTGTAGAAATGAAAGAGTTCGATCGAAGATGGTATGACGGCTTGTGACGAAAATTCCTCATCATGTGGGAGTAACGGTTGATTTCGATATTTGGGTATCATCGTTGCCAGTTGTTTGTCCTGGGACTCCACCCAGAGACTAAGGTATGGTTCAAAAGCTTCCGAAATCGACCTGTCGAATGTGTGTGGCTTCTCTTCCACCGAACTGAGTGTGTCGATACTTTCTCTGGGCTCGCTGGCAAATCTTTTCTCAAGACTCTGCTCAAAGTCCATGGTCTCTTGCAAACAGCTTAACAAAAGGTTGACGTCTATCTTTCCACCGTCAGGTCGCCGCATACTCCTCTCTAAGATGCCTTTAAAGTCATCTCTTGTGCCCTCACAGAATGCATTTGCCAGAACTTCGTTCACTCTCCATTGTAATGGGAATATGCCAGCATGCTCATCCTCGTATGTTTTCAACATCCTCCGGAACCAGCTGTATCTCCTTCCGATGTTGTCCAGACTTCCAGCTTCGTCATTCCCTCTGAAAACTTGCCGGTATTCTCTCAGCTGTGTATTGACATACCATGTCACCAGCCTAGCCCTAGCATTCTCCCCCAGCGCATCCATGACCAGGCATGCCTCGCTCAGAACGCCCTTCTTTGCCGCCACTTCTCCCTTTGCGAACGAGATTTCAAAGTCCTCACAGACCTGCTCCAGCAGTTCCCTCTGTAATTCCGCCACATTCCGGCTCAAGGTTGCGATCTGATCAATACTCCTGTGGCTATTGAAGTGTCGCATGAGCTGCAACACAGCTTGAAGCAAGCTCGCACATTCCTTGTATTGCCTCGACTTTGCTAGTCCTCTCAATTGTTCGTATGCTGTCGTGAGCATCTGCAGCCGCTTCAGGGCTGTCATGGACAGGGTGAGGTTCCGTTTCGTGCCATCTAGCCGTTTGATATCCGCTGTCATCGATGTAATTGTCTGTTCCGTCTCTATAGCGCGGGTTCGGACAGATTCGATTTTACTGAAAAGCTGGGCCAGCTCCTCTTTCGCAGATTGCATGCGCTGTAAGCTCGACTCGTCGCTCTGTGCTTGGGCAGCCTCGAGGGCGGATATTGAGGTTGAGAGGTCATCTTGGTGTTTCTGCAGGGCCGCCGCTGTGCTACTTATGGAGTCAAGGGTTGAGGGATGAGAAAATATTGTATTCAGATGTTCGATTGGATCATAGTCGACTGGCAGAACAAGAGTCAGTTGGCATTTAGATTCGGATGAAGGGGGGGCAAGTTCATGTATGTTGGCTTACCGGCATCCAGTGAAGACGGCGCTTTTGATGCGCCGTTCATGCTGAACGTTAGCAGATGAATTGATGTGCCAGATGATCTTCTCGAGAAGTACATCAGCAGCGGTTGAGATGGTCAATTGTGGCTGGGTTTTGGTCTTCAATTGAAGTTGTCCTGTGTTGTGTTCACAAGTCCGCATAATTCCGCACAATTTAGTGAAGCTATCGATAAGAGCTGCCCCTTTCTGGGACGCGAGTTTGTCAATAAAGACAGGCGACATTGATCGATGCGGACCATTTAATTCGGAGGATGTTCATAAATTACTACTCATGAGTTTTGCACGATTCAAACATATAATCTATCTTTCTTGACTGGTGAAGTCTCCTCCATCCTGGCAAATGCTAACCGTCCAACCTGAGCCTTTCCATGCTCTACATCACTCACGTCCCCTAATCTCACTTTCATCTCCTTCACCATCCTCGCTTTGTCCATTCCATCCATATTCACTCCTACATCTGGCATACGGATAAAGGGACTTTCCTTGGCCAGGCTGGAAACAAATCCGAGGTAATCTGGAACAATAGTCCTCCTCGAGTAATACACACCCACGATTGCAGCCAATAGCATGACCAAATTGGAAATGAGAAATACAATCAGCCAAGGAAAGAAAGCAAAATAGACTTGCGACTCGTTGGTTTGAGCTGCCGAAACTGTGAAAGCAGCTGTCCGATTTCGAATCATGGCTGTGAGATCCGAAGGGCTGGCGGGGATGAAGCTCGCATTATTGCCTCCCACCAAGTTGTTCTCAATACCCGTAAACGATGCTCCTGTGATGTATGTCGTCGCATTCCACATACTTGAGTATATGTATGCATTTAGTAATTGGCCCAACCGATTTCCGAAGTCCTTTAGTGGCACGCTTTGAAGACGACTCGGGGATCCGTCGCTGCTGAGAGAATTGACGCCTGATATGATGTTCGTTTGGGACAGCGGGTCGTAAAGATAGTTTTGGAACTGGTTGACTGCTCCGAAGCTTGGAGTCGAGTTAGGGAGAAGAGCCGAGACACCCAATGCGACTTCGGGAAAGCTAAGATAGGTAATTTCTGAGGGTAGGTGTGGTAAGACGGATGGTCGCTGGGCAGTAACTTCGCAGTGCTGAGATCCAGAGTCTCTGTCGCAAAAAATGGTGGACTCGACGTAGACTTGTGACGGCGTACAGAAAATGGATGTTGCAGTATCAAAACCAGCCCATTCTTGGAAGGCAATCATGCCTGGTGGAAAGGAGACGTTGGCAAAATCTGAAGGGAGACAATCAGGACAGAACTGAGGAAACACATATGTCGAATCATCAGAAACTCGGACGGCTGTGATATCTTCTCCTTTGTATCCAATAGTCCAAGAAGTGTGGTCCGAAGCATTTTCAAAGCTAACAAATGGACCAACAGTAGAAATAATATCAGTCTTGATGAGTTCCTTTGTTGGTGTCTCCAGGATTGGTGTCGTACTCATGTTGGAACAGGACAATTCTATATACGCAGACTCCATATTCAATGTGGTATTTCCATACTCGAGTCCAAAAATAGGTATTCCAAATAGAGAAGAGTAAACGAGTGAGGTATTTGCTTCCGACAGCTGTACCCAGCCATCCTTGTCTCTAGGAGCGCTCGAAGAGAGACTAGAATAATAGGGTATCTTCACGTTACCCCATATGTCCATGCTGCTCTTTTTCACAGTCGTTGGCGCCAGTAAAGATGACCCAAATAATACAGTAAATCCAGGATACCACTGGTTTTGGAACGGGCCTGCTGGGGCTGAATAGCTTTGTTGCCTTGAATTGAAATAGGTGATATTCGCCTCGGTTGTGGTGAACTTCTCAGGGGTGTATAGAATGTGCAAAATGGCCTGCCCACCCAGAGGCGATAGTGACCAAACAAAGAGAAGACCGAGGCCGATGAGGTTGAAGGATCGGAGTTGTACTTGGGTTACGAAGGTACTTGCAACAGTTCTGCTACCCATCAGTTGCTCCAAAGCTCCGAGGGTCGTGCCTTGCTCCAGTTTCCACGTGGCATATTTGACTGCTGCTCTTCCGGTAATGGCAGCGAAAGAAATGGGAAATAGTGTGGTAGCCTAAAATCTGTCAATCAAGGCTATTAAATCAGTTGGTTGGGAAGACTGACTCCTTTGATGGACTGCTGAAGTATGTCTAGCTCGCGACCTTCCACCACTTTACCGTTCACGGCAATGACGGCTGCTCCAAGTATGAAGAAGGGAATTGGAATCAATATCATAATAACATCGACTGTCGATTCCCACCACCTGTACCCTCCCAAGCCTTTGTGCAGCTTCTGTGGCCGCGATGGCCATGGCTTCGCTTGTAATAAACTCTGTGGGCTGGCCTTGTCTGAATATGGCGAATATTTCTCAGAAGCAGCATAATGATCACCAAACATTGAAATTGTCCTTGATGAAAGCGGGGATATTGGAGATATCATATCGTGAACTGGGAAATCAGTCTCAAGTTTCCTCTGGGTAGTCATGATGAAATATTAGGAAATATTAGAAAGTAACAGACACAATATGAGATCGACCCAAAATTAAGTGACAGTCAGCAACATTGGGGACTTGGGCCTTCAAGAGGTCCTGGGTGATAAAGAAGAAAATCTAGGGGTGAGTGAGAGGGATAACAAAATGAAACCCTGTGGATGGCACACAACTGTTTGAGCCAGTCGAATGGGATTTGTGGCGCAGGGGAGCAGCAAGGACGAGCAGAACCTTGAACCTGATGACATTGCGCCATCTGATGTACTCGTACGAACAAGACTCCTTTCCCCATGGATTAAGAAAACTCAGAAAATTGAGAGTTAAATGGCTCGTTCCTAACTTATGGGATCGAGAAATGATGAACGGCGACCTCAATACACAATGAATGTGAGGATCTTGAAAGCAGGTTCTGCTGTACATTCCTGACGCACGGACGATGTGATATGCTGAGAGTCTGAGACGCCAACTGTATTGTGTACCTGCCATCACATCCTCTTCCCCTGAAAATCTAGAGCAATTAATCCGCCCGCACACCCCACAGCGGGAGACGGGATCTGACGGCATGCATACTATCAGTGAAAGGCCCAAGCTGAAGATTGGACGACAAGGACGGAGACAGGTTGTGTTGAGTCAGGTCAGGAGATTGAGCCCACGGAAAATGCAGCGTCTTGCACAGGCGGTCTCTGAGCACTGCACATGCTCGCAGTCTCGAGTCGTGAGCTCGACTCAGAGGCTTTATCCAATGCTTACCATGTGCTCATGCTCGTCATGGTATGGCGCAGAAGATTGGGTCGATGTTCATTCGAGGAGGAGGGTCGGCGTTGAGGTTAAGAGAAGGTTTGGCCGCAGCGCCTTAGCTGAGATCTCCTGAGGCCACAGCCACAGCCGAACTCACACAGGCTGTGTAACAACCTTTTTCTTCAACTCTTCATTGTTTTCCTCCCCACTGATCTCGTCCTTATCTAAAACATCAACAGCAAAATGAGATTCCTGATTAAGATTCTTTCTCCCAAACCAAAACCGTCCATTTCAACAACTGAGCTTTCGGATCTTTTTAATGCTATTCTGACAAACAATGGTGCTTATCAGAACCAATTTTTCGGAGTCACAGGGCTCATTTCCCAAGTTCACGTGGAACATTGGATCTGATTACCTTATCAACATCGAGGCGGGGAAAATCTTCCCAAGAAGCTATACATTTCGGTTTCGCTGCAAAGCATCGAGAAACATGTTCCAGTGTTTCTAGTTTATCTCATCCGGACACACACCGGACAGCCGAATTCACCGAAACTATGTCTTTGTGACGCTGGCGACCGAACCGAATTCAAAGATTGAAGCTTCGGAGTTTGGGATGGTGGCTTGGTCTTCTCAATTCCGGCTTCATTGGTGATATCGACCTCGGTTGAGCATTACATTGAGCGTCAACACTAACATTGATGTACGTCAGATGGCGTGAGGTTGTGAAGTTTGTCGTTCATATAATGATAGCATGAGATACTTCAGTGGCTGACTTCAATTTTACAATTACCATTTCTTCTCCATTGTTTGGGTTTTCAATTTTTCTCAAGAGCCACTCTTCTCGACCGACAGGAAAGAATATCCAGATCGCGCCTTCAGAATTGACAGCGATTACAAGTTCCTTGCCAGCCGACCTCACCAATGGCTCTTCTTAGTGGCGAAACTGTTTTCATATCACCATGGATTGTACGTGGAGCGATTCTAATTGCACTTGGGACTTTGTACATTATGTACACCCGCGAATTTACGCCCCTACGAAAGCTTCCGGGTCCTTTTGTGGCAAGCATCACCAGGTTCTGGATCGTCAATAAGCAACGGAGTTTCAGACGCTATGATGTCGATATGGAGCTGCACAGGAGATATGGGCCCATCGTCCGAGTGGCACCGAATGAAGTCATGGTATCCAGTCCGAAAGCATTCCGGACCATCTACGGTATCTTCACTTATTCCACGTTTTGATGACAGCCGATTGATGAAATCAGGTGCTGGGAGTGGTTTTAAGAAAGGGGAATGGTATATCGGTGTCAGTGATTGTGGTTGGTCAGGACCTGACAGCCTCGACTTGCTTAGCGAGACGATATGGAAAAATATCGAACGCAGAGACGTGCTCTTGGACCAGTGTATACTGAGAGCTACATGCGAGAAATCGAAAGCAATCTTGACACCGCAATGGCAAAGAATGTTGAGATTATGCGCCAGCGAGCTGGGCAGAGCGTGGATATTGATATATTCCTTAATATGTTTGCTTCTGGTGAGCTTGCTGATGATTAGCTTCCATGTACATCAAGTGCTGATAGTTCTAGATTGTCTATCAATGGCGACATTCTCGAAGGCTAAAGACCTGGTAGAGCTTGGCAAAGCTGATGAGTCAATCTTGTACATCCATAGAGCCTGGAAGTATTGGCATATAGCTGGGTACTTTCCATATCTCCACAGGGTTGTCAGGTGGTGCAATCACGGCACCAGCCCTGCATTGCTAAAGCGCATGGTCAAGCGTCTCTCACCACTTCTGGATGGGGAGGGATAGGACAAGCAAAACATCCATTCTTCCACCTGAACATGCATTCGCCGTAAGAAACACATAGTCCCGTCATGCGATCTCCAAATTGGTCTGACATGTCTTCAGTTCCCAATGGAGCAGATCCATCAACGCATGGCTCTCCGAGACGCCATGAAATCTCCATCTCCCGATGATGAAGCGCCCCCCGACATAGCAGCCAAACTTCTCCAATTGCAAGCCGAGAAAGGACAACTGACCGACAGGTGGATCATGGTTATGTGCATGACAAACTATGGAGCGGGAGTCGAGACAATCGGATTGACAGTCAGTGCCTTTATTAACAATGTCATCGCTTATGGTTGCCAAGAACGCATCCACCAAGAACTCGACTTAGCGAGGAGAGCTGGGAAGTTGAGTAACCCGCCGAAATTACGAGAGATGAAAGAACATTTGCCATATCTGAGTGCTTGTCTCAGCGAGAGTCAGAGATTGCACCCTGGTGTGGGCATGCCTCTTTTGAGAACAGTGCCAGCGGGAGGATGTGAATTAGAGGGGCATTTCTTACCTGCAGGTGTGAGTCTTACCACCTCCGACAAAGAACAAATTTCCCTAATGTTGACCATCACCAGACGTCGGTTGGAATCAATCTTTGGTATTCAGCCGTAGCAAGGAACTCTACGGCGAAGATGCCGAGATCTGGCGACCTGAACGATGGCTTGAGTACAGCCCTGAGAAGCTCAAATATTTGGGTAGAACCCCTCTGACATTGCATGCATGTGTGCTTACTTGGGATCAGAGACATACAACATCACTTTTGGCACCGGAGCTCGATCATGCCCTGGAAAACGTGAGTGATCAATCTCCCCGCCGAAGAAAAGAAGCCGCGACAAGGCGGTCAAATTGCTGACACGCAACAGATCTCGCCCAAGCAATCTACACGAAGATGATTCCTATGCTGTTCTTCGAATTTGAATGGAGCTTCACAAATCCCCACGCTGACAAAGTTTTGCAGTGTACGTTCTCCGTGAGGTTCATTGAACTAATGATGCGGTGGAAGGTCCGGGGGAAATAGTGAAGGAGTCTTGCACAATGACACCCAAGGAATCTTTGTCTCTGCACTGGTCTTTAACTGACGCTGAGTATTTACGCACAATAGAGAAGATGCTCTACATCATCGTTTCATAGCAGCTCTCTAGTGGTGCTATCACATCCGTGTAAAACACCTCTTGAAAGTGGGAGCTCGTCAGATCCAACGAATCAGTGTCAAAGTTGCACCTCAGACATCTCTTGATAGCCTGGAAGTAAGCTGCCTCTTTTTCCTGTGTCCCTGAATCAATGCCGCGGATCAGTCTGTTCAGTTTCTTTTCTTCTGTCTGTCCATACGGAAGTGGATTGCCAAGTTCGTCAAGCTCCGAGGGGTCGTTGGGGATTGTTTCGAGAGGGCGACCGAAATAGAGCTCTACCAGCACAGTTGCCAGTGCGAAAAGTGAGGAATTGCTCCAGGTCCGTAGTCCTAAAAGAAGTAATGCTTGAGCAACTTGGTCAGTCGTGGTATGTTCGGATTTCCGTACGTAAAGCTGGTCCGTTAGAGGTGCTTCCTCGCTCTTCATGAAATAGATGTCGTTTTTGCCCCAAACGCTTTGAAGCCAGGGTGTTCTACAGAGCTGCAAGACTGTAGAGGCGAGGGTGACCGACAGTTTGTATCTCTCCTTGATCCCATAGTTGTAGCGGCACATGCATTTCTCCTGGAGGACTTGTTCGAGGGACATCACGGTCCTCGTCTGCTCTTCGCAGCCGCAAAATATGTGGTGCCGGCACTCTTGGTGATCAAGAAAGCCAATACAGCCGGACTCCTCAGGTGCATTCTCGAGTGCTTTGCATAGAGAAGAAATTTCTGACCCAGCGGTCGGTGAAGGAACTTCCCCAACGCCAGCAAAAGCAACAGAGCCAGCAACCCTGGCATTTCGATTCTTAGTGATCACTTCCGAGTATGAAGCTTTTCATATGGTACTTACCGGGCTTGTGGAATTTCTGAGGGTCGGACTTTAGCCCGTCTCCATGACCACGGCATGGGAGAGCTATTATTGTTCAGGCCCCCTGAAAATGCGAACAAAATAATGAAATTATATGTACTTTCTGCGCCTTGAATGGTTTTATCTCGGGTTTGGAGTTGCAGATGGACAGTATGGCTCGGAGCACAATGACATTGCCATCTGATTGACTGGAACAGACTCTCCGCGTATTGACGAATCGAAGACCAGAACTTTGTGTTGAGCCTACGGCTCCGTTCTTGCCTCGGCGCTGCAAGCACCATGGCATCACCAACAAGGGAACCGATTTTTTCCACGTCGCTTCGAATATCCGCGATAGCCAGAGCATAGTCACCACTCTGTAAACCCAGCATTATTGCCTCGAAAGTCCTTCTGGCGGAACGAGTTTTGCCAAGCACTTTGGTAAAAGCGCTTGGCTTCCCGGTGTGAGCACTGCCCTTCATCCACCGTGGCTGCGACATCTGGTGTTAGCTTTGACAATTAGAGGAATCTAAGGTGACTACCAACGAGAAAATCGTCGTCCAACTGGACTTTCTTTGAGAAATTATCCAGCCTGGCAAACAACCGTAACACCAATTGTTCGTAAATGGCATAATCCTGGCAACCAAGCATTTTTTGGATCTTCGTGTGAAGCTCCGGATCGAACCACTTCCTTCCCTTTGGAAACTTTAAAAGCTCTTCTGCTTCTTCTGAGGGTAACTGCAGTCGCCATAGGAGATTCTCGCAACCTCGTTGAAAGCTGCGTGTTTCGATCTTGAGGTCGAGGATGAGGTTGGCTACGAGAGCCTGATAGCCTAACATGGTCTTTATCGTCTTGATGCCTTCGCCATAGTGTTCGAGGGCTGTTATAACAAGCGGGAGTGCACCGAGCACTACCCCAGCGATTTCGAAACCGGACATGTCGTGTATCAAAGAGAAGAGTGCAAGACTTGTAGGCTACAATACAAGAATGACTGTCGCACGGCCATTCAAGAGTGGATGTCGGAGGCGACACTGTGTGGACAATTAAATCAGTGTAGAGACGATTCGTGCATGGAACATACGCAGACATAAGCACAGAATTATTAAGGTACAGCACAATGTTACGGGGACAGAGGAAGGCTGGAATCTGAAGCTGTACAAAACTTGCGATATTTATCGACGCTGGGGCTGAGATATTCGACTGGGGTCCTCATTCGCGGACTGCTGTCCTCCCCACACTTCTTCACCTGTGTGATCTGACTGCATATATACCTTATATCTTCTCCCTCCCCTCTTCTCGACACCGCTGACACTTCTAACAGGCGCTGCACACACTTTGATAGTATTGCGTCGTGGCAGCTATATCTCACATCGAGAATCTCCGCCTATGCCCCTCGACTGCTTATGAGCCTCGTGAAAACGCCCTGATGGCGCCTTCTACGATTGACACGGAAAGTGCTGTAAGGCTAGACAACACTGATCAAGATGATGCCTTGTTGATGGATAATTCGATCTCAAGCTGTCATCGTCGATGCTTTGAAGACTTTCAACGAGTGCTCATATCACTCGATGCACCTGGCCATTTATTTCAGCACTGCATCTCATCGACAGATGTCTCGAACGAGTTTGATCGATACAAGCTGTGGTGCAGTAATGTCGGAGCTGCTCATGATGGCTCAAATTATCGCTTGTCGTTGGACTACAGACTTCGTGAAGCTCCTTCTCACAAGGAACAGATCAACGAGATCCTCAACACATTAGCGGAGACTGTAAGTATCTTCTTTTGCCTCCGAGCGATACTGAGGATTCATTCAAATCCTTTACCGTGCTGATCTGTCTGTCAAACTTAGCTGGAACGAAGTGAGTTTGATCTTTAGGTCTATATATTCTTACTGACTTCAGTGACTTGCACAAGCTGCTTCGCTGTTAGAAGGGATCGCTCAGCCATTCGAAAGCAAAACTCTTCATGATGATGCGAACCACTTCTTATTCGATCCTGAGCTAAGCTCATCAGATGGAGAAGACGATGATTTGTCGGGACCTGAGGATAAACCTATCTCGGGTCAATCGCAGGAAGACGATGATTTCAGGCGTCGAGTTGTTAACATCAGAGGCACTATCGCCACGAAGATAGCTGTCGAGGATATTGTAAGTGCTCCTTCCCGGGCTTCGATACACCCACAAAGCCTGCACGAGCTACAAAGGCCCATTCCAGAGGTTCCACAGCTGCTCGAAACCATTCGGTTCACGGTAACCTGTCTCTACAGAATACCTATCCGCCGTCCAGCCACACTGGAACGAAGTAAAAAGCTTGCTACCATAAACATTGGCTATTTTGAGCCATTTGATAATGCCTACATCAACGACAGGTGCCCCGCAGCAAGCACAGCCCTGAAGCAGAAGCTCCAGCGAATGATCTCACGTAGGCGACGACTCCTCCTCTACCGCGCTCAACATTACGAGCATATTCAAATCCACCTTCCTCGACGGACCGTAGAAGCACCCAAAGAGCTTAGACCGCTCGATCCGTCGCCCAAAATCATGCAGTTGGAGAATAGACCAGTGGCAAGCGAAAAAAGTAGCAGCAAGCCCAGCCAGTTTTTCTATCGCGACAACATTTAATCCTGTGGATTTTCCGGGGTTTTCTACGGAGCTACAATCTGAAGACCAGATATCTGAGACAGAGTCATTGCCATCTACAAATCCATCTCTGTGGACTGGGAATCAGAAGCTATACATACCACCACGTCCTAAAAAGACAGCCGAGGGCGATTACTTCCTTTGTCCTTACTGTTTCGTGCTTTGCCAGACTAAAAGTGATGAATCTTGGAAGTGGGTTGCAATCTACCCAGAACTTCATCGAATCTTACTTACCATCAGGTTTTAGACGTCATGTGCTCAAAGATCTTGAGCCTTATATCTGCACCTTTGCTAATTGCACTTTGGAGGACCATCAATTTGACGATCGTAATGATTGGTACGAACATGAGCTTCAAAAACACCGTATTGAATGGTGCTGCAACCTAGATGGCCACTTTCCATGCACAAATCCGTCTGACTTTCTGTCACACCTTGAAAATCATCATCCGAGTCTCCAGTTGTCAATGTCCCAGGATACTATTCGACAGTTTCAAAGGCCAGCTCAGAAATCTTCCAAAATATGCCCTCTGTGTTCGAAACCTTCTGAGAAACTTAAGATCCATCTTTCTCGTCATATGGAGCAGATGGCTTTGTATGTCCTGGGAGGGAACAATCAGGAAGATTTAGAACCCGGATCAGAAGCATCGAACAAGGCTCGAAGAGTGGATTCAAGTGCTGATCTAAGTTCAAGCTCAGACGACGAGTTTGACGACTGGAACCCTGCCGAAATGGTGACTCCTGCTGCATTACAGGAAGACATCTTGGCTGAGCCATCAATCGTTCCAGATACCATGGAAACGCCATGGACTATTCCATTTGATCTTATTGGGAGTTTGAGTTTGACTGCTACGCTCATAATATTTTCAAACTTCGCCTCTCGTCTGGTCTTCTCGCGACTTGTTTACCCTGACAGCATTCCTCTCTACCTTACAGGAGATCAAGTTTTCCTCAAGAATGCTGGTAGATCGAAAGACGTCTTATCCGAGTTACATTTGGGTATGGAGGCACAAAACTCTCTTGGTTACCTCACTCCAATTGAACGAGCTTTAGGTGTCGTCAGTGATGAAGCTGTGAAGATTTGTCGAGATCTGGAGCTGGAAGCAACTACTGCTACGGAGGCCTTCCTAAAGCCAAACCTGGGATCCCTGGAGGACCTCAATAATTTCCTGCTGGTAACCACACCGAGACGCTTGTGGGAATTCAGAACAAAGCTCGATAGTTTGAGATTGAAATTGGAAGCGGATGTCCTAGTGCCACTCTCGTAAGATCGCCTGATACCAAGAGTCAAATTAGAGGCTGACGATACCAATTCAAGGGACTTGTTACGTATGCCTAATCGCATACCATTAGATAGCATGAAGCGCAGTGAACATACTGAAGTTGTAACGGTATTCTCCCGTTTGCAAGAAGACGATGCAGGGTCTTTACTTGCAAGATTTCCTGAAGAGGCGTTACCAAACCCCAGAGATGTATCATCAGGTACGTCTCAACTTTGATGAAGTTTTTTTTTTTTTTTTTTTTTTTTTTTTTTGAGAAACCTCTTACTTAATCTAGCAAACATATTGAAGCTCATCTGGTAATAGACAATGGAAGAAAGTACTATCAGGGCTCTGGGAACGTTCTCGAAGAGCATGCGGGAGATAATTCATCGAACATCGCCCTAGCAGATGCCCGTCATACACATACTGTACGAGAATTTATTGCGAGCGCACCAAGGCTAAGCAATAGTACTATGCCGTAAGTTATTACTAGCGAGCTTTTTAATATTTAAATAACCGTATTATATAGCCACAGAAAGCGGCAATACAGCCTAGATGAAAAAGCCGAAGTCAGAGAGATTCGTACACGTAGAGCTTGTGAGGATTGTCGACGGAGGAAAACTAAGGTAAAGCAGAACAGAATATTATTCATTAAAGTTCTAACAGTTATAGTGTAAACACAGGTTAGCCGGATCAGAGTTCTCTTCAAACGTGACATCAGGATCAGGAAGTACTCAGTCAGGAAGTACTCTGAGTGATATCTCGCTCCGAACTGAGAGTGCAGTCTCTGAGCCTCTAGCATTCGCGGCTAGGATCACCTCAGTAGACGGAGGAACCGACTCTTCCAACGATTACGACCTAAATGAAATGGATATAAGAGCCGGAACTGCCGAAAAGAAGTCTTTTATTGAATAGTAGAAAATTCCGCGGGCTTTCCTTCACGGCCGAAGCCTCGTGAGATTATCCAAGGGTCAGCACTATCTGAAGGCAGGTAAATAGACATGCTTTATGCTTTGCTTTGCACACAAGGGCTGTCACTGAACTCAAGGCAAGGTTCTGTGGGGAACGGGCCGAGCCGTCGCCTGCGATCGCATCCGTGCACGTGAAGGTTTTCGTCTGAAGCGAAGTAAATAGACATGCTTTACACATAACGTTCCTACCCCCACTGTTGTTCATTCTCTTGATTGCCATTTTTCATAGATTCTAAGAAGGTGCTGCTCGTTGGTGTAAGAACTAATCTTAACATGGGATGTGCACTTACACGTTCTCAACAGGATGCGAGCACATTAGAGCCACTGCATAATCCGGGCAAATTTTGCAAGTGGTCTTTCTATCTTATCAGTACTTGAATTCAAGAATTTCATTTCATTCACTGCACTACCCAACTCAGCCACAAAAGTTGGACGCGCAACCCGCCTGGAGCTGGCCGCCCATAAGCGACCAAAGACACCAGTTTAAAGTATGCCGCCATCAGCCAACCCTACCCGCATTGCATCTGTTCGTTCCTCGCAGCTTTGGACAGGACATCTCTCCGCACACTGGGTAAATTTATCAGTACTGCATGCTGCGCCAATGGCCCGGCTAAAATCCCATTCCATCCCTTACATCCCACTACATCCCACGTATGTCACATGTACCAAGACATTCTAGACTATGTCAGTACAGTGGGTAGACCACCACGTTGTATGTAGCCACGGCCACGGATCCGACACCCAACAAATCGGACGTACCTGTCAACAGAAACGTGGACTTGCAGGTACCTAGGTATGTAAGCAGGGTGGGTTAGGAGTCCCGACAGTCTGGTTGACGTGCAAGGGTATTGCTTGGCATTCGGTTTACTTTTGGCGTCCCTTGACCTACCCTACGCTGCAGAATTTAGGAAATAAATATAACTAAAATGTCATACTCCCAGTTTTTGAATATGGCAACCCCATAATCACAGGTCTGACTGCAGGATAGACAGATGATGCCATTATCATCAGTAGTCCAAGCATCCTGTTGCCCAGGTACATAACCGGGATGGGAGACATCCGGATCCAATCTCCAACCCAATCGAACTGAACCCATGTCACCTCACCATTCCAACATAAATGTAACTGTGATTGTGATTGTGATTCGACCAATCCGTCGAGTTAGGGACACTGGGATGATTCCGATCTGAGATGTCGAAAACTGGCGGCGACTTGCTCCGCTCCACGTTTTTGATTTCATTGGAGTGAGACCACTGCATAGAAGGACATGAACTGCTTGAATTTTCGGGTTGTAAGGTAAAAATAGACAGTGTGTGCATCTTTATATTCAGCAGTGAATACTCCGTACAACAGTGGTAAAATTGTGCAGAGCAGAAGAAGCGACAGTATCAGCTGGATTGACATCAAACTAGGAAGATCAATAGAACGTGCAGCGGCCTAGCATCCGGCATGCCGAGATTGCGGGGGTGGACTTGAATTTCGCTGAATGTCTCGCCTCAGCTCAGGCCTCAGCAAATGCCAATTGTCTTACTGGCCCATAGGAAATGTGCCTATTTGATTACGAGATCATCGTACGATGCGAGTTCTCCTGCAATATGCTCAATAAAGCGAATTATGAGCGAAATAGCACTCGCGAACTATTATATCATAATATCAGAACCTAACATTATGCTCCAAAAGATAAGTCGAGAGATCCGCCCATAATTTTTCACCACCATTCTTGATCCCCGAGATTCGTTTATTCATGACTTCGTACGGCAGCTTTGCCAGCCGTGGATGCGTTCATGTCTCCTGTTCATTTTGTCGTTTTGATTTTCGTCGTCCTGATGCTTTGCTTTTCTTTACCGCCGTTCCAATGCAATACCTGTTTCCATGCTCTCCGTTGGACTTTTTCATGCACCAGGTCGTACAAATACAAGGATCGTTGATGTCTTCATTTGGCCTAACCACCGTGTAGGGCTTTGAATCCTGCTGCTATCAAGCTTCGAGGTCCTGGAGGAGTATCTGCAGTGCCTGTCCAGTAAAATAACCCCTGTACGTGTCAGAACTCTCCAGCCAGTCTTTCCAACATTCAACTTACCCCAAGGCCCTTGTCCAAGCAGAAGTTCGCTTTTATCTTCACTGTCTCTGGGTTGTCGTACGAAACGAAACCCCCATCACCTCCAGTGGAGAACGCCGCCACGACGCGTGTGTTGACAATTTCCTCAGCATTGTTTCTTGGCAGCTGTTTGTACTCAAACGTTCCTTCTTCTCCACCACAACCATTGTACGCATGGCCAGGACCACTTGCTCCGAGGAATGATCTACCATATACCGGCACGCCCAGAAGAATCTTATTTGCTGGAAAGCCGGTTGAAATGATATAATCTACTGCCGCAGATCCTGATGGCTCTCCAGGATTTCCAGGATAGAGTTGAGCGTGATGGCCAGCTGTGGTTGACCATGAACCTGCGAAGTCGTAGGCCATGATATTGATCAGATCAAGGTAGTCCTGTGCTTTGTAAAGATCGATGTTTTGCAATGCCCACTGTCCAGCTGGCAAAGCTGCTGTCAGGAGGTAACGGTCATCGGGGAGGTGAAGACGAATGGCGGCAAGCAAAGCGAGGAAGTTCGCTCCTTGCTGTGGATCAGATGGATGTTCCCAGTCAACTTGAACAATGTCAGTCGAGAATGTGCAAGCCTTCAAGAATCTTACGATCAATTCCATCAAATCCAGACGCGTCGATCAGTCCTCGTGCAGATCTTCCAAAATTATCCCTCGTTGCAGCACTAGAAGCTACAGCGGCAAAGTTCTGGCTTGCAGCTCCACCGCCGACGGACAAGATCAACTTAAGATAGCCATGCTGTTCCTTCAACCTCATGAAAGATCCTAAGCATCCGGTAGCTCCGTCGACTGGCATCTGCGCATCAGCCCATTCATCGCTCAGCTACCCAAATGGTTAGCTGTGACATGGCCCACTGCATCAAGAACATACGAATATCCCACCATCGGCGGAAACATGAGCGAAGGCGTAGAAGACATGGCTGATGCAGTTATAATTCAAGGTCGCTGGCGTCTCCCCACGATAGACTCGGTAATTTGGATAGTATACCGCATTCTTCCTTGTGAGACTTGCTAAGCTTGCATCCAGTGATGGCTGAGAAGGTCTTCGAGGAGCATTGATCTGCGGCCTTGAAGAAAATGGAATGGCTGGTGGAACTGGGCCGAAGAAGTTTGCCATATCTGAGAGTAGGAGGGAAGTTGTTCGTCTGTCCTGACGAGTCTATGTCCCTAATTTGAAGTGATGCCCGAGCCGAGAAAAGGAGAATCGGGACATGTATATTCGCATGGTATGTTTGTTGACTTTCCTAAAGGGGTATGCAGGTCAAGGTCAGATACTTTACCAACTGGTGGTAAGTAAAGAGGCCCGACAGTTTGTGCTGAGCGGCTGAATACAGAGTTTAATGAAAGAAGCAAGTCGCCACGTTGAGAGGCGGAATGTACGTAGGAGAAGAAGGAAAGACCCGAATGGAGGCTTGCCGGTATTTGAAGTGGGAAAGGCTAATCGACCACCAGCGTTCCGAGCCATCACCCACCTACCCGGCGATCTTTCCAAGGTGTGGCAGCATTCTCTGGTAATATGATGGAGATGGTGGGTCAGAGGGTGTGGAGAGTTCAGATCCCACAGCGAAGAACGAGCCAACGGCGTGTCGACTAGGAGAAGACGCTGCAGGCCGATGTTTCCCAACGCCTTTGGGGCTGGCTGCATACGCCGTGCCTGAACTAAGGAGAGAGAGCGTGTATGCACAATTTCAGCATCAATAATGCTCAGGTCCTCCTCTGTCTTATGGACTTCGATACGGCAAAGGCCAGCTTGTGTTGGACATGGCCGGTTAGTGGCGTGCTGATAGCAAGTCAAAGCCTTGCCAGCGAATCCAGATCCAGGAACGGGTCAGATCAGGAGTAAGGAACCCAAGCTGCGTTTTCGGAGCATATGCTTCAAGCCGTCCCCATCCTCGCTCTCGGCGTTGGAGGATGGGAGAAAAGTGGTAGGGATACAGAGAGTAAGTAAGGTATTTCTGCAGGCAGGGAGACAGTCAGGTATGCATTGTTCATGCGGTGGCATCCTCGCTCGCCTGTTCGTCGGCTAAAGGCTGCAAGGGGAGGGCTATCCAGGACTGTAGTTGGCTAGATCGGCTTCAACTCCAGCGTATGTCGTGAACAGGGCGACTACTTAACAATACACGAAGACGTGCTGACTCGTTGGTCGGCGCAGTGCAGACGCCATGCATCTCTTCTCTAAGTACTATCTACCATGGCTAAGGAATCGCTCCGGAGTCTCGGACAGGGAACTGATCTTTCAGGGAAGCCGAGGATGGGGAAGTTCCTGTGAAAGCGTACAATTCAGTAGTCTGCATCTGACGTGTTTGAAAAGCTAAAGTTAGCTAGCAGTTGGGGGGGGGGGGGGGGGGGGGGGGGGGCGGGGGGGGTGGTTTGAAGGTTGAAATGATATGCATCTTTTCAGGGACGAGCTTTTGTAGCCTCGGAAGCAAACAGTTATTTCTCGTACAACATGAGCTAAGGGCAAATCACACGAGACGAGAAGTAAGACAAGGGTTGCGAACTTGCGAGCGATGGCTGTCTGTATCGTGGAAGAGTAAGAGTGGATTTGCGTTGTTTTGCCCCGCGGTGACCACCAGTGAGTGCTGGACGCCAGCGGGTCAACATGGGCTTCAATGCCCCTCACATCCACCTTTATCTCCATCACACCGCATGTTGTTTCTGTCCAGTGCTCTGGTGAGGGGTGTTATTACGTGCAGGAGAAACATGCTAAGGCTTGAACGACTTTGGTGACTCGCAGGAGGACCTTCGTCATAAGGATCAAGTGAGGGGCTTTTGCTGCCACTGTCTAGCATTTGAAAACTGTCTAAGAGCGTCCGAGCATGAAGTTTGGACAAGACAGGGCTCCGGAAGGAAGGGAACGGGAGATCAATTGAAGATCTTGGTCCTGACAACGGCATGGCTGGCCATGGGAAGGGGTAGGATAGGACGATACTGGACTGTAGAGAAGATACAGGGATGGTCCAGCAGCCCATGAGTAAGTCAGAAAGTCTAAATGGCAAGTATGCGATCATGATGAGGGGTTGAAGAGCTTATTGTACAGCTAGCTTCCTGGGTGGGTGTTCACTGTTCAGCTCAGCAGGCTGGTCAGTGTCCAAAGCTAGCCAGTTCAAGGGAAGAAGGGGCCTGGGCACTCTGCGCAGCGGGCCGGATATTATTATTGCTGAGCCAGCATGGATGGATGGGCATGTCAACTGTCAAGTATAGTATCTAGGCTCTCTAAGGTAGGTAAGGTAGGTAAGGTAGTCGGAGATACAGTGCCATCCGTCATCGCTGGTGAGTGCACGATTACTATTACTACTGTATTATTCTCCACGATCTGCTCCCGTCTCCGCCCAAACTCAAACGGCTTAATAAGTAAGTAAATTATCCAACAGCTGTTAACCTTACAGTAAGGACAGGGGAAACGAAGACGCTACCTTTGCCAGCAGATCAGAACAACAGGAAAACCTCGCACCTATTCCGGAAAGCTCTTTGTTACGAGTATTGCTGAGATATCTATCACATCCCGTCTCTCGCTTCCCCCTCGGCTTGCCTCTTCGGTTCTGCATTGTACACGCTGTACCTGGCAATACCGAACCGTCCCATAAGTTACCATTTCTGTCCTTTCTCATGAGAGGGGCTGGGGCTGGGGTCCAGATAGGAGACATGTGTGTTTTCTACGCATGTTACAATCTTTGAGTATCCCTGGCGCCTCTGTAGGGGCACAAGATCTGCACTTTGCCATGCTTCGGAGCTTTCTTTCATGTCTTTCTTGTGATTGGAGAAGCCCTGATCGGCGATCCATGATACTGTAGGTATCTTCACTCCACTTAGGATGCAGACTTCATGATTGAATGATATTGCTATTGCCCTGCCGTAGACCTTTAATGCGAGAGAATCATCAGTCAATATAACAGGAGAATCGGTCGACGACGGAGGAGTGACCAGAAAATCAATCTTGGACTCCTTCCATCGCAAAGATGCCGCCTTTCGGCTATTCCTGAGAGGAGCTCGGAGCTGTCACTTCACTCACCCAGCCTCCCAGCCAGCCAGCCTTGCGTAGCGAGCAAGCAAAACATCGCTGGCAGTACTCGTAGTTGGTTCTGAACATCAGCAACTCTATCCATCACGCCTCATTGCGCAACAACCACGACTACACCACGCCCTTCCCCCGCATACGCAACCGTTGGTCGGTACACTATCTCTCACCCTAGAGGCAACCAGAACATAAACAACCCAGGTACGGGCTCAAAAGGGAAACGATATCTGGTGACACGTCGACCTCTGCCCTTCGTGACGCCACAATTTCTCCCTGACCTGCAGCGACAAGCATCTACAGACGCGGTGCAGAAAACAAATTTTGTGCCTCACGCAAGCCTGATTCTCGAGAATCCTTGCCACACTTCACGCGCCGGCATTATTCAGCCTGCCAGGCTGCTTTGGAAGCTGTTTCCGACTTCAACTGCAGACACAGCTAAATCCAAGCAACCAGCATGGCCGCCGTCCTGTCTCTCGGCCCAGGGCCAAAGGATCTTGCACGACAGATTCTAGAGCATCAAGCCCCCAAATACAGCTTCTCCTTCTCGCCATTCCTGCTGGAGAACTATCGCCATGGCATCACGCCAGACCGCCCTACGTGCAAGGCCTACCTTCAAGGCCACTGCCCTCTGGGGCCCAAATGCCCTGACAGACACACATCTGCGAACAATAACTCAAATTTCAACAATCTAGTATGCAAGCATTGGCTGCGGGGTCTGTGCAAGAAGGGGGAGAGCTGCGAGTTCTTGCACGAATACAACCTGAGAAAAATGCCCGAGTGTAATTTCTTTGCCAAGAATGGATACTGCTCGAATGGAGGTATGTTCAGTTATTTTTATACACATCTTTACTTTGCTAATTATTAATCATTAGATGAATGTTTATATCTGCATCTCGACCCATCCTCGAAGCTCCCACCCTGCCCCCACTACGAGAAAGGATTTTGCCCCCTCGGACCAATATGCTCACAACGTCATGTTCGCAAGAACCTCTGTGTATTCTACCTAGCTGGATTCTGTCCAGATGGAAAGACATGCAAGAACGCTCATCCTCGCTGGCCGACCGACCTTCCCAAACCCACAGTAAAGGTTGAGAAAGACCCAGAAGAGCTAGCAGAAGAACAGCGCTTACTGATGGAACGAGCTGAGAGAGAGCAAGCAGCTGAACGAGAACGCTACAATGATGGAGAAGGCGGAGGACGAGGTCGAGGAAGATGGCACCATGGTGGAGGAGGTCCGAACTGGGGTGGCGGACGAGGCAGAGGAGGCCAGCAAGGAAGAAGAGGACGAGGCTATCACGGATAAATTCTACCAACATCAAAGAAGAAAACCGCTGGGAAGGATGCAAGCGAGGAAACCCCGCAATCATCTTTGCGGTACACATGAGCTGAGCCATCATATGCACCTAGGCAAAGGGGCATTGCAACACGAGATGGTTTATGCATACAGCTTTAAGATGGGACTACGGGTACTCTTGCGACGACGATGAGATCTGCTTGCTGCTATACAACCAATCAAGCTGCAAACCGACTGCCGTGTTCGATCGGCTTTCATTAAGCCAATCACACAAATCGATCATGCAATGCAATCGATCTTCGCAACCAGAGAAACAATTTGCCCATCACAGTTTGTCGGATTTACTAAGACACGGAGTGGTCTTCCTACCAATCGATCCATTCTTCATTATGGCTCTCTATTCCCATACCAATCGAGCAGAGCACGGGAAGCAAAGGCGTCCTTGGCTGGGTCCTGAAGCTTCGATATGCATATTCCAGGGCTGAGCCGCATGCATGTGGCTGCACACCGTCTATTTCATGTCTCAAAGCTATCATGCACCCCGCTGTTGTAAGCTATGATTAACAGGCTACGGGATTACATTCGGATCGGATTCCGAGAGCGCGATGGAAGGATTGATGCGTTACTTATAGGGTTCGTTGGCGGAGGACTTGGGAATTGAGACTAGAGGACGGCCCGGGGAAACGGATGGAGATGGTCGCAGGTTGATGATGGGAATAGGTAGATGTGGAAGACGGGAATTCATGCTTTACTGCGTGATGAAATTCACTGATTTGGGACGATTGCGCAGACTTGGTGACGTGGTGAAGTGAGTAGATTACATGAAGTGGCTGATGTGAGCTGAAGACGGAAGACTTGGTATTTACGGCTCGCTTGATGAACGGAGAGTTTGCTCCGGGTCATATCCTATCGTACCCTTTCCTATCCGACCATATTCGACACTATGTAGTAGAGATCTCCCAGTCGGTATTCCCAGAACGCCTTTCCATGACATTTCCAATCCATCCTTCTGCCACCAAATCTAAATGCCCTCTCCTCCATCCTCATCATCCCTCTCCCCATGGACAGAGATATACTCACTATCTCCAATCCCCAGCCCACTGATCGGCACTCTTCCCCTTGGTGACTCAAGGCCCCTGTCACTCTCGCTCCCCTCGCTACTCCCAGGCCGAGCCATAATCAAACCTCTCCCAAACCCCCCCTCAACTACACCACCAGAGCCGTACCCATCCACCCTCCTAACACCCATCATCCACGCCACCAGCCCGTTAGGTACCCACCTCCCCACAAATCCATAAAGTCCACTTCCCATCCCAATCCGGATCACGCCTCCTCGCCCTCGAACAATAGCATCGAACACCGCATTGTTCAGCTCCCTCAATGGCGTACCTTTTCCCAATCCAGATCCAGATCCAGATTTCGAGGAAGTCATAGCGACGAAATTCCTCGAGTAAGCCAACCTTGTACTATCATCCCATTTCAGCGTCTCTGCTCTCTGAGCCGCCGGCGAAGATGTGTTGCGAGAATGAGGCGTGAAGGCGCTCAGATCGAAAGTGCCGAGCTGGAGGTGGGTGACTGGGATCTTGAGGGGGGATAATTCGGCTGTTAGGACGGTGGAAAGGGATGTTAAGGCGGAGTTGATGAGTGCTTCGGGGGCGTGGAAGGCGGGCGAGAGAGAGGTGATTATGGAGGGCGTGAGGAGGAGGATTGAGGGTTTTGGTCCTTCTGCTGAAGATGGTGGCGATGGTGAGCCGGAGCTGGAGTGGAAATGCGGGTGTGATAGAGGGAGGGTTTGGAGAAGAGGTAGAAAAGCTTGCAGGGTGAGGATGGGTGTTAGGAGGCGGGTGTTGAGGAGATCGGAGACAGTTGAAGCGGGAAGGGCGGCGATGGGGAGGGACGGGTAGGTTGAGGCTGGGATAAGGATTAGAGACCGGAAGGTTAGGTGGTGGTGTTTTGCGCCTTGGAAAGCGGCGTGGGGGGTTTGGAGGTGTGCTGTGAAGCGGTCGATAGAGGCGCGGGCGCTGAAAGGCTGTTGTTCGTGTTAGCAAAGATCTTGTTGTGTAGAATTTCGGTGATATGGAGTCTTTTGAGAAGATGAAAAGTCAAGATTTGAACTTACATCCACAATATCAATCATCAGAGGTTTGATATCCGGCCTCGACTCATTTTGGACCAGCACTTCCTCTTCAATCGTATTGCATACCACATACACAATAAATCCTCTCCTCTCCAGATCTAACGCAACAGACCTCGTGATAGCCTCAGATGGTGACCCGGCTACAACTACAACCTCCAGTCTCGCGCCATTACTCGCACGCTTCGCTCTGCGCTTCTTGCGGTAATTTGATTTCCGCTTGATGACATGGTATGTAACTCCACCAAGTGCTATCACAATAACGGTCGTCAGGATCTTATTCCTACAGATCCATCGGTGGATTTGCGTGGTGAGAGTACTAGATGAAGCGATGGTTTCGGTGAAAGTTCGTGGTGGTGGTGGTGGAGGTCTAGGACGGGCAGATTCGGGAATCCATTGCGAGGAGGAGAGGGCTTCGCGGAGAGTGTTGGAAACCTTCTCGAGGTGGCGGTCGACGTAATCGGCGACGTCGTTCGAATATCTTTTGATATCGTTGGGGACTGAGGAGAGCTATGTTTTGTCAGCCTTTTACTTCTTAGAGCCTAGGAGCATATTAGATTTTTGCGACATAGCTCAACTTACAATATCTAGGAATGCTTGATCATCAGCAGACATTATGGGCAGTAAAGTGATGGAAATGTGCAGGATGCAGTTTGATGGCGGTGATGTTGAAAGGACCTCGCTGTTGGAGGCGGGGAAGCTCGGACGCTGGCGGAGATGTTCCGCAGTCCTGCCAGTTGCCTCTGCATCCCATTTGTTCACTCGGACTAAGGTCTGTTCTTGATATTGGATTTTCAATCATTTCCCATAAGGCCTTCATTTTCTTCAATGCTATTCAAGTGGACTGCTTATCCATCATGGACAACTTGTGTGGTCTATATCAGGTCTACTCTACGTGTTGAAATTGCCTGAAAAGATGTCCCAACACGTCCCACTATTTGTTTCCAATGTACCTTCCTTGAGCTGCTGACCTTCCTCTTTCCTGGGCACATTACTTCGTTGTTTCAGCGTTTCCTATTTCTTCTGCTATATTCGCTTTCAGCTTTTGTATCCTCTTGAAAATCCATGATGGCAGATGGCAACATACCAAGGCTCCATATTCTGCTGACGCAACAGTTCGAAAGGAATGCCCATGCTTTCGGTCTTCTCGATGCCCTCACTTTCGAATCTCATACTCTTCTTCAAGAAGATGTGCTTGTAACTTTCTCATCCATGTTTCTTGCGTTTGCGCGGAGTACGAACTTGACGTCCCTGATGAGCAGGGAACATTACCCATTGCTTTCGAAGATCAGGAAAAGTCTTCTTCTGGACGGAGCCGATTGACTGCACGCAAGACTATTGGAAATGTACGGATAAGGTACAAGGTAATCCCGTCTGCCAAAGTCCAGTTCAGAACCGATGGCCCGATCCTTGGCTTTCATAGCGAGCAAGGAGGACTTCTTGCTCTGGCTTTGCTGTCGGCCCCAAACTCCCACCAAAAGAGTATCCTAATGTCGTCGAATGGGGTCTCAGGCGAGCTCCAAAGGGTACTCGAACAATATGGACATATGGCGAAGGACCTCGTCTAATTGATCGCGTGGGTTCGGTAAGTATACTTAGAGATTCAGCCAACATGGTTGGTCAAGTCCAAAGTAACCCACCTGCTGCGACAAGTAGTAACATGCCTGTAAACTATGAGCACTACTTGTTTGGCAATTTGCCACCGGATATCAAGGATGACCAAGAGGGTACACGAGTCGTTCCTCTCTGGTGTCCAGATGTTCTTCGAGAGGAGTTAACGATACTGGGGATATCGACCACCCTTTCTTCGCTAATGTTCCCCAAAACGTCAATAATTGTTCGGTCGAGTATACACCATATCGTAGCTTTGTTCGAAACACGAGCAGCTACAAGTACTTCGACGGTAATTCCATTCCACATAGCCACATCTTCAGCTACGATGATCAGATTGGAAACCTAAGGACTATGACTTAGTTCGGTAGATGAGCTACGAAACGTCCCATATCGGGCTTGGGCCTTCAGCTGTGAAGGGCTTCGACTGGCTTTACGACGGTATTAGATACTGTATGTCAATCTACTTTTCATTTCGGTATCAAGGATCACATTCAGAACTGTATTTTCGTATGTCTTGGTGGAACCTACGTTCTTCGTGTCCTCTTCCCGCCACGCTGACGCATTCACTGACGATTTCTTTGTGATGCAGAAGCGACGATAAACACTCTTTGTACAAGGAAATATACCAGCCCACTCATCAATCTACCTACCATTTGGTGATATCCTCAAACTTGCATCAACGGATGCGTACGCGAGAGAGCATGTCAGTGCGAGGGCATGGGCATTTGTAACTGGAGTAGACTTGCGAATCAGACCATTGGCCAAGGACAAGCCGAAGACAATCCGCCCCATTGAACATATAGCCATTATACCTCTAGCGAAATAACAAAGCCCGTGGCTACGCTCGTGGAATCCAAGATTGGTTGCGCTTTCTAACTCCCATCATAGGCGATGAGATACAGCGACGATACGATGAATTCCGCAACGGAAACACCATCTTTTCCCCCCAGAGTCCCTCTATGGTGCCGGGACTCATTATATCAAGCGCATCGACCAGTGTTTTCTTGATTTTGGGTTGGATAGGGAAAGTTTCAGCTTGGGGCTGTCAAAGGATTTGAAGTTGTCCAGCCGGGCTGACATCGCGGGCTTGATGGATGGCGACAAGATTCTATCGTCTCCTCACGAGTGGAGATGTGTCGTCGATGGTAGCATTCAAATGGATCTAGATACTGATAGGAGAGGAATGCGGAGGAAAGTTAGGTACTTGCCCAGGACTTTTGAAATAGCGAGAAGCTGGCAAAGAGTCAAGAGGACTGAGATAGTAGAAGTTACTGAGTAGCCTTTGATAAGAGACCGTAGGGTCAGGGAGAGAGTGGGTTCAGTACCGCAGCCAGATCCAAGTGGAGCAAGAAATAAGGAAAGAACGAAATTGAGAAGCAGTAGAAGTAGAACGAGAACGAGTCACCAGATGAGACAGAAGAGGTGAAAGCGGAACAAAGAATGAGAAGGAGAAGAACATTGTAATGGCGCCTAGTCATAAGATGAAATGTTCGGTTTACTTTATCAGTCTTTGATACCTACCGGCTTTTCCATTGTGGTTCAACAAAATAGCTGCAACCAACAATGCTTGATTCCTGCTCGACAAAACACATTGTCAACGATTCTGAGCTAACATTATGTATGAACCACACAAAAATACTCTGAAAATATGGTATTTGCATTTATTCACGAAGTTAATTTGCCAGATACCTCCTACCATGCTCGGTTTTGGCTGACGTCTTATACATTCCGTAACCGGCTAGTCTCGAAGGCAACACTGGTCCACGTACTGTAAATCTTCAGCCTCGCCTCTTGATTACCTGTTCGATTCAACCGCGATCAACACGGAGCGCCGGCGTTCTAGAGTATTCTAAAGACTCCTTCCGTTGTATTGGAGCTATGATAACTTCATTTATTTATTCCTTCGATACGAATACTTACTACAGCGCCGAGTCGCCCTTCTCCGAATCCTGCAAAGACGACAGCCTTGTGGCAACGAAATCAACATGCCAGAACACGATGCCCTCATTTCGCAGTACTCTCATCTCGCCCAGTTTTCCCGCGAGAAAGAAGCTCTACATTCTCTAAAGAAGATCGCATCTCTAGTTAAGCCACTTATGAGAGCGCGTAACTGGACTGTTGGTACTCTAGCGGAATTCTACCCCGACCAACACAACCTGCTAGGTAGACGCAGACATGTTCTTGTATGCAATACCCGCTAACTTTCATAGGAATCAATCAGAACAGAGGTCAGAAGATATGTCTCCGTCTGCGATACCCTGGCGACAAAAACCAGTTCCTCCCTATGGAGCAGGTGGTTGACACCATGCTCCACGAGTTATCCCATAATGTCCACGGACCGCACGACGCCAAATTCCACGCTCTATGGGACCAACTTCGGAAAGAATACGAGGGCTTGCTATCGAAGGGATATACAGGGGAGGGATTCTTGTCTGATGGTCATAGACTCGGTGGTCGTGGGGTTCCGCGAGACGAGGCACGGCGCATTGCTCGTAATGCTGCAGAGAAGAGACGGATACTCTATTCAGGATCAGGACAGAAGCTAGGTGGGCGGCCAGTTCCAGTTGGTACCGATATCCGACGAGTTATAGTAGATGCTATCGAAAGACGTAACACGGTGTTAAAGGGCTGTGGATCTGGAAACAAGAACGACGATGAGATAAAGATGCTAGCAGACGCTGCTACTCAAAATGGGTCTAAGACGAAAGCTGAAGAAGACGAGGCAAATGACCGAGCGATTGCTCAGGCTCTATGGGATTTGGTACAAGAGGACGAGAAGAAAGAGTATGGAAACTCATACATTCCACCAACACCTGCAAATCCAACGGGCAATGGAGGTGGCGATATCAGTCCTTCGACATCTACGGCTCCAGCTATTAAGAGAGAGGCGCCTTCTCCCCAAGCAAAGCCCAAGACTAAAGCTCCTCCTATTAGACAACATTCGGACCGACCCGTAAGTCGCCTGGTAGCTGAAAGCTCGAAGAAGCCAAAGCCAAAATCGCTAGCTTCAAGAGCAGCTACAGCACCTGTTCCAGCTCCAGCAGCCTCTGGGCCTCGAGTTCCTATCCCCATCCAGTCTTCTGACCCACCGTCTCCTACACCTGTCGCAAGCGGATGGACGTGTCCGATCTGCACACTACACAATCCCGTTACATTCTTGGCCTGTGATGCCTGCACTTCCGAACGACCAGCGGAGATCACGAAGCAGCTGGCAGCAGCAGAGCGAACTAAACAAGCAGATTCTACTACTCAGCGTTTTGGAGTGCAATTGGAAATCTGGACTTGCTCTCAATGCACAACGGTAATGGAACAAAAGTGGTGGACCTGCTCTACTTGCGGAAAACTCAAGAACAGCTCATAAAGTGGCGATTGATGTTATGACTACTTATGATTTACGATCTTACGATGGTGCATGAACTGGCTGGTATGCTTAAAGACATGATACGTGGAGTTAAAGAGGCAACATGGGAGGTGGGCTAACAGCATTTGGCGGCCCAATGCCAAGGGAATATTGGCTGCAATTCTTCTGAAATTGATTCTCCAGGTCTATATTTCCACCTGAACGTCTTGATGGATCTCGTGCAACTCAAATCGCCCGCTTGCTCGAGCTCTTGTACCTGATTCTCGGCGCGCACGTGCTACTCAATTTGGCGGCACGGGGCTGTGCTCATTGTGGATCATTCGCCGCAACACAAGTCAGCCACGTCTTTGTTTTGGTGTTCTTATTCTCCTTGCCTCTCTAGCCTATACTCGTTTTGAGTTGCACCTTAATGCTTCCAGACTAGCCAACACATGCGTGCCATGGGTAATTTCTCTCCATGTTACCCAAGATTGTCCTCTTCGAGCGTTTGTGCACATCTTACCTTTTCTTACAGATCTTTCTACTTCAGTTGTCATTACGTTTTGATATATCAGGAGGCTACTACTCTTAAACAGTTTTATGGTCTCAGGTGGCGTTCTCTAGTCGTCATTTTCTTATGTGGTTCAGGTGTTGCTTTCTCCACCATGACCTTAGACTAGACCAGCATGTGCTCTCTGCGCGAGACAACATGCCAGCTTTTCTTTCTTCTTCCAAATTTGTATATCTATTCATGATATAGTCCTCGCCTTTTAGTCTTTTCAATGCTGCTGTACGATTAGTTTGAACATTTCATACAGGCGACGTTTTCAAACGACTTAGGTACCTATTTACTACCCTACTCTGTTGAAGCCAAGAACCATGGCATCTGCAACAACGAATCCCACTCTCAACATCTCTATCGTCAACCGCACGTCCTTTCAAAGCGTCAACGCCTACGTTACGGGCCTCGCAATCAATAACGGCTACCGCTTCGTCCTCATCCAGTCCGATGGCCACACTCCCTACTATCCCGAATCCCCCTCTTCAACCGGTGCGCCTTTAGCAGCGAACTGCTCTATTGCACTCGGCCCTCCAGGCTCCAGCACGTCCGTAACCATCCCCAGAATTGCTGGTGGCAGAATTTGGTTCTGCATTAACGACACTTTGACATTCCTTCTCAATCCCGGGCCGGGTCTCGTTGAACCCTCAGTTAGCAACCCATCTGACAAAAACTATGGCAAGAATTGGGGCTTCTGTGAATTCACATTCAACGATTTCCAACTCTTTGCAAACATTTCTTACGTGGACTTCGTCAGCATCCCCGTCGCAATGAACCTGAGAAGCGCCTCTGGAGCCAGGCAAAGCGTGACTGGTATCCCACGAGATGGTCTACAGCGTGTATGTGACGGACTCGTGGCTCAGAATGCCAGGGATGGAAAGGGCTGGGACCGACTCATCGTCCGCGGAAAAGACGGAAGTATTTTACGGGCATTGAGCCCCAATACAGCAATGGTGATGGATGGATCTCTATTCCAAGGCTATTATGATGCCTATGTGAATGCCATCTGGGAAAAGTACAAGACCACTGCACTATATGTTGACACGCAAGCTCAATGGGGAACCCTCACCGCAAAAGTCGATGCCAGCACCAACCGTTTAACCTTCCCCTCCATCGGTGCCTTCTCCAAGCCCTCCGCCCGCGACATCTTCTCCTGCTCTACTGGCCCCTTTGCTGGGTACCCGACTAATACGGAGGCGATGGGAAACCTCACTGCTAGACTCGCTGCTGCTCTCAACAGGTCGACACTACTGGAGGATAACATGCAGCCGGAGAGGTCAGCGGCTGCGTATTATACTGGAGGAGGAGGAGTCACGAATCATTACTCGAGGGTGGTTCATGCTGTTAATGGGGATGGCAGGGGTTACGCTTTTCCATACGATGATGTGGGTGCGTCAGGATCGAGTGACTTGGCCGGAGCTGTTTGGGATGGGAATCCGAGTGTATTTGAGGTTGTTCTTGGTGGTTACTAGGTGTGTACGTGGTTTCCAAGCACATGGTTAGGCAGGCGAGACAAATACTGGATGTTTTCTGAGTTGAGGAATAAATATTGCATATGAAATACACATGATATTGTTCTATTCAGCTTCGCCTATGGACATACCCATACCTCAGCAAGAGGTCAAGTGAAAAGTAGATCCATCCAATCTGGACGTGATCACAATACTTCCCAATCTTCATTAGCTCTTGCACAAGAAACGCAGTGGTACAACGTTGCATTTCACACATGCGGGATTCTTTTCGGTCCGTTCCACAACATCTGATCTTCCTTCCCCGCATCTGACCGTACCATGCCACGCATCTCGCAGATGTGTCGGTTGCGCATGTGGGGTTGATCTTCGCCCCTCCCCCTTTTCCATTCCCTGACCTCTCGCTTGCTGTCTCGCTTGCACTGAAACCTGGAGACAGAGACATGGTCAGCGGGTTCGTCCTCGAGACAATTTTCAATTCCACCTTCTGCTTTTAGAGCCTATATGGGCTCGTGCAAGAGGTAATTCCCTTTTTAATCGTTGATTACAAGCACTGGACGTATTCTACAGCGCCACTGAGGAAGCTGCGGAGTGTTACACAAGGCTTAGAAGGGAGACAAGTCCACCGCGGCCATTTTTGGGCTTGGGTGAAGCTTGTCCTGCTCGGTGCAACTGACCCGAAATCTCAGTGAAGCTTAACCCAAGCCACCATCCTGTTAACTCTGGTCAAGCAACTCCGATTTGTCCAACTTCTGCTAAATCCGGCACTAACGGGATGGCGTTCTATGGGGAAAACGTGAAGAAACGCCTATCTCAGCCTGTTCAGGCGTAGCGAACAGTTGTAGTTCATCCATTTTTCGAAGCTCGCTCTCTCGTCCAAACATGTCTGAAAAGCTTCATAATCTGCCCTCGCGAAATGGTGCCTTATTCGGGTAAGATAAAGGATCAAACTCGACCCTCCTCATAAGTTGTAGGCTTCCAAAGGATGAGCTAGGCTGGCCTACCGTATCGTTATGTAGATCCCTCGAGACTTCCCCTGAACTTCACATCATGCGCTCGTTCCAACACGTACCGAAGCTTACACAGATACCAAAGTGTTTCCAGGATATATCTGACCAGACTCGCCATGGCCTTGTTCACTTTTCTATTGCTATTTTAGTTTTATTTTCCCTTGTCATTCTGTCAAACTTCTTACTAATCTTTGCAACTTTATGTACAGTATTTGGAGCTGGTAACGCTCTTGTTAGACAATTCTACACAGCCGGCACGCTATTTGGCGACATTTCAAGTGAGAATACGTGCAAAATTCGGATCGGAACCTCACAATACTGCAAAGATGAAGGCACTCAGAAGTATCCTAGCACTTTCTGCAACCATCCTCGAATTCACTTCGACGTCGACATTCTCTCCTGCACGACCTCCTGCGATCCCGCTTGCAGTCAAATCCCCGTATTTGAACCTTTACCAATTTGCAGGAAGCGACGGAGGAAATGGCGGCTTTTTGGCTGGACAGTGGTCGCAATTCTGGGCGTATGTACGCTTCTCTTTCTGATAAGAAAAGGGGCTGACAAGTTTGGAAGTGGTCAGATTGCAGCTTGGGCAGGAATGATCAAGGTAGATGGAACCTCCTATACGTGGATGGGGAATCCTGGACCTCAAAGCGTCACCCAGAAAGCTTTTGAGTATACTTCAACCCGAAGTGTGTTTACCATGGATGTTGGTGGAAAGGTCGAAATGAATATCACGTTTTTGTCAACTATCACACCAGAAGATCAAAAACGCCAATCTTTGATCTTCTCATATCTAGATGTCGGGGTACAGTCCTTGGATGGAAGTCCACATGATGTTCAGCTTTACACTGACATTTCTGCTGGTAACTTCTGCCATTGTATTAGGGTGATGTCGCACTGACTAGGATCTTAGAATGGGTAGCCGGTGACCACTCTTCAGTTGCACAGTGGGAGTACGACACCACAGGCGACGATATCGCGTATCATCGGGTCTACCGGCAAACCCAGTTGGAATTCAGTGAGAGTAACGACCAAGCCGATTGGGGATACTGGTACTGGGCGACCAAAAACTCCAAAAAGCTCACTTACCAATCTGGCTCTGATGTGGATGTGCGTGGCGCTTTCGAGTCCAACGGGAAACTCGCCAACTCTAAGGATACGAATTATCGACCCATCAATCAAGATTATCCAGTTTTTGGATTTTCAATTGACTTGGGTGCTGTGACTGGATCTGTCAATACGTTGTACACCATAGGTCTTGCCCAAGAGCAAGCGATTCAGTTCGATGGTGCTACTGGCGTCGTTCCGCTTGCTTCGTTATGGACCAGCTATTTCTCAAGTGAGACAGAAGCTGTAAGTAAACATCAACAAATTTGAAGGATCGTAATTCAACGCTGATGTTACAAGCTATCATTCGTCTATAATGATTATAGTACAGCAGCAACTACTGCTGCATCGCTCGACAACAAAATCGCTACAGATTCCATAGCAGCCGGTGGTCACGACTATCTGACGATCACGTCCCTCTCAGCTCGACAGGCACTAGGTGCGATTCAACTTGTTGGAAATTCTACCCAGCAGTATCTTTTCCTGAAGGAGATCAGTTCCGATGGGAATACACAAACAGTGGACGTCATTTTCCCATTCTATCCTATCCTGGTCTACCTCCAGCCATCTCTTGCTAAATTGATGCTTGATCCGTTGTTTGAGAATCAGGAATCCGGGCAATACCCGAACAAATACTCGATGCACGACCTCGGTGCTCATTATCCAAATGCCACCGGTCATCCAGATGGAAAAGACGAGCCTCAACCTCTGGAAGAATGCGGAAATATGCTCATTATGACCTTGGCATATGCTCAGCGCAGCAACGACAACGCGTACCTCTCCCAACACTACGAGATCCTGAAACAGTGGACTCAATATCTCATAGACGAAGCGTTGATTCCAGCTGACCAGATATCAACCGATGATTTTGCTGGGAGTCTTGCAAATCAAACTGATTTGGCTTTGAAAGGCATAATTGGCATTCAAGCTATGGCAGTCATCGCGAACTTGACAGACAACTCGGTGGACGGAGTAAACTACACCAATATTGCACAAGACTACATCACACAGTGGCAAACACTGGGAATTGCTCACGACGCCACTCCACCACACACGACTCTCGCATATGGGATGAACGATACACATGGCTTGCTGTACAACTTGTACGGGGACAGGCTGCTAAATCTAAACTTCGTTCCTCAGAGCGTGTATGATATGCAGAGCACATTTTACTCAACGGTGGAACAGAAATACGGCGTGCCGCTGGATACGAGACACAATTATACTAAAAGTGACTGGGAGATGTGGACTGCTGCTATCGCGTCTGACTCAACGCAAACAATGTTCATCTCAGATTTGGCAAAGTGGATTAATGAGACTCCAACTAACAAGGCTCTGACTGATTGGTATGATGTTCAAACTGGAGAGTGAGTTCCCCTGCTTCATTTGAGGAAGGTCGCTGACGTGAACGTAGCTTTGGGGGCGGATTCACTGCGAGACCGGTTGTTGGAGGACACTTCGCTCTTCTGGCATTGAAGGCGTAATGGTTTGATGTTGACACTGGCTCATGTTGACGAATAATCTGACAATAATATCTATTGATTTAGAGTAATATCAAAACTCTGATAAGAAGACTCAAGTGACTTGCCTTGGATCATTGACCTCACCGCCGTCGTCTCGTCGCCGTCGGCTGCGCATTGGCATCGCAGCCTCGCTCACAATATCCGTCGGTAGTTGTTCAGCCGATATCCAAAAGAATAGCTTGATTTCGCCGTCAACACCCGTGGTTGGGTGAAGCATGTTTCTTGCAGCGCTACCTCAATAACGACTCGCACAACTAACATGTTTAGCAGGTTCAACAAGTTCGCCCAACATGTATGACATTTCAGCAAAACTATTGGATAGCGTCCGAAACAGAGAAGAGACGACTCTGGGCTATCTAGCTTAAAGAGTCAAGAAATTCGCCAATCAGGCAGCGTTCGCATGAGAGAAGAGACGACTCTGGCTGTTCTGAATGTAAAAAGTCACTCAGCAACATTCCAGAAAAACACGACAACGGGAGGCATTTACAGCGGAGAAGAGACGATTCCGCGCCGTTCTGAACGAAAGAGTCAAAAATTCGAAATCCAGCAACAGCAAGCAACAAATTTACGATCTGGTGGTTGGTGGTTTAAAAGTGATTGAAGATTCATGAGTATCTACCCCTCCTCCCAAGAAACATACTTGATCCAACCACTATTCTTTTTTGACTTTTACTTCTTCTACTGTGGGGTTGATTGTTTTTATTTACTTCGCTGTGGCTTTGCCGAAATCGAGGAGCCGAAGCGAGTCATAATGCTTGGCAGCGACAGATCACAGCTCTTAGATCACAGAAATAAGAGATTACTATAACTTTTCAGAATAACAATTAGTGATTCCTATTTATTTCCTTCGCTAAATATTCTCTAAATAAGAATATGATTCAGAGCACTATCGATCCATACTAAAGAAGAGCCTATTCGTTCTTCACTGCACGTAAAGAACATTGCCCTCAAACCAAAGCGAAAATAGCCACCAGAGGCCCAAATATATTGCATAAGCTCTCCAAACCATTTATTCTACTGGCTCCGTTGCCTGGACTTGTTGTAGTAGCTGCAGCTGGTCCGCTCGAAGCCACAATTGAAGTCAGAACAGCACTGGACCTGCTCGTCACTGCCTCCGAAGTCGTTGTACTTTGCGCTTCTGAGCTACCAGTCGGAGTATCCTCATCTACTTCAGAAGAAGTAGAAGATGCAGCCGCCTCTGGCTCTACAGAGGAGCTCGTCGGTGTATCAGGCAGTGTCGAAGAAGACGAAGAGTTCGACGGCACACACCCAGTATTGGCGAGGCAGTTGCAGCCGCCGGCTATGTTGACAGCACAGGTACAGCCTGCATCACAAGGCCAGCTGGTGTCGACACCTGAGCAGGGAATCTTAGGTGCGAAGGGCTCGGGGCAAGCTTTAGGATCAGTGGAAGGCTGGTGCTCTACAGTTAGCAAGTGGTGTTACAGTCGCCGGTTGGTGATTGTCAAGAACTTAAGGAGGGCTGAATGAAATGTAGCACTGGGTCTCACTTACAGGTGCAGCAGCACCACAAGCTGTGCTATCTGATATAGGGCAGCAGGCTTCATTTTCAGTCCCTTGGAACACGCAGAGTGCGTCGAAAGGACAACAGCCGCCTGCACAGCACACTCCAGGCGCGCCGCAACAAGCGGTCACGTCGTTGTCGCATGAGATAGAGCCGGTATAGACGATTTGGTTGCTGCAGTCATGCGTCGAAAATGGTGTCACGGTCTGAGCTATAACAGCATACTGCACGCTCAGCAGAAGGAGGATGGAGTGGATGGCAGGAGTCATTTTCAAAGTCCGGTTGCATTTGAGATTAAAACAGTACGATGTAATGTAAGTTCAAGTACATCTGGCGGGTGTCTGTCTATTATATGGTGCAAGAGATAAGGCTGAGGCTCAACTGATTAACTTGAAAGTTGGGATGATACTCAGCTTCAAGCCACGATGCTTGGCATGGGCGCTCTGCTGAGTTCGGCAGCAAATCAATGCACAAGCTTTGGCGAAATCAGTCCACATAGAGAGGTATGATCGTTCTTAATGTAGCATAAACCAATGAAATTCAATGGGTTGCCCGCGAGTGTGAGCCTAGATACTGGGTGGCGTCGTTAGCAGCTGAGATTGGACCACGAAGATATGCATGTACCACACACACCCTTCTTGATCCAAGCGATTGCGCTGTAAGGAATCGTCGTCAGACAGTCTTCGCTGGCCTTCCTCTGGGGCTGTAAAATCTGATAGCTTCCCGACCCTTGAGAAGACGTCGAGTATTTTCCCACCCGGTTCCGTTTCCTTAGATTCTATGAAGTCCATATCCTCAATTTCGTCGCAGTCAACAAACAGTGGCTGGTCTCTGTTCATGTGCAGCGCTTTCCGGCGATGTAGATATGGTGTGTTGATGCATTTCACTGTCAATACTGGAAAGTGGCTCGTTTGATGAATATTGTAAAGTAGTTGATGGAGTTAAGAATTCCGAGTTGACCTTCTTTCCGGGACCAATTGTGAAATTGTGGAAGGCATTTAGTCGCATAGAGGTTTTGCACCTTGCTTTTCCTTTCCCAATGTTGAGAATTGTGCACGATGTGCGGTAGTTGTCATATCTTGAATTTTGATCGAGTCGATAGTTTCTGAAGTGGTATGGTGCAGTGAAAATGTAGATAAAAGCCCTTGTGAAAGACTGGAAGTGATTACAAAGTTCTTAATGATGAGAGAAGAGTTGAGCGTTACGGGTTTCAGCATCTCAATTTTAGAGAAATAAGATTTGAGCTTGTCTTGCAAGTGAGCCCAGCTTTCCTCCATCACAGTTGATGATGCATCTTCAAATGTGACTCGTGTGCTGTTTATGATGCCTAACGTGTCTCCAGAAAGTCTATGTGGTAGACGATATCACAGAAGTTAGTCAAAGAACTAGTATTAGACTTCGACATCATGAAAGCATCATGACTAGACTGACTGGTGAACAAGCACTTATCTTGGCGTTCACCTCATGGTTCCAAACCGTGCCAAGGAAAGGCTTACAGGCCGACTGAGGCACATAATGAAGAAAGGAGCCAACCAGAATCTCGTCAATATATCGTGATTACAATTAACTTGAGTATAGAACTTCCACCAACTCTTCTAGAACCGAACGGACGGGGTATCAAACGGAAACCACAACTCGAAAAACTCCACGCTGAGAAATGCAAAACACAAATCCAACTATCATCAAACCGTCTCGCAGGCTATGCAGTACAAAAATAGGTACCCTCCAATGCTCATCAATGAAATCTCAACCGCACGATGGAAAACAACATGTTCTGGAGCACATGAACCATAACGACCACACCCGTAGGTAAGAGTTCTGGCCACGTCCCTAGGTCCTGCTTTGCCTCACCCGTCACATCAACATTCCATCCATACCAGAGAATCCGGCGCACCACCCATGCTGCAACTATTTCGCATGCCCATGTTACAATGGAAGCATAGAATGTCAACCCGAAATCATAGGCATCTCCACCAGCTATAGGACTTAAGTCAACGTCCCCAGCTGGCTTCCGATCAAATGCGAAATATGGGTATACGTCTTTGTTGCTCCCATAATGCAACACTAGGATAGATCCGAGAAACGCTAGCATTGAAACATTTTCAGCTGCGGAACGGAGAAAGATATTTCTGGCACAGAACTTCTGATACTCTTGGAGGCTTTGGCCGTTGATGGAGAGGACTGAAATGACGTAGTGGAAGGGCCTCGATATCGTTAAAGGGGCGAGGATGATGAGCAGGCTGGAAGAGAGGACCTGGAGCAGGATGAATTGTTGAGGGGAGCGTAGGCGGGCGTACAAGGCACGGACATAGGTTTGATACGTCAGTAAGAAGTAACTATGCTCTCGTTAGTCTGAGCCCCATGATACAAAGGCAACGAAGCTTACAGCTTGAATATCCAGCCCAAAGGGTAGCTCCCAACTCTCTCACCCTCACTACCTCCCAATATCCAGCCTGTAAGAGCATCAAGTAAATGCACAGTCACTACCCATGTGTAGACATACACAATTGTTTGGAAGGTGTTGTGTGGCAGTGTTCTGAGATATATTTCCGCATATGCTTCTCCCAGGACATATGCCATCATTGCAATATAAAGAGCAGCACAGAACCAAATGAATCGCATAAAACTGGCCGGTAGCCATCGTTTTCTCAGCGCTAAATTTCTGTCTCGGTCACGATTGCTATCTGATGCTAGGGCAACTTCAAGTGGCGCATTTGGATCGAAAATCGACTGTTGGGCTTGCGGTCTCCGAGGACGTTCCCTCCCAGAGAAGGTATCATTATCTCCAGTCCACCAGGATGACGTGAATAATCGCTGCGTATCAGATAACGAAGTCCGAAGTCCAAGATGTCGCTCATGGTTGAGGAGAATACCACATGCCAATATCAGAGGCATACCCATTGTGAAGAAAGTCCAGCATATCCAAGCAGTATTGTGTACTGTGAACTGGCGGAGTTGTGGGAAGTAGTATATTGGAATTGGGGCAGATACCGAGATCGCTGCAATGACGGAAACTGTGAACGGAAATCCTAAACTTTCCGGCCACCTACATATTGTCAGAATATGGACGAAACAACCCGGCATTAGACTTACCAGTTTAGACTGTATATATTGAAGACCTTCGTTATCCACATCAGGGCCGTGAGATTGTAGAATCCGTAGTACACAAATAAGAAGAACCAGAAGTTTATCTCTACCAGTGCTTCTCCGTGACCTGGTGTCTTATGTCCCAGCGCATTAAACATATCGACCTCATCATCATCCGGTAAGTCATATTGCGGAAACGGCAGTGCACACCACGCCACAGCCTGCAAACAATTAGCCTCGATCCTTTCGTCGTCATTCCCAAGGCCAAATCCTGCATTACTTACCAAAAGAGCCGGCAGCACAGCAAGAACAGCCCATCTAGTCCACCACTTATCTACCACTCTCGCTACTACAGCTTGCTTCGGTTCCAGCCAGAGATCCCTCTGCGTCCTCCCCCAGCGCTTCAATGCCCCCATATCCTCTCCATCCACTAAATCTCCTTCATCGCTGTCATTGTCCCCAGCACTGGCAACCCCAAACACAAGGCTATACCGCCTCCCCAACCCTCTGCCACTAGTAAGGCTTCCTAGGAACCCTCCACTGTTGCTTCTCCTCGCTCGTCGCTGTGCATCGGGAACTGCTCGGAATCGTCCTAGTAAAGGAGAGCTTTCGCTGGCGGGAGTGCGAGATTCGGTGCCTTGTTGGAAAGCGAAAAAGGACGGCATTCCAGTCTTGATTTGGATACGCACAGCTATATGTACAGTTGGGCTTTGAGCATTTTGCAGATTTCCGTTGTGGTAGAGCTGCGACTGCTGTGAAGTGACTTGTCTTGGCTGGGATATTGATACTCGGGATAACTTCGGCAATTTCATTATTTCCACGTGAAGATAGGACCATTCTGGAGCCCATTCTCCGGCAGGTCATCAACCGTCTTTTCTTCGCTTCTGCTTTCCCAACGAAGCTCCTCATCCTCAAAGGTTTTATCGTCCATCCAAGGATTTGCATCCAAATTGCACATGAGTTGCATCATATGAATGACCGCCGGAACAGACTTCCTGAGCAGTTTAACTTGCCAATCTCTTCAAATGCCTAGACTCCTTCGGCCTCAAGATGAGCTCTAGTCTCTCTTCACTTTTCTGTGCAAACGGGTGTCTACCCATAACGGAGGAAACCTCCTTGCTTACTTTGTTCTCCAGCAAATCTGCAGCACGCTCAGTGCCACATTAAGACTGAATCCCAGAGATTGGAGGCATAGCGATACTTTCCTTCGTTGACTGTTGCTTAGACCATACTGCCCCTGGCTTCAAATATGCTTGCGGCTTTTGCCATTTCAGTTTATGTTTATTTCAGCTCTGAGTTTTCTGCTTTTCCTTACATTCCAAACATTCTTATCATTCTTATCATTCTGCACTTCAAGAGTCATGGTATCCTTACTTCTCTTTGTTCATCGCCTCGGATACACCCTGGTAACGATGGTCTGGCATTAACGTACAGTTATTCTTCGAGAAGCTTCTCCTTGAAAAGGAGACAATTTGATAGTGTGCTGGCATCTCGCTGCTCACTAAGTTCGCAGGTTAGCTTTCCGGTTGCTTTATGTTCTTTTCTCTTTTCACTGGCTGCAGATCAGTACTTATGTCGCAGCTCCTGATTGGGAACGGAGATCGACCACATAAGACTTTGGTTCTTCGAATACGGCTTTCTTTCATCAACGCTTCCCCTTTTCAGGCAACATCGACTGCCAAAGCAGCGACAAGATTTCCCTGATTTTGTCTTGGAATCGAGATATTGACATTGAGGCCATGTTCACTCTTATGGCTCCTAAATGGAGGGCTGTAACAGTTAGTTGGAAGCAAAACCTTGATGAACATTCCGCTTGCCGTTTCAACACACTGGAGCAAGCCTGGTTCTTGATGAGCACTGTGAAGTTGGCTCGGCACAGTTGCCTCTTACTGCTTGCTGCAGAGAATGGAGCAAGTGACCCTCTCTGATATGACTAATCAGCTCGACGTCGGGAACTGTCTGAACTAACCCTTACCATGGCAACAAGATCCATGAGATAATCAGATATTCTGCATTTATTGAAACCGAATATTTTTCTACGCTTCCCAGATGTCTGCACTAATGCTGAAGTAACGGACCGTCGCATTCTCCAAGCCAACCTACTCCCACTTGTATCTTCTCATACAAGCATCCTTCCGTGTTCATAGGACGGAAGATCCACTTCACATGAACCGATCTTCCAAATAGGTCAAACGACTGGAATGTTTACTGAATCACTACTCGCGGAACCAGGATGCTTGTGTCACCTTACTGTGGTCGTGACGTGGTATGCCAGGTACTGACCGTTGACTTGACGGGTACCTTAAACCGGGGCGAAAAGTTGAAAAGCCTGGACCTCGACTCAACAAATGCTGCATTAAAGTTACAGTACAGCATCGAGATGAGAGGTTTGTTATTAAGCCATTGAATTTCAATCCACGATGGCATCAGACCCGGTTCTAACAACTTGAGAGGCTCAACCATTACACAAAGAGACAGGGATTTTGAAACAGCCAGAAGTGCAAATATTGCAGGCGATTGATTACAGGCAAAGGCATTATTCGCGATTTATCCGCGCCTATGCGAGCATATCCTACTCGGTCGATTCCTACATACAGCAGTAAGCTACGGTCTCGACCGAAGGAGATGTACACGCCTCACAGGTGCCTACGAAACTACCCCTCCATACCTCATCGCCTTATCGATAACGGAATTTATAGTGGGTATGCAACGCGCGATGTCGTGCACTTGCTTCGGACAGCGAGGCATACCCTTGACACTGTCCAGAGCGGCGGCTGTTCAGTCGTTCAGTCCTGGTCCCGACTTGATTACATGGACCTTGTGTATCACTACCCTGATTTTCTGTTCTTGAAATTTCCTCAGTCTCAACGGAAACTGATGGCTTCACTGAACATGTCATTTCTGGTGTCGACTTGTTCGAACGTCTGTCTGTTGACGTCAAAAACAACATTTGGAGGAAGATGCGGTGAACTAGCTCAGATGCAAGGTGAATGCAGCTCGAGCCGCTCGCTTGCAGCATTGTCCCACGCTCTCCCCCAGCTTTAGAGAAGGCCTATGGAAGCTTCTGCGCCGTGAAAGGAAGGAAGAAGCATTTAACGAGGTTGGTGTGAAGCAGGGCAGAAGCACGTTGGTAATACAAGTCTTATCTGTCCCGTAAGGCCAAGGGGAAGCATGAGGAGTTCCCCGGTTCTGATATCTTGACTCGTTTCTAGTAGTAGCGACGTAGAAGAGGGTGTGGTGCCCCCAACCCAAGCTCGCCTAAGATTAAGACCAAAACATGTGAAAAGACGAATCGAATCGATGACTCTTAGGAATTGGCGTCTTAAGCCACAGCGTGGGGCTCCATGCACTGGAAGGAGGGTGTTTGAGGATACTATTGGTTGGACCGGGGAAGTCACCTCATCGGCTTGATGCTTTTTGGGGGTTGGAGAGTTTTATATCCTGGTGAGAAGAGTGATGAGAGATGGATTTGTCTCTGATGTCCGGGATTGAGGGAATAGCTGCGGTCGTAAGTAGGGATTGGGGCGGCGGGAGACTAGAGTTACGTATGTCATCCCCAGGATAGAAACTTATATAACAAATATAGTCACAATGTCTTGTACTCATATCGAATACGATTTGAGGTGGTGGGGTGATTGTTGGGAAGGTGCGACAAGACCTGGCAAACTATGGTACTGTACTGTATCGGAGCAGCGCAGCAGCCGCAAATGCAACCACATCCAGGAAGTGGGGTGAAGATGGGGCAAGGGGAAAAGATCATGTTGCCCGCCATAATAAATGGAACAGAAAGAAGGAAGGGGAAGAAGAGAGACGTGAATAAGGCAATGAGTATGTTGGAATCAGTCTTTGGAGTTATCGAGATAGTCACAATGTCCATAAGCGTTGAGCTGCACTCACTAGTCAGGCCACAAAAAGCTACTACTGTACGGAGTAGTATCAAGAACCCTTCCCTTCCCTTCGCTTCCCTTCGCTTCCCTTCGCTTCCCTTCCCTTCCCGCGTTCCCTTTACTGTAGAGCTGTTTGTAAGGTATGTATCTGAGCAGGCCGGCGGGCCTTCCATGGGAAGGGAAGTCCACCTGCATCCACCAAGCCGTCCCTTCCCTTCCCCTTCCCTTCCCCTCCACCGGCAGCATCCCGACAGTGATACTGTACTACTGTATGTAGAGGACGGTAGCCACTGCTGTGACGCCCCAAACACCCACTCACAGCTTCTTCTTGACCGTGCTACTTGTGTTGTCTCTCCAGATTGGTGTGGCTGGCCTCACCTCCCCTTCCCTTTCCCTGCCCCTGCCCTCCACCACCACCACCATCAGCAAACACCAGCCGTTTCGACGCTGCAGCTGGCTCTGGTGCACTGCTCTAGCTCTGCTTGACTGCTTGACTGCTTGTCTGCTTGTCTGCTCTTGACCACCACCGATTCAACTTCAATTCGACTTGTCTCCTTCAGGCAATATTCACACCTACCTTATTTGCTGTCTCGATCCCCATCCCCTGCCTCCCGGTCTCTGAGCCACTGCCACTTGTAACCTACTCTCGCCAAATCAGAAACAGCCGTCCAGCCCAGGCAGGCCAGGCCAGGCCAGGCCACCCAGCCAGCCAGCCCACGCCCACGCCCACGTCGTCCCGCCCGCATCCCAGAAGTAAAAAAAATCAAAGGCAGCAAGCAAATATCTTACTGCTGCTACTACTACTTACCGACCGGATCATCTCACCTCACGTCGGCCTCTTCCTCTCTCTTCTCTTCTCTTCTTTCTTCACGATGACCTCCCAAACCACCGATACTACCAAGGACAATGCCACGAGACCAGAGTCCCAGTCCGCCTCCTCTCCCTCCCGTACCGCCGAACGTAAGATTTCTGCCCCTCCATCCCACCGGGTTTTTCTTTTTCCAGTGCAGAAACACCAACGAGTAAGAGCAATGCTGACATTCTGTGCTTTTCAGTCGCCAGTACAAAGAAGAAACTGTAAGCATTTCCGGCCGGTGTTAATTTACCGCATATCAATGTTTCCCGAGCAATATGTTCTAAAAAGTTGCTCGGGAGATATATCCAAACACATAATTGACCTTCCCACAGGCACGCAGCTCTTCGAAACTTCCCCGATTTTCCTATAAAAGGAATTGATTTCGTCGACATCCTCCCCCTCTTCGCCGACTTCGAAGTCCATACGCAACTCATCCGCGCCCTCGAGCTCGAGGTCCTGCAATTCAGCAATGGTGTCAAGCCAGACGTCGTAGTCGGCCTCGACGCGCGAGGCTTCCTCTTCGGACCCAGTCTCGCCCTGCGCCTCGGAGCTGGTTTCGCACCTGTTCGAAAGCGTGGAAAGCTACCTGGTCCTACATCCGAGGCTTCGTTCGAGAAGGAATACGGGCAGGATTTCTTCCAGATCCAGGCGGATGCTATCAAGAAGGGGCAGAAGGTGTTGGTGGTTGACGATATCATTGCTACTGGTATGCAGAAATAATCTTATTTACATGCATGGCAAATATTGAAGGAGTGGACACTGGCTAACACATATTACAGGAGGATCTGCCGCCGCAGCCGGTCAACTCGTCCAGCAACTCGGTGGCGACCTTATCGGATTCCTCTTCATCCTCGAACTCGACTTCCTCAAGGGCCACGACAAGCTCCCCGCACCAGTCGTGACCCTCCTCTCGGACGACACGAAATAAATGAACTACGAAAATCTCTGCATTTTATCAATTCATTCACAACGAATCTTCTGGATATATCCCTATTTGGGTGGTTTGTTTGTCTCTCTTTGGCGTTTGGGGGAATCGTGGGCTTGTGGGAACACAATTCGACATAGACAGCATTGCATTTCACATGTTTCGAAAGAGATACAGACGCCGAGGCGGAGGCGGAGAGGTCTGGATGTACAGCGAGCTAGCGAGCGAGCGACGTTTTAATGCTGGGGAATGAATGGACGGATAGGCATGCATGCATACAAACTTCAACGTTTTAGGAGTGCAAGAGTGAGGAATGACCGGTCTGGTGAGGGACAGCTGGGATACGCCAAAATGGTGCATTTGCAAAGAAGCTATTTTGCTCGTTTTTTATCGCTCAGAGCAAGCGAGCAGTCCTCAGACGAATGAAGCAGGACCACAAAAGTTTTTCTCTGCAGCGAGTCCTTTTTTTCCCTTCCATTTTATCTTATCTCCTCTCTTATCAACTGACTCTTACTGCAATGTAATGCAATGACGACATGGGTTGTATAAGTATTTGACAGTCCCACGAGTCAGTATCAGGTCGGCAACTCTATGCATGCATGCATGCGTGCATTCCGTTCTGTTGAGATTTGACACCTGTCAAGTCGGTTGGTAACCGCCATAGCCTCGTCTGGAATTTTCTTTCCTGCTCCTTTTGTTTTGATCTTAAGACGAAAATTTAACAGGCATTGTCAATTTCTGGGTACAGATGAATCTGAGAAGATAAGAAAGAAAGAAAGGAAAGAAAAGAACGAGGCCAGAAAGAGGAGGGGATGTACCTACCCAATAGAGTACCCCGCTACCAGTAAGGTAGGAGGGGTATCCGTGCAGTCACGTGTGTGTATGTATTGCTCTCCGCTTCCGACACCTACCTACGAGCTACCTACCTTGACCTACCTCGCTCTACCTACCTCACCTTGACCTACCTACATCGGTAAGCCCCTCCCTCTTACATACCCAATAAATTCCTCTCTCTGAAGCCGCCTAGTTAGAGAAAGCCTCGCCTCGCCTCGCCTCGCCTCGCTCTACCCAAGAATACCTACTCCATTCATACTTCTGTATCTCCCTACCTATATTTCCTTCCAATTTCGCAATTTCATTTTTGGGAAAGCCCTAAGTAGGTATCTACCTACTTACCTACCTACTTCATCCTGTGATTGGTCGTTTCGGAAGGGCATGCGTTGCTTGCTTGTTGCTTGTTTTTGTGGATTTGCTATGCGGTGTTATGGTATGGAATGGAATGGTATGGTATGGTGTGGTATGGTATGGAATGGAATGTTATGGAATGTTAGGTTTGTCGGATTAGATTAGATCAGATCAGATCAGATCAGATCAGTCTTACATGGTACGTACGTACATGCCTAATTACTTACCTAGGTATGAGTCTTTTTTTCAGACCCCATATTGTTCAAATAGGTACCGGTTTACCTAACCTAGCTATTGCGAATAGGTAGGTAGGTAGGTGGTTGTATATATGGGGAAGTAGGATACCGCGGATTGGGAGATTTTCTGTGTTTTTTTTGGGGGGGTATACGAGGCACGAGGTACGAGGTACGAGTTTAACTGTTGTGGGTAGGGTGATGAGATGAGGAGTACGGATTGGTAGAGTATTGGAGGAGTTGTGGAGTAAGTAGTGAGATGGGGTCGTTGGATTTTGTCCTCAGAGGGTGGATGGAAAGTGCGGAGCTTACCTATCGCTTGGGTATCTGTCTTTCACGCTCCTTTTCGATAGTGGTCATGGAGTCGAAGCGAGAAAGGCTCATGTATATGACATACTCAGTGGTGCACTATTTACATCTTTGAACGTCTCACTCATCTCCAGTCTACCGCTTTCTCACCTTCTCCCTTCAACTGCCGTATTAAACACACCTCTAGCAAGACCCTATAATGAAGCGAACAACGCTGACATTTGAATGTCTCGCTGTCATGTAGGCGGCCTTTGCGCCTCGCTTCAGCGCCGCCGTGCCCTGGAAAAGTGTGTTTTCAGCAGTTGAGGGGAATACTCTCCGAAGGTTGGAGTCTAAATTTGAAAATAAGCATCCGCTCTAAAAGAATATATATATTTTTCGCTATGACCATCTACTTGAATCGTAGCGGTGGTAACATTTTAGAACGAACGCCACCACAGGCGTCCCGAGCCAGACTACAAGAGTAGCGAAATTGTTCTTTTCTCCCCTCGAGACGGAGTAGTGTGCAGAGAAGTGGCCGTGTGGAGGAATGACTGTGCGGAGGTGTGAGTGTGTAGAGGACTGTACTGGCTGCTTGCTGCTATGAACGTGTCGTGCGAGGTGTAGTGCGAGCGAGGCCTTGACAGGTAGGTTGAGCAGATGAGACGAGCTGTGAGCTCGGTGAGGGTGGCTTGAGAGGTTGGGAGAGGAAGGGAATAGAAAGAGGAGAGTATATATGGTGAATATTCTCGTACCAAGGAGGCTGTGTAGAGACAGGATTATGGAAGGATCTATCTGGTGGGCCGTTTGCTTTGGGTTGTTGTTTACAGGATGGAAATTTAGCGAGATGGCCCCTGCACATGCTGTCTTTTGTCTACCTCGGCGTCCGCATAAGAAAGTCTCGTTGAAGCTATGATCACAACTCACATTTCGGAGGTGATGATCAATCTCGAGTACAACGATCAGATCATGAATAATTGATAATCTAGAGAAGAAACACTATTTATATACAAGACAACACCGTCTGTTTCCAGCGACAACACCAGATCTCTCATGCTCTCAAGTCCAATCCAGGTCTCTCAAGGGGCGCCTTGAATGCTCTGGTCTTAGCCTTGATCTCGAACAAATAATCCAACTCCTCATAGGTCTTGGACTTGGTCTCGGGGACGATGAACCACACCAAGACAAATCCGAGAAGACAGAACCCGGCAAAGACGAACCCAATCTTGGCACCGAGATTTGCGGCATCTGCATTGAACATGTATGGGACTGCGATCGTGAAGACGCCACCTCCGAATGCGTTGACCAGGAATCCGATACCTGATGACTTGGCTCGCAGTCTGCTGGATGACACTTCGTTTGCTAGGACGGGCCAGACACTGCCGAGACCGAGGGAAGTGATGCTGCCGACGAGGAGAATGGAGGCTCCGATGTAACTGCATGATGTAGTGTTAGTAAAGACACTTGAAGGACTGAATGTCTAGATGGGAGAACAGTATACGTACGTCAAAGCCTTAGTATCATGCTGATAGAAGCCAGCTGCGCCCATTGTAACAAAGACAATTCCAACTCCCGCAGTACTAGCCAGAGTGAGGAACCGTCTACCCAACCAATTCATAGTGAACCACGAGGTATATATGCAGGCAATCTGGAGCCCAATGCCGATCTGAGACACCTGGAGAGACTTCGTGGGAGACATGCCAGCCATGATGAGGAAGTAGTTGGCATTGGCGAGAAGTGAGACACCAAGGAAGTGCTGCATGGTTGTCATCAGAATGATGATCCAAGTTCTGCGTGAATTTGTTCCCTTGAAGCACTCCGCGTAGGTTGCGCTCTGGGCTGAAGCTGCCGCAGCTCTCTCGTGATCGATAGTTGATTGGATAATGTTCAAGCCTGCTGCGATATCCGACTTCGATCCATAGAGTCTTGTGTATGCCTTCTCTGCCGCCTCACGTTTTGCTTTGGTGAGCAGATATGTTGGACTTTCTGGGAGGATGAAAGCTGTGATGATGGCAAGTCCGGAAAATTCCCCACTGAACAGCGAACGGGACCTGTGGAGATCAGCATCGAAGTCTGTGCCACGGCCTAAGCATATAAACATACCTTGAAGGCGGACGTGTTGATAATTGCAATCCGAGTAAATACCAAGGTCACTGCAATCATTTGACCGACACCCTGCATCAAATTATCAGACTTGATGTTGACTTGACCCATTTTCAAGCACAGGGATATGCGAACTTACCACAACTAAGGCAAAGAATCCAAGAAGTACACCTCGAAGTCTGGGCGGAGCAATTTCGGAAATATATGTTTGGCAGGCGGACATTAAAATACCCATTCCAACGCCAATGATTAACTTCGCGAAGAAGAAAGCCAAACGGCGACCCTCAAGCGAAGCAATATCAGGCGAGGTATAGGCAAGAATCGATCCTGGAATCAAATCAATAAATTTCCAAGGCAGTATTCGTGATGGTGATTACGCGGCTACTTACCAATAGCAGTACTCCAGATTCTGAAACGCATTGCGGCATATGCCATTGAGAAATACGGCATGCACATCATCCTTGACTTGCATTCATTACCCGGTGGTGTGAATTGGCTGGAGATTGGCGAGGCCATTGGCCATGGGGACTGGTTCTACAATGACACAAACCTTGAGCTATCCTACCAGGCTGTCAAAGCTGTCATACAATTCATCCAGTCCTCAGGCCACATCGGATCGTACACTCTTGCGCCCGTAAACGAAGCAGTTGACAGCGCCGACTTGCGAACCTTCGGAACAGATCTGGCTCTCTCCTCAAAAGCAGCAGAATGGCTCCTGAAATACTTCCTGGGAACGATAAAGTTGGTGGAAGCTATCAACCCGAAGATCCCGGTCATGCTACAAGATTCTTTCAGAGGGGAAGCATTCTGGGCACCACAACTTCCTCGATCCGCAAACGTCGTCATCGATACACATTACTACTACTTTGCCGGACGAAGCCTGGACTTGGAGAAAGTCCCTGCCGTGATGGTCGAGGATGCTAGGAGAGCGCCGGGAACAGGGACTTTTCCTGTGTTGATTGGAGAGTGGTCGCTGGAGTTCGAATTCAACAACAAGCTTCAGCTTCGGAAAGAGGTGTTCGATGCGGGAAGATACTTGTTTGACAAGCTTGTTCAAGGTAGTTGTTTTTGGGCTGGCAAGGTGCTTAGTCCTGAGAAGGTTAGTGGCGAAGGGGTGAAGAGGGATTATTGGAGCTATTATCATCTGATCAAGGACCATGTCATCCAGCCCGTCGATCCTAGTTTCAAGTACGAATAGAGTGCTCATCTATCATGAACTGTTCTCAATAGATTATCAAAATCAGCTTCTAAACTACCAGACACCACTTTGAATTGAGTCGAGTGATCTTTGTACACTGTTTACCCATTCGTTGTGTTAAGTGAAACTAAGGGTCTCTTCAAAGACTAAGTTGCAGGATCTGCAGGGCAATTACAGGACAGGAATGGCTCTTTGACCTAGATAGAACTAGCTCTCTCTCAGTTACTGAGTCTAGAAGCACGGCGGCTCTACCCCCACCCTTTATTTCGTTACTATACCTGGTAATGACTGCTGGGTTTGCCTGGAAATCTTACTCCAGATCAAATTATCAGGATATGGGAATTTCAAGCTCGAGGAATTTCGGACGTCGGAAGGTTAGACATCGTATTGCTTAGTAAATCTTCTGTCGAATTGCCAAGATCGTTTTAGTGAACTGCATGCCCACATTTAGTAAGTCAATTCAATACTTAATCGAGCTGCCATGTTGACGCAACGATCAAAGGGTCAATGGAAGCTTTAATGCTGGAGTGTTGCACAAATATGATACATTCCATCACAGCCGGTAAGGAACGCGGCATGTACAAATCAAAGATCTTCATAGATCCTCAGATGTGGGTTTACAGTTGTGGTCTATGGAAAATTATTGAGGTTTTTGATATTTGTGAACAGTACCGAACCGTGATCTAGAATGTTTACTTCGCGCTCGCTTATCCATTACAGCGCTGCTACAGTGATTGCGGTGCTGATCTGTCGCTATTTTCCGGGCCCGCGTCATGTAGATCTGAATTGTGATTCACACAAAGCTATCCGAGCATCAAACTCAATTCTTGGAATGAATCAATGACGACAAATCGAAGTTTTATCCTGTTAGACATATAAGATATGTGGATGTATGCCACTTCAGTAATCGATTTGTTGCGAATCCTCATACCGCAAAGTTCCCTGTCGCCAAGTGTGGAGCCTTGCGCTACGAGGCTGGCTCCATTATCGACACGATCCATGATGAGCTAATATTCGTTCCTGGGGCAGTCAACACCACCACGATGCCATCGCAGCAACATGGCGTCCGAAGCGTCACGGCCATTACTCCTACCACAGAATCGAAAGCTGAGGCATCTCCAAGGTATTTATGTGCGAAACCTAACGCTCTCGCGGCCGCGTGGACGGACAATTGATGATGGAGAGCTCAACAAGACCCCTCAGAAGCTCGAAGCTCTGCGAGCTGGTGCGACACTACACCATTCGCATTCATCTGGAGACTTGAGGCCGCCGAAGTTGAGGAGGAGAAGCTCGAATTGGGTGGGTGCGACGCCTGATTTCCGCCAAAAGAAGCTCGAGGATGTCATCGACAGTCGAATGTCGGATACGTTCTTTACGTTACACTGCAAGGGACAGGAGGATCCGATATACATCAGCGAAGTTGTGGAAAAGGCAATGAATCCTACATTCAGATTTTTTGACCTTTCTTCGTTTGGGCCAGCTACTACAAGGTTGGATACAGTGACGGTGAAAGTCTGGGTCAAGAGGAAGGATTTCACGCCTCTGATTGAGGAGGAGGTCAATCTACAATCGCTGCATTTCGTTGGGGCTTTGAAGAATCACCCATTTCCACCCAATTGTATCCTGTTCCACCTTGTGGACGGGATCTATACAATCGACATAGCTTCCAAGCCTCCGAAACCCAAAACTGCCCAGGCTTTGCCTACCTCCTCCTTCAGCGCACTCATGCGCCTCTCAAATCTCGACGAATCCATACAAGACGCGCTAGCTACACGGGAAGAGTTGACTTCCCAGATCAATGCAATCTTACATTCAGAGCCGAAGGATGATGCGCCACAAGCAGAGGAAGAACTTGCGTTAGCATGTCGATATTTGGCAGCGGAGAAGAAGCTCCTCAAAAGCTCTATAAAGCGACGAGCAGAACTCCAGGCTTCTATAAAGTCTCGTAGCAATGCTATCAAGTCAGGAAACGAGGTCCAGGCAAGGGTGTTGGAGGACATAAACAATGCCCAAGACAAGCTATCGGATTGCCGGGCACTCCTTACCACTGCTACTGCCGACATTCATGGGCAACGACGACGGATATGCGAAGAGCTGCTCAACATATTTCCGATCGAACCGACAACACAACCGCTTCTGTTCACCATCTGTGGTCTGCCGCTCCCGAACTCTTCATTTGAAGATGCAGACGAGGACGTCGTATCTGCAGCTCTAGGATATGTAGCACGATTAGTCGATATGCTACAATACTACCTCGCGATTCCTCTTCCATATCCAATCTCACCGTATGGATCACGATCCATAATACACGACTTGATTTCCATCCTTTCCGACAATCAGCGTACCTTTCCACTCTATACAAAAGGCGCGGTGCGATTTCGCTTCGATTACGGCGTCTTTCTACTCAACAAGAACATCGAATCCTTAGCCGAAAGCCAAGGACTCAAAGTCATGGATATCAGACAAACATTGCCGAATCTGAAATACCTCCTGTACGTCTGTAGCGCTGGGAGTAGCGAGCTACCTGCACGGAAAGCTGGTGGAATACGAGGCTTGTTGACAGGCCGGGGAATGGAGATTGGAAGTCGGAGAGGTAGTGATGACAGTGGTGTTGGAGGAGGACAGGGTGAGGCGGTTAGGAGAGCATTGGAGAATGGGGGAGTGGAGATCAAGGGGCCGCCTTCGATCAAGAAGGCGGGGAATGGGGGTCCTCATCCACATCCCCCTGCTTCATTTGCAGGGAATCATGTCCACAGTCTGAGGACTAGCGGGCTGAGAGAGAATGTTAGTAGGTGACATATCTTAATGATAATAACGACGTTGATTTGGATCATGGAGAGATAAGATTGATAGATATATGCCGAGAAGCAGATATACAATCCTGTCCAAACGTCAGTCAGACCATCGCAAGTAAACAAACCCGTGCAGCCTAACAACTTACCCAAAGACGGCACTTCTGTTATATCCACAATTTATCAGCCTTGTAGACAATCAAAGCACGAATTCTCCTCAACGCTTCGTCACATCTCAGCTCCTACCAATTATACTTTTCTTTCAACTTTGTTTTGTGCGTATCAGTAAGCCTTCCCCACATTCTTCGGCACACATATGGCTTGCACCTTTCAAATTTCTCCGTCCATCAACAACCCTATTTTACCTAAAACCAATGCTCGGTACACAATTTGAATATATTCCAGTGCGATATGCAACAAAGTTCTCGGGTCTCGACACAATTTGGATGCGGCTCTATGATTCAGCCGATTATTTTTGTTTAGAGACCTGTCAACTTCAACGGTAGCTTGGGCAGCAGCAAACTCGAGGATGAAGACTCGGGCGGTGTTCACCTTTTCATTTCGTTTTTATGATTATGTTATTATTTGCTTTTAGTTTTTATCACCCCCAAACTACAATATCAGCCCCATCAACAAGTCATTCCTGCTACTTCTAACCCGAGAAGGGGTTCAAGCAAGACAATGCTTTGGCAAAGTGAAAGAAGCGACCGAGAATGTGAGAAGGCATAGTGGCTCTCCAATCTCAAGAGAAGCCCATTTCAATTATCACAACGATGCAAAATATCCCGTTTAACTATTGAATATGGCTTGAGGATGTGTTCCAAAACGTTCTTATGTAGGAAATCCAGACACTCGGATCGCAGGTCTCTCTCAAGGAAGCACAACACCGAGATGAGTTCAGAATTGCCATGAATTCCCCCTGATAGCCTACCTTTCTCTATGAAAACTTTGGAAATGATGTAACTTTGAAAGACTTCTGTGTAGCAATACAAGTGTTACCTCATAATTGTCATGATGGATAGTCGCGAGCCAGGAGTAGCCACAGGCTGTCTGACTTTGACCTGGACGCCTTGGTTCATGCTTGCAAGCTTGACTTCAAGGTTCTCACATAAGTGGCATATCTTAAATTTAGTTAGATGTCGTTTACGTCCCTTAGATAATGCCTTATCTATAAACCTCTTCATCATATGTCTTTCCTGGCTATCCTCTTAGAGCGCCACAGCCCGCTTTTTTGTCAAGTTTGCCCTGGAATTAGCCAAAGAAGCCATCAACAGCCCTTCCAAGTGGAATACTAGGCGGAGAACTTCTCCTCAAAGAACCTTGATCGAGCCTAAAGAGTTCAAAATAGATAGTAGCATTCTTCATCCTAATAATTTTAGAAGCAAAGATTTCAGACCGACGACGCTCAGATCCCCTAAGTTCGTCTCGGCAACACGGCAACTCTGAAGCCACCACGGTGTATACCCACCAAACTAACTCTCTAGCCAACTCACCATCTACGTAAAACAACCAGACGAATCCTCAATCAGTGCTCTCAGACCTGCGGAAATAGAGAACAGAGACGTTTTTGTTGCATATCGACAAGGTGACACAAGTTTCCTTGGCAGCTGTGGCTTCCTGTTCGTCTCGTTTGGTCCCCTCATTGAGGAGACTAGTAAACCTGTATGGCTATCTCGAGTAGTAATGATTCGGCAGATCGACAAATATCCACTTAATGTTTCCGAGGCATAGAGATACATCAGAATTCTGTTGCACATCTACAAAGTGACACAAGTTTCCTTGGCCGTTATGGCTTCCTGTTCGTCTCGTTCGGTCTCCTCTTCATGGAGACTAGTAAGTTGCATGGCTGTCTCGAGGAGTAGTGATTCGGTAGATCGACAAAGATCCATTAAAATTGTCCCCGGATTAGAAGAGATCAGAATTTTGTTGCATGTCGACAAATGTGACACAAGTTTTCTTGGCCGTTGTGGCTTCCTGCTTTGACACCACTCGGACCGCCAGGAAGGTCTGCACATTAGAAGACTAGTAACTTATCTGACTCGTAATGCTTTTGCCTCTCCAGCGTTCATGGTTCAGTAATTTGTGAATGAATCATTAAAAGTCAGGAGCAAATATCTTGACATTCATTCTCTCCTTGCTGAATTGCAAGATCTGGAAGTTCAAATAATTTTTGGAAATTTCCTCCGTACCGAGCCAAGGAGTTTACCCAAAATGCCAAAGAGAAGGATACACTCCTATTCTTCACTATAAAACATGTCTCACTCAGTAGATATGCAACAAAACAACAAATTTCTCTCGATGCCTCATCAGCTGTTAGTTAGCCCTCGCTGTGACCCCATACACGGAATTCCAAATCTATCGTTCGACCCTGATCCTCGCTAAGAACCATGTCTCACAACATAGATATGCAACAGAGCCTCACATCTCTTTCCAACCCCAGCTCAACTGATGATTAGTTCCCGCTGCATTCCAAAGCGATATGCAACACAATTCTGCTTCCTCTCTTCCCATCTCTCTTCCCTCTGCCGCTCCAATCATCTCCAAAGATCCCCATCATACAAGCGAAAATCAATAGTCCACGGGCACCATTCTCCAACCCTATTTAAGCGCCTACCACCCACCATCGTCATTGTGTCACCATTGCTACTTGCAACAGAAAAGCCTCTTCTCTTCCCTTCCCTCCCTTCCCTACCTCCCCTTCCCGAATCGCCCCTCTTCTTTCCCTCTCCGGCATTCGGTACCCATCAACTTTGCTTCTTTACAGGTATGAAGGGCCGACCCGCGCCTAACTTAGCTCTAGCCCTCCCCCCTATTTCTTTCCAGAAAACCCAGAATCGGCTGATAGCCGAGCCGACCGCAGTTTCCAGAAACCGACTAGAGATCTGACTAAACCGTGTCAAATCAACACTATCGAGACTATACCGAATAGCGGAGATGTATCCGAACCATGCGATCGAACCATCGATCGAACCATGGTCACCTACACATCACTAGGACAGCTAGACCCGAACTCAAAACTCAAGCCGTTAGGTCCCTCGTCTGTGGTCACGTAGATTTCTGGCTATGCCGAGACTATTCTCTCTTAGCACGGCGGCGAGGCTCGGATCATTGGTTGCCACTTTAGGCGGGATGGGGATTTTATGGAGAAAGGGGGGGCTGCTTATGGGTCTGTTCGTGAGGGCCCTGAGGGGGGAAAGGGGGAAAAGGGGGCTTTTGTTGCATTTCGCAAATGTAGGTTTTGGATGGGCGCGTGATGGTCGAGATAGTTTGGCTTTAGGGGAAGCGCGAAGGCTGAGCGTTGTGGAGGTTCCAGCAAGGGATGAAGGGATTGCCGAGGTTGAAGTGGTGCGGGACGAGATGGCCAGACGTGAGGTCATGAGATGGCATGTGTCTCGAGGAATCTAGGCGCCCCTTGTGTTAGGCTTAGGGAGTATTCTTGCGGTACTCGCATTTTGGGACTGCAGACTGTTGTCATCAACTGCGATCAAGTTGCTCTGAATGATAGAGGGGTTGAGAATGGAAAGGAGTTCACTTCAAATGTGAGTCCCTGCTGGATGGAAGTGCTTGCACAAGAGGGAACGAAAGCACAGACATGCAGTGGAAGAGGCAAGCGATGTCAAGAATGAACAATGAATTTTCAAAAAGACTATGTATGAGTAAGGAGAAAGACGCCAGCCGTTGCCATCATTAACATGATCATGGAAACAAGCCAAAACGTGGAATATCTACGACCAGTATCAAGAAGACGATATTCTATCATCCTTCCAGCTAGTCACCTATGCCTTTGACTCCTTGGGATATGGCCATCTCCAGTTGGTGATGTAGACCGGGTCAATACCATGCTCGAACGCCCACGTCTTAGCCGCAATCTGGAGATTAATCAACTTCTCACGCACAGCCGCACCCTTGTTATGTAGCGACGGAATGCGATCAATAGCATCCATTGCCAAACTGTACCTATCAGTTTGATTCCTGATAGCTAGCTCCAGTGGCGTATCGATATTGCCCTTCTCCTTGTACCCACGGACGTGGATGTTGAGCTGGCCAGGTCGCTTGTACGTGAGTCTGTGGATGAGCCATGGGTAGGAGTGGAAGTTGAAGATGATCGGTCTATCATCGGTGAAGACGGCTTTCCATTCTACGTCTGACAGTCCGTGGGGATGGTCAACCTCAGAGATGAGTTTGAAGAGATCGACGACATTGACGAATCGGATCTTAAGTTGAGGAAGGAACTCTCGGAGGAGTGCAGTGGCCGCGAGAGATTCGAGCGTGGGTACGTCGCCGCAGGATGCCATGACGACGTCGGGGTCTTCGTCTTGATCGTTGCTGGCCCAATCCCAGATGCCGAGACCCTTGGTGCAGTGCTCGACTGCCTCATCCATGTCGAGGAATTGGAGATGGTCTTGCTTGTCTGCGACGATAACGTTGACGTAGTTAGTGCTGCGGAGACAATGATCTGTGACGGACAAGAGGGTATTTCCATCGGGTGGGAGATATATACGGACGACCTCAGGACTCTTGTTGGCGACTACATCGAGAAATCCTGGATCTTGATGAGTGAAACCATTGTGATCCTGTCTCCAGACGGTAGCGGTAAGAAGGATATTGAGGGAAGCAATCTTCGCGCGCCACTCGATCTCGTTGCACTTCTCGATCCATTTACAATGTTGGTTGACCATGGAGTCGATGATGTGAATGAAAGGCTCATAGCTGTTGAGGAGACCATGACGTCCAGAGAGAATGTAACCTTCCAACCAACCTTCGCAGGTATGCTCACTCAGCATCTCCATAACGCGACCTTCCATAGCCAAGTTTCCACCATCTTGATCTTCCTCGAAGTACTCGCCCATCCAGACCTTCTTGCCTGCCTTATAGATCTCGCCAAGCTTGTTAGACTCTGACTCATCAGGTGACATGACACGGAAATTCGACATGTTGTTTGCGACGATATCGCGAAGGAACTTGGACATATTCGACATGCTGGGAAGATTCGAGATACCTGGGTTGATATCCTTCAGGGCATACTTCTTGAAATCTGGCATGTCGAGGGGCTTCTTCAAGAGACCACCGTTGCCGACAGGGTTGGCGCTCATACGTGCATTTCCAACTGGTGCCAGCTCCTTCAATTCTGGAATCAGCTTCCCGGCCGAATCGAATGTCTCCTCAGGCTTGTACGACTTCATCCACTGCTCCAAGACCTTGAGATGTGCTGGATTTGAGGCGACATCGGGAATAGGAATTTGATGCGAACGCCAAAAGCCTTCGAGTAACTTCTCGTCAATCTTTCTCGGTCCACTCCATCCCTTAGGACTTCTGAGGACAATCATGGGCCAGCGAGGTCTGAATGCCTTCCCTGAATCCCGAGCTTGCTTCTGGTATTCGCGGATCTCCAGAACACACTTCTCGATTGTGGCAGCCATTGCTTGGTGCATGCTCTCCATGTCGCTGCCCTCAACAAAGTATGGCTTCCAGCCATAACCGATGAACAGCGCTGTAAGCTCCTCGTGGCTGATTCTTGCGAGCAGAGTTGGGTTGTTGATCTTGTATCCATTGAGATGGAGGACTGGGAGGACGGCACCGTCGCAGATTGGGTTGAGGAATTTGGTGCTGTGCCAACTTGTGGCAAGAGGTCCAGTCTCAGCTTCGCCATCTCCAACCATTGTGAGTGTGATCAGATTGGGGTGGTCAAAGACAGTGCCGAATGCGTGGGAGATTGAATAACCGAGCTCACCACCTTCGTGGATACTGCCTGGTGTCTCTGGGGTCGCATGCGAGCCAATTCCACCTGGAAATGAGAATTGCTTGAAGAACTTTCGCATTCCCTCCTCATCCTCGGCCTTGTCTGGGTAGACCTCCGAGTACACACCCTCCATATAGGATTGTGAGAGGATACCTGGAGCTCCATGACCTGGGCCCGAGATGAACAGAACGTCCAAGTCGTACTTCTTGATCAGACGGTTCATATGCATCCAAGTGAACGATTGACCGGCGTCAGATCCCCAATGACCCAGTAATCTTGCCTTGAGATGCTTGATATCCAGAGGCTCTTTGAGAAGAGCATTTTCGCGGAGGTAGAGCATGCCTAAGCAAAGATACATACTGGCGCGGAAGTAGGCATCATATTTGCGGATTTCCTCTGCTGAGAGGGGCTTTCCTTCTACAGTTGAGCGAGCAATTCCGTAAGGAGAAATGCTCTTGACGATAACTTCATCTGCTGCAGATGCCATGATGTTGGCGATTGGTATAGCTGTCCTGATATCGCTTCCACACGAGGTCCTTGATATCGCGGAGTGGAGGTTCGATGACCTTTTTGTTGTATTGTTGGAAGGATCCTCGGTAGTAAAGTAGGATCGACTGAATTATTGTACTGAATTGATGCTGAGTTGGCGCAGCAATTGGGAGTAATTGGGAGTGGAAATGCTCAAGCCTTATAAGTTATTTATTTCATGGAGGGTAACATCAGACACGCATTTTCATCGCCCATCACATGGGGGGGTCGACGCGGCAGCACGGGTAAGCTGTATGAGAGCATGATAGGTTGGCCAAAGGTGGTCTGATTCTTGACGACTCTCTTCCAATTCATACTCGGAGCCTGCCTGCCTTGCAGCGTCAAATCGAAGTTTAGGCCCGTGGTCCATAATCCATGGGGTGATATATGGTATGCAGCAATTCACCGACGAGCCACGAACGTATACACGGCGCTGGCCGGTACGGTACTGATGCGCCGAACCTCATTTCGAAGCGCTGATTGTTGCGTTTGAACTGCAAAATCGCTGGGATTTGTATGCTGGCTGCTTACAGAAAAGAAGTATCTGGGGCGATTGGATTGATGTTCCCCATGCCCACTGGGTCGGGAGGGCTATTTTGATTACTGTCCCTGCTATCCCAGCCACCTTGCAGATCAATAACAGCCTCTCCCTATGGGACAACAAGCATAGCTGAATGTGGAGTTTCTTGTGATCTCGATGATAGATGCAGACGGACTGACTCCGGAGTGGACCCCGTGGAAGGGTTATTGTCGTTGTCGGGGTTTGGCTGCAGGCGTGCAGCAGCACTTTGAATGGGCTGACAATGACGCAGGGAAAACATCGTATGAGATTGTACGACACAGTCAAAAAGCCAGGACTCGTCCTTCAACTTGGAGCAAAATCGAATGTGGTAGACAACAATTATGGCGTGATATCGTACACGCGTACTTCAGTACCTGCAGAAAGTAATGCCGCAGCGCGAGAAAAAGTATCTGGGGGGAATATGGTGTTGAAAAAGGGAAGAGAAGATATCTCGGCAGCATCTGGCCCCTGAATATTGTCGGCTGCGTGCCCGCCGACTCCGAGTCACGTTTCGCCTGGCTGGATTCTACCTACCTATTCCGCGGCTCCAGATCCAGCATACCACCTCAAGCTTTTCGACAAATATCCTGACCGGGCAAGAAGAGTTGCACTTGAAGTATTCCGCGCAAACAGGGCCACAGTCAAAGGCGGGAGTCATATCAGCGTTACACGAAGCCACTGTGAAGGACCCGCTTCGCTTCCCTCGGCTAGATCCTGTTTGATCAAAACACTCACTTATCAAAACCCGAAGAAAACCTCAGTCAACAGTAACTCATCTCGTATTCTTAGGATATTACAATGCCCTGGAGTGTTAGTTGGCGAAAACACACTGGTTTTGGTGGCAGCAAGTATGGTTCAAGGAGCTCTCTGGTCATCTCAACCTCGCTGGCTGTTCTCATAATGGCGACCGGACGGAGTTCTCATCGTCGGGGAGATATGATATATCAGCTTGACTTACATTCTCTGTATGAAAATTCCCCAATTCAGACAAATAAAAACATCTTCCCTATCATTCCAAGGCTTCCGTCACATCATGTCTGTCGATCTTCAACCTTTCATCCCTCGGTAGAGTTCTCATTCCCTGTTAGCAGCATCTATTTCCAATGAATCAAGCTCATGCACTACACCAACGAAGATTTCTTTGAGTCTCTAATCTGCCCTGTTCAGACTCCTGCGATATCGGCCATCGAGTTCTTCAAGTCGTGCCTGCTCATTGGCGTTTACCTCGCCTGGAATGTACAGTGCTGTAAGATACAAGTGTGCCTCTGGGCGTACGGTAGGATCATCGAGTTTCCAGAGCCACATATGAGCCTCAAACCGCGTGTCCAACAGTGGTTCGTCGCTCGTATCATTCACCCAATCTGTGGTTGCGCCATGGTCTTCTGCAAAGACTCTGGGATAAATGATCATCCGCTTTGCCTTCTTTACCTCAAGACTGTCTCTTCCGAAACATATCATCTGTCGGTGTAGAAGCCATTTTGCCAAACCCGAGCTCTCCGCAAATCATCTTGCCCAGCGGCGATCTGAAATGCCTCTTCGATTACCTTGCTCAACCTGCCATCGCAGATGCCGTCTCTCAGTAGCATCATGGTCTTAAGACCTAATAGACCGTATCTTCGGCGTGGCTGATCCGGCAGAATTCGACTAGACTTGAATCCTGTCAATAGTTTGTAGAAATCGAAATGCAAGCTGTGCGGGGAGACCCTGAATCCGTGCATGCAGGTGGGACAATCGCAGTGGATGTTGTACATTTCTCTCAACGATAGACGACGATTAAGCTCTGAAAGTGTGCCGTAGTCACGGGTTATTTCTTCGCCTGCAAGTATGGTCCGGATGATGTGCACACGAGCTTTTTGGGAGCCTTTGTGGAAGGAATAGAAAGCGTTGGGTGTACAGCTGTCTGCGTAACAAGAGGTGAATCAGCATCGTAATGGAATTAAACCCGACTGCTCAATTTGAGAGAACGTCCTCTATTTACCCCAATATGTTACTTACGGTTCATGAGGCTCAATATCCGGAACACAGTCTCCTTGTCATCTTCTGTTCGTACACAGTTGGTCTTGTAGATTCCTAATTCGTGGCACTTGGCATTGGGGAAGTCCGCAAACGCATTTTGGAGGCCCCGAAAGGCCAATCGCCAGTTTACATCAGGGATTGCTCTTATCTGTAAGTTTGAGCAGCAACAGAAGCCCAAATTGTTTCCTATGTCTTTCAACAGAGTGCTTGGCGTGAAGAGTGGCTCATCTTCGAATAGTAGAAACCCAACGGGAAGATCTTGCTTCGCAAACAGCCCTCTACCTTTATCTGGAATGTCCTTTGCTGAGTAGTATGTCGAGAATGGAGGATTGGCCATGTTGAGAGATAATCTTAAACGAGTGATTGATGGCTTTCTGGATATATTCGATTGCGACAGCCTTTGATAACTGATGTTCTGCAAAGAGAGACTCAATAGTTAGCAGTTGTGCCGTGGAGGTGGTTGAGCAACGAGAAATTTTAAAATGTCTCAAGACACTCACTCACTGGAAGTGAAACCGCGTATAAGGTATAAGAATGATGTTTGCCTACGCCTAATGGGATGTTGATAAATACTGAGTGCTGAGGAGTCTTCAACTATCCTTGGAGGGTTGATATCAATGTGGCACTTATCTGATCACAATTTTTCCCTAGACATACAGAGGAAGGTACGAACGAGTCGGCCTCGGGAGAGATGAAGCTCAGATCCCATCTCAACCCAATTCCCGTTACCATCTTTCCACGAGGACGTCCACAGCTGCAGGAAAGAGCGAATCGCTTGGTGGAGCACTCGACTGTGCAAATGTACCAAACCTATATATCTGTATCCTGCCATTATATGTAGCTAGCTTCTGAGAGCTTACAGATATCTCAACACCGGTCCCGAATGTTCTTCAGATAGCCATGGCTTGAATAATCTCTGCTTCAATAATATACCACTCACCAAGGACAAGGCTACTTCTTTGACGACACATCATTCGGTATGGTTCGACGGTCATTTTTGATCCTTTCCAAAGTAGGAACTAAATTTTGAGGAATTTCTGAAGCCGGGGACAAGTGGCGAGCCATGTGTCTTGGTTGAGATGGAGCCGTTTCGTTCGTTCCCGGTCTTTCGTGACTGATAATTTTGCTCCAATTATTCACATTGGTATGGCACATGCTTCGATTATAAAGATGGCTCCATAGCGAACTGTGAGATTTGGTAGTCTGTGTTACCCTGATAGAGCAGCAAAGTGTTACTGGTAGTAACAAGCCGCCAAGGGACCTGGAGCGTGGGGAACGCCGGAGCTGAAAATGGGCCAGCCCCGCCCTCCCATTCAAACGTGACGCTCAACTTCCTCAGCGGGGTGCTCGGGAGAAGAAAAGGTGCTTAGCAAGTAGAAATCAAATGTGCAAGCAATGAAAAGTCACGAATGAACCTGTGTTCAAAATACCTGGAATGATTTTTGGCAGCTATGGGACTCTCTGTAGTCGTTCTCCTTTGGAGCACGTTCAGATTCATTCGGACCCTGCCCACACCACTGAACGGGATAATCCCAGATCTTGAAGATCCAGACAAGCCACTTCAGATTTACCGAATCACAGCCCAGGAAGCGCGGCCCAAACCAGTTTAAAGTTCTCGATGTGGCTGGCAAAACCACCCCTCATTCGACTCCTCATCCGGTTGTTTCTCAGCTCTCAGCCTTCATCCAGCAAAAGCGAATGATGGCTGATCAGCCATGCCATCAACGGCCCATGACTCTGGGTCGGAGCCCTCTCCTTATCTGCTGCCACCCCAAACTCCAACCAACATTTGACGATATATATTCCTTAAGTCCGCATTGTTGCAGACGAAGGCAACGACGATCTGATGCAGACCCATGATTCCGCGCCGCCACGGCGGCAACGACGACGACCCCAGATCTCATGTACCGAATGTCGAAGGCGGAAACAAAAGGCATGCTTTTTCCTGGTCATTGTAGAGCTATTTTGAGGACCTCACTGACTCGGGTTCATGTAGTGTAATCCTAGGAAAGATGGCCCCTGTGCAAACTGTCTACGGCGATACCCGCCAGTGCCGTGCTACGTGCAAGACCTTGACGATCCAAACATTGGATGTGGTGCACCGCAGAAAGTAACCCTCCAGAGTGAGACTACCTTGAGATTCGTCGATCATGGCCCTGGCCCAAGAGATTCTATCTCATCCCCCCTCCATGAATCTCACCCTGCGAATTATCCAGCAATACCGTTAAGTCGTATCCTCCACCCAATCGAGGACCCGTCCCCGTACCATGAAGCCGTTCATGCGATGAAGCAGGAAATCAAGCAATATATCGTTGACGACGTCGAAAAAGTCCACCCAGACTCTGTCGAAAATGGACCACCGTCAGAAAACAAACTGGAATTAGTCCAGAAGAGGCTCAAGTACATGGATCCTGGAATGCAAGAGGCGATGCACAACCGGCTTGAAAGCCCGAGCATGGTTGGTGGTGTTTTATCGATGCTGAATACCTTTAACACTATGCCCGTCAAAACGACTCTCCGAAACACGGAACTGTTCTATTTCTGTGAGTCCTCTTCCTTGACTACATTCCAACTTTATTGGTTGATAATATCTAGTCCATAATTTTGTGGCGCCGACGTTCTGTTCTGTGGATGGAGGCAGCATTCCACCACTCTTCGCCGCAGAGATCTTGCCGTGGATGATGAAATCGCCTTTGATGCCCAATGTAGCGATTCTCATGGCATCTGCAGCTCAAAATCACGCTGGAATGGTTAAAAACTCCGAGACATTAATCATCAAGTCTCATGTTCTGTCTCTTGTGAACAGGTTCATCCAAGAAGACTTCTTCCTGGTTGGAAACCAGGCACTGAGAATCGTCATACACTTGGTTGTATTAGAGGTACGAAAGCAAAATGTTAGATTAAAAAGAACCGACGACTGACGTAATTATCTGAAAGATGTTCTGGGGTAATGCGGAGAATATATGGCCGCATATGGAAGGTATAAAGCAAATGCTGAAGATTCGAGGTGGCCTTGTGGGCATGAATGATCCCTTGAATGCACATGTACTGATCGTGTAAGTGTCCCTTCCAAAGTGTATACTTGTAGCTTCTTACTGAATATCTCAGGACCGATTACGAGCTAGCATGCGCGTTCGAGCGAGAACTCGATCTCCAATCCATGGAGACCGCCATCTCAACCGAGCTTCCCATCCGAGAAAACTACCCCGCCAAGGCTCGATGTCCAGTACTCCCATATCCATCCACCTTCCAGGAGTGTAGAGAAACTCTGAGTCTCAGTATTACTGCTGCGGAGATTTTAGATGATGTGAGGTTCCTCACCACGTCGATCACGTCATGTTTTCTCTCCCCTGAGCTGGAGCCTACCAAGACTTCGAAGATACAGAGTACGGCAGCATGTAAGAAACCTTTCTGAACCCCCACTATATCTGAGAACAAAGTATTGAGATCCTGCAGGGCTACATAAACGCATCGAGGCCATCCCGGCGCTAGAAATCGTCTCCATCACCCCCACCAGCGACATAATAATCGACACCATCCGCCTCTCAGCACTAGTCTACACATCCGCCATCCAAACCCTCACCCCACTCTCTCAAAACTTCCCACCCGACCTCCAAGAACGCATGCACTCGAACATCTCTCTCGTCGGACTCCGCAACTGGAAAGAAATCCCAGGCATCTTCCTCTGGATCTTGTTGGTGGCGACGCCATGCGCGAAGGATGATTATCGGGGCAGGTTCTTGAGGAAGCAGATGGCGTGTACGGGGATGGCGATTGGGCTGGAGGATTTCCTGCTGGGGACGGCGTGTTTGAGGGCGTTTTGGTTGGTGCAGAGGTGGATTGCTAGGGAAGGAGGGGAGGGCTGTCTTGATGTTGAGGGAGAGGCAGAGGCTGAGAATAATGTTGCTTTGCTTGCTTGAGGGAACACGGCGAGGGAACACGGCAAGAAGCAGCACATTGAATGTGAATGTAAAATTGCTAAGTTTTCATGGATTGGAATCCATGGATATCATCAAACCCCCACTCTCTAAGCTCACTTTGCAGCACTGTCTGGGCTACCTGGCCCTTGGAGACCTTTCACAATCACGGAACTCAATAATTAAGCCGTTCAATCCCTATCAGTCTTCATGAATTTGCATGGACTCTGTGTCGGAATGATTGGTGGATGCATTTCTCTGAAGCGGAACCGAACAGGAGCTTGTTTTGTTCTCTGCAATGGTTTGTAAAGAAGTATCCTGTACAGTTTTCCAACCCCCTTTTAGCACATTGGCTTTCTCGACTTTGGAGCTGAGAGTCAATTGCGATTTCGAAATGTATGGTTGATTGGACAGTATGTTGTTCCTTTCCAAGTATCAAACGCCGCGCGGGAACAGGGTTTGAGGGAGCCGTGTGGGGGTCACTTCATGGAGGAAGTGGACGGCTATAAGCCTATGATCAGCGTTCGGCTCGCTTAGTTCGAGGCAACCCATGTAGGCGGAGGAATATCAACTGCTATGGAGGAATGGCTGCAGTTGATGGATCAGCCGTTTAGTTTTATGCCCAGGCTCCATTGTGATCTTGTAGAGCCTGGCCTGCCTTACTTTCTGGACTGACCAATTTTGTTTAAGACGTCGCCAACAAAGAAATCCAGAGAGACGATCAACATGGAGTCTCTTCATCGCCACAAGAGTCCCTGGTCGTATAAGTCACCTTAGAACTATTGATCTAGGAGAATCCATAAAATGGAGACGATCGTAATGAAAGCGTTCATGGCTTGGGCTTTGAGGAGTCGAGCTTCCTGCCAGCTGCTTTCACTGAGGACGACTGAGCCTCGCCAGCTGCATCAGAATGAGCTGTCAACAACGTGACAGTCGCATAATCGTCTCATACCTAGGTACGGAAGGGTACCTGGTGTCTATATGTACCGTACTTAGGGCTTCTACCCACCCACAGACTGAAGCGGAAACAGAAGCGTTACTCTATCCACCAGAAGTACCGACAGCCTTGCCACTGACTTTCTATATTCTTGGCAACCGTCATGGGCCGAAAAAAGCCAAAAGTAAAAAGCACGGAATGGCTTGGGTGTCCGAAGTCCGCATGAGCTTCCAGCACGGTGAGGAATGCCTAAACACGTGGTTTTGACCAAACTTTAAAACTTCCAAGCCCTTGAGACGCATGAAGGTGTGGAATTACACCACCACCCTCAGGGAGCAAAGATGTGGCTGAGACTGCATGCCACGAATGCACGTCGGTGCAATGGGTAGGTGCTCAGCTCCCCTGGGAAGAAATCTGTTTGACAGAGGAAATTGTAACCGACTTACCCTACTTAGGCTAGATCACTTTGCGTGGACACACACATGAAAAGTCTTCATGAACTTAACATGCGAAAAAGCCCCTACAATAGCATAAAATCAATTGTACCCCCTCAACTCCGGTGGCACGAAGAATGGAGAATAATGATACCAGAAAGTTGAGCGTGATACGTATGTTGTACGTAGCGGCTTAGCCCTGGTCTCGGCGTTTTCTGGAGTTACAGTACAGTAACTTACTGTACGGATATACCCTACGGCATATTGACTGGAGCCGCGTTGAGTTACCTTGCCCAGGTACCGACATACAGTACCACAGGTGCCCACTCCGTAGAGCACGTACTGCACTGCACTGCACTGTACTGTAAATTACTGTACAATTCCGTAATCAGATGTAAACTTATCTACTGTAGCTACAGTAGTGGGTCCTCAGATCTTCTCTATTATTAGTCATCCATCCTTGCTGGAAGTCGAATTCGACGAGGCTAGACTCGATTCCCGGCGGCTTATCCCATCCGTTATCCGGCCTTGACATCACATCGAGTACTCGTCGACCCCCTTTGAACTTTCCTCCAGTCTCTACACACCTGGAGCTATCAGTTCCCCAACAGTTTGCATACAATCCAATGATCCCCAATACGCCGTATGGTCTGCGACTCATCAAGTAAGGGGAAAGAGTTAACTAGAAGATGTTCTCGTCATCGCAAGCCGCTGCGCCGCTCAGTTCGGCGCCAGAAACATCAGCACCAGAACCCGCAACCACACCAAATACGCAGTCTGCTGAGCAGAGCCCAGTCGATAGGAGGGCTTCTCACGATACACCCCATGGCTTGAATGCGCGATCTTGTGTAACCTGTAGACGGAGAAAGGTCAAGTGCGACAAGAGAAACCCATGCACGAATTGTGCAAAGGCAGGCAGCGTTTGTGTCTTTCCAGCACCAGGACGAGCCCCTCGCAGACCGAGACAAGGTGGGAAGGTTGTCAGCGAACGCGAGGCAGAGTTGTTGAAGAGGTTGCGAAGATTGGAAGGGGTAGTTGAGGAGTTGAGCGGGCAGGTGGAAATCGAAGCTGTGAAGCATTCTCCATCAAGCGACTCTTCGTTACCTAAAGATGCCGATTCGGGTGACACACTCAGTGGCAAACCGGCTACTGTTCGAGTTGTGGGAATGGATGAGGGACATGGAAACAGAAAGACATGGCTGGCCAGAAGCTTCAGGATCGGAGGCGGCCCTCCAAAGACAGCTTTCAGCGTGGACGAGCTCCAGAGCGGCGTTGGTCGATTGGTTGTGGATGAGGGCAAAAGCCATTATGTTGCATCTCCATTCTGGGCCCAGATAACGGACGAGGTAGACGAAATCCGGGAACTTCTTCACGATCAGGACTTCGATTCAGCGGATTCGGATGTACCGATTGTACCATCCGATACGATTACCGTGCCCAACCACCAGAGTTTTATAATGGGATACAACAGCAGTGATGTTAATCTCAAGGGATTACATCCACTACCATCTCAGATTCCATTTTATTGGCAAACATATCTTGAGAATGTTCATCCTCTGGTAATGATATTACATAAACCTACAATGAACAATGTCATCAAGGAGGTACAAAACAACTTGAACAGTCTAAGCAAGAGCACAGAAGCCTTGATGTTTTCTATATACTTTGCGACCATAACTTCAATGACTGGGGCTGAGGTATGTTTTTTCGTTAATGCTTAGATGTAATCAACTAATAACGATAGGTTCGAACGAATCTTGGTGTCGATAAGGAAGTTTTACTCCGACAGTACCGTTTTGGTGTGGAGCAAGCTCTTGCTCGGGCAGGCTTCCTCAACACCAATGAAATAGTCACTGTACAGGCGCTCGTTATGTTTCTCGTTTGTGTCCGCAGACACGATGACACTCGTTTCGTCTGGACGTTGACAGGCTTGACATTAAGAATCGCGCAATCGTTGGGACTTCATAGGGACGCAGCACAGTTCGGACTCAGCCCGTTCGATACAGAGATGAGGCGGAGACTCTGGTGGCAGGTTTGCGTCCTGGACACAAGGGCATCTGAGGATCATGGATCAGATCCTTCGATCACCGAATTTTCTTACGATACGAAGTTTCCATTGTCAATTGATGATGATGATCTCGACCCTGCGGCAACAGACGCACCGGCTGAGAGGAAGGGTGTTTCTGAGATGACATTCTGCCTCATTCGATACGAGATCTGCAACCTCAGTAGAAGATTGACTTACATACCTCCTGGACCGGTGCCTTGCAAGGTTTCAGGCGAGATGTTGACACTTGAGCAGAAGGAGAAGCTGGTCAGGGATTGTGCCGAACATCTCGAAGCAACATACCTTCGGTATTGCGAGGATGCCGGACCACTCTATTGGGTTGCCGCCACTGTTGCTCGGTTGATCATTGCCAAAATGTTTCTGGTCATCTATCATCCACTCACTCTCCCTGGTAAGCCCAGCAGTCTATCGAACGACATCAAAGACAGACTTTTCATATCATCTATCGAGATCATCGAATATTCAAGAATTTTGGAGTCGGAGGCCACGACGAAGAAGTGGGGATGGCTCTTCCACACCTACATTCAGTGGCATGCTATGGCCTTTATCTTGGGGGAGCTCTGTGTGAGGTCCAACTCGGCAGTCGTGGAGCGCGCATGGCGTGCTGTGGACCTCGTATTCAACGACTGGCCAGAGGCAGCTCACCACGGAAAGAGTGGCATGCTCTGGAAGCCGATGAGAAAACTTTTCGCTAAAGCACGACGGAAGCGCCTGGAGAACGCCAATACTGAAAATATTGATCGCACACACAATGGCCAAGGCATGTCGAGTATCTACCTGGATCGACATCCACCTCCGCAGCCATATTCGATGCCTGGTCCTTGCCCCATGAGTATTCCTCGTGATCGTCAGCTTTCACAGCAAGTCAGTACTACTGGTGCTCCTTCCAATGCAATATTGCCGACAACCAGTGCACCAGAGATGTACCGCAACGACGTTTCAATGCTAGGGCCTCAAGTAGTTGGGATGGGTATGCTTGCCCCCGAACAGGTACAAATGCAAATGCAGCAGATGCAGCAGCAGGATCAAGCTCTATCGCAGCAAGCACCGTGGCTGTTGGACAACAACGCAATGCTTGATCTGGACATGACAGCCGTTGAAGGGGAGATCAACTGGGAAGGATGGGACGATCTCGTGCGAGACTTCCAACTGGAGGCGGACAGCAATCAACAACCAGATATGGCTAGAGGACCGACTTTGGGTGGTAGCGGTATGTGGTGGTGATTGCAACCCGCCATATGACATTCAAGGGTGGAAAGGGGTCGCTTCTAGGCGACAAAAACTGGGACGGAATATACCAACAAAACAGGGAGACATGATAGCAAGGATAGAATATGGCGTTGGTTATACCTAGGATCGAGCAAGTAATTGACATATCTTGGACTGTTTTATCGAATTAGCGGGAACTATTAGTCATTGGAATTGTGTACATTATTTGTTGTTTTGAACACGATCTCGACCATTTCCGTATTTCTAATGGGAGGCAACCAAATGACATTCAATCTCCACTTACAAAAGCTGGACACATCTCTATGCTTCCATTTGTGCTGCATTCTACTCGCACCAAAGTAGAGCCACATTGCAGAGAATCAAGCACACCATAGGTAATCTGAGGGCTTTCAATTTACCCGTGCTCACGTGCCTTCGCCGAGGTTGATGACATTCGTCCCATCAACCGCAGGGATGTAGTTGAAAGCGGCCACTTCTCAGGATTACCAACCTCCTCCACACTCCCCTCCACCACGAGAACGGACATACCTTCTCGAACTTTGTTACTCCCAATTGAACACAAACCATCCACAAGGTTGTGATCTTGCATTGGCCAAGCTCACATGCCTTCCGCCAAATATACTCATCGGTGATGCCATTGCGATGGCGAGCTTTGCTGGGCATGTCCTGGACCGCCCAATCTATGGGTAGCCCAGCGTCAAGATGGATATTATGGGGGATGTTAACCACTTGGCTGGCTGTTGCCAGTGCCATGACGCCGGCAAGGATAGCAGAATTACGACAGGAGACTGTGGATATGTTCTACCATGGGTTCGACAACTACATGAACGTCGCATTCCCCGAGGATGAGGTTAGACTTCCCAAGCATGCGGGTATGGCATTGGTACTGACTCTTTGAAAGCTGCGACCAGTATCCTGCATACCGTTGACTCGAGACTCCCAAAATCCGCGAAATGTCGAACTTAACGACGTCCTGGGCAATTACTCCCTCACTCTAATTGACAGCCTCTCGACCCTCGCCATACTGGCATCTGCCCCTCCGGATCGAGCGGGTACTGGTCCCAAGGCTCTGCGGGACTTCCAGAACGGTGTGGCTTCATTGGTATCACAGTATGGAGATGGTACAAGTGGTGCTGCGGGCCAAGGGCAAAGGGCGCGGGGTTTCGATGTTGACAGCAAAGTCCAAGTTTTCGAGACGGTGATTAGAGGAGTAGGTGGTTTGTTGAGCGCACATCTATTCGCTGCTGGAGAGTTGCCAATCACTGGATACAAGCCTCGACGGGCGTCGGGAGCAAAACGAAAGCTACAGAAGGGGGAGATACCTGCGATCGCGTGGCCGAATGGATTCAAATACAATGGGCAGCTACTTCGACTGGCTTTGGACCTTGCTCAGCGACTCCTACCGGCTTTCTACACAGCTACGGGAATGCCGTACCCGCGTGTGAATCTACGGCATGGAATACCGTTCTATGCGAACTCCCCTTTAAATCAGGATTCCGATCCCGACGACTTCGTCCAGGAAGGTGCCCCGGAGATAACGGAGACTTGCAGCGCAGGGGCTGGCAGTCTGGTTCTGGAATTCACGGTACTGAGCCGGCTAACTGGGGATCCAAGATTCGAGCAACTTGGCAAGCGAGCATTTTGGGCAGTCTGGGCTCGGAGGAGCAACATTGGACTTATTGGAGCTGGCGTTGATGCTGAAAATGGTCATTGGATCGGACCATATGCAGGCATTGGTGCTGGAGCAGACAGCTTTTTTGAGTATGCGTTAAAAACGCATATCTTACTTTCTGGACATGAACAACCGAATTTAACGGTTCCTTTCAAAGAGCCACACCAGTCATGGTTGGATCCAAACACCATCTATAATCCCTTGAGTGTGGAAGAGAATTCTTCAGAGGCATTTCTGGAAGCGTGGCAGGAAGCACACGCTGCGATCAAGAGGCATTTGTATAGTGGAACGCATCATCCTCATTACGTTAATGTTCACCTTACCACGGGATCACCCCAAGCATATTGGATTGATAGCTTGGGCGCATACTATCCTGGCCTGTTGACACTCGCTGGAGAAGTGGAAGAAGCCATCGAGACCAATCTGTTGTACACAGCGCTCTGGACTCGATATTCAGCTTTGCCAGAGAGATGGTCCGTCAGAGATGGTCAGGTCGAAGGTGGGCTAGGCTGGTGGCCGGGACGACCGGAATTCATTGAGTCAAATTATCATCTCTATAGAGCTACTCGGGACCCTTGGTATCTGCATGTTGGCGAGATGGTGCTCGAGGACATCAAGCGACGATGCTGGACGAAATGTGGTTGGTCTGGACTCCAGGACGTCCGAACGGGAGAGAAGAGTGACCGGATGGAAAGCTTCTTCCTTGGCGAGACTGCAAAATATCTCTATCTTCTCTTTGACACTGACCATCCTCTCAATGCGCTCGATGCAGCCTATGTCTTCACCACAGAAGGTCATCCTCTGCTCATTCCAAAAGCCAAGACTGCAAAAGTTGTTAAGCGAAAGGTTCCGTCTACCAAAGCGCTCCAAACTTATGATGCGCTGGATGTGAGAGATACATGTCCAGTGGCCCCGGCGACTCTTCCTCTCACAATATCGGCAACTGCAGCAAGAAGCGACATATTTCACGCTGCGAGTTTGATAGGCTTGCACATGATACCAAACATGCATGCGATCGAAGGCAGCATAAGCTCCAATTTGGTCGATGACCAGCAAGAATCGGGCTCGCAGACGGCAAATTACACATATTATCCTTGGACTTTGCCAACGACACTCATGCCAGTTAATGGAACTTGTGCCAGGCTACCTTTGAAACAAACGTTTAGTATCGAATTTCCAGTCACCACTCCGTTGACAACAGCATCTGCGGCTTCCAATTTCTTGGTTCTTGGACCACAAGGGCTCGTACGTTTAAATGAGGGAATCCTTGTTAAAAGTCTATCGGGTATCAGAATAGGTATGGTTTACGAATCGCCATCTCCTTTCCGGACAATTGATGGGCCTCTTATGGAGTCGTACCGGGTTTCGAGTATTGCCAATATGCCACTTGGTAGAGATGAGCAAATCTTCATCCCCCGCGATGTCATTGGTGAAATGATAGACCCTTCGTTCACACGCATTCGAGATACAATCATGGCAGACATTGTTCTCCAACTTGAGAATCCTGTCGTTGTCAACAACACTGCTACCGGAAGTGTCAAAGAATTCTACAAGTCCGAGACAAACCAAGATAGCTTTGAAGATCGTCCAACAGTCTCCTTCGAAGACTCAAATAGCGGTATCGCTGCTGAATATAGGACTTTGATATCCTCGCTCATTCGCCAAGTTACATCTGCTCTCAAGGATCCTGCGGCGACTCTTCTCCCAGAACCCGAAATTCCGTTGACATATCACCTCACCACTCTGCCAGCAATCTCTCCCACGGGTATGGGCGCAGCACCTTTCATCGAAGTGGCAGACGCACCAAATCCCAACCTTGGGCCGCAAGCCGATACTCTCACCTGGTCAGGAATATACTTTGCTGGAGAATCCTGTCACGGTAAACTCCCTGACGATGCGGCAAAGAAACACAACATCATTGTGATTCGTCGTGGCGGCTGTACATTTTCACAGAAGCTCGCGAATATCCCAAGTTTTGTCCCGTCAGCAAAGAGCCTAAAGCTTGTGATTATGATATCAGGCTCGGAGGACGAGGAAGATGTGGATGGTATGCCAAAAGGAAGCGGAGAACATTTGATCAGACCACTGTTGGATAAGGCGCAGGTTACGCCGAGTGGGTTAGTAAGACACCACCAGATCTCGATGGTCATGGTTGGAGGTGGCGATGCGACTGAGGAATTACTTAGACGCACAAGAAGTGTTGGGTTGAGAAGGAGATACCATGTCGAGAGTCAGGGCATGGTGATTGGAAATATCATCGTGGTGTAGATGGAGAAGGAGGATGTTTGAATGAATGGGTGGTTTTGGAAACGATAGACTTACTTGCATACAGCTGGGATATGGCGTTTGGGTGTTTGCGCGATGTCGGTGAGTAGATACCATGTGTCCATGTGCTACAAATGAAATAAATACGTTGATACAGTTACTCAATCTTGTGCTTGTGAATTGAAATGTGCTTCTGAAATGTCAGATTGACGTACGCAGTATCTTCTTAATCTGTATGACAATCAACTCCGCTTTACCAACTTCTTCCAACATCTTCTCTGTTCTCAAGTCAGTCTTTATCACTTTCCGATATAGAGAGTGCGCGTTTGGTTTTCTGCCCAAAACTGCTTCCTCCCATTGCCTGCTTTGCCATCCTCCCCTACATTCCTACACATCCGCCTTTCTTCTTCTCATTCGCTATCTCCGGCTCTTTGACCTCCTCCTCCTCCTCCACCACACTCTCAGATGTCCACTCACTTCCTCCCCTCGCCGTGAGTCTGGCCTGACAAACATGCTCATTATCAAGAGCATCAACATCCACATCGATTTCCTTCAGATCCCCGCACTCCACGTAGTTGTATCCTTTTTGCAAGGAATCTTGCTTTTCTTTGTGATCATCGCAGAGCATGATTCTCTGCCGAGTGTGTGCGCAGTGTTTGCAGGTTGTGATGGTGGAGGTACACATTTGTGCAATCAGGATGTGGATTGGGTTGGTTGGGCGTGGTTTGATGAGGGTGGTTTGTGAGGGGCTGGGGGCTTGTTGTCTGTTGTTGGGTGGGAAGATGAAATGGGGTCGAGAGAGTGGGTGCTGGTTTATACTAAATGGAGAGAAAGGCTGTGTCAAAAATTGCTCAAAGGAGTGTGTAGAGTCAGGAAATTACTTTGGTTGTCTAGCAAGTACACGTTCTGAAAAGAACGCTCATGTCTTGGAGGTGATGTTTGCTCTGATGCTTCTGCGACTCACGATGCTGATGTGGTGTGGAGATACATGTCTTTATTATCAATATTCAATAAGTAGACCAGTCATAAGCTGATGACTGTTACCATGTCAAAGTTGTTCGCAAGTGATGAAAGAGAGGCTTAGGGATCACCAGTCTCGTCTCAAAACATTGCCACTGGTCCTGAAACTTACTCTTACTATTCTCACTTTGAAAGCTTTGAAGGAGCATTCATGACACCGCTTAACTTTTGCCAGTAAGAAGACAGAGTCAGAAACCTACAGTTTCAGAGCAGTTTGTCTTGTTCGGTCTTTGTGCTTAAATTTGACCTAGCTTTAATCAAACAACCAAGATTCTTCCAAAGGTACTCAAACACCTCTCTATTCATGATGATGTTTTACTGGACCAAAAGATGTGCCAACCACCTCGGTCTCACAAATAGCTACCCGCCGCCCTCCAACCACTTGATGCTGCCGGAACTTGACTCCCCTGCACTGTTTCATCTCACCCAGTTGGAAATTCCAATCCACTGTCTCCCACTCTAACCACTTCCAATAGTCCGCCTAGTATACTTCTCCCCGTTAACGTCTCTGATAGAATCTGGGGTAGAATGTCAGAAATCTTACCAATCTCAGTTGCTGGTAAGATCTTACAACGACTACAACTGTGTCAAATACCAGAGAATCGATGGAGGAAGCCGGGGATGAAATTTGGTTGAGAAAGTACTTGTCGGTGCGCTTGGGACTGGCTCGACCTTGAATTTTGGTGTTATGTCATCAGGCATATGGAAAGGTCCAGAGTTTGGGGTTCTTGCATTAGAGAGGTCAAACATAGTGGAGTGGAAATCTCGCTTAAAATAGGAGGCGGGGTAAACAGACAACAGATGGGTAATGGATCCCAGCTGCTGGCAGAGTGCATGTCTATCATTGGCTTGATTCAAGGAGCTTGCAGAATCTATCAGCTGCATATTCCGCGAATGTTCGCGTTTCTGTGCACATGATATTGGTTGATACATACGATCCCTCTTGATCGGGTCCGCGAATTGTCGCGAAACCATCCTTATTGTTCAGCATGCGATTACAAGCTGTTTTCTCCTATATGAGATACGAAATCCGCTACAGGCATCATTATAGCTCTGAATTCAGAGAAATTTGCTTCAGGAATCTCCTTTTCAGCATCAGTGCCTACACGTCAAACTTCACTGTTCCTTCATCGGAAATGGCCAACCAAATGTCAAACTTTGTCAACTGCAACGATGATCCAGTTATTACTGGGACTGGCAACCCGAAGCCAGTATCTCAGCCCACTGATCCCAGTAAGAACTCTCTTCAAAAAGGTTCGTTTCTCACTGTTGTAGATTACGGAGGATTCAGAGTTGGAGTTTAGTGTTGCGACGATGGAAGGAAACGGACTTCAGTAGGTGACTTTCTCAAATTCTTTTGTGCACTGCTAAGATTTCGAAGTGATCATTATCAGTGGTTCTGCTCCGATCTTCTTGGTAGTGGAGCTTGGAGATGTTTTGAGGGGCCAATAATGGGTTTTGGGAGGTTGATTGGTGCATTATAGCCAGAGATCCATCAAAAGCTTCAGTAGAGTCGTCTCCTGCAAATGGACGATGCTAAGGCCTCTTATCGTAGTTTCTCATAAGTGATCGAATGAGCATCTGGGTGAATCGGTATCCATGAGTCAGCCCACTCCTGGCGGAGCGAAATGTGAGGGGGGTGTAATTCCCAGGAGTGCGTCAAGTTCACAGACCACATCTTGATGGTCTTTCGAGCTCAAAAGAGTTGGTTGCTCATGAAGACTCGTACACCAATTCAAGTCAGATCCTGGAAAATGATGATCAACATTGATGTTGAATGCGGTCTGTTGTCCAGAGATGATTAGCATCTCCGAGCTTGACTGGAGGTTTACATCCTGATTTGCATACAGAGCTGAGCCGTTTGAGAGTGGTTTTAGCCTGGACAACGGAGGGGGTCGCTCTTGGTTTGCAACAAAGTTACTCTAGGATCGATAGTTGAATGAGGAGACCAAGATGCTTGCTCTTCTACTGTGGGGGACGTGGAGCTTGGAACAAGCGAGTACGTATCATTGCTTGTGGCAAAGGGAACGACTGGCCAGAACTGCTGCTTCTTTTGGAACGGTTGTTGATAGTCCGGTACCTCAGTCATATCGAAGACTAGGTCATTCAGATAGGAATCATCATTCTGAAAGCCGTCAGGTGTTTGAAAACTGTCCAAGGCAGAAAGCCAGGTAGACTTGGCGGTGTTTATCTCTTCTATCCAGCTTAGCTGGGATTCTGGTTTTTCTTCCATAGAAAAACACTGGTCTTTGATTTGAACAGTATTCGTAAGTTCGTGGTACGCTTCTCTCAGTGTATCGGAATTGACCCTGTCCCTGTCTTCATTGCAGCTTAAGATTCCATTCCGAACTTTGTGCTGCGTAATCTTTTGAAATAGAGCCACCAAAATTTCACATTGGTCAAACCTAGACCTAGGTCTGGTCGGATCTATAATCCAGAGACAATCAGGATTTTGTTCACGAAGCTGCTGGAGTCACTTACATGGATCGGATGGTGGTGTGGCATCTGGTAGCAAGACATTCCAAGTCTCGTACCACCTATCTTCATCACGCCGCCGCTTCAATTCACCCTTGGGAGCACCTTTCTCTTGAAATGAAGCAGTAATAGCTTTCCACTGAGTGCTGGAAATTCCTTTCCTGGTATACATGGCTGGTCCAACGCATGATTTGCAATGGTCCAACAGCTCTGATCCCTTTTCGCTGACGAAATCCAGGGAGCAATGATCGCAATAGAGAGGGCCATGTACACTCTGCAGGTGATCTCTAACAGATTGTCAGTACATCTACAGTATCATAAAAGCGCATTTCGATCCAAACCACGGCCGAAAGAGTATGAGGTTAGCGTACTTTAGTTGACGTGATCGATCTATTGGAATGTTTGGACATGCACATGTACGATACACCCGGCCCGTATACTTCGAAGGATCATGCTTATGGTATGGACATGCGAAAGTGGTTTCCGGCCTTTGGTCTGTATGCATATTCCTTCGCTTTTTTGAAGCAAACACTGGGGGAGCGCTACTCGACAAGCTGCAGTATCAATTAATATTCTTGCCGATAAACTATTTGATGCTTACCTAGTTTCAAAATGATCTGATACGCCCAGAGTAACATCTTCGATTTCACTGTTTTGGGGTTCGCTTGTGGCCTGGCAGTCTAGCAGCGTGCTGATCTGGCCATTGGCTTCCTCGGATGCGTTGCCTGGATTGTTTTCCAGTGTTACTGAGGAAAGTGGCTTAAACTCCTGAGTGGGAAACTCCTCTCTATTCTTGGAGAATTTTGCCTGCTCAACACCACAGTAGGTACAACGTTCGTGAGAACATCCGGGGCAGCTTATCACGATGTCGATTGACATAGGACCATGCTGTTGGCAATGGCAACAAGACCACAGCCATTCGTAGAAGAAGTTCCTGTCATATCGAATCTCGAAGCCATCATTCTCTGCGCTGACCGGTGTCATGGCGAACGGGATTAGGGGTCTTGTTAATGGCCTTGTAGGTAGACAAATTAGCTTCAAAATGATCACAAAATATAGTCTCACAGACTTACCAGTGAAGACCACAAATTACCTGTATCTCAATACTGGGTCTAGACTAATTGGATGTTCTATTATTCATCGAAGCTTGTCGGGTCTGTATCTGCAGCAAGGAACACGGTGGTTGATGTTGACTTTCTAGGGTCACCTGGTGAAGACTTAGGCGAAATGCTCAGCGTAACGATTCGAAAGGAATAACGATTGATGATTGGCGAAGGAATACAGATACCAGACCAGGCTCGACAGGTTCGGAGTATGATATCGAGCCCCGAGAGTCGTAGGCGGCTCTTTGGAATGAAGTTGTTTCCGGAGCCTTGTCATGACTTCCAGTGTGTGAGGGAGCAATTTACCTTCGAGTTCGACCATGTAAGCTGGGCGGAAGATGGTGTTGCCAAGACGTCTCTCGCGGAAACTCGCAAGACCTGCATTAGATTGATCGCCACGAATGTAGCTGCCACGATTACAGCTGGTGAAGCGGTCCAATAGGTGGAATAATCACGTGTGTATTACAAGCACGTGTCGTAAATACTGAATGCCTAGGTATATCTACCTTAGGTAGGTACCTAGGTACTCTTTGCTGCTTATATTGGTGGGTGCGATGTACGGCCTCGCGCACATTAAGAAGCGATGGAGGCCACCAGAACAACGCAGAAAGAGGGTAGACTCGCAAGACTCGGTTTTGTAAAGGGTATCTATTCTGCAACATGTTTCTAATCCTGACGTCTCCAGAACGGTTGGCTATTATCCGTCGTGCCCAAGTTCTGGAATCCTGCCAATACATCTCTATCAACGTTGACCGCCCAGTCTCGTTGAAATGACTCTTCTCCGCCACATGCAGCCACCACACTGCTCAGTGTCTCCTTGACAAACTCGAATGTATGGATGGTGTGCACCGGGTCCTCAGCACTGTGCAGGCGCCTCCGAACATCTTCAGGACCTTCGTACTCGCTCCCTTCTGAAGCCAGCCATATCAAGTTATCTCCTCCATCGTCACGGCCACCAATCATCTCTGTAATGACGGAAGTCCACATGGCAAAGTAATCTTGTAGGCGAAGGAGGATTACTGGAGTCATTGGAGGTGGAAGCTCAAGGAGACGCGTGAGAGCTAGACAAGACAACTTCTGGCGGTCGATGTTGGCCATACTGTCGAAGTGGCGGAACCATTCTGTACTGAGCCATTCCCAGACCTCATTTGCATTTCCGACAGAACTCATGACGGTGACGAACACTGAAGGATCAGCTAGAGCAATCCGGGCGAGGATGGTGAAATAATCCGTCTCTACGACATCGTCAAGCTTTGGGTATTTTCGACCCGGTCCGGTGGTTTGATGAGCTTCCCAGGCGTCGCGTAGGCCCGCAAACACTTGCTCTGTGTACCCGCTCTCGTGAAGGTCCTTCGCTATCTGGACTACTCCATTGGTGCCGCCAAACTTCTCCGCAGCTCGAATCATATTCTCAATGATAGTGGTGACTAGACCGGCCAGCTCTCTTTTGGTTACACCGAGTAGATTTGTCATATGAGCTATGATCCTCAGTCTTGCTTGATCGCCAAGCATTGCTTCTGGTGCCAGAATTATGTATGCATCTATGATGTTCAGAACACTGCGCAGATTGTCTGACCCAAGTTCGAGGAGAGGGAATGCCGAATCGGCCAACGCGAGAACATCTGGCGTGGCGGGAGACGGCGTTTGAGCCAGAATGACGACCCAAAGGTCAAGAGCTTCTTCCATGAGGTAGACTTGCATCTCCGAGCCAGGCTCAACGGCTCGCTGGATCAATGGCAGAATCATCGAGTGATACCGCTGAGCTGCCTCTTTCATAGCTGTCACCAGTGTTGACATAAGTGTGAGAATTGCCTGCTTCAACAGATGTTCTTCGCCTGAAGCTTCCCACAGACCGGGTAGCATGGATACGATCTGGTCAGCAAAGGGTGATATGTTGCTTTCCATGCGAACGGCAATCATTCTAATCGTGTCAAGAATAGCCATTTTTGTCTCAGTATTCTCGACCTCTTGTATCAATGTCATACACCTCCCTAAAATATCAGGAGCATATGGAAGAAATTTCTCACCATCAAAGCTGAAATCGTCAACAACAGCTTTGAATTGCCTAGCAGCAGTGATGCGGACGACATGATCGTTTGTCTCGTCCTCGGCCTTCAGAAGATGCTGGAAGATTTGGTAGACAAGTGGTCGGTTAGCGTCTGAAATCTTAATCGTAATCCATTGGCCGAGCAAAATGGCAATCCTTCGGCGCAGGACCTTGTATCCGGGTCCGGTCTGTTGTATATCGTTGACCAAGGTCGACGTCAAAAATGAGTCAAAGTCAAAACTTTGATGAACGACTGGAGCAGACAGTCCCATCGCGGTGTAGACTGCGTCCTTCGTGACTACCGTACTTTGACTCGTACCTGCAACAGATTGGAAGAATGATAGCAGAGGGTCCACCAGAAGGTGCTTGAAATTGATGACAAGATCCATGAAGAGCTTTTCAGAGCATGGCCGAACCTCGAACTCCCAGGTATCGCCGCCCCCCTCTTCTCTAATCTCCCACTCGTCCTCATCTTCTTCCCAGGCCTCCAGATCCACTTGACGAAAGACGAAGAACTTCGTGACTATGACACTTGCCATCTGACTAACCAATTGGTCAGTGAGTAAGCGAGATTTGATCAGTGCCACGCCTTCTTGCTGCTCTTGTTTAATCTCGGGAGTCCGGTACTTGAAAGATTGTGCGGGGCTGAAGACCATTTTGCAGCAAGCTCGGAGGATGTTCAGTCCCTTCAAGCAAAGTTTCTCCATGACAGGTCTCTGGTCCTTCGTTTGCTCATCTTTTCGCAACGCTTTAGCACTGAATTCTTGAGACTCCGATCCATAAGAGTCTCCAAATTTAGCCACAAGGCCCCAATATGCTTGAACCAACTCGATAGAGCTGGGTAAAAGAGCGAACGCAGCGGGATGTTGAGTAGACATCTGAGTATGCAGCTTTGAAAATTGTACTAGATGCTTCTCAACCAAGTCTTTAGCTGGGGACACGATGACTGGTGGATCTTGAGTCACCATGCCGAGAAATTGCCCAAACTGTATCTGAGAGTGCTCCCACAATTGCTGGACCTCAGTTGAATGATTAGGATATTCGTAACCAGATATAAGCAATCGTCTGAGGATCTTAATTGCATACAAGCTATTCTCCATAGCGTCCATAGCACCACCTTCGTCCTCGCCACTACCATTCAGAAAAGAAGTCCACATTGTAACCTTCTCTGTGTATATTTCACTCAATAAGAACACAATTTCTGGTGTCGCTGACTGAAGTCGAGTTTGGGAAGTTCGTAGCCGTGCTGTAGATAATTCCTTTACCACCTGGAGCAATATTAACAAGCCCCTCCGCAGATGTAATGGGCTCGATTGGCTTGCGTTCCGTAGGATTTTTATCAGGCTTGTGAGAACATCCGGCCAGTCCTGAGGGTAGTCGATTCGTACGACCTTTGCGACGACTAATGCATTCTGCAGAGCAAGGCTATTCTCCGCCTCTCCAATACCTCCCTCAAGTAGATTCGATCGTATCTGTGCCTTTTCTTCTGCTGAGACGGCATTTGTAGCCGTCTTTCGCCAGTACTTGTCTATACCGTTTTTAAGTTGAATGATCGCAAGGTATCGAATCTCCGAGGGAAGTGACTTGTCGAGATATACTGCCTACGATATGACTGTTAGCTGGGCATTAAAGTAAGGCGACAGAGAGAAGCTTGCCTGCAGTAGAGAATAGTAGCCTCGTTGTGTTTCCCAAGCCTGGAGCTGTTGGGTGCCAGTCTGAATGCTGAGCTGTTGTGAAGATCCTGCAGACTGAAGAGCCAGGTAGACTTGCTGCGGGGAAAGGGGCACAGCCTCCCCAGGCACTTCAATAGCAAATGCCATGGCTGAGGGTATTCCTAGATCTCAAGGTAGTGCGTTGTGTCTGGAAGGTGGTGGATGTTGGAGGGCAAAGCAAGGCTGTGGAAAATCGTCCCGCGTTTCGCTTGCTGGCGGGCGGGCCGCTCATGACGGCGCGATTCAACAGGGGTTGAAGAGGGGAGGGGAAGCGAATGCCAGCCACCTCGTCAAACCATCTCCAAACAAAACACCGGAAAAGAGCCACAGTAGAGTTAAGTTCAAGAAGATTTCAGAGGATGACTTACCCAGAAGTCACTAGATGCCTCCGTTTTGAGGGTCTACCAGGATCAGAGCCTGCTATTGTTGAAAAGAACGTCCTGCCACTTCCAGATAATGAGATCCTTGTCAAAGTTCATGCTGCTTCAATCAATCCATGCGATATTCAATTATGGAGATCCGGATTAGTAGCCGTAGTGGCAGGTGATAAGGGTATGGGGAAGGATTTTTCGGGAACTGTTGTAGCTGTAGGGGAGAAAGTAACAGGTTGGGCGGAGGGTGATGAGATATTCGGATTGCTGTTTCATATTGTAAGTTACAACTCAATATATCTTGAATGTCACTGATATAATTGAGTAGTTTGGTCAAGCTACGTTCAGCGAGTATATAAACGTCAATCCAGCCACTGATCCTGTGGCCAAGAAACCGAATTGTCTTACCCACGACCAAGCAGCAGCCATTCCCTTAGTTGCTCTGACAGCATACGCCTGTCTCGAATGGTTACCAGCTCCCTCGTCTTCTCAAAGAAAGGTTATAATTCGTGGCGCATCGGGTGGCACTGGCTCGTGGCTCGTTCAAAGTGAGTGCGTGCTCAATTCCTCCCAGAGAATCAACCCCTTTTTGTTCCTTGCCACAATTGGTTGACTTGTTGACTGACTAGCGTACAGTTGCTAAAATCGTTTACAATTGTCATGTCACCGCAATCTGTTCCGAGAAGAATACAACATACGTAAAATCCCTTGGTGCCGACTCAGCCTTTGATTACACAGCTGCAAACGTCCCTCAGACACTCATCTCAAGCCTCAAGGACGATGCCAAATACGACCTAATCGTAGATTGTGTCGGTGGCACCGAGCTCATACCCTTCTACGTACGTAATCAATCGCTCTTTACTCTCAAAAGCCAACCCATTCTCTAATTACTACTCTACAGCAACAACTCCTCCACTCTCGTGGGGCCTATCTCAGCATAGTTGGCGATAAAACCGACGTCCGCATAATGGGCGGTCCAATAACCTACTTCACCAATCCCGCTCAAGTTATACGATATATCAAAGGCTATATGTGGGGTCCGAGATACGCCTGCGTATCTTTCGTCGAGAAAAGCGAGTATCTACAGCAAATCGCTAGTCTTGCCGAGCGAGGCGAGCTAGCCGATGTTGAGATCGAGGTGCTGGAGGGTATCTTTGATGAGAGGGAAGCTTGGAGAAAGGCTATCGATGCTATGCACAGTATGCGGGTCAGAGGGAAGGTCGTGCTTGCTATCCCGTAATTGTACGGTGTTGATTGGTGTTACTGTCTGGGTGAATGGAGTTGTGACGCTTGGCTCGGTTATCATCAGTCATCCCAAGATGTTTCCATATGCAGCCGGAGTTTGATACATGATTGTTGGCTTGTTTGGGTCTAAGGGTTATGGTGTGCTGTCAAATCCCGGGACTGGAGGTGCTTGCAGAGGCGACTTCTACACTATGTCAGCTTTCAAGCTCACTTTAATCATGCTCATGACCAGATTACTCCATAATGTTTAATTTCCAAATACCCACATATTCATCCAAGGAGATACATTTACCTGAACTCTAATCACCACCAAGAGCATTCATTCGTAATAAATCTCCCTTCCGAAGCATCCCAACCCCTCTCCCCCATTTCTCCCAACACAGCAGACGCACCCTGGTCATTTCCCTAATCGGTTCACAATCACTCCTCCACCACTATTGCCGTCCACCTGCTATATCCACTCCAGCGTATTGAATGTAACACAAGCGGTCCAAGAGCCTCATTTCGACCGCGGGTACTGGCTTCGGGTATGTAGTGGTTCGGAGCTGACATCTCGTCGTTCCTTAGAACCAATCAGGAGAGAGGCATCGTGTCTCTAGACTCGGCGTTAGTGTGCGGCAGACATGGTGGAGTGGACGGGGAGGATGATGCTGAGTGGGAAGAATTTGTTGGTCGTCAGTGATTGAATCTGGCCTGCGTGATATGTACTTATATATGTGGTTTCCCTTGGATCGGGGACGATTCATCTAGGTCAAGCTTGGTACGTATGTTTACTCAAATTTTCGGGTTCTTGCGATTGTTTTTCAATTTTGTTTCCTTCATTGATCGAACACAGTTCTGTCTTCCTTCAAGTCTATCCGGCTTCTATATACTGCCAAAGCGACAACATGGACATCGAGGAGGAGCCCGCCATCTTTCGCCCAGCTTTTATCCGACCCATTTCCATCCCATTCGTTTATTGTGGAATCAATCGACCCCTTGAATTGGGACTTTTGCCGTTTCTAATCAAACATCTCTTTCATCAAACACTGAACGTCAGGGACCAAAGGGCAGTACCGCCAAACCTCAAGTTAGAATACCATTTATATCCTGCTGTCTCCCTGAGAATGCATTCCATGTCCCGAAATAATCAATTTCGCTCAACTCCTGCCATCCGACATCCATCGGTGTATGGTTCATCATGTTCATCGATGAGGACGAAGGCAGCGCACTTCCATAACCGAAACTAGGAGTATTATTCCTCGTGCTCTGCATGACCGCCGTTCCAGGCTTAGGCATAGCAAACACGTTCCTGGCAATCAACTTCGTCTCCTTTTCGCTCTTGCGAGCCATGGCCCAGACCTCGCCCATAGTCTTCAGACTCCCAAGACCGAGACGTATCCTGTCGCGTGTACGGTACCATTCTGGGCCTGTGAGGATGTACGCGCAGGCGCTGAGATTGGCAAGGGTTGAGAATGTGAGGCCACAGATTCCGAGTGGCGAGTGCGAAAAAATGGAGCATGGGAGGGCGTATAGATTAATGGCTGCTTCAGCTCCTTCGAGGGTCTTCTTCGTGTGCAGCCAGAACGTTCTGTCTTCCTCACCAGTTGACTGAAGTGGATGTGATGGACGAGCACAGGAAGAAATCTCCTCCAGGGGGCAGTGGGTGAGACGCGACAAGGGTCGATGGATGAAAACAAGAAGTCTGGAGATCGTCAGCTTGGAAATGAAAAGGGGGACGGAGGAGAACGTACACTTGGAGCTGGTGTTGGGCGAAGAAGAGAATCTCGTCGAGCTCTTCATTCTTGTCAACGACACCTTGTTTTTCTCGGGGTAGGTGCAACTTCCAGTTGACTAACATGGCGTCTGCATTATTAACTGCAAGTTCTACATCGCCTGGGGGTAGCCTGTCGAAGCCGAGAAGAGAGCCAGAAATTCGAGTCAGGTCTATCAAGTAGGTGAACGACGAGAAGACCGGCTCGTCCTCTAAAAAGTCCCGATTCTCATATTCTTCCAAGGTCCTGGAGCGGGGAATGATCTGGGATGGGTCAGTCTCGAAGCCGAGAGCGATGTCAGTGAAAGAATATACCCCATCATAATCGCACTCCTCGCAAGGGAGCTCGACATTAGACTCGACCGTGTACAACCTGTCAATCGTCAGCGAAGCTCAGAGTTCAAGAAGTAGGATCCGACTGACATGAAGTGTGTAGCGTTCCTGAAAGCCGCAAATTTCGCATCGGTCACGTACATGAACCAGTACGTGCGTCTCCAAGACTCGGCCAATACTGGATCTCTTTCCATGTTCGCGAAGGTTCGAGAATTCATTCGTATCTCAAGCGCGAGATATATGGCTCTGTCTAAGATCACCCGAGACTTGATCATATCATCCTGGGAATGCAGAGCAATAGCAGCCAACAGCAACGCCTGAACGGTGAAGCCGTTCGGTGGCAAATTTGCCATCTCAATCTGATTCATGGAAATTTCCTGTAATTCGGCCGAAGGCATGTCGGATGAATACATCGATCCAATCCATTTCATTACGGGATATAAGAATTTCAATGACTCAGGGTCGGATTGGAGCCGGTTATGGAAGTAGTATCGTGGCAAGAGGAACGGGTGCGCCTTGTGGAATGAGCTGCACAGAGTCAGCTTCAGACCATGAAATTTAGTTTTCGAGAGAGCAATACCTGTAGTAAAAATCCAGCAAGCGCTGGGGAGTTGCTACCTTGCTACTCAGTCTCGAGGACGAGCTCTCAGGGCTGGCAGAACCATCAGACGATGGCGCGGTGTAAGAGTCGTTTGATGAGTTCGCTCTCAGATATGAAAGAGAGTTGACACTTTGCCCACTCGAACTGGCTGGGACTGGGCTCACTTTTTCAGCTTCTCGCATCGAAGCCCTCTTTTTGGGTGCATTTCTGTCTCTCATCCCCCGTCTCGACTTGGCATAAAAGCAAGGCTTGTCATCTTGAAGACAGCGACTGCAGTTTGGCATTTCCGCTCCACATTTGACGTGTCTGCTTCGACACTAGAAAATGTCAGCTCAAGTTTGTAAGATCAAAGTTGTCTTTGGACATACTGGCACACATGCTAGCGAAACTCTTATACCTCCTCGTGCTGGGGGTTCTTGACTCCTTCTTCCGGAAGATGTCTGCAACGTCTCCATCGGGTCCTGTGGTGGTGATCCAATTCCAAAGTCAAAAAATACTGATAGTGGATCCTCGGTATCATTCAAAATAGGGCCTCCTGAACCAATGATTCCTGAAGGGGCATTCATCTTGGCGAAGAGTGGTATCCGTGTTGATAGAAACACTTTGAGTGGCCTCACTCGGCGGACTCTTTACTCGGACGAATGAGGTTTGTTCAGAGAAAACTTTTGACGACAAAGTAGATGATTTATAGGAAGAGGAACTGCTTGGCAACCGAAACATGTGGTGAGAGATGAGCCATGGAGATATACCACTGCTGCATAGAGCTACGGAGAAGGTGGGTCGCTGTCCTCCCCATCATCCACTCAGGAACCCTGCTCCTGCTTGCGGTCAGCACAGCATTCTGTCAGCACAAGGGCTTGAGGTCGAGACCAGCGCTGAATTTCAGAAATAACCTTCTTAGAGCCTACCCGACTGGAATTAACGACCCGTTTTCCCAAGAATCCAAACAGGCCCGAGTCCTTTTGTACCCTTGGCATTTTCAGCCTTAAATCGGCATCGATTAACGCTTGTCCTCTTACACAAACCCTGCAGTATTCCTCAAGAAGCCTTGCATGTTCGGAAAACGAGTATGAGGTATTTGAAGCAACAAGTTTTGCAGACCAAATGCATTTCGGTCACACCGACGTTCGGGTTCGGTTCTTGACTTTGGCAGGATGAAACACCTGCCGAAGATATTCGTCCGACGCCCAGATTTTTTCCAGACTGAACAGTTGACGATGTTTTTCAGAGTTCGTGCGGCGACATTCTAACATCGAGGCAATGACTTCGTCAAATCCCGAAGAGCGGGATCTCGCATGATCAGATGTGGATTGGTGAGGCGGAAGCCATGCCATGTGGGTGACGATCAAGCGAATCCCTGCAATCCCCCATATGAGAGGGGCATTGTAAACCGGGGACTGCCTTGATCGGCTGGAAGCAGTCTTCCAACCACTCTGTAAACACGGTCTAAAATCTTTCAAGTGTGCCCATGCAGCATCTCCGCGGAAGGAGAGTGATAGCAGTGCCGTGAACTCAATCTTTAATTGAACTACCTGCATCTGTGCCGGAATATCCGCAGTTGGGTTCAACGTCGTTGCAATAGCCATATCCTAGTAACACCGTCGTGACTTCATAGTGCAAGCTGAATGCCCGAATTGGTTCATCAAATGAAGACTAATAACGCAACATATTCCATGATGACTTCCGTACGGCCGCGTCAACCAACGCGGTACAGCGCTGCCGACTGAATAAAACTAACTCACTCACTGACGATAACAGCACTAACATACTGGCACACTCAAAGCATTTGACAGGCTTCGGCTCAGCCTCATCTAGCCGCCAGCAATAGACAGTCTCATAGCTAGCGAAAGAGCCGAGTGACACGCTGATCTAAGAGATGAGTACTGGGTCTTCTACGGGCTGATAAGCGCGTCAATAACTTCCCGTGGGCTGGCATACGAACGGTCTATCCAAAATAGGAAAGAAGACCCGGAGGGTTTTTGGGGGTATAGGGTTAGAAATTAGGAGTCGGTCCACCTTTCGCGCTGATGGAAATCGTAGAAACAAGTGCGTAGCATGTATGGGAAAACACTCCATCCAAATTCCAAAGATTATTTCTTTGCCGTCGCTGTTTGATGCATGAGTAAGCATTCGCACCAGACACATTTTAGGATCTTGAAATGATATCAAATTGCGTGGCATGGATGCCACGTTGCCAGAATATGATGTATTTCCAAGCCACAGGTTCCAAATACTAGGAATAAGCGTTGTTGATTCAGATGTCGAATATTCCTTGGCATATCCCGACAACTTGGGGTGTCAAAAAAGACTTCTAACCATTTTGGCTCTCAAGGCAGCAAGATTTCGATCTGACAACATGGCAATTGAGGTCGGCAGATATAAGGAGGCGGTCAGGCCGAACGTAGGCAGTGCTGGTTTGGTAGGGACGAAGTGGTTGCTGCTTAACAAATCCACACAGAATACGAAAACCTGCAAGGATCCACACCGCATCAACAAAGGAGCGAACAGAATCGAGAAGGTAATCCGCCCATTTCGACGTCACTGTCTCTTACCAGTCTCAAAGGTGCATCGAATCAGAACATGCTCATCTGCGTATTCTGCGTATAACACAAATAGCTCAGGACCTGCTGCCGTTCTGGGAAGCATGGCATGACAATCCTTGTATTTAAAGGTAGAGTGAAGTACACCTAGCGAATGAGAAGGGTGCTGGCAGCGGCCGACAGCTCACGGACTTTCTAAAGAGAACTACTCATGTCTGCAAGCTTAATCAGCGCCATCAGGTGCGCACGGAGTAGCATCCTGCTTAAGAAGCGCCCTAATTATCGCCGTCGGCGATGGTGATTAGTGATAGATGGGTATTGCAGGACATGAATGGAGATCGCAAGCAAAAGCAGTGCTGTGAATTGTCAAAATGAATTCTGGAATGAGAGATATGGGGTTGAAAAGGTATGAAGTGGGATGGCAGAGCGAAGCCCCAGCGTTAAGTATTGGCAGAGGGTAATAACCAAGGCATTTAGGCTTCGGCTTCAGTGGTTTCAGCGCGGTCACGTGTACGAGTCAACCCTGGCAGCAGGTAGGTAGAGGGGTAGCGACGATAGCTGAAGCTACGGCATGTATTTAGCATCCTCCAACATCTTCTATGCCCTTCTCAGAAGCGGATATAGCGGCATCAAAGTCCGCTTCCGCTTTACTCGAGGTAGGTACGCATAAGATACTTTGCAGCGACAAAAGACGAGGATGCGTAAGTCCGCTCTAAAACCGCTCTGTTTACGTCCCTCGCTTGGCATGGCATCGAGAAAGCGCATCCTCAGGTATCGAAAAACACAACGAGCAACAGAGATGATTTGACATATGCCATAGCTCTGTTATCTTCTCATGTTTTCTCCTTACGACGATGCCGATAACAGTCCGCAGGAAAAATGGGCATCCTCAAATATCAGATCACGATGCATTCTGATCACATGATCCCATGCCCCTTTTCTTCCAGTTTTTCGGGTCGCTAAGAAACATCCGCGAGCAGTGCATTTCTTAATCTCAAAATCTCTATTCAGGTATCGAAGAGGTATATGAAACACTTATCAAGGCGCTCTTCGTCAATTGATAAATGATCACTTCTTATTCCCTCTCGTCCAAGTTTCTCCCCACTATCCGCAAGGAATCAAATTAATCAATGGAAGCTAGGCAGTTCATTTCGTCAGGTCACGATGCCACGGTGCTTCTCTCGGACTGATTGTAGTGGAGAGAAATCCACCCCCAGGTCCTCCATGATATCCACCTCCATCATCGACCTTCCCCATCCGCACCTCATCCGCTGGACCGCTCGAAAGTCTGTAACTCGATCAATCGCCCGTAGTAAGTCATCATGACCAGCAATCCTTGCGTTGCCTTGCCTCTGACGCCCAGAATGCAGACTGCAGACCTTAAGACTTAATACATCCCACACGCGCTCCTACGAGAGATCCACGCGTATTCGCTTCTCGCCGAGATGTGCCGAGGTCCTCGAGAGAGGACAAGAAATGCGGCTAACAAGATACCAACGCTAAGCTTTGGGGCGCCGGGACCTTGGAAAAGGCTTGCAGCCAACCTGACAGCTTGATCGATCTTGTCGATCCTATCTACGCGGGCCTCTCAGAAGCCCTCAAAGGATTTCCATATACGCCTCGTCCTGGAAAGCCTTACCAACACGCTGGTCGAGCTCTGCTAAGAATCTCATCGTTGATTGACGCTCATCACAGAATGCTTCGATTCCTCAATGAACTGCTCTGATCATCCACTCTTTACCACCAAAGTTTTCAACTGGAAAGCTTGATTACCCCACCAGAAATCAAATTGTTGATTGCCTTGATCAGGTACTAGTAGTTTCAAGTTTCGTCATAAGTCGAGCCTCGACCAACTCTGGAATAGTCCGCCATGTGGTTTCCCTACTTAGATTGATCTAGGTAATCTAACAATGCAATTCGGTCGGATCTTACCTAGATCAGCGGAAGCTATCTCGACTGACCTTGACCATCAAGCTATGCGCACCAGTTAAAATGCGTGCTCATCAACTCTGTTAAGAGCCTCATGCGGACATCTGAGCTTTGGTTCCACAATGATTCCATCAACCCTAAAAGTGTCAGGTCTCCGTGATGGGGACCCCCGCAGGTGCTTCCCCATGTCCCGTATATCCCCAGCTTGAGGTTAGCAGTAAGTGACCTGCATAGCTCCGGGGATACTGTGGACCACGAGAAAAGATATAAAAGGGAGGTAAGCTTCCTTGCGTTTGCTTTTCCAGTCTTGTTTTCTTCATCCTTCTTTCATTTTTCACTTCACTGTATTCCAGGCAAGTGTAGAATAGTTGGCCAAGATGAGCGACCCTATCGTCGATTCCAAGGGGGGGGACTTCCCAGACGCCGAGGTCGAAAAGGCATACTCTCAGCATGAACATGCTTCCGATCTCGATGAGATGGCGAAGGTCTCCGACTTCAAGGCCGACGCCATCGAGGCTGAGAACACGGAGCATAATATGGGTGTGTTGGAGGCAGTGAAAGCATATCCCATGGCTTCCCTTTGGGCTTTTATCATGTCCTGTACCATTGTAAGTTGCCTTCTGCTTTATTGAGTGTCTAGGGAGTGAACGCGGCTAACCTCTTTGGCCTCAGATTATGGAATCATACGATGTCTTCCTCATGAACAATTTCATGGCCCTCCCCAGGTTCAAGGAAGATTTCGGCATACGACATGGTGATGGATGGGTGATTGAGACAAAGTGGCAGTCTGCACTTCAGATTTCTGGACAGGTTAGCATACTCTCTTTCTCTCATAACCTAGGATGCTAGTCAACAAGAGGGTCGACTTGTGGTCAGGAGCTCAGCACTATCTGCTTGACATTGAAACCTGAACAAAGCTAACTTGTAAAACAGCTGGGTGCCTTGATCGGTGTCTTCCTCGCCGGACCTCTAACCAGTAGAATCGGCTACCGCTACGCCACCTTGACCGGCCTCATGGCTTTGAACGCCTTCATTTTCGTGTTCTACTTCGCCAACTCACTTCCCGTCATGTTCGTGGCTCAAATTCTCGAGGGCATCCCATGGGGTATCTTCATCGCAAACGCACCCGCGTACTGCTCTGAGATTGTGCCTTTGAGACTCCGTGCTCCAGCTACTCAAATGCTTCAGATGTTCTGGGCTATTGGAAGTATCATTGTTGGTGGCGTTACCTACCATTACAATGGCACCAATCATGAAGATGCTTACAGGTATGTACTCATACATGTGCCAAGGCTTCGTCTGCTAACAAAATGACTAGAATCCCGATTGCCCTGCAATGGCTCTTCCCAACTCCACTCGCCATCCTCATTTGGTGCGCCCCAGAGTCACCCTGGTGGTTGGTTCGTAAGGGTCGTCTTGAAGAAGCTGCTCATTCAATTGGACGTCTGGGACGCAGATCAAGATTGAAGCCAAAAGAAATTGTTGCTATGATGCGTCGTGTCATCGATCAAGAGTTGTCCCAGAAAGAGCCTAACCACCTTGAGTTGTTCAAGGGCGTTGATCTTTACCGTACTCTGATCGTATGTGGTGTATACGCTGCGCAAAATCTTACTGGTAACCTCATTGCCAATCAAGCCGTGTACTTCTTCGAGCGTGAGTAGCCGTCCTGCCAACTAAGCAACCATACTAATCGTGATACAGAGGCTGGAGTATCAACTAACACCGCGTTCGCATTGGGTCTCATTACATCCGCCCTGCAGATGATCTTCGTCATGCTCTCCTGGATTCTCACCACCTACGCCGGCAGACGTACCATCTACCTCTGGGGCTCCGCAGTTAACACCATTCTTTTGGTAGCCCTTGGTATCGCAGCTTGCTTCGGCATGTCAGATGCTGCTGCCCTTGCGCAAGCATCACTTGGTCTCATTGTCTCCGTTCTATTCACTCTGGGCTCCGCGCCAGCCTCATGGGTTATCATCGGAGAGACGTCCGCAATCCGACTCAGACCTCTTACAACAGGTATGGGCCGAGCCTTATACTATATCGTTGAGATCCCTTGTATCTTCTTGGGAAGTTGGATGTTGAACCCGACGGTATGAGTTCTCCTCCCAAGTCAACAAAATATGTAACATGTGCTAACATGAATACAGGGTGGCAACCTCGGAGGCAAATGTGGCTTCGTCTGGGGCGGAACAGGTCTCTTCTGTTTGATCGTTGCGTACTTCTTTCTGCCAGAGATGAAGAACCGCTCATACCGTGAAATCGACATCTTGTTCAAGCGACGCGTGTCTGCACGCAAGTGGTCCAAGACTGAGGTCGATATCAACTCGGATGAGTAGATGGCTCTACCAGATATATGTTGAGTTAGAGTGGCCTTGAGATACGGATAGCGCTTACATGCTGCTGGCAGCGTTCCTGTTGGTTGTAATCATGAATGGTACAACTTTTGTGAGAAGATTGAAAACTCCCAAAAGAAGATGCCGTTTGAAGGCCAGCGACGATACCCATATAGCAACATAGCTACTCGTGTATGCATTTTCAGTATTTCCAAAGTTCTTAAAACGGTCTACTGTTTACGTTACTATGCCATCTCGTTGAAAGAGCTGGAGCAGAGAGCAGTTATTATTCTGATCCTCAGTCTATACTAGCAGTCAGTTACAGCCATCCATCGTCAGCAAACAATAGTTACAACACAGTACACCACCCTCCCCAAAATCCAGACTTTACAGCTTGATCTAGTTTCTAGATTACCCTGAAAAGCTGCCATCTAGGGTAGACCTCCCAACCCTAGCAGACACGCAAATCGAACACCTCAACCACGAACACACCGCTCGGCACCTCTACAGAAGCGAATGCAGGAACCGCTTGATCCGGCATTTACATCCCGTAGGCAGAGAAAAGGGTATGATTTAGACCCATGATTCGCTGGATGATATCGCTTCGCTCGGTGCTTCTATGGGGAAATAAGGGGAAGGAACTTTCAAGAGCGGTGAGAAAGGCGTAATTGGACAAGTGAGGTCTAGATGGAGGTGTATCTATCCATGTGCGGGGTATGGTGCAGTGAGACTGGGGAGGGAGTTGGTGCGCGGATGGCGGCTAATTGTCTAGAGTGCGGGAAGAAAACCTACTTTATATTGCAGTTGAGAAGATCTAGACTCTTTATTGAGAACTAATATGCTCATATTTAGAAAAACTTGGAGCTTCTCTAGTGAGTAGCTCCATCCCTCGATTAGGAAAGGTGTTATTTCCAGTAGATGAGCTTCGCGGTGCTCGACGCTCCGGACTCAAAAAGCCACATGCGGTGGCATGGCTGTCTGGATCGAATCATTAGGATGGCAAGGAATGCCTTCGCCTATGCGATAAGAGTTCCAACATGATTCCGCGCGTTTATTGCATACTCAGCACGTCTCATGACATCCTCCTTCCTTCAACCTTTCCAGTCGACCCACTCACACGGAACGGACCGACAAATGGAAGTCTACAGCGACTAAGCGAAGCGAGGGGTTCGAAAAAGGAGTAGAAATAGCACATTGAAAAGGGATTCGAACTGCGCAGTAAGGGAGAGAAGGGCAATGGCTACCTCTCGATTGTATTTTTGGTAACCAGCTATCGAATCAGAACGTTTGATTGGTTTTGCAACAGGATAAATCCACAACCCCCAAGTCCCAATCTCCACTTCCTCCAATCAACAAACCTAGGAAACGTCAGCTTCGCTAAAAATAACCTTAAATTTTGCCGTACAGGTGACAGATGCTTGGCTCCTCCCTTGCAGTTTCACTTACACCTTGCTGATAGGCCCAAGGAATTCAACGTCCCTGTCTTGTCAACTTCCATCCAGTTCATTCCTGAATGGCCACTTTGCAGCTCCAAATATCGGGCTGTGCCTCCTGCACAGGTTTGCCGAGTCCCGAGCCGAAGTCAACATGGCAGTTCCACCTCAGAGTCAAGTTCAATACACAAGTCTAAATTAATAGATTCTCAAATCTATAACTTTTTCCTCAAATCTATTACATTTCTCTCACCTCTATTACATTTCTCTTGGATCACGCCTTGGGTACCGTCTCATCCTAGGCGGAACTAGCCACTTCGGCTACTACCGCCCATCAATGCCGTAGGCCACCATATCGAAAGGTTCATCGAAGTATCATCACCACGTTTAAAGGAGTTGATTACTGTGATGAAGATGAATTATAACCACCTCCATAGCTTTGAAGTTGAGACTTCCGGTGGTTCGTAAATGGTAGAGACATTTGTGCATGCGACGGTTTGGGGCAATATCTGAGCTCTTCCGCGTGTTTAAACCAGGTGGGAAGGTAGAAATGCACCATCATGATCACAGTAGTTCAGATACCTTGACAAAACATCGAAGAATGTATGTTGATTAGATCAATAAACGTGCTATACCGTCGAACGCAGTTTTGCCAGGGATGCTGCCTCGCATGTAGAAGGATACGTAAATTTGAGCATGTGGTTTTGAGAGTTAAAAGTGAGTAATTTGAGCCGATTATGAGGATAATTTTATGCTTGAGTTGGCGCTGGCTTGTGAGAGTTTTTGGTTTGGATATTGGGGTGGGGGGTTTTTGAACATGATTGCGGGGTGAGAAGGTTATCTGGGTGGAGGTATGGGAGACTTATCACTGTATCAGTGGAGAAGTCGTTAATCAAGTACCTTGAATTGAGTGTCGGTTTGAAAGAATAAATCATCTTAGTAGAGGATGGTGCAAGAGAGCACAGTTTTCCGAGAGTACCATTTTCGTGTTTCGTTTCCCATGTATCATCATTCTGATTACTCGCAATGTAAAGTTTCTTTGATAGCTTATGTACTCACGTAATCTTTGAAAATGTATATTGAGGTACATGTCATTGACGCAAAAGAACTGCTGTTGTGTGTTGGAATTGCAGCTATGGCTTTTTCACGTGTTCAACGAACTAGGCACATGCCAGCTCCTCTCTGTGGAAGCTAGCCAATAGGAAATGCAAAACTGCTCCAGAGAAAAGCACATCTCGAATGGTGACCCTATAACTACCACCCTAGTAGTCGGCCTGTTCAGGAATATCACTTTGCGGTGATCCACCCGAAAGCGCTTGCACATCACATGAGCTGCAGCGGTTATTGCCAGCCGCCAGCCGTAGACGCAGAGCGCTGCATCCAAGCACTTGGTAGCTGTCAAGGATTCTAAATGCAAATCACCTAATTCGGCCATTATCAGGGTATGTTTCGGAGTTGCGTTCGTTTTCGGCATCATCAACCTGATGTTTTGATTTCGGCTCCAACTTCGCTAAAAGGCTATCATCACTTGAGTACACGGCAGAATACCTTCGAAGATTTCGGCCTTTCTCCATTAATGATGATAGTTCAGCTGCAAAGATACATTCAAAACCTCAGAGAGAAGATGACTTTTCAGCTCAGTGAATATATTCCTCGAATTAGCTCGTGTCTTCAACCCTCCATGAGGTCACCTGACCCTTGACAGAAGTCAACAATAGCCTAAATACCAAAGCGCAAGGACTTTGACTTCACTTGGGGCAGTGCAGTTCACTATTGTGAGCTCTTCAATACTACAGGTTACCATATTTTGGTCTATTTCTATTTGTAGTGACGAATGTGAATAATGTTTACCAACTGCATAGGAGCACAACGTCCCAAACTTCGAACACCCGAAACTAGCACATCCTTGTCTTTCCACCTCTGCATGCTTTTGGTAGGCCGAACCAAACCTCTGTCCTTTTCAAGCTCAAAAACCAGTCACACTATGTCATTTTCATGAACAATTACAAAAGCCCAGCCGCATTGCTGCCTACTTTGAACAGGGCCTCATAGCATGTGTAGGAGCTGCGTAGGAGTCATAATCTCACCGAAATTCCATGGCAAGGCAGATTTACTGATCAGCGACCGCAAAGGAGACCTTTTTATTCTTCAGCTTTTGATTTTCCCCTGCAAAAGTGGCCTCTGACTTGGTCGCAGAAGTGGCCGCTTTTTGGGTCGCGTCCTCACCCCGCTTAAATTCGGCTATGCCGCTAGCTCCATGAGCTGGAAATAGGGGAGACGTTGGAAGCCTGCTTGGGACTTGGCCGTTGATAAACTTTGGTATAGTCTTGGAGGATTCGGGGCTGGCAAGGATAGGGCTGTTTGAGACGTGGTAGGAGTGATGTTTCCCATTGGAGGTTGATTGAAGAACGGACTGGTAGGACTTTTTTCGAACTTGATCATCCCACCCTCAGTTTGGCTTGACTGGAGTTGATGTTCACAGGGCAAGAGGTGCCTATAGATTTGAGTTTGATAATTGATATATAGTGAATGAAGTCATGAGATTATATTAGTGAATGGGGATAGTTGTGGATACACCTCTAAGCATATACAAAAGTCATATAAGAGTGCCACCTCCCAGGACAAACCGGTCCCTGCATTTCCTTCTGGAGGGCTGTAAGATGGCAAAAGATAGCTCAACTAGCACAGTATTTCAATCACAGCAACTAAATAACGGAAACTAGTAGACAACGATTGCTGATGCCAATGAGAGGCTAAAATTGAGTCGCATCCCACTTCACACTGAAGTCAAAGAATCTTGAATTGCAGTCCCAAATTTATGGGAAAGGTAGAGCCGAGTCTTGAAGACTTGATTATCCATTGGTTGATATGTCTCAAATGAGATCTTCAAATTGTATCCATGCTCCGCCATCCCGGGAAGTAGAGCTGGCTCCCAGTGACCAAATCCCTGGCCACCGCGAAGCTAGCTGGACACCAGGTCTTGTAGAGACACAACCCAGCTCGAAGTCATACTTCATGACTCGAAGCTACCTTTCGGGCTCTCTGGCGTTCGTCGCTTTGATGTGCATCTTCTTCCAATCTAATGTCCCAGCGATGCCTTGAGGAGACTAACCCCGCGGCGTCAAAGACAATAGCCACGTCCCGTCGCCAGCAAAAGTATGATGTAGTCGCCTTGGATATGACCCACAGTATTCTGACAGTTTGGTATAGAGTCATTGAAAGTGCGAGAGGCAGCAGCAGGCTATGCTCCCTGTCGCTTCAAAGTCTTCAAAGCTGTCCGAAGAGCCCAGGGGAATTGATTGAGGTGCTCTTGTGTAGAATGGATATCCGCAGAAGAAGAAAGAATAGGAAGGTATTGAGACACGCTCAAAGGTGGGCTCTCGTATTGGTGGAGGATAAGAATTCGATTGCTTCGGGCAAGTGGATTCGAGCGGAGATGATCGTGGTAGTTCTGCGACTTTCGCACATCCTGGTCTGCAAGTCAGTCCCAGTAATATACGGAAGAAGATGGACTACCTGGAGATGGAATTTGACCCAGTAGAACCAGTCCTTGAGGAGGCTTTGCGACCTGTAGCAACGACGTTGGCGATGGTGTCGCCGGAACGGTCGCAGAAAGATGATTTCGAAGGCAAAACGCACTGTCAGGACTTCAACATATTGTCGCTTTGGTACCATCTATGGAGGTTTAATTCAAGTAAAGATCAATATTATAGTCCAAAGATGTGTCTTCCACGAGGATGCCTTGTGTTGGAGAAATCCTCCAACTTTGTCAGCTTTTGTTGGACCGAATAATCGGGAATTGGCTCTGTCCAAGACAGGAACAGAGAAGCGAGAATCAATTAAATCGCTCTGAAAGCGCAGCACGAACATCCCGAATTAGCATAAACAACTATGTTTCTTAATTCGTATGTTACGAAGTGTCAGTTCCCCTTGATTGCGACTGCTCAGCAAAATCATGATGGTCCGTGAGCATTGTTTACTTTCGCATCGCCTACAGGCTTCCCGATAGCAAAAAGGAACAGCGTCAGTGCAATGACCACAACGTTCCAATTTTCACGTTTAATTGTTTCGAGTACAGTATTAAAGTGATACAAATTAAAACGCCAAGTACTGCGAAAGGGAGTCGCCAACATTCCCCACTATCGGTCGCAGAAGCCAGAGCCGTTGTCATGTACGAAATCCAACATCTCGTTGGGCAGCAACCTGCCGACTCTCTCCACGATCCGATAGCTCACCGTTTCACAACAACTGCAAAGAATTCAGGTCCCAGATATCAACATCGTCGTTGGTATCGGCGATCTCATCTCATCTCTTGCAAACTCCAACGAACGTGGCCGTTTGCCCTCATGGTTGTATCGTTAAGATCTCCATCGTGTAGGCTGCAATCCCCATGTTTCCAATTTCTCTACAAGGATTGTATCACTAAACGCAGTCTCATACAAAACATCGTACGCATGACAGCCATCACTGACATTCATCTTTCTTTTCCTATCACAAGCTGCAAGACGATGTGACAAGATTCGACAGCTATCTAAACACCTGCCTCTTCTATCGACATATCCAATTTCTATATCTCTCCCCCCACATCACTATCACCAGACCTTACGTCCTCTTGCCCCAGAATTTGCTTCTTTACCCTGCAAGAACGGAAAGAAGCTCCGAAGCTGGCGTGCCCGCTCACAGCAGGCCGCATCCGCCACCCTCAAATCACTTCTTCACGATCGCTGGGTAGCTGCATTGGTGCATTCCTCGCACCAGCCCAATTCAAAGCACACATTCTGAATTCAGTTTCCATCACCAGAAGCAAGCAAGTATTGGACTGGAAGGAAAGATGGAAACCCCCCACCCCTGCGTGATGCTGGGGAAGCAGCAGCGAAGCGGAACACAAAGTCGACGTCCCCCACCACATGCCCTCAACTTGGATTCCCTCAAGCCACTCAGACTAAGATCAGGCCACCGATCGCATCTGTACGACACCCAAAATCGAGCCGTGCGGGCAGTGGGCATACTGACCGATACCACCTCTCCCAGACGAGGACGGTCTGGATCTGGCGTGGTATCGAGTTCACAACACGATGTGCAATGCCGGAGCTTTCCCCCTCTCCTCTTTGGCTTGTCACAGTCCTGTAATATTAACTTTTACATGGGATCTTGATATGGCTGAGGGATGTCGAAGGCGTTCACAAGGTCAAGTGGTGGTTGTTGATCGGCATGGCTCCCGAATGGACGGCGAATATACCAGAATTTAGAAGACTAGCTAGCGCAAAAGAGTCAGTCACTAAAAAATCTTTCCACAGATGACTTCAGCAACTATGGAAAAGCGGAGAGTTCAAGTGAGTAAGTGAGTGGTGCTTCGGCAAGAGGGAATGGTCAGTGACTTCGAAAACTTAAGAGCAGAACAGCCGTCGGCAATTTAGGCTTCTAGAAACAGCAAGACGACGTTGAGAGTACTCAATGGGCACTCAGATTTAAGCCTATTTGCAAGCTTAAAAAGGGTTGAAGTGGCAGACAGTAGGCTGTACACCTTGTCAGGGTTCAAGAAGTCTGGCAGTCTAAAAATGAATTGCTTTGGAGTGAATGAAGGATCGCTGCGATGTAACACAGTGTTCACCAGAAGAGGTGATTCTGACGTTCAGAAGTCTCTAGGGCTATGTTGATAGGTTTCGGTTCCCCATCCGTACCTTTTCCCTCATGCGAAACACCCTTGCGTGCAGTCAGTCGAGAAGGCAGGAAGGCAGGAAGGCAGATGAACGCCTGCCAACCAGCCATCTAATATCTTCCCGCAGGAGTGACAGCAGGACGCAGGACAAGAAAAGCGGCAGCGAGGACGCAAAGCAGCTAAACCAAGATTTCTAACCAGGCACATGGGATCCAACAGTGGCTTGTGCCGTTTCGTGCGTGCTTTCGATTTGCAGACATTCGAATGCCGAAACGCAACGTATGATAGACGGACGGATTGGTTCTTGGACGGGATAAGTCGATCGGTTTTCGGTCTGTACACCCTGTTCCTTTGTAGGTTCTGTGCCGTACAGATAGATTGAAGCACCGATGAAGGTTCACGCCAAAGCAGATCTACTCTGTACAATTTCCCCAGCATGCTTCGCACAGTGACAAATATGGCGGGTAGGATGAGATATTAGGCGAATGAAGGAAATGTTTCCATGAAGATTTCTCGTCTACTGATTCTTCATCAGGCTCTACCGGAGCACGATGCCGAAAGACGGCTCGAAAGATACAGCTCGGTCTGGCTCTGGCGTTCGTTGCACGGTTGCAGCGACGGCACAAGGGTGACTGACTAGCAATGATGAACGCAGGGGTGCCGTGTCGTCGAAAAAAGATGATGCTTGTCGGTTTCTACTTTCTGTTCTGCGCCTGCATTCCTTTCTGCTTCCTCCACCAGAACCCCGTCATAATCTTCCATCCCTTGCTATGCCATGCTTGCCATGCTCAGTGACACATTTCTACGCACGTATTCGTGCTTGGCGCAACGCAGCAGAGCAGAGAAGAGCGCAGAAGAAGGAAATCCATGCATCCCTATCACCCATGTCGGCATGACCCGAAAAGAAAGATGTATTGGCCGACCTTTGATATAGTCTTCACTATGATATATCCAGTGTTGGTTCGTGATTGGTTGAGAAACGAAGCCTACGTTAAGAGAGTCTCACTTCGACACCGTGCAGCCTGTAGATTTAGAACAGATGACGAAGGGGAGCATAGCTCGAGCTTAAGCTCGGGACCCTCGGTGGTACAAGCCACGACGGGCGACTAAAAAGAAGCATTAATCAACTGGCCAGCAGCGAACGAAAAGTCTGGCATGTCAAAAAATACGGCATGGGCAAGTCTGTTTCGCCCTCGCTCCTCTGGAAAATTATCCCGCTTCCGCACGTATGCCTGCCTGATTTCCCCGTCTCCCCTCCAATCCTCAAAACAGAACAAAGAAAAATAAATCATCTACCATTCCTGGCTGGTCAAAACACCCCTCCCATCCCTTCCTCGACGCCATTGCGGGATAGGCTGCCCAGTCCAGTCTGTGCACCACCCACTCAATGCAATGCACTCCCCGCTGCTCCGCCCGCCTTTTTTCCCTCCTTCCTTGCATGGGGAGATTTTTCAAAAAAAGAACGAAAGTAGAAAGGGGAGGGGCCTGTTATCCCATGTTCTGGAAGGGGGTAGGTACTGTTGTATGGTGCGGTTGCGTGCGGTAGGTGTCAACCCTGTCGACGCCACGCCAACGTATGCCAGGCTAGGGGTACAGCAACAATGATGGAAGGGGAGAAAATAAGCGCCTCCCAGATGTGACTAGATGTGATAAGAGTGGACCCTTGTCAAATGCCAGACTTTATTCTCCATACCGCGTGCCTCAAATTCCCGGTTGATGGGGTGAAGCTGGGGTTGCGACCGTGCAACGAAACTGTCAGTTCGCGGCTTGCTAGGGCTGGTTTTGCCTTGCTGCTCTGTGTTTGGACCTCTGGGGTGCTGGAAGTGAGAAAATTACACGATTCTTCGAAGCTGGTTCTTGATAGTGGTCTGATTTGTGGAGATATGGAGAAGCTTGGCTGGTCAGTGCTGGAAGATCTCCAAATTGCTCCAGGAAACCTGGCTTTAGATATCAATGCATCTAGATTGATTGCTATTCATATCTGTTGAAATGTCTCAAATTCATCTGGATTATTAGGTGAACGTTGATATAGTAAAAGTCAAAGACAAAAGATACCCATACGTGCTTGCTGAAGTGCGAGATACTAAGATGGACACCTTGATAACTGTGTGAGGTTGCCCCAAAAGAAAATTCTACTCTCCGTCTTCCCCATTGACCCAAACAGAAACGCCCAGTCCTGTTTTCCCTTTCCACACCTTCGCTCGACCCGCTCTTTTCCAGCCTCGTTTCGTCGTGCAACAGCTAAGCTAAAACATCCCAAAACTCATACCAGAAGAAGTGAATACACAATAGTAGTTTACCCGAAATTCAAAGGCCACATGCCAAAAAGAAGAAAAGTATTGTTGAAGGATTAAGCTCCTGAAGCCCAACTGCCAATCCGGGATTGTTGCTGTTGTCGCTGATGAAGTGGCTGGTGATTGTGCTGGCCATAGTCTATCTGTTGCTGAATGTGCCGAAATTGTTGTTGTTGAATCTGTAAATGAACACTCGCATCACTGGCAGTTCTGCTCCGAGTGTCATCCATTGTCGTACTGGACAGAGCCGAGATCAGCTGTCCGGAACCTTCTGCAAAAGGGCTGTGGTGGACACTTTCTGCTCCATCAGACCACGACTGTTGATCCAGAGATTGTTGGGTAAAGTCGGATGGTGATGTTCGATGGCGTCTGTAGTCACCGATTTGGGCCATCTCGTACTGAGACATATTGTCTTTGGGTCGCATTTCCTCCCACTGCTTCTGGCAAGCCTCGGCAGACCATTTTGATTTGGCACCGCATCTTTTCATGTCTTTAGAAACAGTCGCCCATTTACCCCCGTTCCTCTCAACAGACGCCTCGAGCGCTCTTATCTGTGGTTCTGTCAGCTCTGTTCCGCCTCTCTGACAAGAAAGAACGAGTGTTAGACACCTTTCGTACCTCAACTTCAGTCCAGCCTTGGAGTTTTTCCACCAATCTCTTCTTCTTCATCTGCAAAGCCGGGGCCTGCATTGGTTTCCCTGGGAAAATCGCATTGAACTTGTCACGGAGTTCAATCCAAGGGATTCCATCGCGGACTGCGAATTGGAGAAGAACTCGCTCTTGGTCCGTGATCTCACGGCCCTCAGCAGCAGCCATGAGCTTCTCGTAAAAGCCGTTTGGTGTTTTGGTTCTTTTAGAGTTGCTCTTCTGTACCTTTGAGGAGAGGCCGTGGCCGATAGGAGCGTAGTCCTGTTGGGTTTCCTGATGAAACGGTCGCGACATCTGGTCAGATTTGGTTGACAATTGACGGCCGCCAGTATTGTATCTTGATGTTGCTGGCTTCAAGCTGGATGGTGTAGGTGCCTGAAGTATCGGAGGACTTGATGGACTTGGTGCAACTCGGATCGGAGTATTGCTCTTCCAGCTGCTCGCACTCAGCGCAGGAGTCTGGTTCCTGGAGTAGTAACCGTTGCTACTGTAGCCACCAGAAGACTGCATGTTTGGGCTGTGGTGAAAGCTTGGAGAAGAGTCTGATGTTTTGGTGGATTGAGCTGGTGCGGAAACTCCGAAATTGCCCCAGTAAGGTGACGAGCAAACATAAGGAGAGCCAGGAGGGAAGAAATGGTCAGACGTGGAGATGTGTAACGCTCCAGATGATTCTTTGTGCTTCATTGGGGGATTGTACTTTGAGTCAAAGTCACTATCCGGACTGTAAATTCCGTAAGATGGTGAGAGTGATCCTGGAGACAACTTGATGTCCGGCTCGCTATTTGAAGGAATGGACTTTGTAGTAAGGGCAGGTGAGCTTGTCATGGAGACAGGAGTAACGAGGGTTGAGCCGTATTGTATGGGCAAGTTGAATGAAGATACCTAAGTAAGGGAGTGAGTTAGATGCGTCGACGTTTCTCGAAAAGATGTTGGTGGAGACGTACACCACTCCGTGCACTGTATGGAGCGTGGTCCTCAGCTTGTGTTCTTCCCAGGTGATTAACAAGATAGCCGTTGTCGTTCTGACAGTACTCCTGCTTGGTCGTTGGCATTTTGCAATGAGGTCGGCTGTTGTGGATTGCAATGAACAAGAAAATAGAGCTGTCCAGAGGATAAGAGATGCACAAAAGACAAGACCTCAGTTTGCACGGGAGGTAGGTTCTCTTACTCAAATGAGAAGCAAGCCACAAAGATGCGTCGATAAAATTATATAGATATTCACCCGGGAGTCTGTCTGCCTGGCGACTATGAAGGTTCAAGGATGTGCTAAAAGAGAGCCTCGCTGCTAGGGCAATGTCGTTTGAGCTGCAGTTTGGCCGGCAAAGGCCTATAAGTTTACCCAGGTCGGGAAGGAGGCACAGCAGGCATGAGCCCCTGCCCTGTCTGGTCCCCAAACAGCAGGCCATTTGGGTGGCAGTAGCAAAAAAGCGGTGCGTCAATTATGGGACATGCAAGGTAGCCGCCCAGTGGATTGGAGGAAGCGATTGTCAATGCACGGCACTTCTGTCTCCTGCCTACACCAGCATGCTCGCTGGCCTAGGAGGCAGCAAGTCGCTAACCTGCTCTGGGCATGCCGGACACTGTATGGATGATCTGGTTCCTGTTGTAAGTATGCGCTGCAGGCGCGTGTTGGCTGGAAAGGCAGCGTAGTGGGGGGGTAAAGCCAGGGCATCGCCATGTAGAGACGATGAAAGGCAAGGGTCGAGCCGGACCGACGGCTGGACTGCCGCATATAACTGACGGCTATGATTCGGCGAGAAGAAGATAAAAACCACGGGCAAGTCTCGACTTCGAGATTCGGCCGGGTGGCGACGGTTGTGAAGGGCAAGAAGGGCGACAATGGGGGCCATCACGCCTGGTGAAAGACGACAAGCAAGCGGAAGGAAACATGTAAGTGCCTTCGGAACAGAAGGTGTGTGTGTGTGGGATTGAAAGTTCATTACAGTGTCGTATCTACAGTACTCCGACCCCTCTCTCCGTGGACTGCTGCCCGCCTGGTCTCGGAGCGGATGATGCGGGATCAGCCCTGTTTTACTGGGATCGCCGGTGAGCTGTCTCGAATTGGTAGGCAAACGGGGGGGAGAGGAGGAGGCCAGACGAGGCGAGATACGAAAAAGGGCGAGGAGGAGAGGAGAGCAAAGGGGGGAGGGGGGGCGTATCGATCGAGCACAGCGCGGAGCAAAGCCAAATGGCCACATCGTTCCCTGTACGACCATTCCTCTTCCTCTGTCTCCTGCCCCATGTAGCTAGGCCGCGTAAAGCGTATGGCGACTGAGAGCGTGTGTCTGGCAGGCTCGCCCCATAGTTCGCGTTTCGGCTGCACCCTGCCCTCGTAGACTCTCCTTGGCCCCCTGTGGCCTGGTGCTGTGTCTCGTAACGTGATTTGGTGGAATGCCCGCCAAGAATCCCGACAGTTTGGGTAGGAGTGGGCACGAGTGGACTTTAGGTGGAGTCCAAAATGGCTTTGGATCCTTGGCTCAACCAGACTGTCGGGACCGGCTAGCAGGGGAGCACAGCAGCCGCAGCGAATCAGCAAAGCTCGGCTGGCATGCGCAGGGTGCTGTATGGAGCGAGCGCAAACGAGATGTCTTGCAACCGCGCGCCTTCATGTGATGTCCTGTGCGTGCGCGGCACAGCGCACCTAACACCACCAGCACCGCCAGCACCCCCCCCTTGGATAGCAATTTAGTCGCAGTCAACACAGCCAACATCCCCACAATTAGCCTGCATGCATCGACATCTTTGACGCGAGAATAGATCCCAATTGCCTCTTGCAGCCAGGTGCTGTTACACTCCCGGGGTGGCATTGGACTGTGTTTGGCTGCTTTGGGACGGACGTGCAGCACAAAAGGTATTTCAAGCGCCAGCTGAACATCAACAGCTCGTCAACAGCTCGTCGGCGATGACTCGCCAGTCGCCTGTTGCGAAGTGACGACAGACAAATGCCGGTACCTTGATCTATCTCATGGCACAGCCGGCCCCCAACCGAGACTGAGAGATCCGCTCCAATTCCATCATATGCCAGGTCCCTATCTCATATCCGATGGCCCCTCCTCATCCCCCTCCCCAATCTTCATAGCATGTTCAGGCTCCTCCGCCACTCGCTTACCCCTGGATGGTTCGCCAAATAGTGCCCAAACCATCACCAATGCCTTTTCATTTTTGCGGGCCAGGTCCGGTCACTGTGACAGGGTTTGAGATTTGTGATGTGTACTGCATGAGTCGACCGGAGCAGTTTCTGATTGCTGCTGCATGCACAGCGCTTTCTCTTCAATATTTACTGTACCAAGAAAGCCCGTCAACGCCTCTGCATCTTGATGGGGATCGCTCCGGTTTCGAAAGGCGAAACGTCCAGGGGACACTGCCGAAATGCGGTATCATGGTCCATGCCGCCCCCAAGCGGTCAGATTTCTCGAAGCGCAACATGTGAACCGTGCTGCGTGCGGGGAAAAGACAACGAAAGAGAAGCGCTCTTTGACGCCGATCTGGGTTGTTGCAAAGCGGCGGCAATCGCATATCGTATCTGGCCAGCCATCGTTCATCTGAAGTGACTTTGACTGGCATCTGCCTGCAAAAAGGATATTTGGTGCGGGACTCAAAGCAAAGAAGTGCTAATGCGGCCATTGATACTCAAATTAGTTCTGCATTGTCACTGGCATTCTATCACTGCCAGCTGATCTGTTCATGCGTCTGGCTTGCACCATCAAGGAGAACCTGAACGGAAGACAACTCCCAGAGTGGGTTACACTCACCCACGTTTTGACTTGCTAACCAATGGCACACACTGGCTGTCGTTGATCGAGACCGTCATCGGCCACTAAGGGAGCACATATGCTGATTGTGGCCCGCCCCTGCAACCTAATTCTAGATCCACAGTGCCAATCAGGAAGCAATGGGCATATCATGTCGCTCCTTGTATGGCAAATTTCAGGTGGCAGGCCTTCATTGGAACTCGGGCTGAGTGACAACGGGTTGGAGAGCGGGACATCCGAGATCTTTGGCTGAGAATCGGCAGCGGATCCAGGATCCTGAATCGAGTCATTCCCCAATCAATGATGGCCGCCAACCGAATATGCTCAGCCACCGCGGGGGCTTTTATGACCTTGCCTGTAGTACAAGATGAGTCTTTCTGATAAGAAAAGCGATGTAAAGGTCCGGTTGGCTGCGGGGAAGTATCATGGAGACTTTAATCTCTCGAGAGTCAAAATTCCTAGTTCAGTTGGGTGAGCTGTCGTGGGTATAGACCTCGCGTGTTCCAAAGAATTCACCATGTTATTAGCTGAATCTGACTCCAATGAGAAACTTTTCCGGATTCCTTGTAGCTGAGCAGTAGCTGAGGGAAAAAGCAAGGACACCTTGGAGGATCGACACACACCCTCCATCCCCAACCCTAGGCGAACGGTAGAGGATGAGTGTTCAGTTTTTCAGGTCGCACAAGCTATTGGACGTCGAAATGCATTCCTCGACTTTTCCTAGCATGGTCTTCGCTTGCTTGTAAGCATCCATCCAGAAACATGAAACCGCGAAGCTGCATCGAAGGAGCGAGGGATTTATGAACATCCCTGAAAGGCGAGTTGTGTTTCTGTTTCCATATCCTCAAGCATCCATGATCAACAAGCAGCACACGAGACCATGACGATGGCCGGTGATTCTGACCCACACCTGCAACAGAGAGTTCCAGCCGATATCTGGCCCCGATAGTCAGGCTGATTCGCATCATGGGGTGGGGCATCAGACTTCAGGAGCGCATCGGCGCTTAACGATCAGGAGAGAATACTCGTCACAGCGAGGAGACCGTGAAGGACACCTAGGTCCAAAGGAGGACCGATATCGTAAGGGCTCCATAAGGTGCGATGGCATGTCTGTGGCGTGGCTCCCATATCCGTGCAGCGGCTCGAACTTGCAGAAAGAATCAGTTATTTGGAAAGACAATGGCAGGGGACAGAGATGAACCTTGGATTGAGGGGTCAGTCAACAGTTTCCCAGTTGCCTGTCCTTCGCTGGCAGAAATGGGGGAGTTTTGGGTCTCCCGCTTTGTCGGCTCTCTGGATTGGCTTTTTTGGGTCTTCGACTCGTTTCGGCCTTGCCACAATCAACTCAGCAAAGGAAGCAACAAGTCTGGGTATTGTCGAATGTATGTCCATGGCATACAACGAAGTTTTTCATACAATGCGATCGATCTCAAGGCGCATCAAAGCCTCTCCTTATTCAATGTTACCCGCCGGTAATAGCTTTACATCAAACCCCCAGCACTGGCGGCAATGTCAACAACAACATCTACGCGCGAGCCTGTCCTGGAGACGCACGAACCACAATGTTGCCGAAGTCACCATACCAATGCTCTCTTGACTTTTCTCATGGAAGCAAAATACAATGTAGATTGAACGTCATTGGCGGATTTCGCACAGTGCGAAAGACGAAATGGTAGCTCAGCGGACGCCTCGTGGAAGATCGCGGGAACTCTGGCTATCGCAAGCTCCAATTAACTTCTCAACGAACGAAATTCCTGCCAGGTTTTCTTCAATATTGATTTATCCAGGACACGCAAATGCAGCTGGGAGCTTTGTCGAAGGAGAGGTGTCTGAATGCGAAACTTTTGTCACTGAGACACGGGTACCCGCAGATTGCACCAGCCTTCACGAAACCACCAATTGATCTCCGAGACTGATCGTCATTTGGCCTTCTCTATGTGCTTCAGAAGTTCAGTCGTTGCGAAGAAAATGGCTCGCAGGTCACAAACGTTCGAGACAAGCCATCGACGTGGCAAGAACAATTGGGGAGGAGGAGTGTAAAAGGGTCATCTGGGATTGAACCTGAGACCTTTCGTCGGTGGAAGCTGAATACATGTATAAATATGTGCTGTGGTACTGCGTGACCAGTAGGCACACCGTTTCCCGGGCCCTCGACGAGACCGCAATCATAACAAGGCCATGTGTGGACCTCCGACCCACCTCACCTTCGGGCTAGAACACCCGTCGGCAGGTAACGTACGGTTGCATGGAACTGAATCATCAGAAAAATATCAAATGGAGGCAAATTTTGTGACGGAATTGTGAGATGTGATAGTCTGTCGTATTGATGGATTCTTGGGAAGGAACAACGAGGTCGACTCAAATTGTCGTGCAATCATTGACCACGACTCCAACACGAAAGACTACCAAAGAATCTGCCACGGATAGAAACGAGAGGGAGACCAAGTCCTGAAAGCGTACGCTTAAACTGTATGCAATGTTTATATGGTCTGCTTGGTGGCCGTCAACCCCACTTGCACCCCGTACCTGGCATCAACAACTTCCCTCAAGAGACTAAAGGAATGATGATTCGACGAATGATTGCCGTCGTACTCGTCACAGGAGCCTGACCTGTGTGTGGAGAAGTCTGATGTTCTGCCAATATGAGTCTCGGCCGGCATCCAGTCTCTTGTCGCAAACTTGAAAAGCCGTCTCGCGCATTGAACACAGAGTCGCGATGAACACGAAGTGGGCTCTGAGTTAGCCTTTCAGTCTCGTCAGACCCTAGAGCGTTGGTCGAGCACCATGGTAAGCGCTCAAGCTCGAGTCCTTGAGAAGGAGAAGGCATCCAGGACGCGCTCACTCTGCTTGAGACGATATCTTTTCTCCAGAGCACTAGAATGAGACCAGCTCTTAGCCAATATGGTGCACTGATTGTGTCAGATCTTCGGCAGATTGGTGCTATCGACGATGACTGGTTGTGTTTTGGACCTCGTAGAAGGTATTGTAAGGTAAGCAGCCAGAGTGGCGGACAATAAGTACTGACACCCTCTTCTTTCACTACAACTACTCGTCACTTCCTCCCACGTTCCTATCTCCACAATTAGTACCTGCAAATTGTCTTTTCCATTGTCTCTCCTGGGGTCGCCAGCTGCGGCGGTCGTCGCAGGAGTCGTACGCATCCATGGGCGGTCAGCGCACAGGGTGGACTCGTCGTTGCTTTAGTTTCTGCCATGTCGTTGATTCCAGTAAATCTTTGGGACGAAGGTTAAATCCAGGTCGAGAGTGTCGTTGAAATATACGTCCTGGAGCACTAGACTAGTGCTGAAGCTAGCAAGTACCTGGCTCACGGACCAACCTTCGGTCAACTACCTCCTTCCCTGATACTCCAAGTGAATATTCCGACGTCCCTAGGTGCTTCCAATCTTTCGAGTTTCCAATATCGGGTCTCCTTCCATCTCAATGTTCAAATATCTTCGTTGTTTTTGGTTCTGTACGTGATCTTGAAATCGAAAGCCAAACCCCTCAACTCCAACTTTACTCACCAGCGCCCAGTCGCGTCTGCGACGCTCCTTTGAGGATGAGACCATGAAGCACGAAAGCGATCCTTTCTTGCTATATACTCAAATTGTTCACAGTAAGCTCGTGTGTACTACGTAAGTGGTCTCATGTATTCCCATCCCATCTCACTACTCCGCCTCCCTTGGCCAAATCCCAGCCACGCCTTCCCTTTTCCCACTCCTGTCAGCCAAACACCATAAACACGTACACTTTCTCACATACTCCCTAATGATCTTTCGTAAAGTCAGTAATGCGTATTTTCCATCTTCTCATCTCCCTCATTGGCAGGTATCATTCCAGGTCAACTCATCTCATCGCATCCCACTTTTCGCAGCCCCAAATCCAAATCCAAATCCAAATCAGATCCAGATCCAGATCCAAACCCAAACCCAAGCCAATTCCTACTTCCTACTTCCTTCTCCCCATCTACCCAGCAACATATATCGGTATGTTTTCTTACCTCCTCTCTTTTCCTTTCCCTTCTCTTCCTTACAAAAGGAAACAACGATAAGCTATCTTACCAATCTATTTATTTCATCGCATTCCAACCCTTCCCACTCTTCTTCAAACCCCAGCCACTTCCTATCCCCTCCTCATTCCAAGATAATACCAGGACAGTACGTAGAGATCTACCCGACTGTCTTCTCTCTATCCCGACCTTCATTCCCACCCTTACATTCCCATACCTCCCATTCCATTCCAGACCTTCCTCTCCACAACCCATACCTCCCATCCCACAATCAACATAGTTCCACACCACACCACTTCCACCTCCACCCACAGCCGACCCCATCCCTCCTCTCCAAACCCAGAATTCCCACACCCTCTTCACAAGCCGGCTTACGTCTAGATACTCCATACCAATACTTTTCACCGTCCAATAGCGTACCACCTCTACCTCAGCAGTCCCTAAAAACGATGCTTAAAATTGAAATACCATCCCAAACCGGCAAATTCATGGTAATTCGATATTTAGCTCTTCCTCCGGACTCAGGACCTCGTATGGGTACAAATGAAGGGGAATCCACTGATTTAACATCAAATAATCCCCCTTCGTGAGATGTAATCTTCAATACCCACGACATCAAAGCTAGCTTGGGATAGACAGAAAAGAAGAAGGAGAAGAGTGCACACTTCATGTAGACCGTAGTAGATTCATTTTTTGACTACCTAGCTACCTATCTTAGCTCACTCAAGCCAGTGTGAGGAGATCCAAGCAATTCTCGCTCTGCTGCTTGCTGGGGTCCATCTTTCCGCATCATTATTTTCTTTTCTTCTTCTCTCCCACCAATTCGCTGCTATTCGATCCATCCATACATCTGTATGTAGGCTCAGCTCATCTCATTCAACAAAGACCGGCAAACTTCAAACGGATATCCACAACCATTACCTCATTTCATATCCACAACAACAACCCAACAACCCATCAATCCACATGACCATCCAACACCGTATTTTGGGGAATCAAGAAACAAACAAGTCAGTAAGAAAAAACTGTAAGATACCCCTCTTGCCACCATTTACCAGAAGGGAAGCCTATGTGCGATCGACCGGTGATGCAATGCAGAGGGATCGAATCCCAGAGAACAGAACAATTTCGTGCCGTCGTAACAGGCCGTGACCGTGACATGAACGCCCACCACCCCTTGTGAGAATATGAAACAGAGAAGAAGAAAAGACGAGATCTGGCGAGTGAGGAGCTGAACAGGGGTGGGAGAAATTGTTGTTATGTGCCGGGTGTGGATTTGCGTATTAGCGAAATGTGCATGTTGAGGTAGTTGAGGTATAGAGAAAGGACGCGAACGTGGCGACTATGGTCAAAGCAGGATTTGCTGAAGCGCTGCGGATACGTCGAGGTCTCAAGGAAGTAGGCGATCAACCCATTCCATTTTGTTCCAATCCCTGAACAGCCGCATACGAATATGGGAAGTCAACCAGACCATCCAGCATCCAATTCAGCGGATCAAAGACCTCGTAATTGCTTTCTCCATAGCCAACACCACCCATCATTCCAGAGGGCAGACCATGCGAGCTAGGTGTTACAGAACCCGCGGCATTGAGGAGCTGATTCTGAAGTTGGTGAGCCGGCGGCATAAGCGTCGCGTCCATGTGTGTAGAGGAAGCAGAGGATTCTGCTGCGCTATCGGGATTAGTGGGATTTTTCATGGCCGCTATTAGACGGGCGTTAGTTTAAAGTGAATTGCGCACCATGGGAAAAGGAAAGGAAATGGGAGTGCTGACCTTCGAGATTACCCCGCCCCTGGGATTGGAATTCTTCACGCCAACGCCAGATGGAATCGAACATTAGCGACATGCTCATGCGGCAACGAACTTTCAGTTGGAGGGTATCGTCAACAACAGCTCTTGGCTCGTGACCGTTGCTGTTGTTGTTCATCTGCTGTTGGCTACGTTGCTCGACTCGGGCACCATTCCACATCTGGACCATGAGCTCGGCAAGTCTCCATGGTAAATCATTGTTGATGATGCTCATGCTTCTGATGACTTGAATAGTGCGATGGAACAGTAAACGTCCTCTGTCGAAATCAATAGACGCCGAGAAGAAGGATCCAAGCAATTTGAGGAGAGTGAAGCAGGCGGCATCGATCATCTGCAAGATGTAGTTAGTAGCATAGCGAAGGATGCTTCCTCGAGGGCTGTCTGGCGAAGGCGCATCAAGTTCCAGGACATAATCCAAGAATTCAACGGTTGCTAGCCACAACCCCATCAGATCGCTGAGGTATCCTGGGGTAGAGCTTGAGTCGAAGAATGCCGAAAGACGTAGATGAAGACCGGCAGCCTTAAGATGCAGCTGCACAACCGGTGAAAGGTCGGCTCTAGAGAGTATCGAGACCCGGAGTTCGCTGAACTCTCGCTTGTAGACACGCGTCAACATTGCTCTGAGCTCATCACCTGCAACTCCTCGAGGATCACTTGCATTACTGTACATTTCCTTCGAAACTTTATCGCAGAATCGCTCAATTTGTAGCCGAGCCTCCAGCTCTGTAGACAAGGTGAATGGTCCATCTTCCCCTGGTCTAACGGCAAGTGTCCAGTCATACAGTGTGGAAGCTGGTTGACCGTAGCCAGTTCCTACACTTTGCGCTACAATATTGCAGACTGCCCAAGTGGTAACTCGGTCATGTAATTGCTCTCTGTTGAGGTCGACAGATACCCTGGAGAAGTCTTGCGTATGGTTAGGTCGGTGAAGTCCAATGCCAGTGGCAGTCTTCATCATGACACCACACAAGATATGTGTAGGGTCTGTAGATGTAGTGCTTGTTGGTAATGGCCAAGTGCAGATCAAGCACAACGCCTTCACAACATAATGGTTGTTTGGAACTTCCCCAACGGTCTGCCAGAGAAGTCTCGATAATGGTCCCGAAACTGACGTCAACAAGCCAGGATCAGCCGTATATCTGCGCGCAGCAACCGCAACAATAGCCCAGAACAGCAGAGGGTGTTGTGAATGGTATGAGTCGGGAGATTGGTGAGGATTCAAGAATGGAAGGTATGGGTGATAGCACATCCAGAAATCATTGAAGAGGTCATTGATAGCCACCTCCGTTAATCCAACATTCTCAATCTCATGAACAATGCGTGGCAACTGGTATGCTCCGCCCTGCTTCAAGTGTAGTAGCGACGACACCGCCTCTTCGGAGCCCATGAAGGATTGATGGTTGCGAGAATACGAGCCGTTCGCAAGGGGCGAATCGATTTCCTCCTCATCTTCGACTATGAACCCTTGTGCTTGCGCGCGGTGTAGGTTACGTCTCAAGCGTTCAATCTGCTTTTCCATCTCAGCATGCTTGCTTCTCTTGCCCACGCGCTTGAAATTCGATTCGATCTTGCACTCGAGCTTCAGTCGATTGCAGCGTGAGCAGACGGTAAATGGGTCTTGAACTACATCGCAGCGCAACTATTGGGACAAGAATGATTAGTCTCTGCTCTTCAAATGTGAGTATCTGCCCTCATCGTTCGTGCGCACGCAATACCGTCTGTCCATCTCTCTTCATAATGACTCACTTTCTGCTGTCGGCATTCATTGCACGCTCTCTTCACGCCCGGCTGTCTGCGTCTCTCTGCCTCTTCTTCATTTTCCTCACCACCGCTCCCAGGACTGCTCTCGAACTCGATACCGCTTCTCTTCCTCTTGTAGCTACCCCCGGTACCTGGACGCACGCTGGTAGTTGGACTGGATGCCCCACCACTCGCAGCGCCAGCTCCTGGACCCCCTTCCATGCGGAGAAGAGAATGGAGCAAAGGACTCGAGTGTTTGCTTGCCGAGGATTGCTTTTGCCGCCGCCAAACGCTTCTCGAAGACCCGGCTGGATGAGTGCTTGCGCTGAGGGTGTCCGGTGTCGCTCGTCTGGTGTTGTGAGAAGCCCGATATCGTTCGTAGGCGGATGCTTTCGAGCCAGGCGGGGTTATGAAAAACTGCCAGCAAAAGCGCTGGGGCTGATAGCCGAGGGTGCGCGGATCAAGCGTGGACGTGAGATGAGAGAAATAGGGAATGAGGAACTGTCCTCGTCAAGACTTGTACCGATATCACAAACCATCCAAGGGACTGTCAAATTATCGGAGATCAAGACCCAAGAAAAATTGATAAATGATGCTTCAATACGATTTTAGCTAGTGACTCAACTCCGTCATCTCTCTCCCATTTCGGCGAGCTCATCAATCATGGCTTCCGAATCTAGGCGACCACTCTACAAAGGGCCACTTCTCGCTCCCAAACGGGAATCATGGAGTCAATCCTACACAGTGAATCCTATATCAAAGGACCACGTTGTAATATGGAGTGGAAAGAGCAATAGAGTCCCTGGTTAGTTGAGATCCGCGATTCGTGACGACCAGGTTGCTCACATTAGACATACCTAGTCATCGAGTTCTCATCAGGAACTGTCCCAATGCCTTTCTTGGATCCGGCGATTATCATGCAGCGTGTCCGAGAACAGAAGGAATGGAAAGCAAAGCAGGATCGAGAGAACATCGTCGAGGGCTCGTCGCAAGGGGGGTGAAGAGATTTGGGAGTCCATTTCAGTATGGCAACGTCACGTGATCATACTCCAGATGCTGGGTTTAGTAATCTCTTGTGCTCATCTTTGAAGGCATCACCATATTCGATCGCCACGCTGCGGCTGGCTGAAGTCAAAATTCATCGTGAGCTTCAAAAGATCAACGAAGCAGTGGTTTGATGATTCCGTGGCGTCTGCAGAATTACATATTCCGACGATCACATGGGGTACTTGTCGATCAACGTCAAGGCCACACCAAACCAAATGTACCCCGCCTTTGTGTTCCGATCTTTTCGATTCGGATTCCACTCTGTTTCTAGCGTCGAATCGTGGCGTTCTCGTGGATGGCATACTTGCTTTCATTCCGAAAGTTCAGTGGTACAGATTCGATAACTCGACAGCCGGGGGACTTTGAGGGACAGAACGAGGGGTCTGTGTAACGACGATGTATCTCACCGCCAAGTTTACGTGCAGATGTACTTATGGATACCTGCTTGCCCCAAATGGCTCGAAACTGGCGCAGTTTCCATCACTTGTGACCGCTGTTGAATTTCTAGATTGCTCGTGAAACTGTTGTCAAATGCCGGCCCCAAACTGCCCCATCTCATCATCTCTGAACTCAAACCTGCGGCATTCACTCCGCGATCCATCCAAACAGTCATATGATGATGCCCATCTCATCCATCATATCGCGGGGACAGAGCGAATTAAAGTATTGTCTAAAAAGTTTTAAGTTGTGCGATCGTCGCTTTTGACAAGCCTCGGCCTGGGGATGCTCAGGATGTATCCGAGACATGAGGGAGGACCCTTCCGGGCGTTCGTAGTGCGGAGATCTCAAGCTTGTGCTTCGGAAACAAGACAGTTCATCTCATCCATTGTTCAAAGCACTAGAAACAAATTCATTCCGAACTCTAGAATGTGGCCTCCAATATTATGATTACCAGATCCTGTAGAGAGGCACACTTTGCATCGGACAAAGGCCCGTGTCGCTAACAGTCAAGGGATAGGCACAGGTTCTGGCTTCATATACCCAAATGGGCGATGTACATCTGAAAGTTGGCAAAGTGGAGCAAATGGCTTTGTTGGCTGACTTGACTCGGACCGTTTCTCTTAGACTTGACTATGTTGAAAGCCGACAAAATGTTGAGAAGGCCCGAGGCTTCTAATCAGCACTTCAGCTGCTGGCCCTCCATCTTGACGGAGAAACGCTAAGAAGGGAAAAATAGCGATGGCTGAAATCCCCTTTCCCCGAAATGTGAATGAATCAAATTCCAACAAGCAACATGTTTTATGACGCTGTTCTGTCGATCCTTTTATCTGGTGATGAGTGCGATAACATCTCCCGAGTCCAGTATTGCTATCGGCAGGGATCAAGGACATAGGATGACAACACAGCACATGGATCGAGGGGTCTGGGTTTCTTCCCCTCCTACTAGTATCAACGCAAAAACTACACACCCCCTTATGCAGACCAGCGAATGAAATGGCCGCATAACCTACAAAGCATCACAAACCAAGAACAAGCACCCAATAACAACAGCGCGGCTGAAAGGGCCCTCGAGGCCCTGCAGGAAACACCGCGGTACCTTGCGATGAACACATGTTCCGGTTGTTACAGTAGAGTTGCTGGCTTGCGGTACGCCAACCAGCGATGCACGCCTCACAGCAAGCCACGCCAGCCACTTGGACCCTGAAAGACGCCGGCGCTGGCACCAAACAAGCATAGACATGTCACTACCATGACCTACGCTGGTGATCATCCGGCAAAGCTCCAGGCTAGCCAGCCTCTCACAGTGCTCAGTCCAACCTCCAGAGCGCCAAGCCCATATGATCCTTATCCCTTATCCAGGTACGATCAGCGGCTTCTGCTGCTCTGCACCACCATTCAGGGTACACGCTCCGGCTCAATGCCCGAGCTTCATCTATGCTTTACGGGGATAGTCCAGGTTTTACAGCTAAAGTATATGCAAGGTAGGTGATCAGATCAGGTAGGTTTGCGTTCTTTGGTAAGGATGGGCCGCTCCTTGGAATCCTACTTAAGCTTGTGGTTGCCCAGGTACCTATTCCGCTTTCTTTTCAGCCTCCTTTAGGACTGACTTGCTTTCACTTTGTACTGAATGCTATACACAACTACACATATCTTCTCATTAAGATACCCATCATCATGGTATTTGTCAAAGCTTTAGCTGTTGCAGCAGCTTGTCTTTCGCTGGTGGATGCGAATCCATTGTAAGTGGTTCCTGGCTAGGAAGGTGCGAGTTTAGTGGCTAACAACTATCAGACGACAGCGAGCCCGTACGTATACCTGAATGGCTTCCAGAAACCCACGATTCTGAATCCTTAGAGTCCATCCTGACATCCCTCCAGTAGGATTTGATTACAACAACAACAAAGTTCGTGGGGTGAATTTAGGAGGTTGGCTCGTCCTCGAGCCATGGATTACACCCTCAATTTTCGAGGAATGGGCAAATGGAGGCGGAGTGGTAGACGAATACACCTTATCCGCAACTCTTGGGAAAGATGAAGCCTCGAGGCGTTTAAACGCACATTGGTCCAGCTGGGTCACAGAAGAAGACTTCGCAGAAATCGCTTCCTTCGGCCTGAACCATGTACGAATCCCAGTCGGATATTGGGCTTTGAACCCACTCCCAGGAGATCCATACGTCCAAGGGCAGTTGCCATATCTTGATCAAGCAATTGTATGGGCTAGAAATCATGGGCTGAAAGTCATGCTTGATTTGCATGGAGCACCTGGGTCTCAGAATGGGCAAGTCCTTATCGTCCATGCTCCACATTCAACTTGCTAACTTCATGCAGTTTCGACAACAGCGGAAGGAGGGGAGATATCCAATGGCAATCAGGAGACAATGTTCCACAGACTGTCCAAGCGATCCGTAACCTCGCGGAACGATATGCCAGCCAATCTGATGTCGTTACGGCCATTCAACTTCTTAACGAGCCAGCAAACTGGGGGAATGACATGGGACAGATCAAGAAATACTGGTACGATGGCTGGGGAACTGTGAGAGAATTAAACCAGGATACGGCCGTTGTAATCCACGACTCTTTCCTCGATCCGCAATCATACTGGAATGGATTCATGAACGCCGAGAGCGGCGTTAACAATGTTATTCTTGGTGCGTCAACACCTCTTTTGTCCTTTACTCCCCTTTACTTCCCAACTCTGCTCTACCAAAGGCTTGAGAAAGTATACTAAATTCTCCACCAGATACGCATATCTACCAAATCTTTACGGACGAACTCATCAGTCTCAAACCCTGCGACCACGTACAAAACGCCTGCTCTAATATCCCCAAGCTATCCGGCACCGATAAATGGACAGTCGTTGGAGAATGGACCGGTGCGCAAACTGACTGCGCGAAATGGCTCAACGGCCTCGGTCGCGGTGCACGCTACGATGGTACATTCGAAGAAGGTAAGGGCTATTATGGCGACTGTCAGACCAAGTACCAAGGCACTGTTGATGGTTTATTGGAAGTCGACAAGATCAATCTTGAATACTACATTGAGGCACAACTGGATGCCTATGAGAGCCATTCTGGCTGGATCTTCTGGGCTTGGAAGACCGAGAGTGCGCCTGAGTGGAACTTCAGGGATCTGACCCGCGCAGGCATCATTCCACAACCCTTGACTGCAAGGAAACACCCAGGTCAATGTCAGACGTCGCAGTGTATGATTCCAGGGAACTAGATCACTCCACCCGGAGAAGGATTTGGGATGAGAGGGGGGTGTGCATATGTACAGTACTCACTTCCGAGATTGGACGTGGAGGATGTGACGAGAGACAGGATTTACGATTTTACGACATACCGATACCCTTTCATTCGCTCAGGGCGTTCATTCGCTGCCTGTATTACTGGGTTGGATTACTTCCGGGTCGATTTTAGATGATATTTGAAATACTTGAGAAAAGCAGGATACTTAGTGTAGTATTATATAGCGACCAGGCTTGTAAATGAAAACATTTTGATATCAGCCAGCAATTTCCTGCAGTGATACCTGTCCTTCCCCTAATCTCTCTTCGTGCACAGACGGAAATCTCACCACCCTTCATTCGCCAAAGGTGTGAAGTAAACAACCTAGTCCCGTTCCAAAAACATTCGTCACTCTCAGAAAAATATGTTTCCCTTTGCCATTTAATGCATAGCGCATTCCGGTAGCTCCGGGTCCAGTTTCCGAGATGAGGCAAAGCTGAAGGATACAGGAGATGACAATAATAGACTGAAAAACGTGCTGGTGGGTTACAACCCCACGTACCCCTTGCTCTTTCCAGTTTAAGTTCAGGGACACATGTAATCAAAAAACTGAAACCAATACCTAGGTATATCTGAAACTAACCCCCTAAGCATTCTCCCCTCTCCCGAAAACCTCCGCAACCGACCCCTCATCAAAATACATAACAGCTCTCAACCCCGCCAGCTTCCACTCCCCATCCGCATCATCAACACCCCTCCTATACAAATGAAACACAACCCCACGTCCATGCCCCCTCGCATCAACCTCCCTCCCATGCCCCCCCCTTTTCACCCTCTCCAGCTTCATACCTCAAATGCGCAGCTCTCAACTGATGAACTCCCCTAACCTCACCCGCACTTCTCACTTCCCATTTCGACCCGCCTATCAAATGCTGAGTCTGAATAAGCGGATTCCCTAGTTTATCTGCACTGCTGAGGAACTCGATGAATTGGGCGGCGGGCATGCCGGTCCATTGGTTGCCGGGCCCCATCGCGCCTGTGTAGTCGACGTCGAGTGTGGGTGCGAGAATTGCGGAGAGGCGGTCCCAGTCTTGGAGGAGAGGAGGGAAGAGGTCAGCTTTTTATTTCTTGATTTATTTTTATTTAAGAGGAGTCAAGGTAAAGGTACGTGTACGTACGTGCCTTGGTGTCGTAGCTATCAGCCCACTCGAAAGCGATTTTGCTCAGGGCGAAATAATCTACGGGTGCATGTCAACAAAGATTGTTCTGAACCGACAATCTACTCGGAAACCTGCCTTGCAATGAAATACTGTCTGTTGCTGGATTTTCCATAGTGTCTGAGAAATGATGAGTTTGTTGTTCTATCTCCTTCTAAGTTGTGGGAAAAGGTGGCTTTTATGCTCTTGCTCTTTTCTCATGATAATTCGTTCATGCAAAGGTCATGATCCCCAGATTTTTAAAGGCATTCTTAGATCATCAAAACTAGACTTGTTATAGTAATGATCACATTCCAAAGGTTCATTTCCTTGATGCTCGTTTGGTAGATATACGAGCTCCCATTAAGTTCATCCGTGCTAGTCAGAGGGGTATTGATTGTAGGTACGAGGTGTAAACGAGGTTTAGTACCTTTCGTACCTTTGCCTGTGTGTGGACATCATTTGCGATTGCTAGCAGCTTCAAGACGCCTCACGAGTTGAACAGTGCATATTCAGCCAAAGCAGTCATTAGGTTTTAATAGAGACAAATGTAATGGCCGGCTTGTTCTGTATGGTATTATTCGTCATGATAATTTATGTTATAAGACGTCTTCCCATGTTTTTCTGCCACCAACCACTTTGTGTAAAGAATGAACCCATCACAGGCTGGTCTTCCGATGTACCCCGCCTCCACGTCCCGACCCAGCTTGCCGGATCATCAAAACGGGACTTTACGGTCTGAGTTCGGGATGTGGGGATGTGGGGAGGTCACTCACTCCTTATGTTGGATCTTTTCAAGATCGATCAGTTCTCTTCGTATGGGTATGATAATGCATGTAAAGTCTCATGTTGAAGATTCAATTCGACGATAAATTCAGAAGACTCTCTACGTAATCATCGGCCTGCAGCGCCTTCAGCGTTTGATTTAACGTCACTGCAAAATTATTTCCTAAGGGAAGGTACCTGTCGGGTATCCCGACTCGGAATTCCCCACTGAATTCGATACGGAAGACAAACTTAAAGCATCCCCAGGCACAGGGGCCTCTCACAACTACCCCTCACTTAGTTCCCACTTAGTCAAGAACTCCACACTTACCTCCAGCACAAATTCAACTCGACTCAAGTCCAGCTCAAACTTAACTTCATATTTTGAACACATCACCAAAATCCCAAAAGAACCACCACAATGTCACCAATAACCTACCCACTTCTCATCAACAATAAGGCTCACTCCACCTCGAGTTCCTTCGCCGTCTCTTCGCCAGCGACAGGAGAAGTCCTACACAACTTCTCATCTGCCTCCACATCCGACATTGATCTTGCTCTTCAAGCCGCCCAGTCCTCCTTTCCAGCATGGAAGCGACTACCCCCACCAAAGAAGCGCGACATCTTCCTCCGCGCCGCTGATTTATTGAGTTCCAGGACCGAGGACATGAAGAAGGCAATGGTGCAGGAAACTGGGGCTGCGGACGCGTGGGCGGCATTTAATTTGAGTGAGTTTGTTTTTTGCTTATGAATTTGGAAAGCTGTTTCGAAAGTTTGATTTGGCGAATTGAGATAGGATATTCAGGGGAAAGAAAACCAGACGAACTAACTCGCCCCAGATCTCACAGCCGACATGCTCCGTGATGTCGCAGGGAGGATATCAAGTATTCAAGGTTCCATCCCCACCACCGCCCAGGAAGGTGTGTCCGCTCTCGTCCTCAAAGAACCTTACGGCGTGACCCTCGCCATTGCTCCCTGGAACGCGCCTTACATCCTCGGCATGCGCTCAATGCTCTACCCATTGGCAGCAGGAAACACCGTCATCTTGAAAGCCACAGAATCGAGTCCCCTCTGCTCAACTCACTTGGTCCAATTGCTGCACGATGCAGGTCTTCCAGCTGGCGTATTGAACCTCGTTGCGCATCGGGTCGAGGATGCGGCGAGCATCACGAAGTATTTGATTGAGAGTCCTGTGATCAAGAAGATCAATTTCACGGGCTCGACGGGCGTGGGTCGTATTATTGCTGAGCTGGCAGGGAGAAATCTTAAGCCTGTTCTTTTGGAACTTGGTGGCAAAGCACCAGCTATTGTTTGCGACGATGCGGATTTGGAACTCGCAGCCAAGGAGTGTGCTGTTGGTGCATTCTTGCATGCCGGTCAGATCTGTATGAGTACGGAGCGGGTCATTGTCTTTGAGAAGGTTCTTGGGGAGTTCGAAACTGCATTCAAGAAAGCTGTTGCAGGGTTCTCGCCAGAGGGAGGACCCAGGCCGGTCTTGATCAATGCGGTCGGCGTGCAGAAAAACACGAAAATGTTAGACGATGCTATTAGCAAAGGAGCTAGAGTTCTTCATGGAGACCCGAAGAATGGCAAGGACGCAACGATGACGCCTGTGGTGGTTGTGGGAACGAAGAAGGATATGGATCTTTATTACACCGAGAGCTTCGGTCCAACGGTCAGTGTAATACCTGTGAAGAGTGAGGAGGAGGCATTGGAATTGGCGAACGATACCGAATATGGACTCAGCTCTGCTGTCTTCACAAAGGATTTAGGGAAGGCGTTGAGAATTGCGAAGGGCATTGAGAGCGGAGCAGTCCATATCAATGGAATGACGGTTCATGACGAAACTGCCTTGCCGCATGGTGGTAAGTTCTGCACTTCATTGTGTCCTTTGAAGCGTTCAAGAACTGCAAATAATACTAACTTCGTGTCTTCACAGGTGTCAAAGCGAGCGGTTATGGCCGCTTTGGAGCCACTGGACTGGAGGAATGGGTGCGAACCAAAACCGTGACATTTGTTGACTGAGATTTGTTACAATTGTTGAGATTATTCTATTGCTACCCGAATCCATCAATATAGAGAAATCCGGTTGATTTTATACCAAGACCATCGTCGTTCACAGAAAATATCGAATCTTGAGATCGTGTTTGAATATTCTCTAGTACATCCCAATTTTCCGAGATAACCAATGATTAGCACTGCCTTTTCTTGGCCGTGATATAACACAAGAAGTAAAAAAAGAGGGAAATTATAAATCATGGCATTTGTACGTGAAAGCTACTTGGCGAGCTTCAACTTGAGGGAAACCACACGAGTCTCGTGAGTCTTGTAAATGTGGACCAGCGACTTTAAGCAGAAGTCGGAGGCAAGAAGACCTGAGGAAACCGAACCAACCATGCTCGTGCCACAACTTTATGCTACACTTTACGCTCTAATTATTAGCCCAAAGCACTGTTGTTTGAACACACTGCATGGTATTCTAATCAGTGGCAAGTGTAGGGAGTTGAGGCAGACTGACCTGGATCAAGCACTCGAGAATCTGCCAAGCATGACGCCACTGATTTGTCCTACTCCCGAATTCTGGGTGCTTTTGCAACTTACTCCAAGTCCCATGTTTCATTAACTTCAATGAAAAATGTCGGGCTATACAAGTACGATGTAAATAAAGCCATCAAACTGTATACGGAAAAAAATCTCACGTAAGTGATTTCACTAGGCGATGACATCAGAAAGCAGTCCATTCTAAGTGGACTGTGCCTCAACCTAAAGCTCAAGACCCGCCTGACATGTCCTCGCAGTTTCTTGATCATCACACCATCTTCCTATCTCGGTATATCAATCAACATTTCATTGGCTGCCCCGTGGGTGCCACATTCTAAAGGCTTGGCTCTCCCGCAATGTGACCCAAGTATTGGGTTAAGTGGCTCAGCCTTGTTGATCTTGGACGTAACGCTCGTCTTACGTAGAGACGCCGAATAGAATGGCATACGAGATACCACTGAGCGATACCTGGTGATTTAATACTTAATAAATCAATCCCGCTTAAAATGAGGCATTTTATTTCCTGACTCCATTTGAATTCGAGCGGGTTGGTTGTTTATTCGGTTGATAACCAGTACTCTCTCCAAATTTAGACAAACGTAAGGAAACACTCAGCACAAATCTTTCAAGTTTCTTGTCATGAAATATTCTGCAACATTCCAACTGCTTGCAGCAGCATCTCTTTTTGGCTCATCTGGAGCACAAAATGATACCCAGCAACCAGGAGACAGCTGTCAAGTAAACACACCCACCCTGAACAACATTCAAGAACATAAGTAACAAACTTAAGGGAATGCAAAGAAACAACGACTGGTTCCCAAACGCCATTTACAATGCCTCAGACTCAGTCTCTGTCCCAGGCTTCAGAGTAAACGACACCTACCCAGAGTCAACTTGGACTTGGACTAGATACGTCAATTGGCACTCGACATTCAATGATCGCCGGGCCATCGCACAAACCATTACTCTTCAGACCGAGTAAATCACCACCATCTCCATGTTCTCGTGTATAAAAGACAACTAACGTGCCTCCTCCTACCAGTCCCATCCAAAACCTCACCGACGCCTCCGCTCTCCCCTACACAGGCTGCGTCGTCGTCTTCAGCGACCTCGGCAGCAACTCCAACTACAAAAACGAAGGCTCGTCCGAAAACGGCTCCTGCAACACCATTCTCACATCCGAATGCCGCACCCACCTCCTCAATACCGTAACCACCAACGCAGCCTCTCTATCCGGCCAAATCTCAGGAAGTCGCAGCAGCTTCTCATGTCTGGAACTCTTCGGCGCCGGCGGGAGTCCGAACAGTGATGGACCATGTGAGGGCCAATGGAGCGAAACGCTCTCGAGCCAGTTCCTTCCGAATAACTTTACTGATCGGACGAATGTTGCTGAGCCAGGCTGTCCGGTGACAAATGTGGGGAACTCGACTCTTGAGGATGGGGTGTTCTTCAGCTGGTTGCAGCCTGGTACGCAGGTTAATAACTTCACATTGTATGATCGTGCGGTGCTGAATGCGTTGCCGGTTTTGACGGTGGCGTGGCTGAAGGCTACGGGTGGTGAGACGGGGAATCAGGTTGTGGTTCAGGGTGAAGGGGGTGCTTGGTTGGATGCGAGGTTGATGTGTATTACAGCGAACCAGACGCAGCCTGGGAGTAGAAACTTGATAGAAGTGGAGAGTGATGAAAGTGGTGCGGTGAAGATGGCTGGTAGTTGGACTTTGATGAGTGCGGTTGCGCTGAGTGTTGCCATTGGATTGGTGATATAGGTAGACTTTGGCGTGGAGATGCCGTGTCATATTGGAAGTTACCTAAATGATATTGAACATCATTCAATTCGACGAGAAGGACCCGATATCATGAGAAACCCACCACAGTGATCACCTTCCCAGGTTATGACTGACCTCATACCCACTTTACTACAATACCTCCTTATGACCAAATTCATTTCCAATCCAAGATGCTGAATATCTATTGCATCATGTAAGAGAGGATATCTGGTCCCGTTGAGCCGGTAACGAGGTCCCGTTGAGCTTCTTCACTGGCTCTATGGAGGACCTGAGGAGCTGAAAAAATTAAGTGAGTACATGACCATTGGCAACGAGGACGATGAAGCTTCGCTCCTTATCTTATTGCCCTACATATATTGACAGGAACAAATACTTCTTTTCTATGGGCCATGCGCTGTTCTTGATCATCAGTAAGAGCCGCGGCTTACTGTTTACATTATTGTTTTGGTCTTGGTTAGCGATGGCAAGCTAAGCGAGAAGTCTGGAAAAGGAGTGAGGCGTAATGAGGATGTCCAGGACGAGGGGACGACAACTTAATCTGATCTCGTTTCGATCTTCGACATGTCATTCTGAGATGCTAGTTTACTTGTTTCCGGATCTCGAATAATCCTGAGCGAGAACTTGCAAATTTCTATTGTGGCCAATCTAAAGACGATCTCATTTATTCGGGATGTAGGTCATCAATCATCGTGGAGACTAAAACGCATTGATGAACGTATTTCATTGAAAATAAGCAATCTATCATTGTAAAACCATCACATTTTGCGCCATCCTGAGAAAATGTGAGAGTAACCATGGGTATCATATAACGCAATTCCTGGGCAAGTAGCCACGCGCCCCAAATTTCAGATCTGCTTTCAGCGCAATTATTGAGCAAAGGAAAGTGCGATAAGTATGTTGCCGAATACAGAGGCAGGAAGAAAATGTTGAACGTAAGGTAGGTCGGTCGATCAGTCGTCCGTGAGATCAATGACAACGTTGCCATCGGCTCCACGAGAAGTTTTGAGAGGTCGTCCACTACCACTACCACTACCGCTAGCCTCGCCTGCCCAGCTTCTCTTTCGTCCTTCTGAGTTATCTTCTGTCTCCGCCTTGATCTCGGCGATTTCTTTCTAGAGAAATCATGTTAGTTTCCGTAGGGTCTCGGTCATGATCATGCCTACCTTCAGATGAGCCAGTCGTGCCTCTGCGCTGATCTTGGCATTGTTACCATTGCTGCTACGAGCACGAAGCGGGGTTGGCACTGGCTCAGGTGATGGTGAGCGAGGGATGATCAACTCGGCCTGAAGGTCCTCTATTGAGGATTAGTCAACACTTCACTAAACAGTTCAAGAGCACAAACCTCGAGAGCGATACTTGAAGACAAAGACGCCGATAGGGTGGTGTGGTCCATCCAGATCCACAGTCTCCTTGGCCGTTCGAGTAACTATTTGTTGCTCTCCATACGACACGCCATGGGAGATAGCCTTGCCTTTCAATGCTTTCTCTGCGACTTCTTCAGGAGGTTTGTGTTGTGCCAAATTGTAGTTTCCAACAACTGGTGGGTTCGAGTCTCTCTGGACAGCTCTGTGAACCGAAACCACAATCTCACCGATACCTGCCAGCGCCTTTGCATCTTTCTTGACACGGCTCGAGTCAGGATCGTCAACTGTCACAACAATTAGTAGTGTACACTTAGCATGAGGCTTTGTGAGACCGACCTTTCTTGATGCTGCTGAATTTCAGGGTTCTGCTAGACAACTGGGTCGGACTGATACGATCGAGTCTTGCAGTGATGAGTTCCATATAATAACCAGAACATCTGCCAAACCAGGCATCCGTGCACGTAGCTTGCGCAATTCCATGACCATCAACGTTTGCCTTGAACGCAAGGCTTTGGCAGTCCATCCTGTATGGATGCTTTAATACAAGCCGAATTCGAAACTCGGCGTTGGTCTTGCACTCGACAAACTTCTGCGATCGTTGTCCTTCCGGCAGATGTGCAAATTTGCTTTGGGTGAAGTCGCCATCGTCATCGTACTCGGGAAGGTCTTGATTGAGGGACTGAATAGTGACCTCGAGGCCAGGAACGGCTGGGAGGATCGCCATTTTGGAGTTGAGGCTGAGAAGAAGGAAAGTCCCCGATGGCTCGAAAAAAGGCACGCAAAAGTCGGTGATACAGGAAAATTGGAAGTAAGAGTGAATAAGAGTGAATAAGAGTGAAAGAATGAGAGATAGGGAGAGATAGGGGGAGAGAGAGGGAGAAAGAGAGAGAGAGCGCGTGTTCAGAAGAACAACATTCTGGGGTCTCCGCCTTGACGAGGCTGAAGATCGGGATGGACCAACAGGGCGGCCGAGGACCCGCTCTTGACTCCATGCCGCCTACGCTAAGCCCTATCTAGCATTAGTGCAAGGCATACCTAGCTCGACTTCAAGAAGTTGAAAATCCAGAATACTTCATCGTCCATAACCCTGACGTACCTAGGAAACTACAGCTCAAAATATGGATTCTGGACGAAAAGCAATGATGGCTGGTCGCGACGCGCCTGCGAGAGACATCACGGCACCACGGCGAGATCAGTCCGCGCGTGTATCGAAACCATCGCGACCACCAGGAAATCGGCCAGCAGACAACCGTTCTCGAAACAATCAAAGCTCCCTCGAAGATGAACAGTCGCGCAAGTGGGTTTCGGAGGAGGACAGCTTTGTGCTCAAGCAGGCGAAGAAGAAGGCCGACATTCGTGTTCGAGAGGGAAGAGCAAAGCCAATCGACTGGTTAGCAGTCATCCTACGAGTGATTGACCCTGATCGCGACCTACTGGATGAAGACGAGGAGGAAGTCCAGCACGATGTGGTTGATCCCGAGGGCGTTTTCGAGGGTCTCAACGATGCACAACTGGTCGACTTGGACAAAGACATCGCATCATACCTGGCGTTGGAGAAAAATAAGAAGAATCTGGACTACTGGAAGACTATGCAAATCATCTGCAATGATCGCCGCCAGAAGTTGAAACCCCTCGGTCCGGAGGAGCGTGCCGTTGGATCTGTTGCCTCAGACGTGGACAAGCTATTGGGTCCCAAGACTTATGAACAATTAGAATCTTTGGAGATTCAAATCAGAGCCAAATTACGGTCAAATGAACCCATCGACGTGGATTACTGGGAGCAATTATTGCGAAGCCTGCTGATTTGGAAAGCAAAGGCGAAGCTCAAAAAGGTCTACCAATCGGTAATCGATAGCCGCTTGGAGACACTACGGAGAGAACAGCAAGACGATGCCGAAGGAGTGCGGTCGAAAATGCAAGATTTACTAGGCGATCCCATCCCGGTCCTTGAAGAAAGTGCAGAGAACCCGACCGCAGGTGCGGATGTCTCACAAATTGTCCGACGACAATCCACTTTCCAGTACTCGTCAAAATATGACCCAGAGCCCCTGTTAAAGCTACATTCGGAAGACAAGTCGAGCGAAGTCTTAGACGAGTCAGCATTTTTACAGAGGATTGCTGCAGAGCGCCGCAAAGTGTTGAAGCTTGGATACGTTCCAATGAGACAGGCCAATAATGAGAAAGGCGCGAGCTCAGCTAGCAAGACAATTACTACATCAACAGTTAAAGTACATCCTCCTGGAACTCAACGATTCTCAACAGCTGTAAACGAAGACTTTTCGCAAGCTACCAAGGCATTGTACGATCGAGAAGTTGCTCGGGGAGTCGATGAGGACGAGGAAATCTTCACGGGAGAGGAAACAGTCGCAACAACTTCGAAGCCACAATGGGCCGACAAATACAGACCAAGAAAACCTCGATACTTCAATCGTGTGCAGATGGGTTACGAGTGGAACAAATACAATCAAACTCATTACGACCATGACAATCCCCCACCAAAAGTTGTTCAAGGATACAAGTTCAACATCTTCTATCCAGACTTGATTAACAAAGCCAAGGCTCCGACGTTCAAGATCTTCAGAGAACATGGTAGAAAGCGCGGCGAGTCTTTCGCTCCAGCTGGTGAAGAGGATACTTGTCTGATTCGATTTGTTGCGGGACCACCATATGAAGATATCGCATTTCGAATCGTGGATAGAGAGTGGGATTACAGCGCGAAGAGGGATCGTGGTTTCCGAAGCAGTTTCGACAAGGTACGCTTATTTCTTTGCTACAAACACTCAGCAAGCGCGCGTGTCAATGATTCCCCAGACACCCCCATGCTGCTCGCACCCTTGACCTGGAAAATAATTATCACACAGGGCATCCTTCAACTACACTTCCAATACAAGAAGGTGAGCATCAATCATGTGCATGTTCTTGTACCTTATTTGCTGACAAGTCATTTAGATTTACTACAGAAAATGATCGATTGTTCAGGAGGTGCCTATGCAGGGAAGGGAAGCACGGATATCGATTTGGGAAGTAGAATTGTCCACTAGGGTCAGAAATACAACTTCTCACTGAAACTTTTATCCTAGATGAAGCTACATGTCATGTGTCGCACAATTCTCCCCTTGCACACCACCGTTTCCCCCGTGGCCGTTGCGTTGCAAGTTTGTGCACCTGGCACCCTCAGTGCAGCGCAGCAGAGAAACCGTGCGTTGACGGAAAGGAGGCGATTCCACCCCGCAATGAGATTCAACGTCCTCCGCCCACGTTGTCAGACTCTAGCCATGACTTCAACTGGTAACTGATAGGAAATATTGACACACTCCCCACATTTCCCCTGGTGTAGCTTGATTGCGGCCAGCCACCTACCTGCCCGCTTCACCCAAGATCCTTGTGAACAGAATTTCATCTTAACCTGCTTGCAGCTTTCTTATCACTCCCCATCCAATCATCAGAAAGCTGCACGCGGAATCAGACCTGGTGTCCAGACGGGTAGGTGACGGCAGCCTCTGAGCCTCCCGTTTCTTCTAGAAGCAAGTTCAACGGATGCCCGATCAGGAAGCGTCTTCTTTGATAGCGTGGCCCTTTTGCACAAGATTCAAGGCTGTTCAGGGCTTACGGTGGAACCAGGAAGCTTTTCTCCTGCTCATACTGATCACCTTCCTTCCACTTCGTTAGTTTAGCGGCATGCACGTAACCATGAGCCGAGCAATGGACACAACATCTGCATCCACAGCAGCTGCATTTCTGCAGCCTCAGTACCTCAGTGAAGCGTTTTCTTCGCTCACAGAAGAGCAACTGATTGCTTCCAGAGCCTCTCCACAGACGGTAGACCATTCCATTCAGTCCTTCTCTCATGTCACTCTCCGCTCAAACGGGGCTTGCACGACAGATCATGAGCTTGTACCCATGCGTTGTCAGCGCAGTCCTGCATGCTTCTCTATGACCTTGTCCTGTCAGAAGCCGCCGGGGTAGGTATGCTTGGTCGGTCTCAAGAGGCGACAGACACACCAAGTCTCCTATCTCATTCATTCGATATCTACATCCGATCTCCTTTGCTATTCCAAGACCTTCAAATTCTCCGACTCGGATATTTACCTCCATTTCCACCCGTCCCCCTCGTCGTACAATAAGAAGTAACAGCAATCCAATATTCTTTGAACGAGATACCACCTCATCCCTTCGCCACATCACAGGCGGGGGACCTGCTGTTGTTCTTTCTTTATCATTACAGTTCCAGTCACAATGAATTCTGGTTCTTACTACCAGCATCGAACCCAGATGCCGTCTGGATTGCCTGAAGACTTCGAGTATGACGAGAGCATTGATGCCCCAGCGCAAGCGTCTCAATCAATGTTCGCCTCCTGTGATGGCCTCCCCCGGACACCGTCTCAGCAACTGATGAGTTCGTCTTCTCTGGCATCTAACATTCTGGGCGAGAACAACAACTTCAATCTTCATCAGCCAATGCCAATGCCAATGTCAATATCCATGGCGAACTCCTCTATGGCGTGGGCAGATCCCAATCAATCTGCCGGAGCTTTCGAGAGTCAAAACAGCAACAATAACAGCTACGGTTATGGCTACTCGCCATCAAACATGGGTGGAAACGAGCACAATGGAACCTTCTTCCGAGGTTATCAACACCAGCAAGAGCAGCTTGAACAGACACCTCGATACATGCCAAACATCTTCAACAACAATAACAATGGCATATCTCCTGACGAGAGCTTCGAGCCTTCATCCTATTTTCTCGATTCCAGCAAACCTGGTATGCAGAACCTGAACAACGGCATGGTCTCTTCATTCAACTACCAACACCTATCGAACACTCGAGATCACCAACGTCTCAGCATTAGTCACAGCCCAGCTCCAAAGCTCGAGCACGACGATGCTATGGACAATAGTCTATCCTTCGGGCGTCCATCTCCATTTGACATGCCGTCGAGCGAGAGTTCAGAAGAAGGCAGCAGCTCCCGCGAGATGACGGCCGTCGAAGTCGACGATCACAATGCTGAAGAGCCATACGCTAAGCTGATCTACCGAGCACTGATGAGCCGTCCCAACCACTCAATGGTCCTCCAAGAGATCTACCAGTGGTTCAGGGAGAATACGCAGAAGGGCAGCGCTGTTACCAAAGGATGGATGAACAGTATCCGTCACAACTTGTCCATGAACGCTGTAAGTCTACTCTCTAATATATTCTGCCTTCTTTCAGAACTGACACTCTCCTCTACCTTCCAGGCCTTCAAGAAGACCGAGCGCAAGACAACTGGTGACGACACCAAGAAGTCTACCGAGTGAGTTCTCGAAGAATTCGCGATCCGAGATGGCGTACAATCAACAACCCGCTATCGCAAAGGTACCGGCGCAAAGAGGTTCACCCGGAACGAGACACCTGCCCACTCTCGCGTCGTCTCAGGTCGCAGAGTAGGCATGTCAGCCAAACAAGTTCAAGCGCAAGCCAAATTACAGCACCAGCAGCGACAAAGAAGCGGTGTTATGATGAAGTCGGGCGACGAGCGAAGAGCCAACCACCCCACGCGGGCAACTCAGCGCCTCGACAACACCAGAAGATCAGAATTCCATCAGCAGACCCGGTCACAGATCTCACAGCGCCAAAGATCTCCCTTGACGCCACCCAGCGCGGGCATCGTCGCCTCTCCCGGCCATGGCCCGTATCCCTTCTCCAAGACCGAGCAAATCGACATGTCGTATGATGACCTGTATCGTTTTGAGGATGTACAAGGAGTCTGTATTGATGACGGAAGTCCCCTCTTCAGAAACGTTCCCGAAGCCCACTTTCAGAGCGGTCGAACCATGCCCAATCATCGCTTCTAAAGATGCTAGCATCCGGGTAACCGGTGAGGGAGGCTGGTTCTTTGTGATGTATCGTGTATAATGGAGGAGGTCTGCCTTTTCGGTACTAGAGGCATATTTCTACTGTTTCTTCATCAAACAAAGCCTCCTGTACAAAGAAATTGGCAGTGATGGCAGAGAATTTTGGTACTTTTGCGTGGAGTAACGACTTTGATGGTTTGCTTGTTGCTGGTTATTCTTGTATCGTATCTGTCGGTGTCTTCGCCGAGTGGGGCCTTGAAGCAGTTCGTGAGCATAAGGTAGCAGACATCCTCTTTTGGACTTGAAGTATGCAGGGTGTAATTGCTTGCTTGATTCGTTCTGAACGTATCCAGCTAGTTTTAAGAAGATCCAGAACGATACCGGCGTTCCACCACAATGTAATATGATATGTCACATCTATCTTGACCTATTCCTATGGAGGTGGCATACCCCCAGCTTTGTAGGTGAGCGTGAAGAGCGTTGTTGAAATGACAGTGGCCTGATCCTTCTGCACCTCGAGGCCTGTGACAGAGCTCGTTCGTACCCACTGCACCAACTCATTTGCAAGCATACAATAGGATAAGCTTGCAATGTGCTCCAATTTGCTCCAGGAAAGTGATTTTAGCTTTTTGACGGGTTGGGAGGCGAGCAGCGGGTTGTCCAGCCCATCAACCAACCTTTGGTCTTCAGATATCAAAGGGGCTTGGAAGTAGCTGTTGAGTTGTTGAACGCGAGGCTGGTGAAGTTTCTCGCTCAGTATCAGACAGACGGGACGTGAAGTAACACAAAGTGCTCTGCAACGGTCCAACGGAACGTTTTCTGAGCTTCCGCTGCACGCCTTCTGCACTGCAATGTTGACAGGTGGGCTACTGGCGGTGATCCCACCTCCACTTCTTCAATAACACTTGGCGTCTAAAGCTCTTGAGTGATCACACGGGTTTGCAAGCCACTACTCCTTTCGGACCAGCATCAGACACTCGGCGTGGGGGACCCCTTGCTCTTCCTTTGTGCAATTCGCACAAGCTTATAAAACCATTATTTCTCATGTATCTTGACGTCGCCTTTTCAACATGTCATCTTTTGTGCTGTACAGTACTCGGCTTCAGCTCTCGCAAATGTTTCCCTATGTCGAAGGGTAACCGAGTATAGACCGGGGCTCATGCAATAAGACCTGAGAGAACGCAGACTGGCCGCTGAAGCCCCCCATTCCCAAGTTTTCGGCGAACCGGCTACCGGATTTCAGATTTGTGTCCCAAGTTGCTGCGTCGTATGAGAGCGAGAACGAGATCGATCGATGAGATCTCGATACTTTGGCGCGAGGTGGCAGTCTTTATATCCAACAAACGGGATCACCTATATAACCCCAGCTTATATTGAGAGCTGGAGATCCGTGGGGAACGTAAACCTAAAAACAACGACTGGCGTCTCGATGGTACAGGCTAGCCTGGGCTGCTGCACGACTTGTACCCTTAGACTTGCCACCATGTGGAAGCCAATAGATATACGGAACAGTCCTAACTCTTACAGACTTGTGCCTCTTTGCTGTGTGAGAGCATGTTAGAGGCAATAAACATGGCAAAAATCAGCAGTCACCTTGATCTTCTGTCGTTCTGTGGGGGTGTGCGAGAGGCTTGCATCCGGGGGTCATGAGCAACATCCGAACACTTCCGCTTATTTCATTCTTTCTCGGAATAGGCTTCCCGGGCTGCATAGCATATCTTGACCGCATGGGACGGGCCGTTCTAGAAAAAGGATATGCCCCTTGATTTCAGACTCAATTCCGGAATCTGTAGTGGCGGATCCACGAACTCGGTCATGGCGTTTGATGTCTCAACAATCGCGCATGTCATCCCTCAGCTCCTGTTGGTTCCCATCGACCTGCTTGAATGAGATACATACATGAATGTGATTAGGTCGGCCAGTCCAAGTCCTACTGCTGCAGTTGAAACCTAATGTGAAGACCTGCGTACGCATTATGAGATGCTACCAGCATTGATGCTGCTGAGCCGCTTCTCTGCCTCAGATTGAAGTCGATGCGTGAAAATAATCAGATTTGTAAGAGATAAAAATGACGGCAAAAGAGCTCCAACTACCTCCATGTCTAAGCTACGAAAGATCAGAACATGGGACAACAACGAGGGCGATCAACACCTGCCAACTTGTTGAGGAGAGATTCCGAGACCTGGCGTAAGTCCTCTAAGAATCCCAAACAGCGGCCAAAATTCGCCTCGACCAATCGATGGAGGCTTTATTGATTAACAGAATTGCAAACATAAGTTTCCGTATACCACTCGGATCTCGAAGTTGGTCGTAATTGCAACAATTAACCGGAATCAGAAACACCAATGTGGAAACTCGAATCTGCCCACTCTACCCAAGCAAACAACAGGCTCGTCAATGAATGTGATTCTCAATATGATTGGCGTTGGGGGTATCAAGTCTGTATAGGAACAGTGAACGCTGTGAATAGGTCATGCGTGCCCTTGGAGTTACACGACAGGTGACGACAACGTGACAGCGAACACAGTAATATCCATATTTGCACTTGCTAGCATAGCTGCTTTCGAGAGGGGGTAAATTTGCCTAGGAATCTGCCCGTAGTGAGTCGTAATGCGATAAAGGAGCTTGAAGGAAAATCGAGAGAGGTTTAATTATCACATGATCAGAAAAAGTTTTTTCGGAAGTCGGCTTCTTGGACTCATCTCGGGATTTTCCGTCCGCGAATTCCGAAGTGAGATTGTAGCCACGGAACGACTTCAATTTATTGAAACTTTACTGATCCCGCTATAAATCTTGTGATGTTTGCTGCAGTCCTTCTACTGTCTCGTATCTAGGTTTAGTTTTGAGGTCCAGCGGGTTGGAATTTCGGCCGGATCTTTCTGGTGAACTTCCACCAATCGTCTGAACTCTTGATATTGATCGACAAGGGCAATACTTCGGGTACCTGAGAACAAATGTCTGGGCGAATCATACCAAGCAAATCAAGCTTTTGATGGGGCTTTCAGTGCGGGGTTTGGGGGACAGCCATGAAGCTTGCATCAAAGTTTCGATGGAGAACCTGGGGGTCATTGATTACCCCCCGAAGATTCGAACAGGGTGGTTGGCTGGAGCTGGAAACAAACCCCAGCATAGATTGTCTATCGCCGTCATGACAAGGTATGGCCTTGCAATCCGGAAAAATGGACAGCTTTCATCCTAATGACCGCTCCACCGGTTCTGCAGTCCCAGTAGAATTACAGATGAACTCAAAGAATAAATTCAGGATGATCCCCAATTCAACCGTTCAGCATCCATCGCCTTCTTTGCTGTTTCCTCTCAGCACGAATTTTGAATCCAGCTCAAGATGCGTCTCCAACTGCCAGCACTCCTCCTCCTTGCATCGACAACTCTGTCGGTCGCAAGTCCAACTTGGCAAGCGTTCCAAGAACGGGCACAGAGCTCTGGAGGGAAGCAAGCTCCTCAGCATACCTCGTCTAGACCAAAAATCTCCTACTATCCGAAAACACCTCACAGGTGCCCACCGTCTCCTCCTTCAAGAAACAGGGTTTGTTATGTCAAGAGCCACAATGATGGCGTCAGTGACGATGCGAAATATGTCATGGATGCTCTGCACTCTTGCAACAATGGTGGCCATGTAGTCTTCAAGGAGGGTGTTAAATATACCATCGGCACCGCTCTTGATCTGACATTTTTGAACCACATTGATATTGGTATGAAACTTCTTCACCTAATAAATCTTCGCAACTAAGTTAAGACACCAGACATCCAATCATATATTCAATTTACCAACGACACAACGTACTGGCAAGCCCATTCATTCCCCTTTGTATTTCAGAACGTCACGTCGTTCTTTAAGCTTGGGGGCAACGACGTCAATATCTATGGAGGCGGAACTATCGATGGAAATGGCCAAGTCTGGTATGATGCTTATGCCGCCAACATCTATACACTGCGTCCCGTTTTGATTGGCATCGATGGACTTAAGAACTCGATCATAAGTGACTTGGTATTAAGATATTCGCCCGAATACTACTTCTTTGTGGCAAACTCTACCAACGTGGTATTTGATGGGATCGACATTGCAGGTGGAAGCAAGTCCAAGAACCTGGCGAAAAACACGGATGGATGGGACACATACAGAAGCTCAGACATTGTCATCCAGAACTCGGTTGTCAATAACGGAGATGGTCAGTAGTATGCCAAAAACATCACTAAATCATGCTAACAATTCAAGATTGCGTTTCATTCAAGCCAAATAGCACAAACATACTAGTGCAGAACATGTTCTGTAATGGATCTCACGGTATCTCAGTTGGCTCCCTTGGCCAGTACGTTGGTGCGTACGATATTGTCGAGAATATCTATGTTTTCAACACATCTCTACACAATTCCACTGTAAGTAAATCTATAAGTGTCGACGGATGCATATTCTGACATGATATAGGACGGAGCACGCATCAAAGTCTGGCCAAATTCCCCAACAGCATTCAGTGGCGATTTACAAGGAGGTGGTGGCGATGGCCGAGTCCACAACATTACTTACGACGGAATGATAATTGATAATGTGGACTACGCTATCGAAGTCGACCAATGCTACGGCCAAAAGAACTTAACTCTCTGCTTGGAATTCCCGTCGCCGTTGACGATCACGGATATCGTTTTCAAGAACTTCCAAGGCAAAACAAGCAGCAAATACCAACCACAGATTGGAACATTTGCGTGTTCTAGCGAGAATGTCTGCAACAATATTGTCGCCTCGAACATCGATGTTCTCAGTCCAATTGGTACCGATCAGGCGTACTGCTTAAACGTGGACCAGACAACTTTGGATGTGGAGTGCACCACAGTCTTCAAGGGCTTCAACTAACGGTTTTGAGATAACGGTACATAATTCAAATGGAACACGATAAACGTGCATCTGCAGATTCGAATCGAAATTGTATGCAAGAATGAGGCACTGTGAATTCCAAAGCGTTGTGAAGTGATGAGCAGATTCAAAACTACAATCTACAAAATTGAGGCAAGCAAGACTATGCAAAAGTGCTAATACGATGTACAGGGCCAACTGGGCACGTAGTCGGTAAGGCAAAGATATGCTTTAAAATGAGTTTTTCAGCGGAAAATATACGAAATCGAAGATTGAATGAACGAGGATGTGGACGATACTGCAAGATGAGAACACTGAAGACGAGATGTGATAAAGAGAGGCCGAGACTATGGGAAAGATCTTGTTCTTCAACCCACAGAAGAAGGTTCATATATGCATTGCATAAACTCGAGAAAAAGAGAGCAGCTATCCTGGGATCAACTGCCAACCGAGGGAAGCGCAGAACGCCATGGTCGAGTTTAGCGAGAACTCGCCTCCACAAATTCGAAGTCAACAAAGAACAATTAATGACTAGAAAAACGGTCAAGTCTAATTTTTATTCCATTGCATCATTATAATCAAATCTTCCACGAGAACTATATAACAAAGTCTTAATACAACGTCATCCACACTTAGTCTTCGAGCGAAATGCCGCTCTTTTCACGAGCCGACGTGATTCCAATCACACAACCGTACTTCGGAACTTGCTACGCCATTCCACGACATTGAAACCTCGCGATTTTTACCCACTCATATGCCTTCTGGATCATGCTATTCGGACCTTTATCAGCATCAAGAAAGGGAAACAAAAATCATGAAGTAACGTGACCAAGTATGGAGTGCGGCCGCTTCGTAGAGTACAAGGCTGCAAAGATCCGCCGCTGCCTGTTCAATAACACACTACCAGCACCAACGCATACCTGCCTTATCGTCCACGACATGTCCATGTATATGTATCGCCCGCCCTGAAATGCAATGGATACGTAGCTGTTAATTAAAGATCTGTCGGTACCCGGTCTCAAGACTCCTCCTGCAGAAGAATCACCGCCGAGTTGAGATTCTGCTCTCACTGTTCCACAGCCTCGCCGCTTGCCCGACGCGTCTCCCATTTCACTCCGAGCACAACACAACAGCAACACCCCCCCTCTTTCAACCAGAACAGTAACGGATACCAGCATGGCGTGGTACGCTCTACCACTATCAGCGTCTGCCGGTGCACATCTGCCGCCCCTCCTTCTTTCAACGGCATTCACTGCCAGCTCGTTTACAGTCCACCTTACAGACCTCACGCATATCTGGAGCGAGACTCTCACCCGGGCCGAGATTGTACAACGCAGCAGAGAGGAGGGGACAAGCATCGATCCCAGCGAGACGGGCCAATTGAAAATATTCCTGGAGAAGATCAAGCTCGGCCTTGCAGGTGGGAAAGGTACAACATTAGCTCTCACTATCAACGGCGATCCGGATCGGCCCTCTCTTGTGCTCAGCGTGTCGGTCAATCTCCCGGGCGGACTTCAACCACTACGATGGCCTGTTCGGCTGTCTGCGGCACCGCAGGCTTTGCTGACGAGTCAGTTGACAATGCCGCTGTTGCAAACGCATCATGTACACATGCAGGAGATGGCTGGGCTCATAGATGTGTTGAAAGATAAGGATCATGTAATACAAAAGCTACTGGACAAGCTAGAGGAACAAGGGATTGAACTGGGTCAGATATTCCCGCAGGCCGCAGGGAAGGTTGGACGTAAAGTGGATCGCAAGAAGGCAGAGGAAAAAGTGAGAGGTATTGCTCGATTTGATGTGGATGCTTGGCGGCAAGGACTCGATTGCGGGCAGCCAGAAGAAAAGTCGAAATTGATTGGAGAGGTATTCTCGTCGCAGACAGACAATGCGAAATCTGAATTTCCTGCAGCCAATGAAGAACAGCAAAGTTGGTGGGAAGACATCAAGGGACTGACAGTCCAGCTCGATTCTGGCAAGATATCGACAAAGGGTCCCTCGAAACCCAACAAATCAACACCTCAACCAACATTAAACAAAGACGAAACACAGCAAGAAGATGATGCCTTCCAAACTCAGTCCACTCCACCTCCTGTTGCTACGAGATCCAAACCACCTCCATCCAAATCAGCTCTGAAGTCCACCAAAATAGGTGACTCTACGGATGAAGACGACGATGATCTTGACGGACCATCTCAAAGCTCTAGAGTCCCCGACAGCTTCCCAGCATCACCACCACCTCCATTCTCCAAACCGACCAAGAAACTCGGTGGCCTCGGCAAGAAAAAAGTTGCTCATCAACACTCTCCGCCAGTTGAGTCTAATGATGACGAAGACGAAAAAGGTTCTGCAGAGGAGACCACATCCCGTGAATCTAGCCCAACAAAGCAGAGAACAACATCTCCAACTCCCGAATCTATTTCAGTGCCCCACCGACCCCAAAAGAAGCTCGGTAAATTACCTGGGGCCAAGAAAGTCGCTCCTCCGGCTGAGCCTGAACCAGAACCAGGTGCTGAGCCACAACATTCTTCAACAGAAGACGATGCAGAACCAGAACAGGAGAAAGGAAAAGAACCATCTCTGTCTCCACCACCCGCCCATTCCTTAAAAGCAAAGAAAGGTAAACTCGGCTCCCTCGGCCGGAAAAAGAACACTGTGGCAGCCTCTACGTCCGCCTCAGTCGACCAAGAAGGAGATCCAGACGCGGAACCAGCATCCACGCCACCCGCAAGCACTCCCCCCGAATCGCACCCTGGCTCAAACGCAACTACACCGAAGCGCAAACTAGGCGGTCTCAGAGGAAGCAAGAAGACCAAGAAGGAAGATGGAGTGAAAGAAGAGGAGAGTAGTCAGCGAGGAAGAGGGAGTTCGCCCGTGGAGAAAGAGGTGACGAAAACGCCGGAGCCGAGAGAGACGTCGTTGGAGAGAGCGGATAGGAAGAGAGCGGAGTTGAAGAGGGAGTTGGAGGAGAAGGCTAAGGCGCCGGTGAAGAAGAAGAGGAAGTTTTGAGGAGGGGAGGGAAGGAAGTTGGATATATACCCTTCATACGATGTGTAATTGAGATGTACGGATTCATCTTGGTTGAAGATCAAGTTACTATAGCATTCTATATCATCAGCGCACTGCCTACGACCAGAACAAAACCCAGATGCAAGACCAAACGCCATTCGCCATGCAGATTGAACCAATGTAACCGCCATAGGGTATATCATCTCTAAACGCCGAATCCCATCTCCACCCATATGTACTCCGAGTCCATATTACCCCTCCTCTCCCGGCGCAACAAGCTTAACACTCTTCTTCCTCTCTAGTCCCCCTATACCCACACCGCGTTCATGGCTACTAAGACCATTAACCCCTAGGGCAACCCTTACCCCCTCCACAGCCTGACTCTGCTTAACTTCTCTCCCATCCCTCCTCACAGGGGTGCCCACCCGCCCAGCACCCCCTCTCCCACCCTGATGTCTCGCGTTCTCTCTGACCAATGCATCCATCTCTCTAGCCCTCACAGCTTTCTTCTCTTCAGCCCTCTGCTCCCTCCAAGATCCAGGTAGACAAGGATGCAGACAACCTTCTAAGGGACAGCACCCATCAGAATACTTCTCTCCTTCTTCGTACTCCGCCCCGGCGTGCCATGCTTGCATACAAGCGCCGTGTCCACCGTGGCCGCAGCCGGGACATAACCACCAGAGTGGAGCTTCGATCTCAATATCGTCTGTCTCGTACTCTGAGGTGTCAGGTAGGTCGCGATGCTGGCAGATCGTACAAGGATCGATAAATTTTCTACAGCGGGGGCATTTCCATACTGATCCGGGGATCAGAGGGTCGTTTTCAAGTGGTTTATTACAGTCTGTACAGTAGAAGCCGATTTTGATGTCTTCTTGTGCCGGTGCAAAGACGGCTGGGTATTGAGGTACGCAAAGATTTCGAAGGAGGGCTGCTTCGGTGAAGAGTTTCATGCTGGTGAGCCGGAGATGGTATTGCCGTAGAATGGCACCGGCTTGTATGCCATCTATTGCGGAGGAGGGGAGCAGGGGACGCAAGAGGAGGACCATGACTGCGGCATTCAGAGCACTGGTTTGTGCTTCAAAGTCGATTGCTCGTTGAGCTAGTACAGTGGGATCGATGGGCTTGATCAGAAACTCGGGGTCGTTTGGCCAAGGAAGAAAGTCGCTCTCGATGATGTTGGGATCTTCTGACATTTTCTCTGATGTGGTAGGACTGATTGGCTCTTCCATTTGATACTGATTCTTGACTGGAGTGGTATCGATACCTCTTGGTGCAGATGCCTCATGCAGTCTAAAAGTTGGGGGCAACGGGGGCGATGATGGACTCTCTGGCAAGCCATTTCTCATATCTCTGTCCTGTTGTGATTCAGGAGTGAGATGTCCCGGAGAGCTTCCATCGGTTGGAGCGTCTGAGTCGATACTCTGACGATGCCTGGGACCAAGGTAATGATCATTTTCCCAATTTGCAACCCTGTCCCTCAGCCTCTGTCGGTCATCCTGGTTTACGCTTTGGCGATCGCTGTCCGAAGACCCCAGGAATTTACTCCCATGGGAGTCGGCGGATGTTGAAAACATCTGAAAACTCTCGGCTGAGTCGTGACGTTGTGGCTGGATCCTAACCGGTTTTTGAGGCGGTTCGTGGTACTCTAATCGCAGCGGAGCTTTTTTGACAGGTGCAGCAAAGTCGATTGTAGGTGAAAAAGAATCCAAGCCGTAGAAATCGTAACCCTCGACGCTAGACGATGAGTGTTGAGGAGGTTGTTTCGCACCAGGTACGGGAATCGGGCTTGGAGTCTTGGGATGAACAGCTTCAGGGAGGACCAGGTCATCGTCGATTACTATGGGAGTGTGCATAGCTTCTCGCCTCTCTTGAACAATGTGATCCCGCACAGGGCGCACCAAGGGTGTAGCAACATTAGATGTACTCTCAATGTCTTCCTGGATCATTGAAATTCCGTGCCGATGCAGAGCACTTTCGTGAGATTGTTGAGGGCGTGGTAACCTCCTAGGTGTTTCTTCTCCTCTGTCCGTTTCAGCCCTTGATTCAGGCGTTGGATCCTGTTCTGGCTCCTCGTTGGAAGGGGCCTTGATTTGGAGTCGTGATTGACGATGGAATTCAGCACGTCTACTTAGCAACAGATTCATCGTGTATGAAAGAAGTCGCCAAGTTTGAGCTAAGCGAAAATATCCAACATTCTCAGCAGTTCGACCGTACGACTCCATGATCATCGTTGCCCGAATATTCGCTGATTGCGAATAAAGTTCAGGGTAGCATTTTTTGTCAAGTCGCATAAGATACCGATTCGTGAAGTATTGGTACATTGTCCGCTTGGCGGTTGAAGGTGCGTGGCCAATAGCCATGACTTGTTGAGGTTTATACGTCCCAGTGATCTTTACTGCTTCATCGAGAGGCATTACTTTATTATCAGCAAATCCAATACTAGTAGGCGGAGTTGTGCTGAGCGACTGGCCACGCCCACTATGCCGTCTTCGATGGCCTTTCTTCAGCCTGGGTCCTAGAAAGCTGCCTACAACATCTTCTTCCGAGTCACTTCGACTAACACTTAGAAGAGGACCACTTCCACTGTGTTTGAAGCCCGGAGAAGATTCAGGGGATGTGATAGAGGGACGAGACCGTTTCGGAACTTGTCGTGCCTCTAGCATCATGAGAACGTCTCCCATGGGAGAAAATGCCAAAGTGGAAAGACTTCGCCGCTCTATGAGTTGGTGCACGAAAGCAACATCGGTTTGGGTGAAATGCCCCTCTTTATCAACACTCCAAAGCAGATCCCGAGAATTCCAAACAAGGGAGGTTGGAGCACTGTTCCACTGTTCAACTTCCTTGAACGGTAAAGCAGATCGTGCAAGGTCCCAGATATGCACCATAGAAGTTTGATTTCTTCCTGGATTCGAGTCGTCATATGCAACAGTGACTTGGGCCGCTCGTTTTCCTTGAGCAGTCGCAGACCAGCAGGCAGGTCGCCAGGACACCCTGGAAACTGGCGCAGGTGTCATAAACGTGTATCTAGGCTTTTGACTTCTGTCTCCCGTCTTTGAGAGATCCCATACATGGCAATATTGGTCTATGCCTCCACTAATCAAATGTCCACCATCTGGATGCCAGGAAATCGAAAAGCATGCGCTTGAATGTGCCGAAAGCTTCAATACAGGCGCTGTGACCTTTCGAATATCCCACTTTTGAATTACACCGGCATCGGTACAGCATGCAAACTCCATTCCATCTGTTGGCGACCATTTCACATCCCGAACAGCCTCGGCATTGCATTTGAAAGTTGCCAGTGCCTTGAAAGTCAAACCGTGTCGACCCTGTTGGAGAGTCTTAAGGTCCCAGCTCCGTACGGTTCCATCGTGACTTGCGGACAGGAGCCAATTGTTTCTGAACGGGCTGATATCGAGTTTGTGAACTTGCCGAGCATGTTCTTGTATGCGCCCAACCTCGAGACCCTCTACTCTTCGATTAAGGTCGTAGACAGTGATCCTTCCGTTCCCACAGGCCGTGATTATGTAGGAGTCCAGGTCGCCCCATGACCACTTAACAGCCCTTATGTTGAGCTGCTCTGGTGTTGCGGCAGATGGATCGTGGCTATTCGCATACGAAATGATAATGGCTCGAAGATCCAACTCCTCGGTGATTGTTGGCCCGTCTATCCTCAAGATCTTAAAAATCTTTGAGCCAGCAACAACAGCCCTCAATCCATCAGGAGACCGGTCAACACAGTTTATCGGGACACCTGCTGAGTAGACGGTATGTTGCGATGCGCTCGGCCTGAGTTGTGGGGAATCAAGGGTGCTCGTATCGACGTTCTCGTTTGGGGTAGAGGTCGCGGTTGGCTGTCGGAGCAGCTTTCTCATAATATTACTCTTCGTATTCATCTTCACAGATGCACCCCGACGTTTCAAGGAGGCATGGTGTTGTTGCGCATGTTGTTCGTTGTTGTCGCTCTAGGTGACTTCAGAGCTCGCTGTTGACCTCGAATTCTGCCCGCTTCACCGCCTTGATTTGAAAAGAAGCTCTCTCATTGGCCTTTCAGGTGCTCACATCAATATCAACAGTGTATTTCATCTCTCGCTTTTTTCTATGCTCTGAATCGGGAGCTGTCTTCAATCTTATCATATCAAATCATGGAACTGCAGCTACCATGCAGATGCTAGATACCCCGCACATGCTTAAACTCACCTCCTTAACTTTCGAGAAACACCCAGACTCTACTTTACCTCAACCTCTCAGCAACCGAAAACTTATAATCAAATGTATGGTTAAATTTTTCACGTCGTACTGCTCTTGATGGTTGATGTATCATACTCCAATGCCAATAACTCACAGAAGACAGCAGCGCCATTCTTGGTATTTCTTTTTCCGCTGAAGCCCTCTTTCAAAGCTAATTGATGCAATTTAAATTGATAGTTGTAGAGTCGGAAGATCAGATTCTCCGTGACATGGTCTCTAGATTGTCGAACATGGGGGCGAAAACAATTTCCACATAAACAGCAACCAGAAACAAGAAAATCATTATCAACAGTCACATGCTCATAAAAAAAAGCCACTTATCTGGTAACCCGATGATATCTCGAGACCATGAGCTACTGGCTGGAGACTTTCAATCTCGATCACTAAGTTCTTCTATCACTAAGTTCTTCTATCGCGAAGCTGTACGACCGAAAGATGGCGAATTGACCGTGGAAGAGAAGACTCGGCCGCTCGGGCTGAGATCTGTTAGGAGAGGTCATAAAAGCGGAGTTAATTCTGGCAGTGATGGTGTTCGCCCAACCATCATGATGTCAATTTTGCAGTAGTATAGTGATATGCTGATAGAATGTATCATGATGCCACATGAACGCTCGTTTTTGAACAGTTCTGGCTCAATCCCATCTGAGGGCAGTCAACAAAACCTCTGGAGTGAGTTTATTGACAATCATATAGGCTTCGCTTAGCTCAGTAGGCAGGTAGTGACAATGAAATGACCTGGTTCCGCTAAAATATAGCTCTGCAACCGCCATAGCTCGTGTGGGCAAGTAACTTGAGCCTCAAGCTGGACGAGTATTGACGTACTAATTTCTCAAATACAGCTATGATATTACCCAATGCTTTGAGACTCACAGCGACCAGTTTTATCGCTGAAATCATAAGCTGATCCCCTGAAGTTTCACGTGAGAGCGACAACTGACGTTGGACGCCCAAAGCCGTCTTACGTCAAAGTCAGCACGGAAGAACAGATCCGGCAGAATCATGTTCATGGTGAAATTTTTTTGGCACGAGGATTACATGAGATTTTCCCACGCGATAAGCAGCGATTATTGGAACCGGAATCTCGACCCTTTCGTATGCACAACCAAGGTATGCCAAGGACTGCATCAAATCCCACATACCAACATCTTCCCCGGCTACGGCACGGCCAATGAGTCACTAGGCGAAATGCCTCGTTCAGCATCTGCAAAGCTTGTCTTTGTCACTGGCTTTTCAAAATTCGGGACTATGACGCATGCGTTAGCTGAGCACTAGACATGTGCTGACTGTTACCTACGTTTCCAGTATTAGACAGTGCACATGAAATATAGATCGAAAACGCGAATAGCTCTGTATATCACATCCAAAGAGTTCACAAGTTTCTTCTCATCTCATCAATGTCCAGAATGTCGACCGCAACAGCTCAACAGCCAGCAACTCTGCAAGCCTCGTTTAGATACTACTCAGCTACCGAGCCCCCGGACTTGAACGACCTATCCGCGTTTTTGGGATCGTCATCCCAAGTGTCGTCTCTCATTCAACCCGTCACCGATCTCCGCAGCTTTCCTGCTCCACTCTCGAGCTACAGCCATGAAACACACGGCTTCCAAATCCTCAATCAAAAGCTCCCGATTGACAGCTCCCATGATTCCGTTCACGATGAGGAAGTCATCAATATGAAATACTACCCCGCTATGGTCTCTGTTCTCAAGAAACAGCTCGGTATTAGAGCTGCTGCTATTGTCAACCACACTCTTCGCGATGTAGCCTCCATTGATATGACCGATGTGGACAATACCAATCCACGATCAAACGAGAAGTCAAGAGGAACACCGCCATTTTTCATCGCGCACTCGGATTACACAGCTGGAGGTGCGAGAAGTCATCTGCGCGCCATGACTCAGGAATGGACTGACCCTAGTCAGAGTCCCGAAGAGAGAGAGCTTTTCTTTCACCTAAAGGACGAAATTCTTGCAGCTGAGGATGCCATCATTGCAAAATCTGGTCTTGGACGTGGTAACGGAGACATGTTGAGGGGGACCGGAGGTCATTGGGACTGGGATGGAAAAGGCTACGATGGCCCTCGCTACGCGATCTTCAGTATCTGGAGACCATGGGAGACTGTGAAGCGTGACCCTCTCGCTCTCATCGCGACGCCAGAATCCGAATTACAGTTCGCTGTTTTGCCACGAACATATAAAGATCGTCCAGGCCATGTGAAAGAGTATTACAGCGATAATCCACTCGTGAGAGTTCCTCCAGCCGAAAGCCCACTTGAGTGGTACTATCTAAGCGATCAGAAGCCGGAAGAGATCTATGCGATCAAGCTTTATGATAGTGAAGCTATGCGGCGGGGTGATGGGAGTATCAGGTCTTTGTGTCCCCACAGTGCTTTCCGCATCGAGGGCACAGAAGATGCTCCTCCACGACGAAGCAGTGAATTGCGAGTTTGGTGCATCTGGTAATCTAAAGGATATCGTCACCCAGAGTTTGATAAATAATACATGCAAATTAATATTTTGTGATCTCTAAGGATAACTATTTCCAGCTGGAGTCCCGTGCTGGCTCCACATTTATGGCATATTCTGAGAGCGAGCGACACGATCAGGTTATGACAGACATTATCATGGTCACGATCTGGAGCATGTTGTTCTAAGTTGGAAGACAAGCCATCAGTCACTCAGTTCATGGTACATTCTAACGGAATTCTCAGTGTTAAAGGGCGAGCTCCGCGCTTGACTGAATACCGAATCTTGACCTGACATAAAGTAAACAACCTACCCTACTCTACAAAGAATAAAGAATAGAATGTCCTTGTCAGGGTAGACAGTTAATTGAACCAGTCACACAAATGTACTTCGTAAATATTAAATTTCGAACTCCCTTTTTGTTCAGTATCGCTTGAGACTTTTTATATGAGTCGTGTGATTAGAGGTTCTTTGATGAAGCGGTTTGGTGGTGGTGTGTTGTTGTGTGTGAAGAACAATTCCATTTCAAGGAGAACAAATGCTGATTATTTAGGAATTCGGAGAAAACAAGCGAGATCTTGATATAGAATCTGGAAGCTGGTCGAAAGCTGAAGAATTCTCAAATGAATTCAGCTGTGATCGATCTGCTGAAAACTTTCGCACTAAACTACTTGAACCTGAAGTTGAACTCTTAGCCCTCGTGAATCACTATGCTAAAAAACACAATTCAAATATCAACTGGACTCCTACTCGTGAGATCAGGCCTTCCTGCTTTTTTGTAAAAAAAACTTACAATTGATTTTCATAGAGGACATCACATCTTTGCACTTTCAGATTGCTCCGATGCACTGAGAACTTGATTATCATACCATCCATCACTCACATGCTCGACTTTTCCAGCAGCTAAAGCTAGGAGAATAGCTTTCCAATGAACCTATAGAGTTTTAACTACGTATGAAATAATTATCTTTTGAGAAAGGCGAAGAATGTACTTGCGTACACAGGTTCAGCTGCCGAGAAGCTTCGTTTATGGAGCTGGATTGAGTTGTCCGATTGCAAATATAATGCTATCGAACGACGACGAGACAATCAAATGCTTGAATCTAGACTACACAATCGTTAATATAAACAATATGAAAGTAATCATGGCTAGAATATCGCAAACACATGTGATTGAAGCTAAGATTTGGTTCAGCTAACCCATGTAAACATTGGGCCCCTCATTAAGCGAGTTCGCCTTATCGGTTGAACTTCGGTTAAGTACGTTTATCCAAAGTGGAGATTATTATCCTGAAGAGTACATGCCAAGGTACTGTGCCTTGCATGTGCTTTCCCCTGATCTGACTTTTATTCACGCCATTTCTTTTGTCTCACTCTTCCTCTTTTCTCTGCGCCGCGAATTCGAGTTTCTCGACCCCGATCGTTGGGTCCACCGTTTACATAAAAACCAACAAACAAGCGAATACGGGTTTACTTACCCACAATGGGACCTGTAAGGCTGATCCGAAACCTTCCTCACCTCCGACGAATCCCCGACCAATCTTCTCTTGCCCAGACAGCTCGAAATGTGGTCAGATTCACGATCCCCAGCTTTCTGGCCAACGACGCCGTCGAACAAGCTTCGGTCCGTTCTCTCGATCCACACATTGCGGCTCAGCGGGCGAGCACGGATTGTCTCGATGGCCTCCGAGGCATCGCAGCATTCGTTGTTATGATCTTCCATTACACACAATATGGCTACCCACGACTCCGCCAAGTCTACGGCTTTGAAGGCAGATACCACCTCGTCCAGCTCCCCATTATCAAACTCCTGTTCAGTGGTGGATTCATGGTGTTCTTATTCTTCGTCATTTCAGGGTACGTGCTATCGGCACGAGTTGTTCGATTGATGGTTCAGGAGAAGCGTGTTGGGATATGGAAAGTTTTGTCGAGCATGACGTTCCGGAGAGTTGTGCGGTTGGGTTTGCCTAGTTTTATCGCGTCGTTTCTCGGTTTCTTATTGCATCGTCTAGGACTCCGAGGGAAGCCATTAAATGGATACCAGCCTGGACTCGTCAACGATACGGTTTTCTACTTCGAGTCACTCTGCAACCTGTTTACATTCTACAATTGGGACCCGTACATGATCTGGCATTTGGATCCTCTTTGGTCCATCGCAGTGGAGTTTCGCTGCTCCATGATTCTGTTCATTGTTTTACTCGGCGTTGCTCATTGTCGGAGGATCCCACGCTTGGTTGTCGAAGGCCTCATACTGGTGGACAATGTTTTACATGATCGCTGGGATATGGCATGTTTCATGTTCGGTCTCATCATTGCTGAAATACACATACACTCCCAAGAAGCAACAGATACGGAAAGAAAGGAAAACAAGAAGTCTTTCCACGATACCTATGAAAGTCTCTCTCGGCAGATTCAGAGCACAGATCTGGTGAAGTCGAGTCTCTGGGCCACCTTTATATTAGGTCTTTACCTAGGATCCGCCCCAACAGAAGGGACATGCGAAACACCAGGCTATCGCACGCTGTGCACCCTAACGCGAAGTTTCCACGAACCATGGAGATACATTGCTCTCCCAGGAAGTTTCTTGGTCATTTTGTCCCTCGTATTCCTGCCTACTCTACAAAAGCCATTGGCGTCGCCTCTAGCACGATATATGGGCCGCTTGGGATACGCAGTATACCTCGTCCACGAGCTGGTCAACATGACGTTGGGTGATCATATCAGGGATATGGGATGGCAAGTATTTGGGAAGGTTGGAATGGGATACCATGTAGGTTTTGCGATGGGATTGTGCTTTTTCGTGGCTCTTTGCGTGTGGTTGGCGGACATGTTTATGAGGGCGGTGGATGTACCAGCAGTGCAGTTCGCCAGGTGGTTAGAGAGGCAGTGTTTCGTAAGATCTTGCGATAACTCTAATGTTCCCATACAAGCTTAAACAGCCTCCAACTTAGAAATTTGACAGTTCCATACACCTGTGTTTGGCAATTGTTTGCAGTGAGTCTCAATGCATTTTTACATCAATGCATGGCGCCACAAAGCCATTTCCTTGCAATCGGATCAGTCTGCTCTGAAAATTAAAGCTACAATATAAAGTGATCACAATCAGCTTTGATTCAGCTTCTTCCTGGTACACTCTTGAATGTTTGTTGGGCAAAAGCACCGTATTCCGCTAGATTAGTTTTGGTTAGCTTATTTCTTTGTCATCATCAACATCCACCCTGACTCTGGACTTTGATGCTGACTTGGTCACCAGTTAGATTCCAACACGCAGATCTACTTTCACTCGCCCTAATGACTTCGCTCGGTATGAAAGAGTCTAAAGCACCCCACCTAATATCTGATGAGGCTATTCCGATGTACGAACATTTGAAGAACAATGAAATCAGATTATTAGAGGTCAAACCTGCGTTCAATGATGAAGAAGAGATGGTTTGTCGTCTTCGGACAGTGTTCCGAGATGCCGCACCAAATTACAAAGCTCTATCGTACTGTTGGGGACCGCCCGAAGAACGAGGAAAGAGGTCAATTGTCTTAGAAATTGCGAGCCAGAGGATTCGATGGCCAGTAACTCCTACTCTGGAGATGGCTCTCCGCAGACTGCGAAATACTGATGGATCCACGTCACTGTTGATCTGGGCAGATGCAGTGTGCATTAATCAAGAAGATGAAGTAGAGAAGGGACAGCAGGTCCAAGAGATGCGTCACGTCTACCAAAATGCCGTGGAAGTGGCTATTTGGCTGGGACCAGCAGACCAGGACAGTGTGCTAGCTTGGAAACTCATGAATGATCTCTTCTCAAGTGATCTAGAGAAATTTCCCCAAGAACCTAGAAGATTGGCACAGTTCAACGAAGCACAGTTCCGCGCATTTCAGAACCTATTTCGAAGAGACTACTTCTGGAGAATTTGGATAGTCCAAGAGATTGCCTGCGCCAGAAAGGCTACCGTCTATTGCGGTGCTGACTCTATGCCTTGGTCGAGGCTGCTATTTCTTTCTGAAACATTGGATAAGGTTCTGGCAAGAGCTCGAGATGAGGGCTACGAGGACGATTCTGCAATCGTGTTTCTGATGATGCGTGGCGGTCCAGGAATCTTAAAGGCAACAACGACCTCTATTGTCTCTTTCTCAGCGGTACACGCACAGCCTCTCTTGGACCTGCTCTGTTCGCATATGATCAAAGGGTCTACAGATCCGAGGGACAAGGTACATGGTCTTGTGGGCATCTCGGCTGACTGGGCAGATTTCGGAAAGATCAGCTACGAGCGTTCTACTAGAGCACTGTTCCTGCATACAGCTCAATATATTATTTCTACGACGCAGAAGCTCAACGTTATATGCATAAAGCAGAATGACGATAATCCCCATAATTTGCCATCGTGGGTAGCCGACTGGGAGCGAAGGAACATATTTCCGAAGTTTGGAGTCAAGCAATTATACATCCGGCAGCCACCTTTCGCCGCGTCCAGAAACGTAAAAGCGTTGTTCAACTTCACTAAAGATAGAGAAGTATTGAACGCCAGAGGGTTCATTGTCGATACCATCGCCACAGTGGCCCAACCGTTTCACGACAATTGGCTTGGGCCTGGGACTCCCGTACCCAGGAGCATCAGAGCCTCTCACGGTCTTAGAGCTTTTCACGGCTGGTGGTCAGTCTTCACCGACAAGATCGGAAAGGAACGTTACGAAGTCTTTCAGAGAGCTTTCTGTGGGGGTGCTTGGGCTCCTCCCGAATCGGAATTTGAACAAGATTTGTCTCTACGCCTGGCATTCTTCTTTGGAATGATTAGAAAGTGTCTGCCCGAACTTCAGATGGACAACGACCTCTTACTAATGTTTCCAGATTTAAAGATAGAGTCGCAGGTCCTCGAAGCACGTCAGTATGCTCTGGTGTTCTCCGCATCGCGGCGAATGCATGGGAAACGGTTCGTGGTTTCAAGTGCGAAGCTTGCTGGACTTGCACCACAGGCAGCCAGAGAGGGCGATAAAATAGTGGTGTTATTTGGATGTGACTTTCCAGTGGTTATGAGAAATATGGGGACATATTGGTTGTTAATTGGGGAGATCTATGTGGATGGAATCATGTATGGTGAAGCTATGGACGATTTGGCATCTGGGAGGTATGTTGAGAATACCTTTGAAATTTGGTAATCGTATAATCTTAAATGCTTTTGGTCAGCTAGTATTTAAACCACTCAAATACCAAATACACCTATTTTCTCCTACACCGGTTCCTTCATCAGTTCACAACGTGTCAACGTGTTCAAGAGAACGTCAAAGTCATGCCTGTTGAAAAATGAGAGAAGAACAGTCAGTATCAAAAACTTGGTATTATGGCTTAAAAGTACGTAAAATTCACTAGAGGAAGCCGGGATCGTTACAAATGGTATCTTGCTGCGAAAGTCTTCACCTACCTGCCAATGGCCATAATGAACAACCCGCTAGTAAGCGAGCCATTGTTGAAACAAGACCTCGCCTATTCCATTGTCATTACTAACTTCTGTTCCTCTATCCAACAGAACAATTAAACAAGGTCTCTTTATTCTGCGGGAATATTTTTACAAAGCCATTGATTTCCAGCAATGAACAAAAGTTCATAGCGGTATATCCGCCTTACCCATATATTTCCCAAGGCTGCTGCAAGAGTACACTGTTTTGAGTCCATAGGCAGACAGAACAAAAAAAACAGCTATCTTTAAATACTAAGTCGTCCAAAATATTGTACTAAACATCGAATATCCAGGTCAAACACTATTTTTCACATACCAGCCAAGACTAAATCAAGGAAACCTCCTCCTTACAAGCTCGCCCACCACGCAAACCAAACCCAAATCTCGCTCAAAATGCTTCCCTCCACCAACTCACCGAACCTAAACATCCTCCCCACAGGATCCTTCCCCACCTGGTGGCCGCCTCTTCCACCTCCATCTACCTCAGCAGCCTCCACCGTTCCCTGTCTCCCTCCATGCACACTAACCCGCGTCCTCTGGCCAGCCTGCGGCTGCAGTTACATCACCCGCGCCATCCACGCATCTCACTGCCCCAACTCCAAACCTCCTTCCTCCTCCCCATCTCGATCCACCCCCATCAGTACTATCAGTACCAGTACTATTACCAGTCCCGATACCAATATCAATACCAATCCCTCAGATCCCTCCACATCCACCCACGACACACGCCCCCTCCCGTGGGGTTGTTCACGCATCACCTCCATCTACGAGATCCGCGACCCGCCAGACCTTGAGCGCGAACGCCAAAGTCAAAGCCAAGATCAAAGCGAAGGCGAAGGCTCCGACAACGACAACTACAACGACAACGACAACACCACCGGCCTCTGCCAACCCTGCGCCTCCCTCCGCCTCATCAACGCCCCGCGGCCCCTCCCCGACTGGGCCACCGACCGCTGGCCCGACGAAAAGTACAACATGGGACGTCTCCTCCCCCACGACATCTCCAGCTCGCGGCTCACCCTCGAAGCCTCCCGGATCCTCAGCACCTTCCAGTCCCGCATCGCTAAGCAGACATCCGCCCGGGAAGCGGAAGTAGCAGCCCGGGAAGAGGAGATTGCTAAGGCGTGGTATGATTTCATCTATGTGCATGGCGGGCCACAGGAGGAGTGTGAGGAGAGGGATGTGCGGTTTGGCGTTGTGGAGGGGGATAGGGTGCATGTGTTTTGGATGGAGAGGGGGTGGAATGTGTGTAGTGGGGGGTTGCCGGGGTATGAGGTGGTGCAGTTGGGGGATCCGGCTTGGATGCTGAAGGGGGGTGGGTGGTATAGTGGGTTTTATTATACGTATGGGGCGCCGCATTTGAGGGTGGAGGGCGGAGGAGGAGGAAGTCGGTGAGCTTTTAATCTTCTTGTTAAGAAGTTAGGGAGGGCGAGATGCTATCTCAAGGCTTCTTTTTGATCTTTCACAAATGTCAAATATCCTTCGTTCATTTTCAGTAGATATCTCCAGTCCAATTCCTTCATATAACAACTCAGTCCTGTATTCCTATTCCTATTCCTATTCCTAAAACCCCAATACCCCTATACCCACCCCTCTGTTATAAGTTTGTACACATCCCGTCTCCTCTCTTCTCATCTCATCTCATCTCATCTCATCCACACCAAATCCCAAAATCTATTTCCCAAACCCAAAACCCAGCCCCAAAAACTCAAATGCGGAGATAAAAGCACTCAAGAAAAAAAAAATAGTTAGTAAAAAGGTATACATACATACAGAATATCCAGCCAGCCGGTCCCCGTGTTTCCAATCATTTCGGTCGTAGATACATAAATACATGCGTGGGAAGTCATGATATTCGCATGCTCGCTCGCTCACTCGCTCTCGCGCCCAATGCGCCTCGCTTAACAACATCAACAACAACATCCACCGTATATGCGCCGCTTAAACCATTTGCCACTCCAACAAGCTGCAGTAGGGTCGACAACAGCGCACATAAACCCCGAGTTCTTTCCCGAGTAATTCATCGATACACCAAAGCCGAGAACTCAGAGCCCTCAGCACCTCCCCACCTCACCTCAAACTCCCACTCCCCTTCTTCGTCTCAAAAACCAGTCCCTTCCGTCCATACATCCTCCTACTCCTCTCCTCGCCCCCGGCATCCAACCACTTCTGCAAGTTCTTACACTGCGAAACATCGAAAGTCTCCAAGATCGTGCATCCCTCGACCACAGCCTCGACACCCACACCTGTGACGCGCACGCAGCCGCGAACGGAGAGTTCTTTGAGTTCGAGGAGATGCAGGCCGATGGAGCGGAGGGAGGAGTCGGACACAGCGGACCCGCAGAAGGCGAGTTTGAGGGAGCGGAGTTGTGGGCAGCCGAGGGAGAGGACTTCGGTGGCGGTGTCGGAGAGGGCGCAGCAGAAGGACTGGAGTATGTAATTAGTATTCGTGCTTAATTATAACAGAGAACAGAACCATCAAGGCTATGGAAAATCGCTCAACTTACCAAATCCAACTCCTTCAGCCCCTTCGCAGCATTTGTCAGATACACAATCGCGTTATCTGTCAAATACGTGCAATCCGCCAGTATGAGCTTCTCCAACTTCGCAAATTTGTAGATACTCCAGTGCTGAAAGCCACCATCCGTGATGGTTGTGCAGCGCGTAAGATCCATGCTCTGGAGTCTCTGATGTGCATGAACGGCTAGGTGGGCCATTGAACGATCAGTCACGTGCTTGCAGTAGCTCAGTGTGAGCTTCTTGAGTTTCGGACAGCCAACCACTGTGCCGACAGGCGGAATTGTGATATTCTGCTGCTTGTACCTTGCAGCATTTTGTTGTTGGGCTGCAGTTGGTTCTGTCACGACCCAGCCAACGATACGTGCGAGGAGGTTATCGCTGACTTTGCGGCAATTGGAAAGATCGATTTCTTCGAGCTCTTTGGCATTGTTGGCCATTTCAAGAACGGCGTTTGCAGTAATGTCCCACACGCTTTTCATCTTCCAGGCATGTACACCAGCTCCACATACGGTTGAGAGCGCGGCGAAGCCTTCATCCGTGATGTGGAAACAATTGCTGATGTCGATATTGAGTGCTCGCTTGCCAACAAACGGACAAATAAAATCGACAAGAGCTTTGTTAGTGACCTTCCGATTGTAAATTGATAGATCAAGATTTTTGCAAACTTTCGGGGAGGTAGTGAGAAGCTTGGACCAATGCAGAGACACCAATCGTAAGCGCATGAGCTGGTAGATATCCGAGTAAGAGAAAATCATGATCAAGATAGCATCTGGCAGTATCCCTCTATTGTACTGACTCGGTCGCCTCTGTACAGTCTTTGGCCGCTTTGGACGGAAATGGGAGTCTGGTGGTGTCGTGGTGTGAGTAGCCTTTGTAGAATTTTGTGTTCTTGACCTCGTTTTTGGACCTTGTTGCGTGTTTGATTCTTCGGTAGGGGTTGTTTCTGGGACAGGGGGGGCGTAAGATCCTCTCCTAGATCTTGCTCTCATGTTATCCATGTCCACACTCAAGAAAGGATCCGGATCTAGCGGTTCCATGATATCTTTGTCTTCAGCGCGACTTGGCTTATGTGGACTGGCAGGTTTTGATGGAGTGAAAGTGACCTTTGGGAGAGAATGTCGGGCAGGAGTTAAGGGTCGATCCTCGATTTCCAAGCTGTTGATCGCAGGAGCATCCGCATCCGTCATCTGAACATCCCCATCTTCATCTGCCTTCCCTATTCTCGTCTTTGCCGTCTCTTCCACCTGTCTCCGTATGTCTGGCGGACATCTTCTCCATAATTCCTCTAGAACTTCGCCACTGATCTGTAAACACTCCACCGTCGTGATTGATCTGACAGTTGCGGTCCTCCTCGGTGCCAATGCTAGACTGGCAACCTCACCAAAGTACTGGCCTTGCTTCAGCCTAGGCCGTATGTAAGAGCCTCTTAATGCCTGGTTGATCATTTGCCCGTGGGTAGTCTCGTGAATTACTTCCGCCTCTCCTCGTACAATAAAATATATTTCGTTCCCAGGTGATCCTTGTAAAATTATGTCAGTAAATGGTGGATATGTTTTCGGCTGGGCGCTCAATCCCAGGAAATGCAGAATCTCCGGAGGTAATGTTGAAAACAGGGGCAGATCCTTGAGGGTCTTCCTGACATTCACGAAACCGCTTCCGAGAGCACTGCCAGCAGCTGGATCCTCAATTGTCTGTGGACTGGGAGATTTCCGCTTCTTGGAATTGAACACAGCGCCTTCTCTAATCACCCCCATTTCTCCCGTAGACACCTCCCCAGGTGCAGCTTCACGAGCGAGCTTGCCACCCCTCGAAGGAAGTGAAGTGGACACCAGCTTCGGGCCAAATCCACTCTCCCTCCTTTTCTTATTTAGAATCGTAAGTCTTTCCTGAGCCTCCTCCATAATGGCTTTTTCCATATCAGGATAATTGGGCAACTCCGTCCTCAGATCCTCCTTCTTCAACACCACCAGAAGACATTTCGTTCTCGCCAATATTGTAGCCGTGCGCGGGACATCCATGAGAATCCCGATTTCTCCAAAGAATGCTCCCGGTCTCAATTCGGCATATGTAGCTTCGCCATCTCGGGATGTAACCGCCACTGCACCCCTCACTAGCCAATACATAGCTTTCGCCTCATCGCCTTCTGTCAAAATTATGTCGTGTGGCGAATGGACCTGGGGTCGCAGGTGCTTGCCGATAGCGGCGAGGAAGGAATCGGGAGCGGATAGGAACAGAGGAAACGAGCGTATGCGATCCACGAGATCGAGTGGCATGTCTGGAATCGTTGAGGCTGTCAGAGGAGACGGTCGTACCGGACGAGTCGGATTCGTCTCGATATTGAAGGATCTGATCAGGGACAACGAGTCTGGAATGGGTGCGCCATTGGTCCTGAATGGAGAGCTGGGCCCTCCTCGATTTCGTCTCATGGTAACTGTATTTATGTTTCGAAGATATGTTCCCCTCCAATTCTCTTATGTATCACACGGCCTACGGCCGTCGTGCCGTTTGGCCTGCCAGATGAAGGGCCAGGTCTGCAGAGGAGGTCGGGAGATGTTGAGGTATGTTTGGTCGGGTATGGCCGTTTGTACAGTCTCGAGGGATTCGTCGTGCGTGAAAGACAGGTTTTTGAAGACCCAATTGCTCCAGCAAGAATATAACGATGATTATACTTTGGAGACGTTGTCTTTGTCCTGCGTGTTTCCAACGCGTTGAAGGGGGGTCGTGCGCGGTGTCTGCGAGAGCGTGTTAGCTACCTTAGTTGTCAGTCAAATAGGGAGCAGCTGCGGGGTCCCTACTGAAAGCTTAGCTTGTTTGTTATCGAGATCGCGCGAGATATTAAATCACTCCCAAGATCCGGCAGAGGGCCAAAGTCGTGCAACAGCGGAGCACCGAAGGATCTGGTGAAGACTCGTCTCCCTTGGGATCTGGTCACAGCAGCAGGAGAGGTCGTAGCAAGCCAGCGCAACGTAGCGGACGGTGAAAGGAGTGGAGAGGGAGTCAGTTAGTCTGGTCTTGTCCGTCCTAGAGAGTGGGCGTGGAGTGTGCACGGAGCGCAGTCAGATCCAGCACAATATACCACGAGACGGACCGCTGTTCGTGCCCAATTATTAATGAGGTCCAGGCTGTCCAGCGCAGGCACAGGGGAAGGGAGGAGACGAGAGAGCCGGGCTCAGGGCTGAACTTTGGCGGCGACGGGAAGGGGGGAGGGAGGAGGGGGGAACGGGGAGAGGAGGGGTCTGATGCACTAATAATAAGGTACGGTAACGAACGAAGGGAAGGATGATTACTACCCTATGACGAGGCGATGAACATGTTTCGGGAGAGGCACAACAAAAAGCAAACAAGAAACGAATGACGGGGTATGGTATGGTATGGTATGGTATGGTATGGGAAGGATAGAGGGGTAGACGAGGGATGTATGATGCGTCGGGTGCACGGAGGGGCTTGAAGATATAATATTATTGCGGACCAGCCAGAGCGGGTGTCACTGTGTGGAGGCTGTTCTGTTCGCACCGTATCGCAGTGCAGTGCAGTGCAGTGCAGTGCGCCGGCAGGATCAGATCAGTCAGGCATTTGGGGGTGGCAGTCCCATCCCATCGCATCCCCCTCTGTTTTTCTCCTTCTGCCCCCATTCATTCATCCATGCATGCATACAGGCCAGTATGCGAGCGAAGCCGTTGCTGTGTTCCTCAGCCCTTCCATTTCCATCAGCACGCTGTTGCCATGCCTCTCCCTCTCCCATGCTCCATGTAACTTATCTCGTTGTCGTGTGCCGCCCGGGATCCAAGCACGATGTCAATGATGTCCAGGGATGCTCGGCTCGCGTACCCAGCTCAGCGCAGCGCATAAGATAGATAAGATTGGCTTCTTCCATCCAGCTTCCACCGCCCTTCCAGAAGTCCTAGAGAAGCCATGTTGGAAGCCTGTCGCCTGTCCTGTGCTCCGTAATCAGCAGCAACTTCCTCGCAATAATATTTGGTCGACGATAATTGACACCGTCATCTATTGCGGCTTGTCTTTTCTAAGTTACTGGTAGCTAGTTTCGCTGGCTCGTGTTTGAAGAGCTCGCATTGACTTGAGAGGACAGACAGAGCTTCGTTTGGCGTGCTCATTGGCTAAGATGGAAATCACGACTCGAGCCTGAGTTGCATCACCACTTTATGGCCGTTTCAACTCTACGCAAGGTGCAGTACTCCCATGTTATGCGAATGAGAGGGGTTAGCTAAGCCCAAACAGCTCACACGAGAATGCTTACTACAGTGTAGTACAGCGCCTCTACTCGACCAGTCAGACAGCATCAATTTCCAGTCCCAGAATGTCATCATGACGATCGTTATTCAACTTACAAAATCGTTTTACAATCTGTGTAACTTGCCGTCTATGTTTGGACATAGCGGCGGCTTTCGTGAAGATAAGGCGGGTCAACTCACTTGCCCGTTTCAGATATCTTATCTCAACTGCATAGGAACGTTCGGAAGGAAGTCAAACTGGAGCTATCACACATCAGGAACCGAATATTTCGAGAAAGCTTGTTCACACGCGGTATGTAAGCTTCTATGCTGGCTGGTAATTTACCAAGATGTATGCAGCTTCGTGGCAAGAACTGCCCGGAAGCTTGAGGTTAATTTGTGGTACAGTGCTTACTGGGCGATGGAGGCCTTTTTCCAGAACTGACTTTGAGGAATTGACACTGATCAGAGATAAAAACTAAAGTCAAATGACAGAAAAAGTTCTGCGGCTCCGTACACATATCTGCACCCTTTAAATTATCCCGACATTACACGCCAGTGCCTAAATATTGCCAGTACCCAGTGAGCTCGCTAAGACCCAGGAACAACGTGCGAGACCTGGGATTAGACTCCCAACCCCACAAGAATTTGATTACTGCTCAGAGACCCTGTTCAGTCCTTATTTGATTTCTCACTGGACAAGAAAGTGTTCTTTTTACTGCAGTGCTACTCTGCTCGGTATCCGTCAAAGCGCAAAACAACCTTTTCTCTCAACAGGTTGAGGTGAAACCAGAAGTCTTCCGCATGAACTAAACACAGTATTTCTGAGTGGAGGGGCAACTATTCAGACGATCAATGGTCAAATACAACCAAAAGATGGCCTTGACCTCCTCTACGGTAATAAATCTGACACCGAAGCAATGCCAAAAGACAAGACAAGACGAGACCAGGCCGGAGAAAGGAAACGAAACCGGTATCACGTGGCACTCGAATCTCACCAAGCCAGGGTCTTCGAGCAGCACGGACGGACTCGACCTGAGTATGTCAACTGTCTACTCACAAACTCATCCATTACAGTTCCATCCCCTGCATCTTCAAAGCCCTGAAAAATCATGCAACCACTGCGTCATACCGCCATGCGCCTACCACAAGGCTGACTGGCTGGCTGGACGGGGATGACATGCAGCTTCCATTCGAGGCTGAGCACCGGGGGGCCAAATCTCACCTAAATATCATCACATCAAATGCATAGCTTGTAGGCGCAGTGATGCCAAATTTTCTCTTTCTCTGTACGCACTTGACCCACTCCGATGTCTCGTACTGAAAAAGTCCCCGAAGTCTGGTATTCGTTTTTGAAGATCACCGATTGTCTTGGCGCGAAAGACAAAGTGTTCCTCGCCTGTGACTTGGCGAGGAGGGGGGGAGACGTGCATATGGATGAGAATGGAGCAACGCCAGAAAAGAATACGGCGAACAGTTAGTGCTCAGACAGTGGAGACTGTTCATACGGAGCGAAGCTGGCATTGTTAGGTCTCCTAATTATCCGGTGGCGGCCAGTGATGACCAAGCCTCTGAGCGGATCTTTGTTTACTTTAAGCGAAGCGACGATTTCGAATTGCCTCTTAACTTAATGCCCTTCCAACCACACAGTCCAAATTTACTGTGTAATAGTCCCTGGAAATACGGCATTCGCCGACTAGAATTCGCCACAGCTAGTCGATCAAGCGATCTGTGCTACATACAATATGTTTAGTTACCCGAGTAGATTCAATGAAAAGTGCAACTGTACTCCAAACCATAATAGTTAAGAGTAGCAACGCAGAAAATGCATCTCTCCCTAATCTTCCAAGTAATTCTCATCAGTCCTTGAACCGTTATCTCCTAAGTCGATTAAACACTCCAATACGCAACAGCATCAAATTCTTCAGCCGTCACCAAGGCCAAAGCCACCAGATCAGCTTCAGCTTTCCATCAAAACATCAATATCTCACCACTTATTCAAAGCTAGACCCCCTCAATGACTTCCATCATCAAAAATTTACATCCCCGAGCATCTCCGCACACAGCATACATCCCTTCTTCATCCCACGCCGCCCTGTCTTCAACTAAAAGCAACACAGCCGGACTTCCTACGTACAATCCAGGGCATCAATAACTCCGCACCCTCTCAAACTCCCTTCTCCGAGTTAACGAAAGATCTCTTCGCTCTAATACGCACCCAGGCCTTGTATACCACGGATGTGGTATCATACGCCGGGGACTGAAATCCGTGTAATTTATATATGTACGCACTTTCCCCTTGCCCTCCTTCCTCTTCTCATCCTCAAATCCCTTCCTCTTTCTCGTCATCCAATTCAAACTCCAACCCCTATTTCTCTTCCTCTCCAACTCCCCTTTCTTCATCGCATCCATCCTAGGTACAATCACAGAATCCATATCTCTTGCCCGCAGTCCCTCAACTTTGATGTACTTCTTGCTATGTGGTTCTTGAACTTGAAAGGGTCGCTCGAATTTTGACATGTGGAAACATAACCAATTGATTGATTCCAAAGAAAAAAGGAAAGTACGCCTTCCATGAGTGTGTATAGTGTCGGAATGACGCGTTCAAGTGGCTTTTAGACTGAGTAAAGAATCGAGAAGAAATGGAAATAGTACATTGTGAAAGGGCTTTTCAAAATTCGGAATTTGTCATTGAAATTGACCAAGTAAACAATTCTTGCGACTGTTAATTGCTGTTTTCAAGCCCCCAAACTTACTCATACAATCTATCATCATTCATCAATCCTGCTATCAATGCTCTCATCTCCACCCTCCTCCACCCTCAACACCTACAAAGCCGGAAAGCTCCTCAGGAAATGACTCGGGCACTCATACCCACCCGGGTTATGATCCAAATACTTCTGATGATACGCCTCCGCATCCCACCACTCGCCCGCCGGCAGAATCTCCGTAACGACCTTCCCCTTCCACCACTTCTCATTAACCAACTTGGTCACCTCCCTCGCTATACTCTCCTGCTCGGAGTTGTGATAGAAGATCCCACTGCGGTACTGCGATCCTCTGTCTGGACCCTGGGCGTTGGATGTCGTCGGGTCGTGCATCTTGTAGAAGAACTCGAGGAGTTGGCGGTACGTTACTTGCGAGGGGTCGAAAGAGACTTGGAGAGCTTCGGCATCTGTTGGTTCAGTTAGTCAATGCCTAGCTCAAATCCACATATCAAATCCACGATCCACATCCAAAACTCCCCACCACACAGGAAAGGAATCAACGAAAAGGGCAAACATACGACCCGTACTCCCCGAGCACACAGCCCTATAACTCGGACTCTTGGTATCCCCCCCAATATACCCAACGCGCGCATCATAGAGTCCCTTCCCCTTGAACTCCTTCCGGAACATGTGCTCGACGCCCCAGAAACATCCTGCTGCGACGGTGGCTAGCTGTGCGCCTTCGGGGGCGGCGACCGGTGCGCTTTCGCCGAGCCCGAGACTGGTGCTCGCGCTGAAGGGGCGGATCAGGCGGTTGATGAAGCCGGGCATGGTGAAAGCCATTAGAAGGGTTGCGAGGAAGAAGAGGAGGATGGTGCGGGGTCGTGGACTGTTGGTGGGAGGCAGATTGGTATCTTTATGTACTGGGGTAGCTTTGTGAAGCTAGTGGTGGTGTTGATCCTGTAGACTCGGTGTGATTACTGAGGTTGAGTGTTGTGCTGGTTGTAGGTATAGACAGAAAGTGTGAAATGGAGGGGGGCGAATTGGAGATGTTTATGAAGCTCTCGATCTTGCTCTCACGTTGCAGGGTCGCTTTCTCGGATGCGCCATCGAGGCGTCATGGAGGGGTTGCAGGGATGGATGGAATGGGCAGAGCTGACAAATGAGAGGGCCGAGGTCATCCTCAGCCACTGTTGATTCCACATTGCGCCATTCCAAATTCTTTTCGTTCTTCACAGCCCTCAATCAGTCTATCACACAACTTGTTAACGCGAGATTCCGAGGTCGAGCGACTGCGATGTGACGATAGAGGCGCAACTGCAATACACAAGTGATGGCTGAGAACAGACAATTTGGAATCTGGCATTCTTGGTCATGTGACCAATGCCTTCTATCGATCTACAGCCTCAATTTCCTTTTACTAGATGCTCTCATTTTGCGTGTTCTGTCAGATATTTTTAAGTTGTGCTAGTCGTGTTTTGCATAGTCTGCTCACAGAGAATTCACGTTCAAGTCACGTCCTTCCTCTTGAGAGGACATCATCCTGTTCCGTTTCTTCTGACCATCTTGGAATCAATGAGAAGTCCCTCGGGAGACCAAGTTATAAGTTTCAATTCTGCCAAAACTTCTCGCATTTACAAGCGAATTGCACGAGAAATTCGCCTTGGTGATTTGCGACATGAAAGGGGGTCAGTCAGTGACTTGACCTGTCTACTAAAAGAAAGTTGAAATTGGATTGAGATGTGAAATCAATCTCCCCTAGTTTTCCAGATATCTTTGATTCGGCTGGGCTGTTGTTGCCCACCTAGGTATGAGTCGATAACAAGCAGACTCTCCATTCCAGTGATCTGGTCGCATGCCACATTCGCATGGACAGTTGCAAGTTTGACAGCGGCCGAGTTTTTCGTAGGCCATTAATGCTTATTATCTAATGTTTGCTTAACATATGTGTCCGTATATGTAACCCTTTTCCAGATTCAAAAAGGGGGTGATGGCCGCCTCCAAATGCAGAGGCATTGAATGTATTGGAGGTAGACATGGAGACTTGAGCAATGCCAGGATGAATCATACTTGTCGCCATGTTCGTTCATCGACATGCAACACGAGCACGGTGCGCTTTTGCGGCCTGTCACAGCGATATGTCTATATATTGGCCAGGGTTTTTATCCATATCCTCCTCCCTTCTTCCCATTCCCGACCCGTCTATTCATAATAGCGATACTTTACTTCATCAGGTTCCTGCAATCCTGCACAACCATACAACAGAGCCAAATTCCCGTCAAATTACATCTAAATCACCATGGACTCTGACCAAAAACAAGTTGGTCCCCCAGGACATCATCACAACGAAGCCTCCGAGGCTACACAGAGCAGCAGCCCCCCCTGCAATGAGCAAATCGTTGCGAAGCATTCCCTAGGCTTCCTCGACTTACCTTACGGTAGGATACGGCCCAGCCCAATTCATCGATTCCTCTTTTCTAACAAGATCCAGACATTAGATTCATCATCTACAAAATTTGCTTCGTTCGGCACATTGGCATTGTCCCAGCAGTCAATCGATATCGTCGCCGGCTTCGTCGCAAGGATAAGCATCTGCCAGATGATGGCCAGGTGTACCGCAAATACTCAGCTTATCGGTACCAATGGGAAGGAAATCCTCAAAGACTGCCCCAATGGAGCACATAAGGCCTACCAACTCGTGACGGTGCGATCGCGGAGGTTGAAGTCTGCAATACCTACTTGGCAACTCCAGAACAACAAGCATTGGTTTCCTTCGCTCCTTTGTCGCCATTGGCCCCCATAACGCCGCTCAATTGAAGTCAATCAACATCACTGGGACTTCCCAAGTCGAGCAGCCCTACTACCGCGGTTTGGGCTTTGCATCAACTCTCCCTGTGTACACTACACCGATGAGCCGAGTATTTCACAATTTGACCAAAATCACCTTGCACAAGAACACTAGGGATGACTCTTGGGGCTGTCGTTATAACCCGAACGATTATGACGAGGACGGCAACTAGATCGAAAGACTTTTACGAAAGACTGATGATGAACGCATCAGCGAGGCAGTGGAGAAGTTAGTCAAAGGCATTCCACAAGTCAAGCAACTACATCTCGGTCGAGAACGGAAACGAGTATGGTTTCAATGTTCAATCCAGTTCTGGTCTCTATGTGGACCAGGAGTGGAGACCTGCGATGAATTGGATCCAATTGGTGGGAGACCGAGCCAAGGGCGGCGACTCTACCACCCAAAACGCCACAATTTCTGATGAGAAAGAGGAAGTGGCAGATTCTTCCAGAACTGGAGACTCCTCATCTGAAAATTTCGTGGAGGCTGCCAGTAGCCAGCAACTTGATCACCTGGCCGATCAGCTTGAATCTATCACATTATGAGAGCACCCTTTATTCCTCTTGAGCCTCTGCTTTTGATTGGATCATAGTTTTGCCAATTCCAAGTCTGAGATTGGTGGGACTTCTCTTGGACCCTAGATTTTGGTGCGCCTTCAGGAATAGGTGGAGAAGTCAATAAATGCGACTCTTAGTATTCATCGTCTTGAGTAACAGCGACCTTGATTTACCTATCATCACGGTAGATGCCCCTGCTTCGCTGCAATCGGCAAAAATCACGTGGTGTTTACATACCATTAGCCGGTACTATATCTCATTCAACCACTTCTAGTCCAATATACTACGATCAAACATACCAAGGCTCCACTTCCTTCAACGGCACCCAATCTCGCGAAGCCAATACAACCCAACACTCCCAACTCGCAGAAGCTTCCTCTAACGCAAGAAGAAGAAGAGACACAGCCAACACCGGTAAAGCGGAACATGGCAGAAATAGTGAGAAGACTACGGTTCTCCCACCACCAAAATCGGCATCAAAGTCCCTGAATCCCTTCGCAAATTTGATTGACGACGATGGGGACGAGCAAGAAGACTAATTTCTTCAGTACTAGTCGGGCCGAGGTCCTCGAACAATTGAAATGCTAGATATCAGAGGTCATGATTTGGAGTGCTTCGATATTTTTAGTTTAGACGGTTTTGGAGCGGAGGTGGGGGACACGTAGCTTGGTGGCAGTTTAGAATACAAATACGTTGCTAACGTGAAATGAAAGTACTCCTCGATAATAGTAAACCCATGGAAAACGCGTGTTACGTTGTGATCGAAGACTCGGGAAATCTTGGTTTGATTGTCGAGTCACAAACTCCTTACTTATCTTATATGTAATAGTTTTCTTTTTCAATTCAATTCGGTTCAACAACTACTGTAATACACTCTGCACAGACGAAGTCCCCACCGCCCTAACCTATGATATGATATGACGACAAACAAACAAACAAGCAAACACCCCTTTCCTCAAGTCGCCCCCCACGCCAAAACTCAGGACGCCGCAAAAAGATACAGGAAAGTCATTATCATCATGCTTGCTTGCTTGCTTGCAGACGCCTGCCTCCATGCAAATGAATGCGATGCGAAACACAAAACCGCAGAAATCAACAACCACAACAACTCCATCCCCCTCAAAGATATTCATACAAGAACCAAAACCACAACCTCAACCACAACATGGCTATCTACTCACTCATCACTCATCTCCATCCGCCCTTACCAACAATACCAGCAACACTCTCCCTAGCCTTCGGCGTACTACCAATGGTGCCATTAAGTCTAACCGCCGCACTAGCCATCGTCCCACTAACCTGACGACCTTCACCAATGGTAGTGCGCCTCATATGGTTCTTGACAACGGGCGCAGTGCGAGGGCTGAGTACACTAGCCGAGAACGACGATTCCTTCTGGCTGTTGACCATCCGTCTGGCATGGCTTGCCGTGAAGAGGTTGTTCTCGTTCGGTGGCGAGCCAGACATGGTCGCTGCTGTTGGGCTCCTGGCGCGTCGGTGGGTTCGAGTGGCGGAGTCGTGGACGTTGGATGCTCTTGAGATGGAGCCGGAGCGCTTTAGTGCTTTGCTGATTTTGGCGCCTTCGATGCGATCGACTTGCCATCCGCTTTCTCCTTCTGATGAAGAGTTATTACCGCTATCCGTAGGCGTGATGCTGTTCTTGGCTGTCTGCATTATGTTAAGTGAAGTACGGTTGATGGCGTTGGATGCAATGATATCACGCAACGGGGATTGATCATTGTCCGACGACGAGAGATTCGTAATAGTGGGAGGTGGAGGGGATCCTTCTGACTTTTTCGACAAGAATCCAGCTTGGAACCGATTGGCCTTGGGCTTGATTTCAAAAGATGGCTCCGGAGCTTGTGGAATTGGGGATGAGCCGAGAGAGTCGTTTGAGACATCCTCGGAAAGGTATGATGGCAATGCCGGCAAAGTTATACTTTGCTCGACCGAAGATACCTCAGGAGTTGATTCTTGCTTCTGTGGGGTTTTCTCGAACTCTGCGAGGGCTCCAGAATCTGTGTCATCTCGCCATCGAACACTGCGCTTCTTGGGAGTGAAAGAGATACCCTTCTTTCCTGCAACAACCTTTCTTCGGCGGGGCGAAGACTTCATTGGTGACGAGAAGACTTGTGGTGCAACTGCAGCCAGAGGTGGCATTGCAATCGGGGCGGCGTTTGTAGGAGCATACGCTGGCTTCTTGCGCTTTGGTGTTCCACGCTTGGTCGGAGGGAAAGCTTCGACTACCTTCAGAGAACCATCTGGCTTGATAACATGCGAAGCTGCAGTAGTGCCTGCTTGGAGCAGACGTTTGAGGACAGTCTTTGCGTGCTGAACGGCATCTTGCTCGCTCATACTGAGGATATCGCTGAGGGAAGAGATCATGTCGAATTGGGCAGACAGCAGGACCTGCATGATTTCCGAATCACCGCCCTTATCTTGCTCATAGACTTCTCTCAAGGCATCTCTGACAGCATTAGCCTTCAAGAGCTCTGCTTCGCGTGCTAAGCTTGCAGCTTCAACTCCATCCGCACCATCGGCATCGGCGAGTAAGCGAACGCTATTCTGAAGCGCAGAGTCGAGCGAGCGTTCCCAGTTGATCTTCTCTAGTCGTTGATGGTAGTGTTGCCTGCTATTTTCAAGCTCAACCAGGATTCCACTAGCCGTCTTTCGCATTGCCACAAGACTTGGTGGCATGTCCTCGTCCTCTCGAGAATCGCAGATGTTATCAAATGCACCTATCCAGGAAGACAACAAGCTGATCCGACGCTCAACTTGACGCAGTTTCTTCATGTTACCAGCCTTCTCTTGCCTCTCCGAAGCCGAATTTTCGAATGCTGCACGAATTCTCATTATTCCCTCTCTGACAATACCATCGCGCTTCTCGCTCTGCTTCTTGAATTTGACAAACGCAGCACCTTCAGAGTCTTTTTGCTGTGCTCGAAGCTCGTTGATCAATGCCATCTGCTCGTCAATCTTCACCAAGAAATCCTTGACGTGTCTATTGACATTGTACACATTCCTCGTAACCTTGGTCTGGATATTCTTTGCACGATTGGCATATCGTAGAGTATTTTGTGTTTCGTCGAAGTGAGCGCTCGACGGACTTACACAGACAATCATGACTGTCTTGCAATTTCCGCCCAGAGAGAATTTGAGGAGTCGAGTAAGCTTCGAGTTCCGGTATGGGACATGATTCTTTTTCCGGGGATCACAAAGCGCGTTGATACAGCTACCAAGTGCAAGAAGAGACTTGTTGATGTTGGCGCCTTCCAGTAATCTCTCTCCACGGTTCTTTGTAGCACTTGCACGTTCACTTCCTGCCAAATCGATGATACTGAGTGTAGCCATGGTATGGGGTTCGTTGACATCCGCATTTCTGTCTTTCTGAGCAAGATTGATCTGGAGAACGGCGTGGGATCGTGATGAGGTGGCGTTTGCTTCTGTTGGCGAAATCGTTCTGTATTCGTTGCCCTTCACGATCATATCCATCACCTCCTGAACATCTTTGGGGTGATGACTGGAGAGACCGGCCACAGAAACAGCTTGATTAGCATCTTCCCGTAACATCAGCCCCTGTTTACTACCTCCAGGTACCAGCAGGTCGCGGATCGTTTCGTTGTAGATTTCAAGGTATGAGAGCGAAACTTCGGTGTGTTTCTCGTCGCTCTTTTCAGCAATCTTCTCGAACAACTCCTGCATGGTCAAGAAGATGATTCCTGGTTGCTGTGCTGTTCCAGTGATCGTGTGTGTTTTCCCGCATCCCGTTGCTCCGTACGCGAAGACCGTGGCGTTGTATCCCTCCATAACACTATCCAATAGGCCTCTTGTAGTAGCTTCGTAGACCTCGCCCTGTGTCGTGTTATCGTCGAAGACTCGATCGAACCCAAAGGTTTGATCTTTTGATCTTTTGCCCATATTTGAAACCATCGATCGGCCGAATTTCTGAATTGGATTATCCTCTGGAGGGTCGAATATTCTGCTACCATCAGTTTCATCCTCTATCTAAAACAAACAAAACATACAAGCATTTATCGTCCAGGACTTTGATCACTGGTCGGATTCCCTTGCCCCCTAATCTTGGTGCGGGAGCTCCAGCAAGAGATCCATCTCCCAGGAACATCGTTCCATCGTCGCATTTCGTTCTACATAGAGTCAGACCATGTCTTGCTATCCTTGGGGATATAGGTGCTTACACTTGCGCCGCTTCTCGAATCGTGAAAGGTCGAACTCGGACTGCTCAAGGTTAGCATTGGGATATATTTCTAGCTTGAGCTACATACCAGCGACCGAAATCGACGACGCTCCTGGGTCTGCGAGAGACATTGTGAATTGTATTTAGTGCTGTCGGTCCACTCCCATCAACAAACGGTTCGTAAACAAGTCGCGCAACCTCTCGGTCTGGTATAGAGTTGAAGCAGAACTACCCGGAAGAAAGCAGATACAGTCTAATGAGCGAAAGAAAGAAGTTGTCGAAATTTTGTCGGCGTCGTCGTGGTTGTCGTGGTTTGCTGCAGATTGTTCGTTGACCATCAGTGACGATGTTTTTGGTATTATTTGGTTTCCGTCAATGTTGCTGTGGAAACCGCGATAGAGCTAGTGCTGTTTGCGGGAAGCGGCCGTCTTGGCGAAAGGAGACATCGGAGCCCTGGTGGCCCCACCAAAACTCCTCCAACTCCCGTTGAACATCGACGCGTCAGTAATCTTATCATTGTTTAGTAGCAAAGTGTTTTCTTTATTCTCTGATTGGCTAGAAGACGCTGGTTATCAGCAATGGTACTTTAGGTCGCTATTATACAGCCTGGCTTGACACCCATTTCATGCTTTCTTTCCATTGTCAGTCCAGCTCATGGGAGGTACCGTGTCCCTGCACAGGACTGCCCAAGCCACCGACTTTCATTATTCTAAAAACATCAGAATCCTCGAAAAGTCTCGTCTCCTCAGTCCAAGTTGGAAGACGGCCTGAAGAGACCTCCAGCATCAAGAATTTACCTGTGTTCAAGAACATCGTCAAGACGAATGGCGCGAGAAACCGATTGTGGATATCATGCTTTTTATTGATACCTAGATTCATGAATACCAGTGTGATTTTCCTCCGCCACCCTTCAACCGATCACCGACCGTTACCACCCATTAGCTATTAGTAGTCATTAATAAAACTATCATACAAAGTCGCAAATGCCAAACACTACTGTTAAAGTCGCATTGAGCGTACCCCACCATGTGCACACTTCGGGTATCCAGTATATCGTTAGTCCTTGCGACGCCAGATCAACCAGCCAAACCATCTAGTGCACCGAAGACGCCCGTCATGAGATCCATAATGCAGACCCGCCAAAGGATTGCAGACTTTTGAAATTCCCGCGATATTCACAAATGCATCGTAACTTTCATCCAGACCCAGGTCCCATTTCCTGGCCTTGGCCCAAGAACGTGCTCTGCGGCCAGCTATTGACCACTCCATTCAGGTTCCCCATCGACTGGTCGAATCCAAGGACGGGCTGCAAACCATTCATATCCGACATCGCAGTTTGAGCACCGTTCACAGCCGCAGCGCTGTCCCGAGCATTAAGAGATATGAGAGCACTTGCACTGTAACGATCTTGAGACTCGACTTGTCCAATGCTGTGGGCCCACTGCTGCCAGGCCTGTGCACCTGGAGGGTTGCCAGATATCGAGCGTTGCCATTGGTCGTTTTGCTGTGTTTGAGCTGGGGCCATTTGGAAGCCTCCGAGAAGAGGTGGCTCATTGCTGGATGGAGGGTAGTTAGCGAAGGGTTGCGAATTGTCGTGGGGTGTGTAAGCAATGGTGGATGGTGTCTCGGCATATGTCGAGTACACTGTCGCGGCAGGGTATGGAGTTGTGTGGTGAGGAACCTGTCCATGAGAAAATTCTGTGGTGCTGAGGCCGTTCGCCGGAGCGTTCTGTTCGAGAGCGTAGCCTGGCATGTTTCCGTAGGCGGAGTCAGAGTCTGATCGCTGAAGCTGCATCTTTGAGTCTGCAGGAGAACTGCTGTTCTGGATGTAGGAAGGGTTTGGAGGAGTGACTCTTCTATCAAGCATTCCTAGAGTGCCCTCAATGACTCCACGCACAGCTTCCTTCAAACTATCGCCAGAACCTTTGAAAAGTTAGACCTAAACCAGACCTCGAGTCGGGATGTACTTACCAAGAAGACGACCAACATCCCCCATGATGTTCAGCCACTTATCCATATCAGCTCTAAGAGCAGCAATCTCTGCCGACGTTGTTGATTTCTTGTCATGCGTTGCGAACAAGGTAGTGGTGATAGCCATAACGTAGACAGCGGCATTGTACCAAGTTGTGTCGAGTGTGTTGTACTGTTGCAATTCCATGACACAGCTCAACATTTGACGGGCGCAATCGTCACAAGCTCGCATACCCTCTGCCTTGAAAGCTTTGTCATCCGTCATTTCCACTGATGGATGTCTGAGCAAGAGGCGGAATTCCAAGTACCACATCTCTGCGTATAGAGCAAAAGGCCGATTTTCGGTTCCAGCTGTTTCTTTGGTGAGTTGAAGATGTGGTGGTAAGTTGTCCCTCCAGGATTGGACTCTGGCTTCCAGTGATTTAACAGTTGTGATGTAACTATCGGGATACCGACGAACTGCATAGATGTTGCTGTAAAGCTCCATGTAGAGTGGCAATATACGCATAGCTACCAAGCCAATCTCATGTGTACAGTTACCTGGGCGTGAAGTGTCGAGGCCGTCTTCGGAAAGTAAATCGTCGTCCATGACTTCCGGGAACTCTACATCATAATCTTCATACCTCAGACTCATTGGACGACCAAGTTTCCCACTGAGTGTGACTTGAATTGCAAGGATGACCCAGAAGGTTCGCTTTCGCATTTCGATGTCTAAAAGATTTGGTCTCGCCTCCACAACCCATCGCTTTGCCGAGAGGTGTAGCCCAAGCTCAATGGCGAGTGACATTGTGTTTTGAGTCAAAATCCAACTGGCACCGGGCTTTGGAAAGTTTCGCAGGTGGAGACAGATCAAAGTCATGGCTTGCACATCTTGAACGGTGTGGCTGCAAGAGAGTTCGTAGAATTTGTTGAGTGAATAATGGTAGTGCATGTTTGACTTCACATTGTAATCATTCTTCACTCGCATGTCATCATTATTTCGGACGGAGAACTGAAACAGCATGATGGCAAATACCATGTGCACCATGACAGTTTCGGCGGTTGTTGGTCGGAAGGTAGGATCATCGTAAAATCGAGCCAACTACAGGAATTAGCCTATATCACGGACGATTACAGAAAACGTACCATTTTCATGTGGGTGTTCTTGTGTAGAAGAGGGGTGTATGGGTTCAAAGCTCGAAAATACCAGCTGGCGTACTCGAAGCCTAGCGAACGTTCCGGGAGTTCGACGTTCGTCACCTTAGGATTGACGTTCAATGCCGTTTGTAGGAACGATTGGTAGGATTTGTTGTACAAGTTTGCCTTCGACTGCTCATCCTTTGGCTCATCCATATCCCAGGAATCGAAATTGGCGATATCGATCTCCATTCCAAGAATGGTCAATGCCGTTCCCTTAATGGCACTCAGATTTGAATTGCCAGCAGATACTCCGAGATACGTGGATCCGCAGGCTCCTGGTGTAGGGACTGGAAGTGGGCGGAAGATGTTGGTCTCTTGTCGAGGACTGCCAGTCAAGTCCTGGGGTGGGTATGAATTCGTAGCATTCCATGTTGGAGCAGGTTGCTGATATTCGTAGCCGGTACCTGCATTTTGATACCCATTTGGAGACTTTATGTTTCCACCGAGTTGTATTACTTGACGTTCTAACTCCTCAATGCGAAGTCGAGAGTTCCGATTTTGTCGCTCGAGTGCATCCGTATATCCTCTTCTGGTCGCAAGCCCGGTGATCCTGTCTGTAGTGACGCATTCCGTTGCATTCTGCTCGCAAGGGCCACATCCCGACTCGCGGGGATCGCATCTGATCTTTCGTACCTGCAACACATGTTAATCTAAGCTCGGGTTCATCGTTGCAAGCCTGTGAGACTCACCTTGCATCTGTCACAAGCCTGTCCGGTTCTGTTCGAGTCCTTTAATTTCTTTAGGACAGCCTTTGAAAATTCCTCGGGACGCTCCGTTCTCATGTGCTTCGCAGGTGAACTATTGACTGGTGAACCATTGCTGCTGTCGTCCTCAGAAGGGCGTTTCTGGGGCATGGTTGGAGTTGAGGTCGCAGCTGCAGCTGCAGCTGCATATGATGCGCCGGCAGAAACCGTGGAAGAAGCCGGCCGGTATTCCAACGAACGGAATTGACTTTCGAAGTAGGGGGATACGCCGTTGGAGTTCACCACGTACGACGAAGTGGTTGGCGCATGCGATTGTGCTTGAGGGTATTGATAGTTGAAGGTCTCTTGGTCTTCTCTGGCGTAGACATAGCTGGGAAGGCCAGCCAGAGGACCTGAACTCATTCTGGCTACCTTACGCTGCTCGAGGGAGCGCTAGTCCAGATTGACGCTAGTCCTCCGTATGAAATGCCACTGGAATGCTTTCGCAATCGGAGCAGCGCAGCGCAGAGCAGAGCAGAGCAGAGATGTAAATGAAAAAAAGTATTGTTCAAAAGTCTGAAAGATATAGTCTGGAATAGAAAGATGATGCATCAAAACATTTCACAAAATACGAGAATGTGTTGCTACCAATCCTCAGCCGGAGGCAGACAGCGGCAAGAGTATCCACGGTCTCTCCAGCCCCAGTCACCTCAAGGACTAAGGGCTAGACTTTACGCATAGGGGTGAGCAGGGCAGGGCCACAGATTCCTAGGCAATCCTTGGTAGGTACCTTTTGTTTTCGACTTGTCTTCTCTGGGTAAAGGACATCTCTGAAAATTACCCAGGGCCCAAGCATCGCCACCGATTCGACTATTCAATAGGATAGGACTCATCTGTGGCGATGCCAGAAGTACGAGGCAGCCAAGAAATCCTGAGAAAATAGCACAACCAGTTAAAAAACAACCATTTAATGATGGCCTCTGCACCTTTCATACCTATCCTATCCCTTACCGGTTTCAGTGCACCTGATGAATAATGTAATGCAGGCAACTTCGCACTGGCCAACGCCATCCATGTATCGAATTACACAGCATCAACGGTGCTCCTCTCCCAACGGTGCTCCTCTCCTTTAGCAGCGGAGATATCCCACATTCCCCGTTCCCAGCGAAGCGACCCCAGTCTCTCGCAGCAGCATGGCATGGATCCTTTGATCATATGGCGCAAGAGCAAAGTAAAATGCCACTCTTGTGCGGTGCATGGCGGTACCCTGGTCCTCTCCATGAACACAAGGATGCTAAGGTTTCTTACCCTTGGCGTCTTCCCAAAGCAGCGCATCTCACTCCGGACAAAACCCATAACACCCTTGGCGAACTCTTCGAACCCTTCGAACCCTTCACATTACAGTATTATTCAGCTGGCTTGTCCTGGCCTGTCCTGGCCTGGCCCTGGCCTGGCCCTGGCCTGTCACCGACAGATCCCGATGGGCGCTAGGGGATCTGCTCACCTCACCGCCAAACATGTCGGATCATCAGCCATGCTATACCATGTCATACCATGCCAGACCATGCCATTATTATGATATGTTTCAATTACCTACCCTACCATTCTGTGTTTCCCGGATCGAATCCGAAGAAGACTACTGTACTCTACTACAGTATTGTTTGCATTGTCAAATTTGCACCCTTGCCATGCCAGCGTTGCATCTGTGTGTTGTCCGGAATCCGGCAGCCAAATAAGCTTCACGTCCACCTTACCTTACCTCACAGTAGATTCGGCACCAGTCGGTAGTTGAGTGCGGAGTCCGGACGGTGCTCCGTAAATTTACAAAAGAACCGTTTCACTTCGCTTCGCTTTAAACCCCCAAGGTTCTCTCCTTAACGTCACAACAAGCTCGAAGGCTAACATAGATTACCTACCTACCATACGAGTACCTACCTTAGGTAGCAGCGAATAATCCGCAGCCAGAGAGGCAACTAGGTAAAAGGCTTCTATTCTCATCTCAGGTTTCATTACGACCTCTATCCTAGCATCGATTGATCCCACGTGGAAAGACCATCCATCGCGCACCCCTTTTCTCAAACTTCTGCAGCCGCACCGCACCGCACCGCACAACACAACACAACACAACACAACAGCACTGGCTGCAACCCATCGGATACCCCAACCAGCCCTCGAAAACAAGCAAATTCGCTGCTCCACTCACAGCCCACAACACTCTTGACTCCATAGGGCTGAACACCCAGTCGTAATTAAATCCATCAGGACCATAGGCGTAACCACTACTCCTTGCCTACCCACCTCCTCTACTACCGTGGTCAATAGGCAGACCGGTCCAGAAGCGTGTCAATAGCCGGCTCAGCCGAATCATTTCACACGCTCTCCCATCATCCTAGTCGGCGCCACTCAGCCCTACAGGGTCCAGCACAAGATGTCGGCGTCGCACTTTCAGACAGTCCATCTTGAACACCTCCCGCCCAACTATGACCTCCACATCGCACTGTACCGGAACGTCACCAACGCCGCTTTTCTGCACTCGCAGCTGCTGGCTGGTAACACGGATTTCGAGTATGCGTTGATTGATGCTAGTGTGGTTTGTCACCCTTTCCTTCCTTCTCCCTCGCACAAAGACTGGAATCCAAGGCAAAACTGTGCGCTGTGATGCCCCGCCAAAATTCTTGGAGGGGTAAATCACGTGATATATACATTGTTCGGTCCAACTTTCATATGCACTTATCCTCCTTTCACACCAGATAAATTCAAACCCTTGAAAGCTCAGAGATTAACAAGAACCCAGATCCTATCTAAAGTTCACATTCTAGCAGCCGCTTATCGCGCCGTCAATGATCTACTAGAAAACAGACTACGGAGCCGCAATGTCCACTCAGAGATCGTGTTCTCACTCTCACCTAACAACAATGTTCGTCACAGCCCCATTTTCCCTAGAGCGGTCTTATTTTGATCACAATGACATCAAGCCCCTTCCTCACTCCATTACACTACATTACTCCTCACTTCTCTCCACTCCTTGATCCCTACTCAGCCCCATCCTCTTCCCCCTTTTCCAACCCCCTCCCTCATCCCCCTCCACCCTTCAATTCCTCCCCCCTAACCACCCTCACCAAATCACCAAATCTCCCAAAAACTCAACTAACCACCCCACCCCCCACCACCAGATCGCCGAATCCTTCCGCCGCTTCGGCATAACACCCAGCACCACAACCCTCCTCATCATCAAACTCTCCACCCCCACCACCTCCTTCCCACTCTCCTCCATCGCCACACACCTCTCCTCCTCCATCAAAGGCGAGAACATCCCCTTCACAGATGAGAATCTAGCAGAGACCGTGGATGAGAAGAGGGTGAGGAAGATTTATAAGCTCAATGCTAGTCATCCAGGAGGTGGTGGTGGAGGAGGTGGTGGAAAGAACGCTCTAAATGGGAGTGGAGAGGTAAATGGGAACGGGAATGGGAATAGGAAGGTAGGAGAAGACCTAAGGAGAGAGTTGGAAGTTGGTGTTTTGGGGGCGATGGCGTTGAGGAGTGTGACGAATTGAAGCTGTTGGCGATGTAGATAGATTGGCCTGTGGGGAGAAAAATAAAAGGCAACACTACAGCGTTGTGACGGACGACAAGGATGAAATGGGAAATGATAGATAAAAAGATAGATGATGAGTTACGAATCCATGAGATGAAATGAAACGGAGGAGGTGCAGTGCAGCCTCTGATCGTACGCGACTTGGCCCTTGCCTTAGGTTGCGAAGATCTGAAGAGATATTGCATGAAGTTTCTGAAGCCAATGTTACCTTTTCTGGTCCTTTGTAATGTCACGAGGATTCTAAAAATAAATTTACTGCTGCATGTTCAAATTTGGTTTTTGCATTTTCTCTAGAATTAAGCTTCTGTCTCTACCATTTGCGCCATCTCCGTTTGTAATGTTCTTCGTACAATCTCTTTATCTTTCACTCTCTTAGCGAAATAGAAGTGGATTCGTCTTTCTGCAACACCCTAACCAACCATGGTTATCCTAGCAAGATGTCTTGCAGATAATGAAGAGAATGGGATGCTAAAAGGAGAGCTGAAGTCAAAATTGTGCAGGCAGAAGAAAGTCCGCTGAAAGGCGTGTGTCGCAAGAAAGGGGTTCGGAGTATAGATCGCAGTGACTTTGGTCTTTTATTTGTCGATTTTGGAAATGGAATAAAACAGAGAATTGTATGAGCGGAGTTTGAGTTGCATGACAGTATTCCGGTGGAAGTCCTCTGGAAGTCGTAAGTGTGGAAAGCATCTGATCTTGGAGAGTAGAGAGTTTCGGTTGGAAAGGAATTTGTCCTTGTCGACAAATGTCAGCTTTGGGTGTATCGCGACAATAATACTTGTTGCGCAGGGAATGAAATGATTGAAGTCGGCCGAACGGACAGAGTTGTCAGACAGGATGGCTCTAGATCCGTGCAATTCTTCGTATGATCGTGGAGACTGAGCCTTTAGTCGCGATATCAAACTACCAGTCTTCAACGGTAGTATCCCATGGGTAGTCATCGTCGCCTTCGATCGTGCTTACTAGGAAGTAGTCTTCAGAGCTGTCTTTGCCAGCTTCCTCTGATAAGCCATGACGGATTGTTAGATCGTTTTGCATGAAGGAGGCCAGGCCCTTCGTAATGAATGAAGAAAAAACTCGTTCGTTTTCAAGCATACCGCGGAGCAGTCTGGGCAGGTAGACATGGCCACTCCCAGAAAACTTCTGTGCTTCCAGGTCGATTGCACGCCTAAAACAAGCCAAAGGACGGCTGCTGAACGCGTCATCTGCTGTATTATGGTCGCCTCTAAGGGGTCCCTCCTCAACCATGGCGTGAATAATAGTATGAAGAAGTCCTGAAAGATCAGATCTGAGCTTATGATAGTGTGACAGAGCCAGTCTGTTGAGCTTGTTGTCGGTCATTTGTTGGAAGACTGGGTTGGAAAAAGGCCCGAGGCAGTATATCAAAGAGTCCTCGAACAAAGCTTTGTGTCTAAGCTCAATAGCTACTGAAAGTAATTCAGAACAAGAATCTCGCAGGTCAACACGAGACAAGCTATGGCTTCTTGCCAATGCCCCATCTAAAGTCCGTGAAACTAGGGGAAGACACATGTAAAATCGAGCCAAGCAGGTCATATTTGACAGATCTTGCACCCTGTCAAGCCTGTATGGCAGCATGTACATAGCCTTCAGAATATTGCGAAACGCACTCGTCTGATAGCATCTCTCGTGCTTGCTCTTGGCCCACTGGGGTCGATTGAGATCGCCAGCCTGTATTCTGTTTGTCAGTTCAATTGGTCATGTTCGCGATTGTATCCAGGAGCCAGGAAACAAGGATTTAATGGCAAAGCAACCTACGTTTGGACCAGCACACACAAGCTGCCAATCTTTTCCATCATCCACGATCTTCGTAACCCAGTCGTATTTGAATCCATCCGAAGATTCGACAGCAATCTTGTCCGCCGAGTCGAGGAACTTGAAGAAGTACTGGGAGTGCATTTTCAAGATTGCTGAGCTGACGTGGAATACTTTGCTAAAGACTGTGAGACGAGTATCAATCTCCATACCTCGAGCTCTGAAGACAGTGGGCTCTGGTGTAGTATCGTTGTGGGTCGCCATGTTGAAGGTGAGGTTCTCGGTTTTACTTGATACTGGTCTTGGTATGGAAGGTCGATCTTCGCAATTTGGTTGGCTCTCGCTGACGAGATTTAATTTCGCACGCGTTAGAGATTGGGTGAGTTCCAAGTGGGTGAGAAATTGTTGTTTGGGTTTGGAGGAAGGAAACGAGGAAGACGGAGAAGGAGTGAAATACACAATGGCTATACCCCTGTAAAAATAGGCGAGGTTAGTTCCTCAACGCGTCAACATCACCTGCTCAGTGTAGGTGGGTGGATATGTTCTGGAACAGTCTATTACTGCGAAGTTATTTTCTGGCATCTCTCACAGCTTGTTAGATATAAAGTCAATGGGAATAGGCAAAAAAGTAGGTAAGCGAAGTGTTTGAGTGGGATGAGGACTTTCAATTTTCACCCTACCGTAACATAGCATGCCTCTGCTAAAGAGAATGCAATATGGTTGCCAGGAGGAATATGGGCATACTAAATTACCTTGATTCTCTTCTCTGTAAGTCTGTATTGCTTCCAAATTTCCACAGCGCATTATGGTGTCGATTTAACGATCTACTAATAACAAAGTAAAGTTGGATTCATCAGCCTTTCACTCCGATATCTCTTGGCACAAGGGCCAAGGACGCCAGGCCATAGAAGCTTTTGCGTAGAATTAGTGATGACTGAGGCTTTCGTGTCTTCCAAAGCACATTCCAACTTGCTCACACGTTGAGAAATTAATTCAATGGTTCCCACAAGGCCGATTATGAAGCCAAAATGTGTCTCTGTCAAGCGCTTATGGCAGAAAGATTTTCTCAACCTCTCAAAACTGAAGTAAACTACCAATCGATCTCAGAGGAATCCCAAGGATAGTCATTTGCCTCTAGCATGTTCAACAAGAAGTGATCCTGGCAATCGTGGACATCCTTGCCGGCTTCGATCAACTCAACATTGCCAATTGAAAGATGTGACCGCAAATCCAAAGCAAAGTTCTCTAGAACAACTTTCTTGGCGATTCCACATCCTCCGCTATACATGATCTCTTCGTACAAGTCTCGGAAAATCTTGGGAACGAGTAGCTTTCCATCATTGGAATCTCTAATTTTCATGCTTAGAGTCATTTCCTTGTTCAACAACGCAAGTACCTCGTCTCGGCTATTTCTGACGTCAGTCACTGGAGCAATTAGGTCGTAATGTCGACTACGGACATGAGCGCTGAGTTTGAAGTACATATGGTCTGCAAGTGTCTTCAGATCCTGGTCTTCGAAGGTCGTATAGATTGGATCGTTGAAGGGTCCGAGGCACCATATCATTGCATCTCCGGAAAGCGCTGCGTGTCTCAGCTCGTCGTAGAAGTGCTTGATGACAGCATAATGCATGCACTTGGGCATGTTAGACCTTTTTTTCGGACTTGCTGGACAACTGTGATGTCGTGGGCAAGGACTTACCCGAACTTGGAGAGCAGCTTTGCCTGCACCATATTCCATTTTGTCGGCGGTTCTAGGCTAGTTAACGCCAACAGAGACAAGCGTTGACTGAATGATGGATACAAGATCATTGAGCGTTGTTTTGCGGAGATGTTGGACTCTGTCACGTGGACATCCTTGCACACACCTTTCCTCAAAGTACCTAGGCAGGTATAGTACTTTGCCAGGTGGGAATGATGTTCTTCAAGACGATGCTATATGCACTCCACGTCAACCCATCTTTGTGACCAACTTGGAGATTTTTCGTTCCCAGGTGGAAGCCTTTCGTCAGTCGTAGGGAAGAGTAGTTGGAAAAGAGGTTGATCACAGTCTCTCGAGAAACTTGATGGTTCAAGACCCTGCAATAAACAACAGGTGGAGTGCCAAAAGTTCCAGTCTTTCGCAGTTTATTCAGATTGTGTCACTTTGAAAATGCAATCCAGGGAGGGCAGCCGGATGGCACGTGATATGTTGTACGCTGACCGCTGCCATGACAAGGCAGGGCCAGCGGGGTTAACAATATCTCACTGGGCCACATGCTTCATGCGACCACTGCAACTCGAATATCAGATATTACACTTCCATTTCAAGCTTAATATACCTAGAGCTTTGTTATCTGCTTCCTGTATCTCCAAGTTAAGTCGCACAAGACATTCTCGCGATCGACGACTTTCCACCATGGCAGAACCTCCAGTAAAAAAGCAAAAGATCAGCAAACCTGTCGTGTTTACCACACCCGGCCACCTACCAGACACGCGTCTCGTTGTCTTCGATCAGGAGTTTCACGTCCATTCAATCCTACTTAAACTTCATTCCGCGTACTTCAGAATGTTCCTCGACTCCCCAGACAAGGCTCCAAAAGCCACGACTGTTCCTACAAGCGCCACAGCTAGAGATCCTTCAACCACTGCTGCCACCTCATTCATCTCGCTCAATGGACTGTCTGGATCCTTCAAATATCATTGGGTCACCAAGATCGATGGTGATGATTCCTCTGGCTGGTACCTCACCGCTGCTAAACCAAACGTAAGATACAGACCTCCTTCAAAGTACCATCACTTATGACACAATACAGACAGATTCTACATCCACAGCTGCCTTCTCAGGTAATCTCTTTCGGGAGATCAAGATGTTCAAGGCAATGCTCTGTGCATTTTACGTCAATCCATATTGTATCAGCAGCTGTTCCGAGCTGTCTATCTTGACAAGACTCGCCGACTTTTACTGTGCTTTACCTATCGTGTCCCGGACTCTTAACATGGCATTCCTCTCAAGTCCAGATCTTATAAATGACCTTCCCAACCATCGATGCGAAGCTATTGAGCTAGCTACAAAGCTGAGAAACAAAATCTTGTTCAGAGAAGCCCTCGTGTGGATCGTGGGCCCTTGGAGTATGCCGATGTACCACACTCTGGAAGATACGAAATTGCGGAAGATTGCCCACAAAGTATACGCAGACATTGCTCTCAAAATAGTCGATATCAATCACAAGCTTCTGGCAGTGATATCGCACGAGGTCAATGTAGTCAAAATGGAAATCGAAGATTCTCCAGTCAAGCGAGCTATGGATCAAGCAATGGATCAAGCAATTACACGGACCAATCGTCGTGGTGATTTTTACATGCCTAGATACTTCAGAGAGTTAGACAAAGCACTGAGAGCTTACAGTATATACCCACTTGAAGAATTGCTTGAAGATGCCATGAATGGCCTTCTCCGCAACAACCTTCTCTTGAATAAAGGCACTCTGAAATCGGGAAAAGCCACGCCTGTGATCCCAGAGGAAGAGAACAATATTGACGACGAAGAAATCCCGGAGGAAGTGAGGCCAGAGACTCGAAGTATGGAAGATCATTTTCTTTGCGCAGAGATTGAGGACGAGGATCTTCCATGGGATGTCAATGAGACAGATTTCTAGACATGATCAGTTCAACTTGGGAAATCTTCGTGCCACTGCTAAGAGCCTTGAATGATAGCACAAAAGTAGAGACTTGATCGATATGATGGTACGAGTACTTACGAGCCTCTCATGGCTCCATGAGATAATGACATTTTCAGGTACTTCTAGACACGCTTCGTCTGTTGGCAAAGGTTGCCGGTTCTGGGTGCCGGAAATCGTGAGCGACTTTTATTTATTGCCAATGTATCGAACGTCAAATGAACATCGGGAAATAATTAAAAGTCACTGAATAGTGCAAATACCCATGCGCCGCAAGTATTGTAGCTCACCTAGAATCGACAATTGCATGAAGCTGTCTACTCGAGCGATCTAATAAGCTACGACAATGAAGATCAAGACAAGCGAGGCAGATCTCATATCAATGAGAGAGCCGGTTGATGTGTCGTGGAAGGGAGCATACTTTACTCTTGGTGCAATCACAATAACTAGCAACAAGCTTACCCTGGTGCCCCATTTTGACTCCCAAGTTCACTCTTCCTGGAGGCTCCCTCTTTCAACATGCTGTTGGTACAATGGAAACTCCCCCGATATGGTGAATCAGGCGATGATTCTTGAGTGGTAGCTTGCTGAAATCATCAGCGAAAAAAAGGCGAGCTACCAAGAGCGTGAAGTGAATGTTGATTTACAGATGTGCTAGCGAGACTAGCGTGACTTCCAACGTCTGCCTCCTTGAATTCCGCCAGAGGCTTCTTTCTACATCTTCCCCTCAGAAAAAAGTTCGAAACCAATTTTCAACAAACCTGAATTCGAAAGCTCCTTACAACACCACTCACTATGGAGCCACCACCATTAAAGAAGCAGAAGACCGATCCCAACACGCCAGTCATCTTCAACACAACCGGCGGCTTGGAGCCAGATATTCTTATTAACATTCTAGGAAGAGACTATCATGTCCATTCCACAATCCTCAAGCTTCACTCAGCATTCTTTGCCGCATTTCTGGACTTCATAGATAAGGACACTGCACGAAGTGGCACCGCCAAGAATACCAAGTCCTCCAAATTCCTGTACGAATGGATTACTAGGGTGGGTAACGACTCTGAAGGGCATGCCAACGGTGGTTGGTTCTTGATTGAGAAACCAAAAATAATCGTGAGTCTCCGCTTTGAACACTGCATTCAATATAATTCTGCTTTTCGATAAACAGTGGTTTGATTATCTCACAATTCTGCGCTTGAATATCTTCAAATCCATGATCTCTTGAGTTTGATGGACAAAGCTAATTTCGTGTACTCGCAGGGTACAAAGAGCCGTTACCACACATACACAGGCGAAATTGACCATCAGTAGAGCTGCTTCGAAAAGCTGCTCTGTGCCATCTACAGCCAATCGTACAATCTGACCACCCTTGCTCAGTTGAAGACTCTGGTGGAACTTGCCGATTATTATCTCTGCCTCCCAATCCTCTCTCAATCAATCAACAATGCACTATTGAACGAATCTTCTGACAAGTCCTTTATATCACATAATCCCTGCCAGGTCATGGCTCTAGCCTCAAAGATCAGACATAAGTTACTCTTCACAGAGGCTCTCATCTTTGTAGCTGGCTTAGTTGAATGGAGCTCGATCCCAGAATTTGAGAGGATGGAAGACAAAAGGATCAAAAAAGCTGCCAGGACAGCCCACAATGCATTAATGGCAAAGATTTTCCACATCCAGCAAGTTCTTGCGGGTATGTTTTCCATTCCCTCCTGGTGACGTCGTTGATCTGGGAGGATCATGCGGACACCAATACCCACGGGTGTTTGACCTCACGGCTCTAAATCCATACTTGAGGTCTTGAGACTAATTTACTTCTCAGATGCAGTTGTGAACGGATTTAGTAGTGAGAAGAAGCAGAACAAGCTCCGAACTTGCATGAGTGACAATATCAGTTCCTCTCTTCCGCAATATTATAGGAATATTCTCTCGGCCGGCCCATGGGACTCGCCCGACCATGAAATCGACTCCAAACTAGAGGATATCCTTGAGAATAAGCTGCCTTTTCCCCCAAAGCTCAATGCCGGGGATGATGGATATGAGGAGAATTTCTTCTGTGTAGAAATAGCAGACGAAGATCTTCCAGTACGTCTCCTTCTTCCCCTTGCATCCTACTACCCACCAGCAAGAATCTCATTTCAAAAACTAATTATAATTATAGTGGGATGTGGAGGAAAGTATCTGGTAATCAGATGAATGTTTTCCATTAGCTGCGAGCTCGAGGCTGGCTGGGGCGCACCGAGGTGTGTGGAGCTTTCTGGTGGCTGGACAGGGATCGACACCAAACATGATGGCTTCACGGGCTTTTAGGCTCTGGAAATGTTGTTAAAGCGTTCCATTTCCTTCTATTACTTAAGAAACGAGCCTGTGCGTTTCTTGCGCGTATTTACGCGAAAAGTCAAGCTCGAAGGAGCGAAACTGCTCAAATAATGAGTTGTTCTAGACGCTAAATTATTTTCTTCCAAAATTGCCTCAAAAAGAATACTTTTTCCTTGATTTTGAATTTCTGGCTTTCAAATCTTGACCAATGTGAAGTCCACAGTGTCCAACAACTCCTCAAACTGCTTAATTGTCGGATCCAAAGACCAGAGTCACCCGACCGCAGCCATCATCTGAATATCTACTTGTGCCTCAAACAGTGAAGCCGTATCTTCTGGCTTCGCATTATCACTAACAAGCAAAAGCTAGTTCTCGTTCGTGCTTGATGCGAGCCAAGACTTGCACCCGCCAGTCATGAAGAAAGCTGCGGAGGTAGTAGTATGCTTTCGCTCCTTTGATCTGCTGAGGCTGGAAGAAGCCTTATACAAGTACATCGATTTCCTTGGGAGCCTCCCCCACTGACTGATGACAATGGAAAGGTCTTGAAGAATGACGTCGCCGTTCAAGGTTGGTTACAGTACTTGTTTTGGAAAGCGAAAAGATTCCAAGCGATGTTTTCCTGCATGGAATAGCCGCCCATATCCCTTAAGAGCGTTACATCTTCTAGTGGCACAGTGAACTTAACAGCAAACATCGCTAAGCCCAGAGGTGCAATCAAGCTGAAGATGTAAGTTACACAAGATCACTTCAATCTTTGAGAAGAGTTGGAGACAATTAGACGGACAGATGAAGCTGCTAATTTCACTTTTCTAAAGTAAGTTCTGTTTACTTCGAGGTTGGTCTATATTTTATGAAGAGCTTTTATTATATGGTCAATATCCGGAGATGCTCATCAATATTTCATAAGTGAGCTTGTGATATCGCTAGCAGCGCCATGTCACCCTGCTCTGTGGGGTATGTAAATCCTTGCCGCGAAGACTAAATAGCTTAGATGCTCACCCCATTTGCGACCTATAAAGTGTAAAAAGTCAGAGTCCATATGAATAAACTCCCCCTGAATTGAGTCAACGCTCCGCCGTCCCTGCTCGCCCCATCAGTCAAGGTCCGAAAATCATATGACCACCAAGTCTGCTGTTTGACGAAATGGCGCCATATCTGCTTTCAGACACGCCTGAAGAGTCTTTCCTGTTGTTCTGACGCGATGGAAATCAGAGATTGAACGTTAGGAAGATCATCCGCTAACTTACGGTCCAGTCACCAGGTGACCTCCCTCAAATCCCACGGAAGCATGCGATCGGGAACGCTGAAGTGCAGGAAGTGATCCTCAAATTCTCCCTCTCCAGACACAGCATCTTTCATCAGCACCAGTCTATTCTGAAGGATCCTTCCCAGCATCTTCTCAATCTCTCCATGGGCCTCGGGATGCTTTCTGGCAGCAGCTGTGAAACACATCCGGAAGAATTTGGGCATGATGATTTTTCCATCTTCGCCGAGACACTTTGGCGCCAAGCCTACCAGATGTTGAATATGCTCAGTTCCGTCGGATACCATGTATTTGGAGTCGGGGGGACAGTTCGCAGCAACTTGGAACAAGTCCAAGTGTAACCTCATGATCTGCAATTCTGTTCTCTTGTATGTTGCATCCGCCATCTTGAAGAGCGTTTGATCTGAAAGATTTTTGTACTGCGGATCGGACCATGGGCCGAGGACATGAATGAAGCACTCTCGGAACAGTGCCTTGTGACGGAGCTTAAACGCTGTTTGAAGAAGGATGGTGGCATCGGTATCCGATGACAGAAGTCCTGGACTGGTATAGAATGGCCCGGTAAGAGAATTAGAAACGACGGGAAGGGCACCGTAATATTCTGCCTGGATTACCATGGAGTTGAGCTCTGCGGCACTAGTGATTTTATACTCTCTGTTGAAGATTGCACAGAGGATGTTGTTGAAAGCCTCCTGTTCCTGAGATCTTTTTCCTCTGAAACCAGTATGGCCCTCATCCTTATTGTAGTTTGAGCTAGAAGTAAGGACCCATCCAACATCTTTATCCAAAGTGGTATACCAGTCACTTTTGAATTGAGGTGAGCTCGAGACCAGCTCCTTGCCATTGCATGGGTCGAACGCTTTCTCAAAGAATGCTGAATTCATCCGCAAAGGCTCTGCACTGACATGGAATTCTTGGTTGAAAACAAAGATGCGAGTATCGGGCTCATTCTTGAGTGTAGTGAAAATAATTGGAGAGCCTGAGTGAGGTGAGCTTATGCATAGCAGGTGTTGTGAACGAGAAAGTGATGAGACATACTTTGAGAGAGCTTTTGCTTTTTTGCTAGTGGAGGTGACATTATCGGGGATGTTCTTATGGTGCAGCTAACGTTCTATTGATTTGATGTTTTTGATGTTAGTTTCTTGAAATAGAGAGCCTGGAGTTGTCTGTCTGGAAGAAATGGGGTAGGGATGGTTGAAGGAAAGCTCGAAATTCAGAACGCGGTACCTATGGTTTAATGTGGTTGGAGCTAGAGTAGCGAAAAATAGTCCGAGGAGTCAGGACATATTCACTAGAATATGGAATTGGAAGGGAGGTAGCAATTCAAAGGTGTGAGGATTCACCATTTGATAATAAATACCAATCGTAGAGAGAGACAATGCCCTGTCGCTGATGTGACATACGAAGCGAAATAACCCAAACTGAATATTCATCTTCTAAGTTTCCGTGTAAGGGCTTGTAAATTTGAAGCTTGATTCTGAAAAGTTTGCATTGGCTCCTTTGATAAGTTGCAGCGTGTGAAACAGAAATTGTTGGTGTTGTGTCTGTGTTTGTTGACATTCTCGCTTCGGTTGCGGGGTTGTTTTGTTCGCTCGCTTGGCTGCTATGGTGGCAGGTGGGCAGGGCAGAACGGCACTGGGACACGAAAATCGAGCTTTGGCACCACCCCAACCAACGGAACTCAGTGGCATTAAATCAGGTGCAGCATAGTTCTACCAGGCTTGAAGGTCTCGAATTCTGTATACACCCAATACTACATGCTTGTCGGTAATAATTGGGAGCCCCGTAACCCCGTTTAAGTCAGGTAGTGCATAGTTATACTTGATTGGTAGTGATTACCTCTGCCGTTGATTGCTCGGTACCTTGGCTGCCTGGTTGGCTAGCGATGTTCCCTCTATGCTCTTCTCCAATCACTTCCGAGATTACCCCTATTGCTGTGAGGCTGTTTTCATGCTAAAGTACCTGCTGGTTATTATCGTCCACTTTCTACACAAATTATCCACATACCTGACTCCAATAAAACCCGTTGATGGTGGTCCCTGGAGTAACTATCATGGGCTCTTTTACAAAGCCACCTTTCATAGATGACTCTTTCTGTCCGAAGTGGCAAGATCTCCCACGATTTGTAGAAACCTGAGTTGTTTATGCAAGATTGCATGTCAGTTGATTGTTCTTGGCAGGGCTGAAAATATTCTAGAGATATGAATCACTCACCTTGAGTGATTTCAATACCCCGTCTTTGCAGAACCAAAACACAGATTCGCTATCGTAATAACTGAGATATATCTCAACGGCATCGATGACTTCTCCACCAGGACCATCAATGGAAAAGTGTATGACCTTGGCGTATTCGGAGGATTTGTATCGCCCCAGCTTGCGGCATTCGATTGGGATGTCCTCAGTATTATAGTGGAACTCGATGCCACACAGTGCACCCTAACGGGTGACAGAAATCCCAGTCAAATAGCGGAGATATATACCTCCGGGTCCTCCAAACGTAGTCCAGCATAGCGGTTGATACCCGGCGGTAGAAGAGTCTCGTGCTGCGAAACAATTATCGTTCAGGTGAAAACCAATTCCGGGGATTTTAGGATACCAAAAAGCGGAATCTCGTAGTGATTTGCTCTCTTCGATCGTCTTCTCGGCAGTACGTGAGACGGACTCTGCAACCGCCAAGCTAACCATCTTACATCCCTATAAGACCATATCAGTAGCGCTCACAGCAATATGACGAGGAAGCCATAAAAACTTAGCTTTGGTCTGCTTACGTCGAAGCCAGCTTTGATGGCTGTTATAGGGTCAGAAACCGCGAGACGCGTCGTTTTCGGTGCCCCGAGCGGACATCCAAACCATTGTGACGTTTGCCTATTGTCGGCAATGCATTCTATGCCTTGTATACCTCTCGATCCTATGGCCAAGTTGAATCCAGCTAGGAATGTAATATTCAGAAAGATCTCTTTTCCTTCTGTCCTGTATCCCAGCTGTATGCTTTCTCCTTGACTGGGGACTAGCCTCATTCCGGCAATGTATTCAGCATCTCCAAGCTGAATGACGGAGAATGCAATGTGAGAAAGTGAACTAGGAAAGGATATATGTTGCTCGCGGAATAGGCGGCAGCCTTCCTCAAAGCCGTGATACGGCCCGGTGTGTAGCTCGGGCCGTAAATCGCCAGTCACCTCTAGCCACCTTAAAGTGACTGTATTAGGACTAGGGGAAGGGAGTTCAGGTGGTTCAACCCATCGCAAATGTAGTGTTCTCCGGACGCATTGAAGCAATTTCCGAACCCTTTCTCGATTTTGCATCCCTTGAGTGCGGTGACCCTTGTTCGTAAGACGATACAGCCTTCTCCAGTCAAGTGCATTGCTCCACTCCTGTGACTCGAAAAGCCAAGAACGGTCAGCATTGGCTTTGAATCTGGAGGCCCAAAACTGTTGGCTGTAAAAGATCGACAGAAACGATCTCGAAGCTTGACGGGTGTTCAGCGCATCCATTGTTGGCAGGTTAGATGCAATCGCCATACGAATCTCTTCAGGAAGCGCAGTAAAATAATCGTCCATCATTGTTACCGGTCCAGAGGAGTTTATAGCCGACGGAGCTTGGAAATCTTGACAGGGGAGTTGCTGGATCTCCGGGACATGGTAGGGATCATTTTTTGCACCTAGGGATAATGCCCAATGATAGTCTCGGTTCACGAAGCGGTCCTCCCAAGGGTAACGGTTTTGATTATCCACGAGGACTAATCCCTCGAAATCGTGACCCCAGCTGATGCCCGTCCCTTCCGATGGAAATGGTAACGACCTGCAAATGTCAAAGAAAGCCCTACAAGGGATCCCCTCGGGGGAATGGGCCTTCTCTAGAAGTGACCAGCAGGCTTCGTGAAAGGGAAAGCCGTAACGACCGTTTTCTGGTTGTTGTCGTATCACTCCAATTTGGTCAAGATTGGGGAAGTCGTATCCGGCGTCGTCCCAGCGAGCGGTGAAGTCTAAGGGGGCTACGAAATCACCACCATCAGGGTCATCGTAAAGGCCAACTCCTGTGACCGCGGTGCACTCTTGACTGGAGTAGACTATTGATCTCAAATTAGCATTTCCAAGGCAGAACGACAGCGACCAGCACTCACGAATACGAAATTGTTTCAACCAAGATACTGGTTCTTCATAGTCACAGATTACGTATCCGCAAATAACGCAGGAGAAGATACGAGGGCTCATGTTGAGGAGACTGATGAAAACTTTCAAGGCAGAATTGACAAAGATATGCAGTTATATCCTGGAGGACTCGCCAATAAGGCTATGTTTAGTCAGCGTGGAAGGTCAAGCAGCAAACTTGTCGCCTACGTTACAGGGGAGCGCGGGACCCAGTACCTATTGAATCTAGACCTTAGAGTTGTTGCGCAGGGAATAATCAAATTACTGTCTGGAGACTATGAACATTTTCCTAGGTACTATTGCCTATTAGTTTTGATTTGACTTTTGTAGGACAGTGTACCCAGGACAGCACTTTCCTTTCACTTCAAGGCAATCGTTAGGTGATCAGATCACATGACATAACAAGACTTAGGCATTCTCTACTAGCAGAATCAATCCCTATTCACAATGGAAAGGATAGATGGAAGGAATTGAATTCTTTTGAATATTGCATATCACTTCAAAATGCTTGGAGCCACCTTAACGGACCCCATATACTACTGTATGCAAAACTCGTAAGAGCGAGTTCACGAGAGCCTAGTGAATTGGACAGCCGACCATAGCATATTGAATGAAGACATCTGCATTGCAAAAGTACACCAGAGCAGAATTGCATGCATATCGTCTCCATGTTCAGGCAAAAGACTAAATACAGGGTGTTGTGTAAGCTCGCTTAGCAGCTGAGGTGGCAGTGCAGAAACCTCCGGCCACAAAACTGAACTTTGGCTCCACCCTAACCAAGTACACTTACCCTCATTAAATGAGCCGTAACATCATCGCACAATTCTCGCGTAGGGGCGAAGGTCGGCTCCCATAATCAGCAAAAAAGTGGCATCCAAAAAGGTACGCCTCGAGAGTGCCGCTTGTCGCCAGAACCTGAAAGTGGCACAATTCACACATCTCCAGACTACCAAAGCAAAAAAGAAGACGATTTTGACAACTGTGGGACTCGAAAAGACCCTCTCCCTTTAAGTGGCAGACACGTCTTTTGGCATCGATCAGTTGTACACCCCTTTCGCATACCCAGGCAACTTAATTCTAACAACATGTGAAGTAGAGTTCCGATAACTGGGCGAGTCAGTAAATGCGCAATTCACATGAACTGAGTTTGCTACTAGACCCTTTTTTTAACAATCGCGCAGAACCTGCATATTCTTCAGATTTGAACATCTAATGGCTACTGCACAAGAAACGTAATTCAGCAAATTTAAAACGATGCCAATCTCTATTTCAGTGTGTAGTCTCTAAAATACAAAGACCTGAACAGCTTCTGTTCAGTAACGCACTTGATGCAGTAAGACCTTGAGTTAAACTAGTCTGAAACACTACAGTCGAAGATCTCATGCTCACCCGGCAACAGTCCAAACTTATTGTAAGGAACCACCTTTCCGAAGAACTCATCACCACGTCCATCGCTTTCACAAGAGTCGTCGTCCTCCGCGGATTTATTGGACTCTCTTCCACTTTGATTCTTGCCGCTCTTGCAACTCTTGCCGCCTTTCTCCAACTTCACCGCCCTGGCTATGATCTTTGGCTCTGTTTTTGAAGATGCCGTCGTCTCCAATTTCCCAGGGTGAACAGCAACTTTCTTGCCCTTGAATCCAACTCCCCCATCGCTCATCTCATCGTCACCGTCACTCAAGTCGATCTCAATTTGGTTCGTTGATGCGTTGTATCTTTCATTATAGCGTTGTGGATCTCCCACCTCAGTACGTCTGAAGTTCTTAATCCCATTTTTAAGGCACTGCTCAGCGTGGAATTTGCGCCTAGCAGCACAGAAGTCCTCTCCCATACTCTTGTCCAGCTTACCTCCAAACCAGATAATGCGAATTGCATTAGAGATAACGGCAATACCACAATCGTCGTAATTGCTTTGGAGTGCGCACTTGACCTTGATGACATTAAAAGTGAGGTCTTCGTTACCAGTGAGCCTCTTGATGTGCGTTCCAATGGTTCGCACACCAGCACGCTCGATTTCTGGGGTCTCCAAAGAGTTGTACACCTTGATTTCAGCTAGCTTGTTACCGAAACTGGGATATAGAGTCGCCACAAGCAATATCCAGTGGCTCATCTGACCTCCAAATGGACAGACAAACCTATATCCTGTTTAGTCGCGCTTTAACATTGTTTACCATGGATTGTACTTACGTAGTAAAGCCAGCGCTGAGCTCCTTCAATGTTTTGCTCGAGTAAGAGTGTGGATCGACCAGATAGACGGGCGGGGGCAATTCTTGCCCACAGCTGATGATAGCGCCTCGGATAGCATCGTCATTGATCCATTGCCCAATCTTGAATCGAGCAAAGGTGCTTTTCGACATCGGAACCGTAATATCATCATTTGACACATTCAAACCCTCTTCAGGGAACACTCTGACCATTAATTCAATGGCATCTTCGCATTTCTTTCTTTCAACCAATGGTGAAGTAGCGTCAATCCCAACTGCCTGGTCGACCACACCCTTCAGATTCAATAGCTCTGCCTTGCTCAGAGATGACAGGAAAGGCGCTGTTGATACGATATCCAATACATCTTTTGCTGTTGTAATCTCTCGCTCTTTTGATGATGAGAGGGTAGGAGAAGTAGCAACAGCCTGTTCGGAAGTGCTAAGGTGCTGAGTGTCTCCAATGGCACTAGACCTTGAAGCTTCCGAGATCTGAGGAGTAGCCATTTTTGCGTAATGTAAGCACGATTGACTGGGTTTCGTCGGAATGATGACTCCTGAGTTGGCGGCGTTGGCGGTCTGGGCAGGTTTTCGCGTTGTTTGGTAGATTGACCCAAATCAACAAACTGCCGTGAGAGAAAACAAAAGTCAGGTCACGAATACCCTTGTCACGTGGATACCAAACACAAGACGCATTTGCATTGATGTGAACTGTTCTGTAATTCATTTCACTTCATTGTTGACGAGTCTAGAAGCATAAATTGTTTGGATGGTACACTCCTGTAAGGTATGGCGACGATCTCAAGAAATAAGCTTTTACTGTGCGCCACATTTCACACACTCATCGTTGTGTTTCATTGTTGTGATATCGATTCTATGTACATTTGTTGCATTTCCCCAATTTCCCTGGGCAGAAAAGGCTACTATTGAAGAACAGCCAGACATAGGCGACGAGAGAATGTCCTTGGCATCGTCCGTCGCCTATGAAAGCAGCAATCTTGGAAATTGGGATGTAGAAAATATGGGAGTTCCAGAGTGTACTCGCAGCTATCAAAGAGATAGACCTAACCACATACTCAATTGCCAGAGTGTGTGAAATTTCCACCACTCCACCGAGTCCATGGTAGTCCGCATTCTGAGCCGCGCGCAGTCAAGAGTAAATTGCAAAGGACTGTCTGTGGAGTGTAAGAGACGCAAAATGGACTATATATTTGATACAGATAGTAAGTTGAGTTAGGTAACGAGAGAGGCAACGTCCAATACTGATAGCCACAGTTTCTCACGGATGCTATTCTCTCTTGTCACCCTTTTTGCTTGTGTCCTTGAGTGCTCCCCTAGTGTCTTTCCTGGTAGCATCATTGCGCTCCTTCACAGTGCCTTTTTGATTCTCCTTCCTAACGCCTTTCAATCTTTCAAGAAGTGGCAACTTGGGTTTCTCGGACTTCTCAGGCTTTTCAGGCGGAGATTCTTGTGAGAGTTCGAAGATGCGCTGCTCTTCTGTAAGCGTTGGGAGCTGCTCTATCTTGAAATTATCAGGCAATTTTGTCAAGTAACGTTGAGCTATACTGTTGACATCGATAAAGGCAGAAGAGTGGTCTGGGACCAGAACTTCCTTGAGTTCCGGATGCGCATCAAGGATTTCCGGAAGCTTACGGTCAAGCCAGAAACCGTTTAGGCTCAGAGATTGGGCAATACCATCGGCGAGGTAAGTACCATCCTCGCTCCGAATTGATTTGTCGAGGTCTGCCAGCATGTCGTCAAGACCGTCTTCATTGTTGTCTGCCGCAGACTTAAAGTCGGCAACTTTCTTGCAAATTGTACTGAGCAAGCTTTGCAAGTATTGTGTGGTAACGAGGGCAGCGTTCAGTTCTTGAAGATTGCGTATAGCAACTGCAGACACAAACTTCACACCACGTCTTGCAGACTTCAATCTCAACTCGATTTTGTCAAGAACTTCGTCCTTATCAAGTACTACACCTTCGAGAGCGGTTGATGCTGTTGCGGGCGACAATTTCGCATTGTCTACATCACCTACGCGGGAGAACTTGAATCTGCTTGCTCCAGATCGGGATCCAGACAACTTGCTTGCGACGCTTCCTTCTCTCTCGTGTTTGACCTCTGTCTTTCCATCATTGGTGCTTTTCTTTAATTCGCCGATATCGTTCTTGGCTGAATCTTCCAGGAGCAGAGGATCAAGTCCGTCCCCGATCTGCTCTGAGTTGCGAGGCTCCAGTCTCGTGGTGTTTTTGTCGGTAACTTTGACTTCGTCACTGCCATAAAAGACGTAATCCTCGCCTCTGTGGTCGATAGCCCAGTATTTACCATCCGGAGAAAGGGCAGGCTTTCCGCGGTGGGCATGATTGGAATTCATCCAGCCACTAGTAATAAAGTTTCCAGGCCATAGTTTGTTTCTATTATTGAGTGAAATGCCACAGTTTAAGACTCGTACGACCGCACGTTCGCCGAGAATGACATTTGCGGGAAGACCGTGGATACCAGCGCTGTCATGAAAAGTGCTCTGCGTAATTTTGGGAACAACGTCGGGATCGTAGAATTTCCACTTGGATGGATCATCTCCGCCATCTCTATCTATCCCAAGCTGCCAACCGGGTATCGTCTTTTGGATTTGTCTCGCGACGGCTGCCTTATTGAGGAGCTTGCTGCTATTGCCACTGCCTTTCGTAATAATCGATTTCCATGTTTCGTCAACAACAGCCTTGGTTTCATCTTTGGAGGGACTGGGGGTAACAGTAGCGTCGTTCGCTTTTGTGGAGGCTTTGCGAATCTTAGGTGGTCGGCTCGATGATCCTCCTGATGCACCTGCTGTTTCGTTGCGTCGACGCTTCTTCTTGCTCGAATCTGGAGCCTTATCCTCCGCTTCATCGTCCTCTTCGCCACTTTCACATCCTTCAACACTCTCCACGACTTCTTTTTCCTTTCCCTTACTTCGAGACTTCTGTGTAGTAGCTGCAGTCTTGGCTAGCTTGACCTTTTTTTCTGCGGCTTTTCTACCCTTCCCACCCCCATGTTTCGACGGAGTTGGAGTAGATACCACCATCTCCTGTTCCTCTTCATCTGTCCCACTCTCTTCGTTCCTTTGACTCGTTGTCTCGCTTTGGCTTCTAGTCTTGGCCTCAGATCTCGCACGTTGGCTCTCGTCGGACTCGCTGTTGCTGGAAGGTGACTGTGGGAGTTTCGCACCCTTTTCGGGCTTGGTCTTGCTGCGACTTGAGCGACCAGTGGTAGCCATGGTCGTGATTTGTGGAGTTGTAGGCGTGGTTGTGTTGCGAAATTCTGGTATGATGTTGTGGCGCGTTTGTTTATGAAGTAGATCGAGACGAAAATCACTAGTTCTACCCAAGTTGAATACTGCGCTATCCTTATCGCTTAGCTTATTCGCTATCGCTATTGATGTTCTTGTCACCTTTCCGAAAAGCTCGGGAGATGAAGTACTTAAGCATGAACATAGCCAACTATCTTCGAAGCCCTCTGTTGTAGGCAAACAGAATGGGAAAGTGTTTGGCGATCGTAGAATTTGCACTCTACAGTTAGTCAATTTAGAGCATAGAATAGAACCTTGGTTCTGTTATCATGACGAGAGCTACCTTACCTTTCAAACCCACCCAGATATGTTTACAAATTCCTTGTTCTTTGCGTCCGCCATAAAGGGTTGCCAAGTCCCTACTTTTAAGGGTATGATTTTGGTACCACTTCTAAGAAACTTAACTACCTGTGTCTCCTATGTAACGAAGAGATTTCAAGTGATATGATGTTAAACATTTCACACTCCTCATGCTGGGGAGAAGAATGATGGAAATAGGATTGTGACCATCGCAGACCCCATATCCCTTCCACCCTCAAACTGCAGGTTTTGTAGGTGCACGATAAAAGTGGATTAACGTGGATGAAGATAGAGTAAAGTGGAAATAAAACCTGAATAGCACAGACAATTTCGAATACGAAGACCTATGAAGTTTGCTTGCTTAAGCTTAGTCTACTACCTTAATCGAGATCCCAAAAAACCTACAGTTTGAGGGTGGAAAGGATAGCATTTGTTCTCGGCGAAGTACGACTTTTATCCGGCTGGCTATATTACTTGCAGATGGAAGTCTTATTTCCAACAATAATCTTTCTGTAACATAATGGTTCTAGCATTCAGCAACGACTCTTGTGAAGTACTGTTATTGGACCTGAAGATTAATCTCCTTGGCATTTTCTTCTAAGTGGCTACTGAAGCGCCGACGTCACATTAGACGCGTTACTGTACAGTACCCAAGGTACCTAGGTTCCTAGGTACACCACTCCCCAGGTCATTCCTGCCCCACAACAAGCGCTTGCCGCACCTAACAACACAACAGAAAGGCACACACAGCATATTTTCCACAAAAATTCTTTTACCACCCCATCAGCTTCTAACAAACATCAATAGTACAACAAGGGATAAGAAAAGCGGCGACACTAGACTTTGCAGAATCACCAAAATTCACGCAAAATTTGCCCACCACTTTCCACGAGAGGACTTACACCCTTGCACATGAAACATATGCGATAACCAGTAGAATACTCCGACCAGGGTACCATGCGGTCGGCGGAACAGAATGAAGAAGAGCAAACACGGAAAGCCGTGGAGCCGATTTCTAGATATGAATGCTCGAATGGCGGGATGTCCGATCCGAGCTTCCTGGGTGCCTACCGAGAAGGCTTGACGAATTGCAGCAGTCTTAGCAATTGCTGGAGCTGGTAGGAGCCGCAAACATTGACTATTGGCGCATCTCGGATCGTATCTGAATAAAGTACTGTACCACGAGGTTACGTTGGATGCCTTGGCGGTAATAGCGTCCTTTACGTCAAGGCTGTGGATTTCGAAGCGGCGCGCCACGGCGAGTACTGCGGTACCATGCGAAAAGACTGTCAATTCCTCCATAACAAGTCTCAGGACTGATCCCGAAGTACTATTCGTGGAATTCTTAACGGCTGCCCAAAGACTTTTCAGCACGCCGTCAAGAGCAATAAACCAGGGAATCGGGTCACTCGTCCCTCCTTCGATGGCTGCTAAAATAAGCATTAAGTCCATATGGAATCTTTCAGCAATTGCTGCTTCTAGCTTCGCTATCTTTTCCATCAGCTGCAAGAGTCTGCGAACATGGTACCAATTGTCTTCTTGTAAAGGCTGAGAGACCTGGCCGAAAAACAATGCCTTAGCATCCAAGTCGTCCATTCCTGCTGGTCTTGCTATTGTAGCGCACATTCGAGCGCATATCTTTTCAAACTTTTCTTTCGCTTCACCCGTCCGAGCATTCATTGTGTTTTCCAAGTTGCGTAAACTTGCGTCAAGCACGTTATCCGCACTTTTCATAGACTGGTGTTCTTTATCTGATAGTATCCGTCCATCCATATAGGATTGTGCTCTTTGGGCTACTGCCGATAGAGAATTTGAATTCGACTTTAGGATGTCTTTGGATATCGATTGCGAGGAAGGGTGCCATCCTTCACTGCCAAGTTCGGAAAGCGAGTAACAAAGCAGAGCTCCTGTTGTCGGCCCTACAAAGCAGTCATAGAACTCGACCTCTGGAAGGTTGTCCAGAAGTGACTGGCTAAGTAGCCTTTGTAGAGGCGGCTGACCAGTACCGCCAAGCCTTACTCCTAAATCAACCGCGTCCAATTCGTCCCCATTTCCGTCAGACTCTGTTGCTGGCTCCGTGGCGAGATTTCCATCATCATCACCTCCCTCAAATATCGCCATCGAGTTAATTACAGCTGCTGGTAGCTTTGGCAGTGATGTCACAATTAAGTCCGAGGATTGCCACTTCCTCAGGAGCTTTATACCTTGCGTTGTGAACTTTTCAAGCAGCGTAGGTGCTGTTTTGGACTGGAGCATCTCAAGCAGTTCATTGCACGCTGGCGTGTCAGGCATCTGAGTGTTCGAGTTCAGAGAAAGCCGCAAGGAAGTTTCTAGATCAGTGACTGCTCTCTCCTGGCGCAAAATCTGTAGCAACATCATTGTTATTGTGTCTGGAGTTTTCACTGGTAGAAGCATTTCAATCGCATTCTTTGTACCGTTGTCATCGCTGTCTTTGGATGACGCGGTGTAAGCGCTAATGGCGGCTCCGACCATTGGTTTCAGAGTTTCTCGTGCCTTTTTGATAATTTCCGCAGTGTGGGGTTGTATGACTGTGAAAGTCTTGTCAAAATCGTCCAAATTGCCTGATTCGTACATTCCCGGCAGGTATATTCCGAGGATCCACAAGGGATTGATGTCATTTTGTGGATTCCAGTGTTGACCAGGTTCAAAGTGTTCGTTGGTCATGGTCCGCTGGAAATCCGTGTCATAGCATAGCGCGACAGATATAGTGGTTTTCCAATCTTGAAGCCCAGATTCTTTCTATTGGGAGTGAGATTTTGTGTGTAGTGAACCGACCTTTGACAACGCTGCTTACCGAGTGCTTCCTCGCCTTGTACTCTTTCATAATCTCTTCTCGAATAAATCTTTGCTGCAGATCTGTTTGCAAATCTATCGGAATTCGCGTGTCCTCTTCAACTGTTGGTTGACTTTGGGAATCTGTAGCAGGTACCTTTGGTGCTTTCGATGATGCTTTTGGTGCCCCCTTCGACGAGGTGGCCCCTCGCGCTGTGTCCGTGCCGTCTTTGCCCATCTTGGATGAGATTGAGAGATGATATCTACGCTGACCAGATAAATTTTGGGATTTCTGTTCTTTAGAGAAGACGGTGCAGTTGTGTAGTTCGTGAAGTTTCGCTTGAGAAATGGTACCTGAATAGGTGCAATTTGTGTTGTTTATCTAGCCGAGACGTACACAACGCGCGCACGCGACTGTAATTCCACGTGGGCTAGGATTTACGGCTTCTCTCTAGTATCTGATTATTTCTCTACTTCGTAGATTGGACTTGCAGAAAAGCTTTCAGCACCTATACCAGAATCCGTACCGCCCACCACGTCGCGAGTCAGAACGTAATTATACCGAACCGCCGAGCAAAGCGAGTCATGGAGAGCCAGTATTCAGGTCCAGAATGGACAACAACAAAGCTGAGAGCGGTGCTTAAAAGCAGGGGTCTCGGTACAAAAGGTGTAAAAGATGTGCTTATTGCGCGCCTTGTCGCCGACGATGAGAAAGACAAGACCGGCGATGGCGATGATCACCAACAGCCTATCGTCTCAGAACACGAGCAATGCGTCATGGAGGGTCAACGATTGAGCAAGATTCACGATAAAGATGGGATCCAATACCAGTACACTGCCGCAATTGAGATTCTTGCAAAGCATTTAGCATGCAACGCCGAGTACATAAAGGTTGCTCGAGGAACTCCTCTTGATCCAACTGTGGTAGCAGTTCATATGAGCAAAGAATTCCTCGCGAATGTTAACATTCCAGGACGGTGGAAACGATTTGAATCGTACAGTGCGTGGACTGGGCACTTTACCAAGGACTTACGTGATCCAATGTTGAGGAGAGCCCAAGAACTCTTCAACAGCCTGCCGCTAGAATTTCGATCCCGTGGTGTCGAAAATGTACTCGCACCTGCATCTGAAGAGTCAACAGAAGCAGACGCCTTGAGGGAGGGGATTTTCTTCTATCACCAAGTTATTGGTAAATTCCTTGAGACAGCAAAGCAATGTGCTCACCAACAATACGTGATAGCGAGATCAGCAACCTTAGACTTCTTGAAAACCTTATCCGCCAATCAGCAGCAAATTTTGCACGAGTTATATTTGCTACAACGTGCGGAGGCTGAATGCAGATCAAAGACAACACATCTTGAAGGAATGGCGATACGCTTGCTAGATGGCCTCTTGGAGGAGACCGGACTGGACGCTTTTAGTACAAATCCCACGATCGTCGCCAAGTCGAACGAAGAAGCCGCTCAAAAGTTGCAGGAATTGTGCGGATTCACCGAGGACCTTGTGTTGCCACAATTCGCAGCCAATCCTATCCACAGAATTGTTGCGAAGCGAACGATGATCGCAAACTTAAATCCTCGAGAGCCTGTCGATACAAATATTTGGGCAACTATAGACCTTGAAACTGTGGACGCTCAGCTCTGTGCAGCGTTGCCTAAAGCATTCGAAGAGATAGACCGGGCTCAATTCATTGCGAACTTCACCCATTTAGTAGCCATTACAGAGAGACCAGCGAGCTTGTACACATCTCAGGGCCGCCGAAAGAAAACGCCAGCGGCACTTCATTCCGACAAGATTCCCGCCATCGACTTACTCAAGGACAATCTATATCATGCTCATAAACTTCTACTGTCATTGCCATCAGATCCAGGTAACAAGAACTGTCCAAACAAAGTGCTGCCTAGCAAGACATGGCTGCGAATGGTGGCTTTGGTAGCGATTTTCTACGGCTGCATTGCAGAACCTGGCTTGTTAGTCAGTGTCAGCAATCAATTATTGAAGGACCTGCTCGCATACTATGGTAAGAAGAGAGATGTATCTGGAAAATCGAATTTCTAATCATGTCTGCAGATATTGATCCTAATTTGTACCTTGACACAATTACCGGCAACTCTGTTGGTCAAGTGCTGAAGATAGAGGATAGTGCCAACGGTACGAACACGTATTGTATCCAAGCAGAAGCCACCGTCTCCCTGGAAGACATGGAAGGGATCCACAAATCACGCCAGACTATCATGGAATTGGCAAGATTTTTCCGAGGTTCTATCATTGTTGCTTACAAAATCACAATGAATACCAACTATTTCGATCGGAGACCCCCAAGGACTCTTGAGGATGCTCGCAGAGGTAAATTTGAAAGCTTGCTTCGGTGGACTAGGAAATGTGCTCTTCCTAGTTGCGACCAACCTCTAGACTTGCCCGCCGAGGGTGGTTATCGCATGCTTTCTGTTGGCGTGAAGGACACTCGGATGGGCTTCCCAGAAGAACGCGAAGAGATTTCTCAGAATAGGCTTGACATTTACTACTGTTTGTATGAATTTGTAGATTCCTTCAACTGGAATCACAATATCGCACCCTTCTTTTTCTTCTTTGCTCATCTTTATCATCCAGGCTGTAAGCCGCAGGTGGGAAAAAGAGCTGTTCACGAATAGCTAGAGTGGCAATGGCTGTTGTTAATACGGTTAGGTTTATTCGCGAATACGAGTAGATAGCTTTTATAGAGTTTGTACTTTTTGTAAATGATATATGTGTTAAGTTTATATTTTATATTAACTCGATAGTTTAATGCTAGATCTATATAGGTAAGCTTATAAGATCAAGTAGCTTTAATATTAAAGTTACTACAAATAACTACTTATGAATCTGTCTTATAATTTTGTACTAATTATAATACACTTAAAACTATAACGATCTAGGGTTTATTAACTAGGTTAAGTGGTTATCTTTTAATCGAGCCGTAGTAAGTTGTAACTCGCTAAACGAGATTACCTCTCTCTCTTTTATCTACTTTTTATCTTAGTTATAAATTACAAGAAAATCTTAATTACTTTTATTTTATTTTATTCTATTAATGTAGTATTTAATTTTTTTTTAATTTCTTCTTATAATATTATATTAGTATTCTATTAAAGGTAAGCGTTACAAAAGCTTAAGTAAGTTATAAAACATAAGAGAGTAAAGTAGTACTTTTAAGTATATAATAAACAGCTACAGTTAAGTAGTATATTAAACGAGTACTAGTAAAAACAAGAGAAAAAAAGACAATATATATATATTATATATAACTGCGCTTATCTATAAAAATATTAGTCTATAAATCAATTTAAGGAGATTAGAGTTTATAACTTAACTTTAAAAAATTAAAGTATCTTTTTCACCTTTAAATAGTATAATTTTTATTATATCTAAAAGCGGGGTTAAGTAACTAAAAGAAGCCTCAAAAGTAGACTAGATCTTTAGAATTTATAAAAGCTACATATTACATTTACTAGCTAAGACTCGCTTTTATTTTATATTCTACTATTACTTTACTATTTAAGTTAAAAATAAAAAAAATAAGAAATTGAGCAAAGTCGTGTTTGAAGCCTGCGACAATCTGGCTTTAGCCGCGGTGCAACAGTTCAGTCCTTGTCCTTGGTGTCTCCTGTGTTTGCGCTGTAGCTCTTGAGGACAGCTTGCAGGGAACCACGGACGATATCACCGATGCAATAAATTACAACCGCGGCAAGTATCACGTTGCGGATGGGTCTGCCTAGACTGGTGATGGAAGGGCCAAGCTCCAAGGTAAACTTGTGAGAAACGAAATGTTTGACTACGACTTCGGATGGAATGAATGCTGCGTCCATAATAATCCTCTTTGTTGTTTGAGATCGAGAGATGTTGGAAGCTTTAAATGTTGACCAATGATGGTCGTAGATAATCCCTGGTAGGGCGGTGTAGAGCAGCAATACATTTTGGCTTCACTTGCTGGCTGCAAGCTCCGAGGTCAGCCAACTACTCACCACAACACACATTACGGCGCAAAGAGATGTCTAGATGGCAGACTTGTACCCTTCGATAGCACAATGTGCGGTAGTAGCAACCGCTTTTAAACTGCTACTATTGCCAGCTTAGTTCGTCTTTTCCCATGTTTCCCAGGAGCCGCCCCACTGATAGCATCACAGCAAGTCTACCGACTTCGAAGTTCATAGGAATTGGCTGGCCATTACCAATAGTCTACCAGTACAGGAATGGTACTATGAAAAGACTTCACAATGGACTCTCGACTACCCCCCATTCTTCGCATATTTCGAATGGATTCTGTCGCAAGGCGCAAAGCTGGCGGACCCAGAAATGCTGAAGGTGTTCAATTTGGGATATGATAGTTGGCAGACGATATACTTCCAAAGAGCGAGCGTTATACTTACGGAGCTGGTTTTGGTCTTCGCGCTTTACCTGTAAGTCTGAAAAGCTGTTCAAGGAAAACAATGCTGACTTACAAGCTTCGTTCAATCATCCCCGCCAGATTCGAAAAGAGCATCCCACGCTGCTGCGCTCTCGATCCTTCTGTCTCCTGGACTCTTGATCATTGACCATATACATTTCCAATACAATGGTTTCATGTATGGCCTCATGATTCTCTCCCTGGTATTGGCCAGGAAGAAGTCAACCACTTTGGCTAGCGGACTACTTTTCGCAACTCTACTCTGCCTAAAGCACATCTACCTCTACTTGGCCCCAGCATATTTCGTCTATCTACTGCGAGCATACTGTCTGGGACCAAAGTCAATCTTCCACATCAAGTTTGGAAACTCATTGAAGCTTGGGACAGGGATAATTGCTATTTTTGGTGCCGCATTTGGGCCATTCGCATATTGGGGCCAAATTTCGCAGTTATTGAGCAGATTGTTTCCATTCTCTAGAGGACTGTGTCATGCATACTGGGCTCCGAATGTTTGGGCGATTTACTCCTTTACCGATCGGATCTTGATCTATGGTACGTCTCGTCTAAAGTCCAGTGATAAAATACTAATTGTATCAGCTGCCCCGTACCTCAAACTGTCCGTCAACCAAGACGCCATCAACAGCGTAACCCGCGGCCTCGTAGGCGACTCCTCCTTCGCTGTCCTCCCCGAGATCACTGCACGCATGACATTCGTCCTAACCCTAATCTTCCAAATCATCCCCCTGATCAAGCTCTTCTTTGACCCAACCTGGGACACCTTCATCGGCGCCGTCACTCTCTGTGGCTACGCATCTTTCCTTTTCGGCTGGCACGTCCACGAAAAAGCCATCCTTCTCGTCATCATTCCATTCTCCCTCATTGCGCTCAAGGATCGCCGGTACCTCGGGGCTTTCCGCCCTCTTGCTGTTGCGGGTCATGTCTCGCTCTTCCCACTTCTTTTCACGGCTGCGGAGTTCCCGATCAAGACCGTTTATACTATCTTCTGGCTTGTGCTCTTCTTACTTGCATTTGATAGATTGGCGCCAGCGAGTAATAAGCCAAGATTCTTCCTTCTGGATCGCTTCAGCTTGGTATATATCGCTGTCAGCATCCCGCTGATCGCGTACTGCAGTCTGTTGCATGGCATTATATGGGGTGAGAAATTGGAGTTTTTACCCTTGATGTTCATGAGTAGCTACTCGGCTGTGGGTGTTGTGGGGAGCTGGCTTGGGTTCTTGGTTGTGTTTTTCACGAGCTAGGTGAAGCATTAAAGATGTCAGGAAATAGAGACAAGAGAATGATACCCTTCATTTGTTCAGTAACCATGTCCCCCTTTCTTAACGACTCTTGCGATCAGTTGACTGTGTACCACTAGTGTACAAAACAAAATCAACTTATCTTCCTGGATTCCAGATTTAAGGTACCCATGATCGTATGTGAACAACATCCAGCCTCTCATGGCATATATCACGCTCTAACATGGCGCCTCACGGCGCATGATCATCTACAACCTCCAATCTTGACACGAGGCACAGAGCCTCTAAGCCAGCATCTATCTTCGAGACAAACTCATTTCTCCTTTGCACTCTCATCCATTCTAGTCTGGTATGGCGTCAGCGACTACATATATTGTACATCTCCAACATCCATCACCATATGAACTTTTACTGTCCCCTCTTAACTCCATACCTCCCTATCCAATGTCAGAGTTCTCTCTACGGTGTCCTTATCCCAATATAATTGCTCTGTACGTATCCTTCATTGGCCCACCGGTTGGTGAGGGGCGCAGCAACCAACCTATGGATATTGCTGGCCAACCGATTATCGAATCAAAATCGTGCATGGAGTAGGTGCAGCTTGATGTGTTGGCAACAAAATCTCGATAAGAAGATGCCTCATGGGAAGGGAGCATTATCTAGGCAGTCCTAGTATCAACATTATACTACTTTCTCACTACTTGAAAATCACCCTCCTCACACTGATAACGTTGGCTATTTACTCATCTCCGATTTCTCGAGACCCTAGCAGTCAGTTAAACTCTACAGACTGCTACGAAGATAACGGCAAATCTGAGACATCCGGTTAGTTGCAAGCAAATGGTGCTGTCACGCTCATGCTGTTTACTGATGTCACAGAAAGTTATGTGTGAGGAACTCATTTTTCGAACCAGACATCGCTGTGGTCATGTGATTGATCAAGCTGGCACCTTGCAGGAGTACGAGAATTGCGGACACTGTGGAACGATGATGCATACTTCTTATCTTGGGCAGACAACAAAGAAGAACCCGTGTGCAGATTGCGTTGAAGATGGACTTTGGGTCAAGCTTGATGGTGTTTGGAAATCGGCTTAGCGCCGAATAAGCCCCTTACTTCTACATTTCTCACCAACCGACGGTACAATTGTAACCACACACCCTGTTGCACTCAACTCCCGAGTTTAGTATCGCAGGCGAGAAACGAATTTAATACGCAGTGATTTTATCTACCTTGACTCTTTTCACATTCTCCATAATATAGCGAAGTCAACGGACGGATAAGAAACATGCCGACCCTTGAGAGGCTGCGCAAAGGAGCCACCGGCATCGTCTACAAAGTAGATTCCACTATCGTCGTGAAGTGTCCAACACCTGAAGGACATGGTGATTTTATCAAGGAAAACCAGATTTTCAACATCCTGGCGCGATATCCACCTTGCCCTGAAATTGTGACTAGTTACCTGCGCCTCGACAACGGCAATTTCCTAGAGTACATGCCAGCATTCTCTCTCTCCGAACGTTTGCAACGCCACCAGGTCAGAGATCCGAAGTCCACGCGAGTCTTATCAGTACGGTGTGTCGAGGCCCTTCCATTGCGCCAGACATGGATGAAAGCAATCGCTGAGGGCGCTGCTTGGCTCGAATCCCTCGGTCTTGCTCACGGTGATCTGAAGCCCGAAAATGTCTTGCTTGATAAACAGAACCGCGTCAAGCTTGCGGATTTCGACTGTGCGAATACCATCGGTTCGGAGTTCGAGGCTTGTATACCTCCGTATGGGCGGCTCCTTGGAAGTGAAGCCGGGTCAGAGGAAGGGACTGCGGGACAGCTTGGAGTTCGTACGGAAACATTCGCGCTTGGCTCCATATTCTACTTTGTCAATTATGGATTTGAGGTTTATGACGACCAAGATTTTGGCGAGGATCATGGACCGGTTGTTGTAAAGTGGCTGCAGACAATGGTGTTTCCGACACTCGGTCGTGATTCTAGGCTGGATTTTATTATTGACGATTGTTGGCATGGTAGATTCGAGTCAGTTGCGGCGCTGTCGAAAGCTATCTCGCAGCAGTGTGGCTTGAAGAACTATTCATCTCAAGCTTCTTCACCGGAGGAATTTGCAGCGCGTCGAGCATATTGTTTACAGCTCATTGAAGAAGGCATTCTTGATAATTTCCCCAAGGTAGACTGAACTCGCAAAGAACGCTGTTTCGGGCCGTTCTTGATTCCGAGACTTGATGACAATTCATCGGGCCTGCTGGAGACAGAATTTGTATAACTAGATAATAGGGCAAGCAGGATAGTATCTAAAGAGCAGAATTCTGTTTATGCTATTCTAATCTGTCCACAAGGTCCAGAGAAGCTATCAATGCTCCTCATGTTTTACGTTTTAGAGATCCTCCAATTGACAGAACTCAGACCCTTCAATAATTTACGACTTTGATGACAAATACCACGCCTCTTCTTAGTCGTCTCCAAAATTCGACTCAATGCGCTTCCAGGGCTAACCATCCATCCGAATTCAAGTAGTCCTGCCTGTCTCATACTCACGCTTAACCTGCCGCTTCCTTGATTTTACTGGAACAAAATTTATCTCTCTACTGAACGTACCCAGTAATGGGCTATTGACCGAACAGGTGAGCATGAGCCGGGTTGCCAGCCACAGAATATCAGAAGCATGAATAAATACACAAATGACAGTGCAGCAGAGCAGCGAAAGCCATTATGAGGAACTTTACTTGTTTTGCCGTAATTACACACAAACTACTGCATACTTTGGCAAAGTATTCCGTGATTAGCCGTCTTTTGTAAAGAGTTACGCCTTTCTTTCCTGTCCTTGCTGGTTAGAAGTTAGAACGAGATCTCAAGACAGGCTAACCGCAACTAATTCTTTCGACCTGCCAAGTGCGATCTTGAAACCCCATAATTCAAAATTAGAGGTGAACAGGATGCAAAGAAAATAGGTAAATACATTTAACATATTGACAATGTTGCAAATCTGGCTATCCTGTATTTCTTGTCAAATGTGGATGAGCATGCGCCAGAGGCCCAGAGCCCTCATGTCTCGATATTGTTGACTTGAAACACAAATATGACTGGAGATCAAGGAGAATATTGGCTCACACAATTAGTACTTTTAGCTGATATTTAGTTTCTGTCCGCCAACATATTCCAAAAGCAAGTCTAAAGTAGAACATATAAGAGAGTGAAGTCCAGGCAATAGCTTTGCCTGAAGTGACAAAGCTGCTAAGCCTGCTATCTATCTCCTTGTTCTCTCTTGGAAGAGCTCGACTAAATGATACCAAACAAGGCCTGTTCAACAATTCATAAATATCTTCGTAAATTTTTCAGGCCCAAAGATCATTATCTCGGATAGATGCAATAGACCGACTAATAGTCGGCGACTAATAGTCGGCGACTATTAATGCTTAGTGCAGTCTGGTGACCATGAAGTCGGCCTCCCTCGAAATCCAGCGAGAGACCAGACATTACTGTACTTATATACCAAAACTGAGGGTGTTGGATGTTTCTCAAGGGCAAGCGGGCCTCGATCGCATCTACAATTTGTTCCGCTGAATATCTTCTAAAGTTCTTTAGGTGGACAATCCATCCAAGAAAAGCGATGCTCTGAATATTTACAAGCACTGGTAAACCTACATAAAGATGCCAGTCAACTACTTACCTAGTTTCTCATAAATCCCAGGGGATGAAGAAGAGAGAGATCAGGTCGGATCCACGCGTTGGGCTTGATCAAGGGTCTTCAACATCACTGCATCAGAATGTGATTCCAAAGTTTTCCTGAGCACACCTTTATGCTGCGGAAAATTGCCAATCAAAACTTCTCGTACGGTGAATACAGCTCTTGAGATGTGTTAACAAATTGAACGTTCACAGTACCGCTTCTGGAATCATCGTCAATCCGGTTTCCGGTCAGCCATTCGGTCCTCTCTATTTGAAACAAAGACTAACACTTCAGCTTTCTCAGACTCAAGCTCAAGCTCCTTATCCGTGGCGATGAAAACTGTCAACTATTATCTGCGAAGTGTCAATTGACTCCAAGGGTCTATCTTCTTACCTTCAAGATGATCGTATCTGTTGTTTTGTTTCTCCCGAACCACTGCACATTCCAACGCACTTTTATATTACACCAACATGACTCTTTTCCACAACAATACAACTACAATTCAGCTCAAAGTGAAACCGGTACATTCACGCCGCACAAGACCGTGAGATGACGGAGTTCTGTATTCACTGCTCCGACTTGCGAGCACACATAAATGCAACCGAACCTTCTCTTGTTCCCTTTTCTATAAGACAAAGCTACCTTTGTTTAGGACACGCCAAGTGCCCATGAGTGAGTCGATTTGGCCCTTCTTGTGATGAATCGCCATTGCAAAAGCGTCCAGTAATGCAGTCTGTGAACCAATTTCTAGAGTCAAACAGATGTCTTTCTCCGACATCCCACCCTGTTTGAAGTTTGGTGGAGAACAGGGAGACTGTTGTCAACATTTCGATTTATTGTCATTTCTCCACTTCAAATTATCCCACCAACCCTCCAGTTTCTCTACCATGTCAATATAGGAATTCAGTTATACTGTCGAAGATTTTCAAAACACCAAGAACTCAAAATGATTACTTTGCTTGTCTATTAAGCAACAGGCCTACCGAACTCAGCGAGATGCGCCGGTGGGCTGTTTTTGAGCTGAGTGTCATTTTTCGGATTGGAACAAGGAGTGCTCGCAGCGTTTTATAGCCATTACTTACGGTTGACCGCCGTTCACAGTTGTAAGTAATTCGTCATCCTATAACTCACCAGCAATCAAGTCGCTCGGGAACGAGCCGCTATATTCATTCCGTCCAGCCCTCAATCATTCACCACACCACCCCATTCCTCTGAAGCCAACCACCACCTTCCCCAATGTTCTTGATCTGCGAGTATAAAACACCACCAATTGGTTGCACCAACCACAGACTCCAAACTCAATACAAGTTGTCGAACGACGAGTAATGTGGAAGATGAGAGGAGTGCTGCTGTCCTGTAGCTTGCATGCACCCACGACACATATCCCGTTTTCGCTTTGGATGGTGTCCTAGCATGTCCAGTGAGCTTTGTAGAATACAAAAGCAATTTAATCGCAACAAGTTGCTAGAATTCTCATCAAAGTCTATAAGATTGTTGTCAACCCAGAATTTTCTGTCAATACTAACAATTCTGCCACTTGCAGCATTCTTTCGTGTTTGTTTACTTTCCGCCTTGGAGCCTCGCTTATTAGTCGCACCTACTGAACTTTCCCCGTAATCCGGATTTGTGGTAAAAGGAACTCATTTTTGGAGATGTCAGGTCGAGGGGTAAAGTAGCCACAATTTCAAAGTACCCGAAAGATATTTCCGTTTCTTGGTTTAGAAGGTCTCATTGCCGTGCGATGACTTGCTTTTATATCACCAGAATTTGCCCTACCTAGCCTGCGCACCAGCCTGGGAAAAATGCTCGTTGAGTCACTAGAACACTGACAAGATTTCTGAGATCACCTACATGGAAAAGATATTCATAACAAAATAGCAAGAAGAAGAGGACAAGAATCAGACTCTGCATCATCTCACTGCTGTCTCAAAAATTGAAGAGTTTAATTGTTGGGTTTTTTTTCTTCATTACAAATTGTCCTTCCCAAAAAAGAACTATAAGGCTTCTATTTCCGCCTTCTGTGCTGTGCGTGACTTATCCTCCCAATCTATGTCTGTGCTATACAATACATACAATTCAACCAACCCCGCTGGTATCGATCCATCTAGTAAACGCCATGCCATGCCAATGACTCATTATGTACAAAACAAAAGAAAATTCAGGTTCGTGATGAAGCATGTTGGTAGAAAAAAGGAAAAGATAGAGGCGTAAATATAATGATGAGGGTGAGGAGGACGAAGGTCGAAGAGAGGGAACGAGGTCTACGAAGCGGTCTTCGTAGCCTTAGTCCTCAACTTCATCAACAGATACACCATCGCATAACTACTACACGCAAACAGCGCCACAATCCCCGCAGCCCTCCACCCATAATAATACTCCGGCAAATTGATCGTCGCCAGGTAATCCGCACCGGTGCGATACACACACACCTTACACCCACTCGTCGCATCCGGATTCGTCAAGTTCGACTTCGCACCCATGCCCTGCATATACCCCTGGAGGTACTCCCCACACGTCTGGCCCGCGCTCGGAGTATCGAACACCGCAAACTCCTGCTCCGTGCATTGCACGTGCTCGGAGAACGTCGTGAAGACAAGGAGGGATCCCATCAGGTAGTTGAACGGGTTGAGGTAGTACATCCAGTATCTCCAGAACGGCGTGATCTGTGCGAATGGCACCAGGACACCGCAGAAGGAGACGAGGGTACCGATGATGACGGGGTTGACGAGCGAGGCGAAGACGGCGTTGGGGGCGTAAGCTGCGACGAATTGGCCGATTCCGGTGTATACGAACTCGTACATGACCATGACGAAGAGGACTGAGGCGGCCTTGCCGCTATCGTTGGAGAAACCAACGGTGTAGTACCAGCAGACGAAGTAGAGGATAGCGCAGAGGACGAGGTATGGTAGCTCAGAGACGATGAGGCCGGTGACGAAGGCGATCCAGGAGTACATCTTTGACTTCTTCTCGCGGGTCTCGTAGATGTCCCGACGGTCGAGGAAGAGGGGTTGAAGCTGGGCAATGACACCGGGTGCGACGAAAATGAAGTTGAAGACTGTGAACAGACGGAGTTGAAGATCTGCGACGCTGTTGCCGATTTGCCAGAATGAGAAACCGTTGAAAAGAGCGGAGCCGATGTGCAGTGCCATCTTGTTGTTTACGTAGTCGGTGTTACGCCACATGGATAAGTTGGCACGAGAGCAGACCAGCTTGATTTGTTCCCAGAGCGGCATGGCGAATTCGAAACCATCTTCCTTGGTACCTGGTTCCTTGGCTGCAGCTTCGGCAATAATGTTGTCGAGTTCCTTGACAGTGCGCTCATGTTCGGGGGACTCAAGCCAGACTTGGTTCCAATCCTTTCCGTGAGAGAGGGAACCGGATACCACGTCGATCATGTGTTCAGCTGGATTAGCATCCTTAGGACAAGGCGCGTCGTAGCGAGCGAAGTACTCCTTGAGGGTTGAGGCGTTTTGTCCAATGTCACCGAAGTACACGGTTTTTCCTCCCTTGGCGAGAAGCAGAAGACTGTCGAATTGCAAGAAGAGTTGGGCGGATGGCTGATGGATGGTAACAAGGACGGCTTGGCCGACATCTGCGAGTTTACGGAGGAAGCGGACGATGTTGAAAGCAGCTTGGCCATCGAGACCAGAAGTTGGCTCGTCAAGGAAGATCAGGATACTGGGCTTAGAAACCAATTCAACACCGATAGTGAGACGCTTGCGTTGCTCGACAGACAGACCAGCACCAGTAGTCCCGATGAGAGTATTCTCAATGTCGTGCATCTCGAGCAAGTCGATGATGGTATCAACATATTGAAGCTTCTTTTCCCTAGGGGTAGTTCTTGGCTGGCGGAGGAGGGCGCTGAATTCAAGGGCTTCTCTGACTGTCGCAAGAGGTTCGTGGACATCGAGCTGTTCGCAGTAACCAGCTGATCGCTGGAAACTGATTGAGAGAGGGCGACCATCAACGAGGACTGAGCCTTTGATCGTTCCATCGGTTTTGCGCTGAGCGAGGACATCGAGGAGAGTAGTCTTTCCGGCACCTGAAGATCCCATAAGAGCTCCCAGCATACCTGGCTTGACCCATCCTTGAACATTATCCAGGAGAACGCGATCGCCGGACGGTGTCTTGACTGTATATGTAAGGTTCTTCCAGGTGAAAACCGAAGTGTTGCGGATGAGTTCATCCTCAACTCTGGTCTGGGATGAGCCGCTCGAGGTAGGTGGGTCGACGGTACGGACAGCTTGTGACTCCTCATCCTCAGTCAGATGCTTCGTCTGCTTAGCTTTCTCGCGAGGAATCAAAAGGAAGCCACTGTTTCCAGATGTTGTCTTCCAGCCATTCGTCGAGACGATAGTGATAATGACAAATAAAACCCACCAAGCCCAAAGGATGCCAAAGTTTCGCCAGATAGTCTCAGGTGAGTATGAAAGAGACGCAAGGTATTCTTCGCCGGTAAGACTCGTCGCGCCTGATGCAGCACCATCAACTCCTGAGCAAGCCTGGAACGCTGCATCCAAGTAGCCAGGACCGTTTGGCACGAGGTTGTTGCCGACGCAGGGGATGATGGTGTTCTTGAACTCGTTCGCTAGAATAGCGGAGAAGCCGTATGCCAGAGGATCTATCCAATAAATCCAGACGAACCAAGGGTGCATCTGTGGTTTCCGGATCATGTAACCAGTGTACATGATGAGTGCCGCAATCATGAATCCAGATACCTTGCTTGCACCATCGAAGGTGGTGAAACCAGCTCCGATAGCGCGGAACAGTGCAGTCATTACCATGGAAGTAGCGAAGACAACGACCCAGAAAGTGAAGAACGAGGCGGCATCCATTTTCAGTCCGACCATGAAATACAAAATAACCGTAAAGACAGAGACTTGACACAAAAGTACAGGTATGTCCGCCGTGATCTGTGCTATACAGAAAGCTGCAGGATGGTACAATGCGAAAGACTTGTGTTTTGCGAGGACAGGGCGACCGGAGAAAGAGTCTGTGACTTCAGACATGGCGAGCAAACTGTTGAACAAGAGGGCAAAAAACAAGGCACCAGATTTGACGAAGAGACCAGCGGAATTATTAGGAGCATTGTAGAACAGAGAACCGGCAATCAAGGCTTGGATGACAGTCGAAGCCTGTTTGATGATAAACGACGCCTTGTCGCCCCACAGAATTTGGTACTGGCGGATGACGGCGGCACGGACCTGAGTGACGAAACTCACAGTCAAAGGTGACTTCTTTGGCAAGCTTTTGTGCTTCTCATGCGAAACACTGATGCGGAAGTCTTCAGTGTTGGTCTTCGCTTCATCAGTTGTCGGGTAGTTGAATTCGCTCTCCATGGATGTCTTCAAGCTGGATTGCAAGTAGCGTTGCTTGATATCTTCTGCAGTGCGCGGGAATGATTTCTCGAATTCAGGCTTAACCATGCGTTCGGAGGGGACGGTGACACCCGTCAAGAAATCTGCAACGTTTGCTCCATCTGCGCAGATGAATCCCAGGCTTTCCATGAATAGCTTCGCTTCCTTTCGTGGACCGTAAAAGATTTGTTTTCCCTCATCCAGAACAAGCACCTTGTCGAACTGGCTGTAAATTCCGTTACCGGCTTGGTAGAGAGTGATGATTGATGCCAGTCCAAATATATCGGTGATGGCTCGGATAGCTTTAGTGTATTGCAAAGCTGTGCTGGCGTCGAGACCACGGGTGGAGTTGTCCCAGCAGAAAACACTGGCTCTGGTTGCGAGTGTCTCGATAATGCTGACACGTTTTCTTTCACCACCAGATACTGTTTACATGTCAGTACTACTCTGGCAATTGAACTCATTCTGTACTAACCTCCTCGTACATATTCATTTCCGACCTTGGTGTCATTGGTATGCGAGATTCCCATAGATTTCAGGAGAAAACTGCGAGTATCTTGTTGAAACTCCTTCTGATTCGACATATTAGATGGCAGATTAGCCGGTACCTAAAGCAGTCAGCAATTCATCCTCTAGATTAATTATTGCACTGTTATGGTTGGACAATTAATTGACTTAAGCGAAGTCCGAAGTGAGATCCAAGGGAGGGACGGGCCGCAGGATGATGACATGACGTACCTTCATTCTCGTCGCAAAGTCGATGGTCTCCCCAACAGTAAGTGATGGGAAGAAAAGTTCCTCCTCGGTGTTGATAACGATTTGGCCTCTGAACTGCTCGGCTTCCTTGTGGTCAAGCGTTCCCCAGTGCACATCGCCTTTAACCTCAGCATACCCTAGACGCTTGTTGGCAAGCATCTTGAGAAGCGATGTGCACCCAGCTCCTGGCCGACCAAGCACTAACAGCATCTCTCCAGGCTTGACACACCCGCTGGAACCCTCAATAATAGTCTTCAGAGGCGCACCACGGCGCGCTTCTTTGAATGCCCTCACTGAGTTGAATTGCGACCCGACATTCTCATTGATTGCAGCGTCCGCTCCGATACCCTTGACTACCAGATTCGTCCAGGTAACGCCCAGTCTCCGACCCTTGACATTGTCCTTCTCTCCCTGCGCGGCGACGGCCTTGATCTCCGGCATCATACTCCAATCCTCTGAAATTGGCTCGGCTTCGTTCTCCTCGTCGGATTCATCGTGGCCTCGATTGCTTCTCTTCCTGGACATATACGATGTGTTGCTGTACGAACGTGATATCTTGGTGCTCCTGATACTCTTGTTCGTCTTCTCTCGAACGATGGGCGCAAAGCCCTCGGCCTCACGTTCAGCCATACTGGCTCTGTTGAATCCTGGTTTTGCAGCCCTCGATTTATTTAAGTTCGAAGGGACTCAAGGGAAACGAAGTGAAATAAAGTGGTGGTAGGGGGGATATTCAAGAAGAAAAGGTGGTTAGTCGATGAATTAAGATTTGGAAACAGGCCACCCCAAGCAGGCTCGGGGACCAGCTAAGTATGTATTATAAAAGGAAAATAAAAAAAACAGTCCCCTACGTACCTACCTACAGTATCACCGCGACCCACCAGAGAAGGCTGAGGATCCGAAGCACGAACCCAAAAGCCTTACAAAGACCCTGCAAAAGCCCCTAAAGCCTGCCTATCCGGACGTACTCTCAGCCTCCGACCGCGGGTTTGGGCCGTCTCGGCCTTGACTTGAAAGCCGAATCGTCGAGCGCCAGATAAGCGAATGCGTTATTGTGGACCTGCGAATGCGTCAATGGCTTGTCTGCCTCGTGTGGCCTCTGCAGGTCCATCTCTGCGGCGCGGGTTGGCGCTGGGACGAGTGTCGTATATTGTGGTGTGGGTTTTGGTTGGTGAGGAAATCTTCCAAGGCGGACATTTTTGACAGCGCATGTCCGGTTGTCAAGACTCGGAGTCGCAGCGATTGGTCGAAACGATATTTATCTTGCTTATGTCAGCAACCAAAACGGACATCGAGCCTCTTCACTGTCCGTCTGTCACACAAAAGTCAATGCATGCTTGTTGACATTCCTGGCTGGGCCTGGGCAGACGACATGTGTTAGGATAAAGTTGTGCTCGTCATCATTTTGACTTTGTTCGAGAAGAAGCAAAAACAAAAACGAGCCGGTTTCCGAATGATTCACATAAGAACCCGTGTATCCAAAGATCTGAATTTCCGATCCACCTTTGTTACAGTACTGTAGTCATGGCAATATGGTTATGTGGTCGTTCCGAATTAAGGTTCAGGCTCTTCTGTATCAAATTTACCTATGTACTCACACTGGTGGTTCTCACAAGCGGCGAATGAACTGTACCTCCGTACTACTCGGTGAAGTAGTAATTGAGGGCCGGGCGGAGAACAAGCGAGAACACTAACTACACTTCACATGAGATAATACGTAAATTTGTAATAACAATTAATCTTCTCTGGGTATGTGAATATACTATAAGTAATTCTCTACACTTTTAATTAAGTTTGATGCGTTTTCGATTAATCGTTGTTGTACTGTTACGATTCTTAGATAGTATGTGTTTTTAACTCGGCCCGCAAAAAATACTTCACCGACTACTGCTTCTCGTAATCGCCTCGCTGTGTTCTATCTTCCGATTTAATGTTTGAAGGCTCCGCTCTTTGCCTTATCATAATGTCCGTCCGATGGCCGAAGTTTTGCGATGCTTTTGCCAAAGACATTGCGGCATCTCGCTCTCAACGGTACGAGCCAAGTCACATGTGCCGACGACATTCTTCTACCGATAGCACGATCCGGTGTCTCAATGTCTCGTCTCTAAACGTTTCGGATTGAATTGTAAATGCAATAGTCTAGCTGTTGGTCTTTGTCGACATTGCTATTCTGTCAAATGTACTGTTCTGTTGACATCTCCCTCTGTTGACATTTTCTCTTCTATTGTTATGACCCTTCTGTTAGCCTATCCACTCTATTGATCCTTCCCTTATCGCCCCACGAGTTCAAGGGTCGTTCGGTCCGATCAAGCTGTCGCTTACTGCATAGGTCCTCTTACTGCATGGCCCTAGCGTTTATTGACAACAACAAGGGCCAGGGAGTGAACCATGACTTCCCGAACTACGAACCTCCGTACACGTCCTCGGCGGACGAAGCAGTGGAAATGAGGACATTAATAATTCAGATAAGGATACAGGTATTGTCATTTTGTCATGGTAGCACGTCAAGTCCTTTCTTCCTACCATGTGTGCACACTTCATTCTCGCTGACCTCAACCCTCCACCCCTACCTCCGTCCCTCCAGACCATGATTCTGCTTATCTCGAAAACCCCTCATCAATTACTTGTGATGTATGAACACTGAAATCAACAGGTTGCATTATCAATCAATATGCAATGGTCCCAGACTCTCCAATCTGTCCTAGATGACAGTCCATAAGCTCGTTACAATAACAATAACTATGATAATGTTCGCTCTTTCGTAATCGCACTCTGCCGGCGTAAGCTTGGAAGGAAACACAAAAATGTATCCTAGAATTACATACCAAGTTCTTAATCCTCCCATCTTATCCAACCATCCAAGGTCGGAGAGATTCGTCTGGCGCTGCAGTCAATATCTAGCGTATGAATACTGATATGTTACATGTGACACTCTCCATCCACCCCTCTGTCTCCTCAAACAGCACCATAGTGCATCTCTCACACAAATAATGGCAGGACCCAGTACTACAATGATCACAACACTGAAGGAAACAAATCTCGATGAAGACGACATCCACTTTCGCTGAAGACATGTATCATTGTATGGGGCAAAGATTAGGATCGCTATTCTCGGAATGGTTGAGGAGGGAATTTGCACTCAATCACTATTGCGAGCTGGGGATGGGTTATTCTATTCTCAAGTCTGAAACTACTGGTATAACCTCCACATTACCATACTTGAGTAAACCATGCCGGAGGTCTGGTTGCAATCGACTTCGCTTGTCTAGACACATTATGGCAAGCTCATATGCTTCAATGACTAAAACCATGGCTTCATTTCAGGACCATGTCCCTTTTGATATAAACAATCTCGCTATGTAATCCTTCGCCATATGGGAATATCCATCCAGAAATATACTCCGTAGAAAAAAGAACCTCCCAACTCCATGCCAGATCAAACCTCCCACCCAACGATTCCTCCCAATTCTCCCACAATATCTACAACCAGCCCCTCTACACCCACCCCCTAAGCAACCTGCACCACCGCCAACCTAGGCCCAACCACCCCCTCCTGCTTCGGCAGCTCCCAAAACCTCTCCACCCTCGGCCCCTTCTCCCCATGACACGGACACCCCGCGACACCAAAATACGCATCCCGCAACTCCTCGCTCCCCTTCCCCTCACACAACCTCTTCAGCTCCTCCTCGGAAAACTTCTTCGGATCCGTAACCCCGATATCGACTTCCTGCCCCTCAAGGACATCCCCTTCCCCAAGCGACGACGCAACACCATTCTCATCCGCAAGCACATCCTCGCCCATGATCCGCGGTTCAGGTACGGGACTATATCTAGGCGGCTGCGCAGCCGCTGAACCGAATCGTACGAGTCCGAGATCTTCGCCTTCTTCGTCGTTATTGTCGTTGTCAATCTCAATATCGTCATCATCCTCCTCCTCACTAGACCCACTCTCCGTATCCTCCTCCAACATAGGCGGCTGCCTTGACGGCAGCGGCGGCGGCGGCGGGCTCCTCTTCCTATCCCTCTCCCTCTCCCTCTCCCTTTCTCTCTCACCCCTCCCACCCGCCTTCCCCGTCTGGAAGCTCACCCTTCTCTGCATCCCATCCTGCCCAGGCCCAGGCCCAGGCCCAGGCACAGGCACAGGCACCGCACCACTGCACACCGCGCGATTATGCTGTCCCATCCCCCCCTCGTCTTCAGGCTCGGAGTCAGAGTCGCTCGAGCCACTGACTTCTATCTCTGCGATGCGCAGGCGCAGCTTGTCGAGGGTGAAGGCGTGGCCGAGGATGAAGCGGAGGTCGCGGTCGGGTCGGTCGGCGGCCATTTGCAGCTTGCAGCGCGCGGTGTGTGCGATTTTGTAGGTTTCGCGGACGGACATTTTGGTGGGCGTATTGAGTTTTTGTTGGTGTCGGTGCGGTGTATGTGTGTGTGCGATGTTTGATGTGTGTGGTGTGAGGTGTGAGGTGTGGTTTCAATTGCTGGAGGGTGGTGGCTGGCTAGATACTGTAGCTACCGGTAGCTAGCTGTTGAGAGAGTTTGAGGTTGAGTTTGTGAGGAGCGGGGTTGATTGATTGCTGCTGCGTTGATCGACCGCGGGGTAAAGTCAGATTAATTGTACCGCAGGACTCGGAAGTTGCTGTGTAGGTTCGATACGTGCGATGTCTGGCGCAACAATTCACTGAATGAAAGAATGAATGCGATCTACGTGAAGTGATCGTGTCTGTAAGTGAAACTTGAGGAGAGGAGAGGAGACAACGCGCACTTCAAGTATGCGCAAGACCGTAAGTTTCTTCAAAAGACCGTTGGGATCAACAGCCGGTGAGTCAGCATTAACCTTTAAGGGCTCAACTTGACAGATTTGCATTGCGCTGCGGGGTCCCACCAACTGCACTGGACTGGTCCAGTCCAGGCCAGTCGCTTGTGTGCCTGAGTTGAGTAATCAACCTTGAAGGGCCATGTTGGGCCCCCTGATTTGTAAGAACCGCCCGCCCAGAGTGTCTGGACTTTGGCGTCCTGGTCTATTATTAATACAGCCGAGACCCCTTTTCACCACATGGAATGTTTAGTGTACTATGCTTTGGAGATGATGCAATTGCACCATCGTGAATCAAATGACCTAGGAGATTATTGCTGTTTTGGGAATTCGGGATCACGAGTTTTCTAGTTTTGACTGCTCACGAATATGGCAATTCTCTGTCAGGGGATGGTTGAGGTATTTATAACTTCGTATTGGCGCTCTGCTAGTTAGTTCCTGCAGACATTTCCAATCAGTTTCTACTGGTATTACTCTTTCCTTGGACAAGGATTGACAGCCATTAGTTCGTCGTCTTTGCTTCGTAGAGAATATTCTCTCAAACAATTTGTCTGTTGGAGACATGAATTGGTAGTTTTTAAATCTGCGAGATTGCAAAACTAAGTCGATAACACTTTTGTTCTGGGCCTTCTTACGATATTTTGTGGACTATCTTCTCACGAAACTCGTCCAGCAAGAGTCGTACCAGGATCTTCCGCTCCTCAAGCCTATTTGATCCATAATAATCAGGACAAACATACGGTTAAACAATTATGAGTTTTCCTTCATTTCTGCACATATTTCAACTTCCCAGTCGCTTTGCCTCTGCACCTCTGCCTTTGTGGTCAACGACATGTTGTTTTCAACCCAACTTAACTGACAGCTTTCCAGTTCAAGAGTTTTTGAGCCCAGTAATCGACTCTAGTACTTCTTTCCGGAATTCGGACATGCCAGGGAGCCTGACTTCAAGCACGAAGACCAACCTGGGACAATTTCAATAACACTTTGGCCCAGAGCTCGTATACAGCCCTCACGTCGAGCGTTACCAGCCAAAACATTCTTTTGACATCTTCCCACTCAAACTCAGTCCTCTCCATAAAGTGCAGAGTTGCTCCATTCTTTTCTATCCTACAAGACCTCACTCCTCTCAGCCTCCGCCGAACCACAAAACCAGGGGTAGCTCCGCTCCACAACACCTAAGCGACAAGCTTACATAAACATTGTTTACGACCTCCTAGGTGACGCAATTGGCTTCTTCGTACACTGCGGTCTGCAACATTTTGTTGGAGACCCTTGACAGAGGAGACACTGCCTCGATTTCACTTATATATGATTGACTTTGTCAGAAAGTGGTAAGATACGCCGGTGGGTTGAAACACTAAGTGTGTCTTGAGACAAGGAATTGGAATCCCGTTGCCGATGATGACTTGATCAATTCTCTCTCTGTTTCCTTATTTCATCTACCTTTGCTGCGTCTGAAATACATTCTCAATCTATGGCTCTTTTCTGTTTTTGACTCCTTACAGTCCTTCATTCAGTATTTCACCATTCCTTAAGTACAGATTCCGGATCCCACCAACTTGGACTTCACAATCTTACCCAAACTCAACAATGCGTCATTCATTTATATATTCCCTCCTTCTCATACCCTCACCAGCACTCACAGCATCTCTACCAACCACAATATCCGTCCACATAACCACAACCCACACAATCCTCCACCCTCGCATCGAAATCACCATCCCACCCATCATAATCCCCAGCATCACAATCTCCGAGTTCAAATACACACACTCGAAGTTCTCTCTCAAATCACTCTCCCTCAACCTCCCAACACCAACATGCGTACAAACCATCGTCCCAGATAAGAAAGGACATGTTCCACCGGGAACTTGCAATGCGTTGTGGAATTACTATCCGAGTTTCGTGGCTGCGGTTGTCACTGCGGGGATATTTGGAGCGATTACTTTGGTGCATATTGCGGAAGCGATATATTTCAAGACGGTAGGTTTTATCCTCAGAAACAATGAAGTGCACTGATATCAAGCAGTCATACAGCTGGGTCATCAGCATGGGTCTCTTCTGGGAAACCATCGGCTTCACCTTCCGCGCCCTCAGCGCAAAACACCAACAATCATCCGGTCTCCTCACCATGTCCCAACTCTCCATCCTCCTCGCACCACTCTGTAAGCCTCCCATCACCATCTTCCCATTCCCAATCATCCAATCCCCAGACTACCAAGCTAACATCCTCCCCCTCCCAGGGATGAACGCCTTCTCCTACCTAATCCTCACCCACATGATCCACTTCTACCACCCCACGCAGCACCTCCTCTCCCTCCGCGCCCCCACCTTCTCCACCCTCTTCATCCCCCTCGACATCCTCTGCTTCATCATCCAACTCATCGGCGGCTCCATGGCCGGTGTCGGCGCCCCACCTCAGCAAATGCAAACCGGTCTCAACATCTACAAAGCCGGTATCGCCCTTCAAGAACTCTTCGTAGTCCTCTTCATCGGTCTTGCGGTGAATTTCCAACTCACGATGCGGCGTCTTGAGCTTGAATACCCTGATGTCTTGCCTATGGAGAAGAGAACCTGGAGGAGGTTGTTGTATGCTGTGTATGCCTCTCTGGTGTTCATCTCTGCTAGGATTGTTTTTAGGCTTGTGGAGTTTAGTCATGGCACGACGGCGGATAATCAGATTCTGAATGTCGAGTGGTATCAGTATGTTTTTGATAGTATACCTATTTTCTTTGCGGGCTTTGTGTTTGTGGTCTGTCATCCAGGGATGTATATGCAGGGGCCAGATTCGGTTATACCGGTTGCGAGGTGGAGGAGGAGGTGTGCGGGGAGGCGACGGGGGAAAGAGAAGGTTGTGGTTGATGATGATGGGTATGATGCCATGTTACTTACGATGAGGGGAGATATTTCGACGGGGAGACGTTGAGATTGAGTTTTGGAAATTTACTTGGTTTTCAAGTAAAGCGTGATCAGGCAAGCTGCAATAGCAGTGTTCCTGGAGGCTGGTATGAGAGGGGATAACCGAGGCAGGAGAATCACGTGTGTAAACAAAGCATCGTTTGAGCGACGGTTGCTTGGCTTCATTATTCTTTATCCTTCAAACAATTGCCCTGATCAGCTTATGCATGTAATCACACGCAAATTTTAAAGTACTGAAAGTGCTCAATAAGAGGTAGGTACCTAATGGGAAACCAGTGAGTTGCTCACGTGTTGCCATTCGATGAGTTTTGGGCCGCCGTACAACAGCTTTTGCACCATCCCAGGATGAACACCAATTCCATGACACCACAAAACCAAAAAATGCGCCTTGGCCTGTCAGCATTCTGACAACCAAACCCAAATGCCACTGCACTTTTCTTCTCTCTCGTTATCTCCGAAGCAAGTATCTCAGGTTTTCAAAGTTGTCAAAAACATGAAATATTTCTGCCAAGTCAGCCAAGATGCTTGTCGCCTTGTTTTCAAAGCTTCATTTATCTCCCGAAGAATAATGAGATTGATCCAGAAGTCGGATGACATACAACAAACTCGCTACCGATAAAGTAAGGTAAACTTCTCGTCAAATCCTTCCAGCGTAGTGGGAATACATGGAGATCTCTCTCGAGCACGCAATGCGCGCTATGCATTCATTTGGATGGCAAGCTGAAAAGTATTTCGGTTTGCCCCTCCTTGCACGTTCAAGAAGCTGATCTTCTACACAAAACTATGCCCTTCCTCCTTCTAGAAGGCTTCTGTTCTTCTTCTTTCCTGTCAATTGTATGATGTGCTTTAGTTCCCACTAGTCAAGTATTCGGGTACTTCTACATCACTTCACCCCCCCACCCCCCCCCCCCCCCCCCCCACTTGCGGCTCTCACCTGTTCATCAACCGTACGTCACTCTTGACGACCATGTCGAACTCACCAGTTCACGACGCCAAAGTCGTCCACCACAGCGACAATGACAAGGATATCGAAGGCAGCAAATCGCCTGCTCTCTATGATCTCAATAACGACCACCGTGTCGTCGCCGACAAACTCGCGCGAAAGCTTTCCGCAAGACAGGTTCAGATGATCGCCATTGGAGGCACCATCGGAACAGGTCTCTTCCTCGGAACAGGAAAATCACTTGCGACTGGTGGGCCGGCATCTATGCTTATTGCCTATGCGATTGTTGGTGCGATCGTGTTGTTGACGATGTTGGCGCTGGGTGAGATGGCTGCGTATGTTCCAATTGCGGGGTCTTTCTGCACGTTTGCGGGTAGATATGTTGATGATTCTCTGGGGTTTGCGTTGACTGTAGGTTTTTTTCTGTACCTGGAATGAGTACCTGAACTGAACACAACTGACTTGTTCATAGTGGAATTATTGGTTTAATGATGCAGTTTCTACAGCTGCTGATTTGGTTGCACTGCAAATTGTTTTTGAGTATTGGGATACCAATTTACCGGGATGGGGACTAAGTCTCATTTTCTGGGTGTTCCTTGTTCTTGCAAACATTATTACTGTTAGAGCTTATGGTGAAGTAAGTAGCATGAAATTTCCACCCGGACGCATTACTGACATGTTTTTAGCTTGAATACTGGCTTAGCTTGTTGAAAGTCGTGACGATTGTCGTAAGTTCTTCTAGTGACATCACAGGTTCAAGAACTGATTGAACTAGATTTTCATCATCCTCGGAATTGCTGTAAATTGCGGCGGCAATACCGAACACAGATACCTAGGAGCAGGTAATTGGTATATCGGTGATGCACCCTTTGTCGGCGGTATTGGAGGCTTCGCATCCGTCTTCGTGACTGCATCATTCGCCTGTAAGTCCACCACTCGATTCTAACTCCTCCTCTAACACTCCATAGATGGCGGCACAGAATCCATCGCAATCACAGCCGGAGAAACCAAGAACCCAACCAAGAATCTCCCCCGTGTAGTCAAGAACGTCTTCTGGCGTATCCTCCTCTTCTACATCCTCTCCGTCCTCATCATCGGTCTCAACGTCCCTTACACTTACCCAAACCTCTCAACCAAGGAATCATCCACCTCCCCATTCACAATCGTCTTCCAAATGGCCGGCGCCAAAGCTGCAGGCTCATTCATCAACGCCGTCATCATGACCTCCGTAATCAGCGCAGGCAACCACGCCCTATTCGCCGGAGCACGTCTCATGTACTCCCTCTCGGTCGATCGCCACGCCCCCATGTTCTTCGCCAAACTGAACCGCAACAAAGTCGCCTGGATAGCCGTCCTAGCTACAAGTGCCATCAGCGGTCTCTGTTTCGGCGCGTCGTTCATCGGCGCCGGCCAACTCTGGACTTGGCTTCAGAACATCGTTGGTGTCTCGAACCAAATCGCATGGACTGCCATAGCAGCTACATCCATCCGTTTCCGCGGCGCCATGGAACGCCAAGGCAAGACTCACCTCCTTCCCTTCAGGAACCTCACGTATCCTTATGGACCTTGGATCTCTCTCGTGCTCAACATCGTCATCATCCTCGTTCAAGGCTGGAGTTCATTCAGTCCTTCTTTCTCAGCGGTCGATTTCGTGAGTTATTATATCGAGATCCCTATCATGATCGTTATGTATTTTGGTTGGAAGATGTGGAAGAGGACGAGGATTGTGAGTTATGAGGGGATGGATCTGGAGACGGATGTTTATGTTGTTGATGAGCATGATTTGGCTGAGAACGAGAAGGAGAAGACTGCGAGGGGGATGGTTGAGCGGGTTATTCGGTGGATATTCTAGGGTGCTGGATCATCGGATGGACATGTTTTATTTGGCGTGTTAAGGGGAATACCTCATCTAGCGACTTTTTCACGTGCTTTTATTCGAACTCTGAATTCTGAAATCCGAATCAGAAATTTGAGACGAGATTGCCATTTCCTCACTTCCACCCCGTCTACACGCGCACTTCTCCAGAAGAGAAACAAGAGTAAAAGGGCAGCAAAAAATTGGCCGGCCTTAAGGGACAGGTATGTTTACTTCTTGAGAAGAGGTAGCCTCGACTTTACTGACAAACTTCACTGAGAAGACCAGGTTCTCTGTTGACAAAACTGCAAAATCTCCTACTCCCAAGTACTAGTCGATTGCAGACAACTAACTACCTCTCAATTATTCTATCTCGTATTCAAAGAATCAGGAGGACATCTTGACCAGAGCTTGATACTACTTCTTACACTCTATAGCAATCTTACCTACCTTATCCGGACAAGCGATCCCTCTCTCTCCTTCCTTCCTCATTAGAGCTTCTTTCCCCGTATACAATTCCCAATCCCCGACCCCCTCGTCACATCCCCACTGCCGATCAGCTAAGGTATCAGCACAGTGTTAGTGCCACAGAGATTAATCAAATATATAGTACGGAGGCAGGCTGGCTTAATGGGGGTTCCGCTGATAGAAGCACATATCTTCCCCAGACTAGCCCAGCACTGCCCAGCCCAGGCCGGCCCAAGCCAGCCCAGGCCTGCAATCTCCATCCCCATCCTTTCTCTGTTCTCTTTCCATCGCAAACCCGTATTAGTGCAGATCAAATGGGCGAGGGACTTCTACTCGCTTCAACAGCTTCACTTCGTTGATCAACCAAGGTGAGGGTCTCTTGACATCCGCTTCTTAGACCAATCAGAATCCAAGGGGCTGCTTTCAATTTCCCCCTCCCACCCAGTCATAATTGCCGCTCCCAAGTTCAAATCTGGTGTAACGAGCGCATAGACATGATCTAAACGATCTACGCTGCGTATCGTGATAATTATTGATGCATATTTTCTCCGCACGATCCTGCCTGTACTTTGTTTCCCATTTGAACTTACCTAGCGCCTGTGGAGATAAACATACAGCTTGTCGGCTTGCCGACTTGTCAATAGTCGACTCATCCTGAGTCTTGAAGCTACTTCGTTGAATATTTGTTTTGTGACGACCAGTTTCGCAGAGTGAGCGGAAGGTTAGAATGGAAGCTGAGATACGAATTTAGGGTCGCTGGGGAGGAGAGGGAGTCGTATGGGGGAGGAACGTCCCAAGCGACCAAAGACTAGTGTTTCAGTAATTTGTAGAGGCGGTCATGAACTAGGGTAGGAGATTGTAATTACTAAGGACTATTGATTGCTTGTTGTCACTGAGATCCCGTTATCGAAGCACATCAGAGGTTCGCGGGGCATTCTGAAGAGCCCTGCTCGAAACGTAGCGAGACTCTCAGCAGAAATATTTTCCTGTCTGGAAAAACGGTCGATACGATCTTAGACAAGCAGAAATCCCAGTTAAAACGCCCCATCTACGTTCAGACTTGACAACTATAATATGCTTGCTGGGGATGCTAATCCCATCAGAGGAGCTACTGTTCATTTCAAGGTGCAGGAGCAGTGAGGCATCACTGCACATTTTCGTCAGGTGGTTGTGGCATATTAGTTGAAAAGCGATCAGCTATTATATTATATCTCCTCGAAGATTCAAGTCATAGGGTTGTTCCGAAGCAGACAATGCCACACCTGGGCATTGACTACCCGTTCAGTATCCTCCTATACTGACTAGCGCTCAATACCGGCGGACTGTATTCCACAAACGGCGTCCACTCCAGCTCCCAAAAGATAGCACCACTCGTCACCCTGTACGCACATTCGCTATCAGTCCACCACTCAAACAATCCTGGTTCAAATTTCAAACGAGAATGAGCTCGAAGAACATAAACCAGAAACTGCATAACGCCCGGCGGGCCTGGATACCCATCGGACAGAGCTGGTCCGCCTGAACTCTTCTGAAGCGCGTCCATGACGGCCGAAATGTTTACTGAGCTAGCTCCTGCCTCTGGTCCAACCGGTTTTGTGATGAGCATGCCATCACCGACGACTTGAGGCATCAAAATTTCCTCGATCCCGAAACGACCGAAAAGAATCACAGTGGCTTTCCGGTTGCTCTTCCGGACAATGGGCTTCGACCCCAACTTCGCGGATCCCCCGTCATCATCCTTGGATATACTGCTTAACATGAACCGGAAGCGATCGTAAGTTGCGATGAGCAGTACGATATTTCGGAAAACACCCAGTTCGGCCGAAAAATACACCGGATCGGGGTTCATGTCTTCCGGTAGTGGTATGTAATCCCCCCCCTTCGATCAAGTTATCCCGGATACGTCTCGCCTTGCCATCTTCGACGAGCCAGTCTGCAAGAGGACCAAATAATCTACCACATTCTTTCCAAACCCATTTTCCAATCGTGCTTTCATCTTCTGCATCAAAATTGTACACAGCAAACTTGCAAAGATACTCGATATCACTTTCTGAGATATCAGTAAGCCATGTCCGGTATCTGGGATAGTGAACACAGTGCTCAATAAACTCCATCCGCCCCTCTTTCTCTGCCAGACAAAATGGTTCATTAAAGGGCTTTTACAAAACAGCTCCTACAAGCATCGATCTGTACGCTGCTTCATGGAATGTGTTCTTCCAGACCTCCCACCCCTGAACATCATCTTTGTCCGGAACATCGGCGGTAGGACAATGATGGACACCGAGGGGGTACAGGAGCTTGTGCTGAAGATACTGGACTAAATGTTGAAGATTATGGACTGCTTTCAATTCGCCAAGATCTGGCTTGTTAAATTCTGTGCCGAGTTCAGAAATTGGAAAGGGATCTGGTGGGAGCTCGCCGCGTCGGTGGGCGGCGAGGACAATTTCCGTTGCTCTTACCCGCATACTTGATTAATTACTTCTTTCTTAAGATTGCAGAGGATCTTACAGTCATTAAAGCATCTTCAAAGCACCTGATAGTCGTCTTGGTGAAGTGATGGATAATTGTGGATGAATTTTCAACCCAGATCATGTGGACATGCCTGCATGTTGATGTCAAAGCGAGGACATCGGCAATTGTCTCGCAATCCAGAAGAATTTGGTCGATAATTTCGGGTGGACCGGTCTTGGGAAAAAACATGCTGAGAGTTAAAAGGTTGCATGCACAGGGGGAGAAGAAAAGGGAGAGCAAGAGAAAACCAGGAATTTGTTGGAAGTAAGTAATGTTGTCTGTGTCGCGAGATTGTTCAGTTCAGGCTTCCAACTGAGAACATTTCGCTTAGCTTCACCAGATGGAGAAATACCAAGGCTGGTATGCATCAAACCAGCAAAACTGCCTTGTCACTACCAAGAAAAAATGTTGAACTCATATAATGATAGGCTTCTACCAATATGTAAATTATTTTTAGGGGCGATATAAGTAACCTTACGGAGAATCGTCTCAGTAGTCTCGGAGTTACAGGGGATGTAACAGGGAGCACATAGCCTGTACTAAGACCCTGTAATTAGGCGAACAACGCTGAAATTTGAATACTGCGTTGTCGTCTAGGCAGCCTTAGCGCCTCGCTTCGGCGCCGTGCCCTACAAAAGTGTGTTTTCGGCAGTTGAAGGGACCCCTTGAGAGCTTCCAGACAGCGGCTGTTTACAGTGAGTGAGAGCCCTAAAGAGCGCCGATAACACAGGCTGCTTACACTACACGCCCTTGTAAGCCTTACCAGCTGGGCATAGCAACTACTACGTGAGGATGTCAGGGAGGTTGCTAGGCTTCTTTAGCGACTGATGCCCTGTAATATTGGGGATTGGAGCCCTGTATGAAGTATAGTGATAAGAAGGCCCAGAAGTACGTTCAACTCTGAATTCAACTCAAGTTGGATAGCATGGCCTCGAACGAATTTAAAGTGATGGACAAGGCGGGGTAGAGTGATGGAGTAAGCGGGCTGGCAGTGGGCGGCTGAAGATTCATGTCAAAAGCTAAGGAGAAGATGGGAAACTATTCGAATGAAACATTATGGTAATCAGCTGCGGTCTTGTGCAAAGCGTTTAATAATTTTGTCTGCGAATTCATCTGGTAATCATTCAAATCAAAGTGGTGAGTAACCTGGTTGGGGTTATTGAACGTGCTGTCCGGGAACATATACTAAGAAATGTAGACACGTAGTCAATGGAATACTAGTCTTTTCACGATGTCAACACCCAGGACATTTTGTATCATTTTAAGTTAAACCGGAAAATCTCCAAAGTAAGCTCCAAAGAACACCACGGCACTGTTCCCCATCTCAAAAACTTAGACTCGAGAAAGTTGCTCTTCGAAGTAACTTTGAGGACACTCCGAGGAGTAGCGCTACAGAACACACCATCGCAGCTACATTCATTCCCCGAGATCTAAGGGAAGACTCTCCCAATCTCTCCACCAGTCCTTCGTCTTCGGCGGCCAAAGAGCCTTGAACGCAGCCACATAAGCCTCCTCTCCGTACCAAAAGTCCTCATCGGTCGTCGCACTCGCCATATTGCTCCATTTTTCTTCACCATGAGCTACAGTGCTCCATCCTGCCATGTCAACCTCATGAACTGTAACCCCACTTGGCCCTTGACTGTCTCTTTTGCACACAAACGAGCGGTTGAACCATATTAAGACGCTCGTGAAGATAGAGTCGTCCCCTGGATAACCCGGTGCCATTTTCCTGACAGGCTGAAGACGAAGATACCTAAGGGTATTTCTACCACCAGCTATCACTTCGAAAATCGATCTCGCCAGCTTCTCGTCTATAGCGCTATTGCTGAACGCTTCTTGCAAATACACCGACGGGATCTTACCCGAGTCACGTGTTTCACCAGCGAATTGCAGCGGATGGGGGCCACTGCTTTCTTCGTCCCAAAACTCGTCGTCTGGCCCGATGCGGAAATCGAGTCTCAGGGCTACATGTTCGAGACGTGGAAACCTACTCAAAGCCTGGTATATAGCTACTTCATGCTTGTCTCCACGCGTGCGATTGATCGAGATATCGAGATGCGTGAGGTGCGGGCTGTTTGCTGCTAGTCTTTCTAAGACTGGAGCGGAAAACGTGGCGAGAAGACTTTCCCGCCTTTCGAGGCCGTACGGTATAGCTAAGGATATCTTGAGCGCGCGGAGACCGGGACCATATTGGCGTGTGATAATGTCGATAGTCGTGGGACCGATGAATCCACTTGCATCTAACCGTTCGAGAGGATTCAAACTCGATAATAGAAGATTGATATCTTCATGTTGTGATAATTCGGTTTCGTCGTCGTCGATACAGGATAAGCTTAACTTTTTCAAACACTTCAGATTGCCCTGTGAAGCCATCGTAGCCAAGGTAATCCCATTACCGCGCTCCCACGACATAAAGAGGGAGCTCAAGCGGGAAAAGTCTGTGTGGTGAGCCCAGTGCTCAATACCGCCTGGCACATACATTGGGAAAACTAAAGTCTGCAGCTTTCCGCGCGAGGACAAGGACGAGCGAGCTGTGACGCCTTTTAGTTTTTGCGATGAATCTACCTGTCCGGGAAAGAAGCCTTTCCATTTTGGTCTCCAGACAGTGTCCTCGAGATGCGAGTCCACCTCCCCAGACCACCCTACTGGAACCATGCATACGTGTTTGAGATTTGGAGCCCCTCCAGCTACCATCTGGACAACGGCTTCTTGGATATAACTCACTTTACCGTCTCGTGTGAACGAGCTCCCGCGGACGGTGATGCTATATAGTGAAGAGAGCGTGCAGAATGTATAGTCCTGCGTAGAAATGGGCTCTGGCGCCTCAGGCGCTTGAACCAGGCTGGGAAGGTAGAAATCGTAGACATGAAGCCTGATTCCCCTCTCCGCAGTGATAGATAATACACCTGGCGGCACATACGAACCCGCTGCCCAAACCAGATCTTGGAGACCGGGAAGTTCACCGATGAAATGGGACAGGGCATCCCAGAATTCGGATGGAGATTTCTGAACACGCCATTTGTTGTCACGCATCTCTTCATGAGAGGGTCGGCAAAAATCATGTACCTGAAAGTATTGGCCATCGTTCCACTCATCGCCTGTCTCTTCATACAGATCTTCCTTTTCTCGGCGCATCCCTGTCCTTATTAGCCTATCTTTACTCGTATCTTCCGCTGTCTCGAATTACGAAATTTTGAGACGGCGAACGTGACTGTGTCGCCCGCCGGCAAGAATATCGTGCCATCGCGTCAGGACGCTCTGCAGGTAGTGTGGATCTCAGATCTTGAGTTCGATCTGAGAATACCGCCGCGTTTCCCTCGCTACAAAGCAGCTTTTACTCGTCAAGCAGAATGCTCGCAGACTCTGTCGTGGGGCTGGCTGGTCATCGAGGTATTCAGAGATGCGCTCCAGTATTATCAGAGGTAGTAGTCCAAGCGGAGACGTCATCCTGATATGATATGAGGTATCTAAGCCAGTTGGTTGTTTGCCGTGATAAAGTTGCACAATTTATAGGAAGAGGGGAGAAGGGGAGGAGAGGCGTGCACGTGTGTGAAAAGTTTCGATACTGTGCCCCAGAACAAACATACCGCAAAACACGTCGCGATTTGCGAACAACTTCAACAATCAAGAGCTCTATAGCTACAATGGCTATTATGATAAAAAGTAGTGCATTTGAAAGTCTTCAATTGTCGCTTTGATTTCCTGTTTTCATACCTAAAAAAGGTTGAGATTTTGTCCTGAAATGCAATTTCAAATAAAACATCTATGTTTTCGAGGTTCTCATGTTCTTTCTTAGACTTCCACTTGCGGTGAACATCTGATTTCTGCCAATCATATCGCGGCTGAGCTTCATAATTAATGCCTTCAACAGAGATTACTACCTACCTGTAAGGTATTCCTGTTGTTAGAGTATATCACGTGCACGCTAAGGGGTATTCTTACCTTATTCTAAGGTAAGATATCCACTGCGTTAGGCAATTATTACTTAGAGGCTAACATTGTCATATTAGTACTAAGTACTAAGGCTACTTACCTTAGGTAGCAGACTCCTTGTTTAACTACCTAGACTCAAATCTTAGAATAGTGAGGTATATTAGTAAGTAAACGAAGTTTTAACTTCGCGTGAGACAAGTCTATTCCAACCTCACCCCATGCCACCACATCCAGTACACATCTAGAATCACAAAGCGCGCCGAATCTCAAAGAACAAAACAACGCCGCAATCAAGCCCGAGAGCGAAATTTCATTCGTCACTCTACTCTCTTCTTGGCTCCAACCCACCACCTGGCATCACTCAAGCTCACTCCACCCTACTTACCCATCAAACAGCCACCTCAGCAAGCCCCTCACAATGGCACCCCCAACACCCAAATCCCTATCCCACATCTCCCTCCTCTACCGCATCTACTTCCTCTACTTCGAGCCCTTCGGCGCCGTCTCAGGAACCTACCTCTGCATCTTCCGCCCCCAGCGCTTCCTCTCGGGTACTCTCCCCCTCCCGGCCTACCTCGCATTCTCATCTCCCTCTCCATCCTCCATCTCCGCACGAACCATCCCCCTCACACCACTCCACACCCTCCTCCTCATCAACATCGCATCCCTGTACCTCCTCTTCGCCGTCACCGAAGGCGTGGTCCTGCGCTTGACGCGCCAGAAGAGTATTTGGTTGGCTGTGATTGTGGGCATGGCGTGTGCGGATGTTGGGCATTTGGGGGCCGTGTGGTGGGTTGAGCCGGGGAGGATGGCTGAATTTGCGGGGTGGAACAGTGATGAGTGGATTAATTATGGGACGTTGATAATGGGGCTTGGGTTGAGGTTGGCCTTTTTGGCGGGGGTGGGGAGGAGATGAGGTGAGATGAGATAAGATTGTGAGGTGAGGAGGAGAGATTGTAAGGGAATGAGGCTGTGAGGCTGTGAAGGAAATTGAAATTTTTGAAGATGGGTTCGGAGGAAACCTGGGATTTGATGACTGGGAGGATGAAGATTGACATAGGAAGGGATGACAGAGGACACTTGTGAAAGATTCTGAACTTTGGAAAGAGAAAATCGAGTTGGACATTTATTTACTCATACATTGAAGACTCCCAATTAATTTCACATTTTACATTTAACTCCTGCAATGCATCCAACTTCCCAGCATTTCTATCAAACTCCAAACTCCACGCCATGCAATCGTAGCAATGCTTATGAGCGCCGGCTTTGCCTTCTCGAAACAAAACCTCTCACCCCTCACTCACAATCCTGAATCCGCCTTCGTCGGCGCTCTCCCATTATACCACTTATCCCACGCCTTACAATTCTCCTTCACCTTCCTCAAATCCATACTCTTCGGAATATCCCTCTTTCTCTCCAAAAACTGCACCGCCAACCCCTCACTGACATGCCACGCAATATGGCAATGCATGAGCCACGCCCCGGGATTATCCGTCTGGAACGCAATAACCAGCCATCCATTCGCCGGCAACATCGCCACATCGCGACGAGTCGGGTTGTCGAAGTTCAAGTCATCGATGTTGTCTGCTGTGAAGAGTGTGGGTTTCGCGGTGCCGTTTACTGGCGCCGGCGCGATGTCTGATGGGTCGGAGATGCCCAGGATGAACATGTCGTGCCCGTGGAGGTGGATGGGATGCGCGACGCCGTTGGAGTTTTGGATTACCCAGAAGGTGTACTCGTTTCTGTGTGGGATCTCGATGATGCCAAGTTCGGGGTTGTGGAGGAAGGAGTTGTCGCCGTCGCTGATGTATTGGAGGGTGGGTTTATCCCAGTTGACGTTGATTGAGTTTCTGAGGATGTTAGTTCCGATCCGATGCAGAGATGGGGAGAACATACCCATTGATAGTCCAGAAGAAGATCTTCTTCTCAGTCTGTTTCAGGCCGACAGTCAAAGTGCTGGTGCCGTTGTAATCATACACTTTCTTAAACTCATGCTTCGGTACACTCTTCTTCAAGACAGGCTCGAGGTCAACTTCATCATCGCAGCCAGCAGTGTAGTTTGCAACTGGCTTCGAAGTAGGAAGAGCAAGCGGAACAGTCTTGTAGTTGAAGATACCCAGGATCTGGCCATTGTTGTCGTTCTCACCGCAGCCCTTCTGGACTTCAGCACGGAACCAATAGTTTGCTGGCTTTTCTGAAGCAGTAAAAATAACATCATATCGTTGTCCGATGGCAATGAACAACCAATCAGTCTCGTATGGGACGATGGGAACGAAGTCGGCTTGGATGACTGTAAACTCATGGGAGTCCAGAGAAACCATGAACGCATTGTCAACAGCAGTGTTGACAAGACGAAGACGGTATTTCTTTCCCGGAATCAAGGTGGTGTTGAAGTAGTGACCGGCTGTCTTGGCAACGTTCATGTTGGCACCATTGATCAAACCATTGCTTGCAGATGGTGGCCCAAATTTGCCGGGGACTGGTGTGGTACCATCGGCAATACGTCCCAGTTTCCACATAGATTCATAGTAGAAATCTGTCAGTGCAACAGGTCCTAGGTCAATATCGTAGTCGGCTGAAGCTGGGCCATTGATCTGCATGGTGCCGACAATGCCATCTCCATATTGGTGGGAGAAGTGGCTGTGATACCAAGTTGTTCCGTACTGCGTTGCTCTAAATGAGTATCTGCGGGTGGCTCCCGGTGGGATTGGGCATTCAGTGACGCCGTTGACACTGCTGAGGTCAATAATTGCTATGGAACGAGGAGCATTGTACCTACCCATCCTCAGTGCTTGAGCCGACTTGCGTAAATCCGTGCCAATGTATGCTGGTGCTGCAGCATGTTAGATGAGATTTTCCCAAATGTCAAATTGACTTACCCATTGTCTTGCATAGAGTTCGTGACATCAATCTCGAGCATATCTCCCCAGTCTAACCTTGTCAGTAGGTCCAAAAGAGAGCAGGTCCAGGTAGCTTACCTGCAGTAATAAGCGGTCCAGGATACTGTCCATTGATCACCAACATCTGTCTTGGCGTACCATCTGGTGCTAGAGTCATGTTGGAGATGTTGAGATCGTAGTGAACTGTCTTTCCAGTTTTGGGCCACCTCTCTTCCGAATCCGTCTCAACGGTGTAATCACCTGTCCAACAACTCCTCGACTTTGGACCATTCTCACAGTTCTTTTGTCCCCACCCTCCATGTTTGCCCCCATGATAATTCCTGTTGTCATTATGTCCCCATCCTACGTCTTTGTGCCACCCATGTCCAGACCCAGACCCAGACCCGGTGTATTGACCTCTTTCTTGAACCATAGATTCTGGAATGACGGATGCAGATCCAAGCCCGAAGACCAAGACGCTAGAGACTAACGACGCGAGCAACATGATGACAATTGCCCTCCAATACGAGGATGCGGGTAAACTATAACCGAACAGAGGATTGTGTGTACAAGCCAACGAAAGATGATTGACGAAGGAAAACAAATAATCGTTATACAATGAGCGAATGTGTATGATCCTTCACATGCAGAAGGGGATCCCAAATCTTTTATATCAGAAGAGATGCATCAAATCGAAGGAACGTTTCACGGGATTTCAACTGCCTGTTGTTGGTACAGAACACGAGATATTTTTACTGGAAGACTCACATCAGACACACAGCCTCTTCTCCACCAAGTCTGTAATACGCTGACTCTCAGACTATTCTCGCGAGGCACAGCACTAGTGAAGGCTGCGGAGCAGTCAACTGAAGACTTGGCTTCACAGGGTACGAGACCTTCGAATAGGCTTCTATTACAAGGTGGATTGATAATAGGCAGGCTCTGGCCGAGAACGAGACCGAGACCGAGAGATGGCTACTTGGGAGGGAAATAAATGAAGCTGGACGCCAGACGAGAAAAGAGTGAGATCCAAATTGGTTTCAACATTTTATCCGTCCCTGGGAATTTGCTACATAAAGTGAAAAACAATGGCAGCATATGGTTCGGAGAAGGTGCCATACAGCCATCTGAGAGATCCCACCGATACGATAATAAAAAGACCCCGGCTCACCTTGCTAACTTAAGGATCCTTCGTGGCAGGGTTGAGATGGGAGAAGGCCGCAGTTGGTCCGAGAGCCTTGGTTCCATTGGAGTGGTTGACAAGCGAACTCGGGAAGCTTAATGTCAGCCCCGATGCACGTATCGGTCAGTTTGAATGATTCGGCCAGGTACTGTACGTACTTTTAATGATACTGGTGGTACCCGAAGAGATCGTCGCATCTCGGACTCTCATCCCAACCTGATTCTTGATGTTGGTAGAGCTCGTACACAAATGGTCCATATTGACGGACGGCATCGCTTCTGTTGTTTTACCATCAACAAAGTTTTTGCTACCTTCAGCTGCTAAACTAGAGTTCGCCTTGTGGCAACGTGATTCCAGGGAATGAATGGCCCATTACGAAGTTAACTAGTTGGGGCGCAATACAGACCGTCGGAATCCTTGGTTAGGTTATTTTAAGGCGCGCGCCTGCGGCTACTGCTGTGCCGCTTATTGGCGGCGCCGTAAACCGGATATTCTGCTGCGTCCTCAAGGTGCAGCAAGAGATTAAATCAGCATACTTCATTTTGGCAGGGCTGTGCAAACCTTGATCTGACCACAGGTCTCCTTCCACGATCTGGTCAAAGTCAACATCAGACGATAAATTGTCTTCTCAGCATTCGGAAATTGGCCAAAGTCGGAGGTCCAATCCAGCAGCTGCGATGATACCAATCCGTTGTGCAACTGCAACCATGCTGTAGATCATCGTTACTGGGCTTTAGATGAGGCTGACTGGGGTGGATTTTCTTGGCCCAGTTTGACAAGAGACAGAGATTTCCGCTGCAAATAGCGATAACGTGAGACCAAGTTTCCCAAGAAGGAACGCTGCTCGGATTTTTAATTTACATCCTGACATGTTCTACGAAGTTGTGTTGTCATGAAATCCGCCTCCGTCCATGATTTGCAGTTGTGGTATCAAAGTTGGTGGTCCAAGGCTAATCATCCAAAGCATGACGCCCGAATCGGGTATCGCCGGATCACTGCGATGAAGATTTTATATACTGTTTGATTTGAGAAGAGGCACCATCGGACGTCCGTGAGATATCTGGATCAGACGAAGATCATCTTTCCACGGCTTCAAGGAGGAAAATTGTGAACAAACGTTCGAATTCGCCGTTATAGACGCTACGGACAAGGTGAATACGGCTTCGTACTTTTCCACAAGAGGAATGTGTCACGAGCTGTCGAAAAGGAAGCAATAGAAAGACAGTGAGCTTAGTGTCGCCTTCGTAAAGATGAGATAAACGTGTGGGACGTTGCGTCCACTATCGCGGGAATTTTCAGCACGTTTTGCGTGTTGCTCCTGCGGCTGTAGCAACTCCAAAGCTCAGCTGCAGCCACCGACCCGAAAAATAGGTATTGGAAGGTCACAACATGGACTTTGTAACATTCTGGAACATCTGGACTTCCGAGACACAACAGAAACGACTTCTAAGAGTAGAAGGCAGAATGACCATGGCCCTTGTAATCCAATTTCAAGTACATTGTACTGATTTCGCAAACGCTTGGAATAAATCAAGTGCTCAATGTCGTGACGACAGCGCTTGGGCGTGGCTGTAATGTGCTACTGTAAGCTTGGAGCTGGAGCATCGAGTTTTCGGAAAATGCGTCAGCTCCAGCATCTGGCAACGAAGACACCACATGGCGCAGAGCTTGAGAGAACCATCCGAGGGGGTAAAGGACAGTGCGTTACACCAGATCCAAAAGGTATGCCGGGATCGTTGCGAAGGACTCTCGAATGCGCTCGTATTCCAACAAACCATCAACCGGTCAGGGCAGCCGTTTATAGTCAGCAAAGTCCTCCGTCAGCAGTCCTTGTGTGGTTTCAGTATTCTTAATGCGCGCGACGGCATGTTGCACGGGGGTTCGAGTAATGTGGCTACTGCTCCCCGTGGCAGAGTGCTTCGCAGCCCAAGATATTCGTTGGCACTCGCAGAAAATATAATAGGATCGGAGGATCGAAGTCAAAGGGCCTGGAGATATTCGGTCCAGATGTCTCAAGCAGGCGCTGTGATGTCGGAGAGTCGCGCTCGTGGTGTTTGGATGTCCACCAACTCAGGCCAGGTCTCTCCCCTATTCCGTCCTGTCCTTTGCTTCTCTTCTCTTCCCTCCACTATTGCTTCATCGTGGCTATATCTAGTGCAGAGCCTAGACAGTTTGATCCCTGTGTGCTGTAATACCGCTTTGTTTTCGCATCGTGTTGCTTGTTGTATCTGTTTGGAAGTCTTGACTTCCCGAACTAAATACGGTGGATGGAAGTACGTGTGATGAGTAAGCAACACTAAAATGCAAAACACCAACTTGTGACGGATGCTCGAGGAAAACGAGTTTTCCAGAGCGAGACGATTTAGTTCAGTACATTCTTCATCAAAAGAAGTTCCTTATGGCGATTTGCGGGGCCTGGATCACAGTGTGGTTACAGTATGCACACGCTGTTATGGTGATTCCTGCCACCACCGTGTAGGCACGGTGTCACACGCTACTACCGCCTCGCTTAAATACAGGCTCTTTCAGGCTTTACAGGCTTGACCTATAGGCTCTACAGGCCTTACTTGTACCTAAAGTACCCTTCGTAGGTAGTTACCTAGGTACCTTTAGGTACTTAGGGAAGAGTCGGATATCCTCCCGCATTAGGATAGAGCTTAGTACCTAGGTACGCTACTCGTACACACTACGCCCACTTGCACAAGCACACACCCTCGCGAGAACTTTTCGTGAATCGATCGAATTTAATATCTATTATATAATAACGTTGAGCTTCTATAAGTGTTAAGTTTTATAAGGATTTGACCCCTCCAAAAATCTCGGATACCTTCGGTACTTTCGTGCTTACTAAGCCTCAGCGTGCGACACGGTGTGCACACGCTCTTACAGTAACCACACTGTGCTAAGAAACCGGGGGGTCGCCATAAGGTTCTCATGGCTCATTATTAATCTCGCCGTAGATTTGATGAGTTTGGGTCACTAAACCCTGTAATACTCAACGTCATAGTGAGTACTCGCTAACATTCCAGGGGCTTCAGCTAAGTGCGGGGTAATTTTCCCCCTGATTTCGGCAAGCCCTGCTGAACGAACGTACAGAGAGAAATCCCCTGAAGCCTCTTGCCAGCCTTAAACATAAATCTGCAAACTCTGGTGCAGTAGTGAGGAAGTAGAATGGAATAATTCATTCCCCAAGGGCAGCTCAAATATTTTATTTTCGTCTTTAGCTCTGCGCTGTCTGTCCAAACTCAAGTATGGCAGTGTTCCAGCTTGTAAACAAACCCCGCCAACTAGGTGCCGGGAATAACCTCAAATGACCTCGGCAACCACTCACGAAAGCAATGAGTCTTGCGATAAGCTAAGATTCAGGTTCGAGATCAAATTGAAATTCAAGTTGTTGAACACACCTCTCGGTGTGACTTTTGCCTTCGCCATTTCGCAGACATGGCTCCATGGGATATTCTCTTCGCCGTCAAAGAGGCCGATCCCGTTGCAAGAATCCAAGCGTTCATCGATGGCTACAAGAAGATCCCTAACTATGAGGTACAAAGCTATCCCAGAAGAGAGATCTCTTTCTCTTATCAAGAATTTATGATATTCTCGATCAATGAAGATCACTAATCGAAACCCAGGGCTTTGACGGTCCCCTCATGAAAGCCATCAAAATCGAATCAGCTTCCCTCACTCAAAACGGCAAAACCTCACCACCAATAGCCAAAACCACCTTCTCCCTACTTGTAACTCCCAATCTCCAAAATCCACGAGGTTTCATGCACGGTGGTGCCCAAGCGCTGTTAGTAGATATGTGCACCACCATGGCAGTAGCTCCGCTGTCGTCTGAGGAATTCTGGCATTTCGGCGGTTTGACGAGGACGCTGAATGTGGTTTGTTTGAAACCTGTGCTAGGCGGGGAGGTTGTGTATGTTGATTGTGAGGTTAAGGGTATTGGAAAGCGATTGGGTGAGTTCCCGTTGCCGATATGCTGAATCTAGGGTTTTGTAGCTAACGCTGGAAGCTCATATTACCTGTACTTTGCGGAATGCCGATGGTGAGATTCTTGCATTGGGTGAGCATGGGAAAGCTGCGATACCGATTTCACAGGCCGCTGGAAGTAAGATATAGATATATTTTGTTCCAATAGATCTAGATTGCATCATCAGATCATGACTTATCTAGACCAGATGGATGCAGGTTCTCGGTTCCCTATAGTGTCACTGGCCTTGCCCGTCTCCTGCTTAAACTTTCATCGTCGTTGGTGCTTAACCAGTCACAGAGTATGGAGTGTGGAGTGTTGAAGAACCGTCATCTCGGTCAGGCTGGATGACATCCTCGAATCTGGAGGAGTAGTGCAACCGGCTGTAAGCGATGTTATCCTTGGCAACCTGATTCAAACATCCTCCTCTCTAGTCCGACCTGACCATCAGCTCAGGTGTGAACCTTTTCTGAAAGAGATGAAGTAGGTAAATTCAAATATGCCTGTATCTGGTATTCCACGATTTTGAGCTGCTTATCCAATATTTCAAGCAGATCCGATGAGGAGTGCGGCACAGCAGCATCCTTCGAAGTCTGGTGCCTAGCTGCAGCCTAATCGCCCAGCTCCTTCATTTATCTTTCTTATTGTATGCACTAATCCATTAAACTTTTAGGATAACCTCAAAATCTTATCATTCATAGTCGAGTATCCTGTTATCAGATCGAGCTATCACAAACTTCCAGCTCCGTTGGCGTTGGATCCAGCATGCACTCAGATGACAGTCTCGAGTTTGTTCTCGTGAACGATGAGGATGTGAACGACTACAATGAAACTGGCATTGCTCCGCAGCCTCCAGATGTCCTTGTCAAGATCCAGGAATGGCTTCAGCCTACAGATTACAACTCCGAATCGAGCGAGTATCACAAGCATCTGAATTCATATCTCCGGGGAACCGGAGAATGGGTCCAAGAAACTGAAGCTTATCAACAATGGCACAGTTCACCTGAAATTGGTTCTCTTTGGCTGAAAGGGACTGCCGGCGCTGGAAAGAGTGTGCTCGCTGCCATGCTTGCCGACAAATTGGCCAAGACCGAGGAAGTTCCAGTGTTGTTCTTCTTCTTTCGACAGATTATCGCCACAAATCACGATCCTCAATCGTTGGTAAGAGATTGGATATCTATGATTCTGAATCATTCTCCATCCCTTCAAGCGACATTATTGCACTTAGTGGATGAGCGTCGGGGCTTGGAAACGATAAGTGCGAGTGAGTTCTGGCAGTACCTGGTCCACGCCCTCGTGTCCATTCCCAAGGTATACTGCATTATTGATGCCTTGGACGAAATGGATATCGACAAACAAGATTTCTTCACAAATATTGTCAACCTCGGCAAACGGAAGCCGTCATCGATCAAGCTTCTAATTACCAGCAGACCGTTGCCTCGAATTGAGGCCGTCCTCAGAACCCCATCAGTACTGCAAATTCGACTTGAACAGCTCAAGGTAGACAAAGATATTGCAGTCTATGTTGACCATCGCTTGCAGCTTGCCAGTGTTGAAGGCGAGTTGAGGGCATCTGTCAAAGAAGCTGTTGGGGGAAAAGCTCAAGGCTCCTTTCTCTATGCCCGTCTAATGATGGACGAACTCCTCGATCACTTGACTCAAATGGTTCCCGACATTAAATACATCGAGCCATCCCTGACATGGCTTCCACTTACACTTGAAGACATGTACAATGGCATGTTAATCGACCACTCTCTCCGATCACGAGTTCCACAGGATCTTCAGCTCACCATTTTGCAATGGGTTACTCACTCACCAAGGCCGCTGCGTCTCCTCGAACTTGCCTTTGTGATTGATCTGCAAAGTGGAAGCAACACGAATAGCAAAGACACAAAGGCAATTGCTCGTGCAGCATGCGGTCCGTTACTAGAAATTCTTGAAGATGAGACTGTCTCCGTCATCCATCATTCTTTCACAGAGTTTCTGATGGACCAGGATAGGAGATCTAGACCAGCTTCGGATGGATATCATCCTCAATTTCCAGTGATTGATTCTGCTACCGCACACAAGTCAATGGCTCTCATTTGCTTGAAGTATCTGGATTCAGGTTGCTTGAATGATTGGGCTCTTATGGAGCGAAAGGTAGACGACGACTTCTATCGACCGAAGAAGCAAGTCCAACAACCAATCATGATGAAACACCCATTCTTGGATTATGCCATGAACAATTTCTATCTCCACGTCTGCAGGCATGGTCTGGATGAGTCGCTTCTTTCCCAACTGGATGCTTTCATGAGGCCTGATAATTATGCCTTTTCAGCCTGTAAGTCTTTTGAACAGTGCCTATTTCCCACAAATCAAATATCTCGGCAGTGCATCACTCCAAAATATTGTTGCGACGTAGGTAAACGAGTTATTGCTAACTATTGATCATCATAGGGGTGGACATGACATGGGACAATACTTACCAACTCGAGAAAATATCTCCACTGCACGTTGCAGCATGGGCAGGAATGGCCGATTACGTGGAACATCTGCTCAATTCAGGTAATGAAAGTAATAGTGGCGATGGTCGACTTCGTACACCGCTGTCTTGGGCCTCAGCTAAAGGCCACACCGAAGTGGTTGCTTCACTCCTCGAATATGTGATAGAGCCTGACGTGGATGATGACCAGGGCCTGAAGCCCTTACATTATGCTGCTCAAGGAAACCACCATAAGATTGTCAAGCTCCTTCTTGACTCTGGTGTCAGTCGTAAGTGTTTCCTATCCATGTCACTGTCTCTCGGACTCTTGAAACATTCTAATACAGGTCCTTAGCCTTGACTGAGAAGACGAAAGATTACAATCGAAGATGCGGCAATTCTCCCTCTAGCATTGGAGAAAGTCCTTTGATGTACGCATGTCAGTCTGGTTCTGTCGAGTCCGTCCGGACAATGATTCCTTTCCTGACCCCAGAGAATCTCAATCAGGCTTTGTGCTGGGCCGCAACGCCTGGCAAAGCGCAAGTGCTGGATCTGCTTTTAGACGTTCCCGGCGTCCAGGTAGATCCTCCCGGTCAGCTCGATACTCCTCTTTTCCTTGCGGCAAAGTGCCTTCATTTCGATGCCATGCGTTCTTTGCTGTCGAAAGGAGCCGATTCAAACAAAATATCAGAGAATGCACATCACATGCAAGGCTACACTATGCATGGAATTCTGGAGAGAGGAAAGACTGGACCATCACCACTCCATGCAGTGTGTGGACTTCATTATCAAAGCTACACACATCAAAATGACGAGGAGAACATGAAGAAGTGCTTTGGCCTCCTGCTCAAATACGGATGCGACATGAACCCTATTGACAAAGAAGGAAAGACACCCCTGCATTACAGCGTAAAGAGCAAGAAGCACTCTTGCATCTCACTACTGCTCTTGAAAAATGGGGCAGACCCAACCAGAAGGGACAAGTCTGGTCATACACCACTCCACCTTCTGGACCTTCACGAAGATTGCGGCCCATTGATCGAGTTAATGACTGCTAAAGGAGCACGTATGAACGACCGTGCGTCCGATGGGAGGACACCTCTCCATTGTATGGTGAGTTCTATCCACGAACTAGAAATCGAGCCTCTACTCCCTCTGGTGGATGATTGGAATGTGGCAGACTCGAATGGGGACACTCCACTGCATGTTCTCCTTTCTCAATCTTACCATCCGGAAGCTGGTCTCCAAGTCCTTCTCAAAGCCGGAGCTGATCTTCACCGCCGGAACAAAAAAGGCGAACTTCCCATTCATGTCGTGAAAGAGCTCATCCCAGGATTTGGTACATCGATCCTTCCTCTACTTCTCGCCGCAGGAGCAAACCTCGAGGCTAAGGACCACAGCGGTGGAACTGTTTTGTCTCGATTAGCTGATACCCACACCTTCAATTTCCAAAAGACCGCTCAGTATTTGGTCGAAATGGGTGCCGACGTCAATTGTTGCGATTTTGAAGGCAACAGCATTCTGCATAGGATCTGCAGGAAGTCTCCGGACGCCACATCAGTAAGCTCATTTCTCTGACTACTATCAGCGAAGCCTCTATAAGACACAAGCCCCGATGATTCTCGACTTCGTTAGAAAGATACTAAAAGTTGAGCTAACATGATGTAGATCAACTTCTTTGTTGAAGCTGGGGTAAACCCGCTCTCTGTCAATCACGCTGGAAACAATCTCTTGCATGAGCTGTTTAATAGCAGTGTTTCGGCAGATAGAATACCTGATATACTGGCGAACTTGCTCAAACTCAAAGTTCTTCCAACAGCTAAGAACAACTCAGGTCAAACGCCTCTCCATATCGTATGCAGCCGAGCCTCTCCTTCCTATGAGTCGAAGGTAAACACCCTAGATCTTGTCCTTCGATCTCCGATCGGAGCAAGCATCGATGCTGAAGATAACAATGGAATTCGTCCTGTGCATCTTGCAGCTGCTACATCTGAGCAACACCTTTGGAAGCTTTTGAATCATGGCGCCGATATCCAGGCAGTAACGTACGAAGGATTGAATCTTCTCCACGTCTCCGCACGAACAAGACAGCCAAATACTGTGGGTCTACTCATCGAAAGGTTGCGAGAAAGTGACGGCCTCAGCCTGTTGAATGCCGTCGACTATAGTGGGAGGACAACTTTACATTATGCATGTCGCTCTGGCAGACCAGAAACTGTCTCACTATTGCTAAATTCTGGCGCGGACGTGAGTATCATGGACAAGGAACTACTGACGCCACTTCACGCCTGTGCCGAGTTCGAAGAAGAGCAAGTCTTATGGTCCACTCATCCCACTGGGTGGACACGAGCCTGTGGGATCCTAATCAACGATAAATCCAGACCAGATCCAGATGGTCAAAACATGTCCTGGAACACCGGTCCATCAATCTGGGAACGAGTCCACCCTGGAAATAAAACAGCAAGAATCCGAGAGATCATTCGTCTATCAATCAAGCACGGTGCAGAAATTGCTTTCTGCGGACAAATCTCGTCTCCAATTGATCTTGCCGTTCGGAGAGGTTGTACCGATATGGTACATGAGCTTCTACCACTCATGGAACCAATCTACGCCAAAGCTAAAGAGGAGACTCGGCAGTATGGAGAATTAGGAACACGCAGGAACCCCAAGTTCCAAGAGAAATATCTTTTCGCCCTCAGCAATGTAACTCTCCGAGAAGAAGATGTGCAAGGCTGTTTGCCAAATATGTCACTTGCCACTAACCTCCTCAGCTTGGGCCACTTGGACGCCCTCAAACAGCTCCCGAGTCTTGGTGTAGACTTCTCTCCAAATACGGACAGGAATTCGGATTTCCTCACGACTTTAGTCAAGTGTGGATATGCAGACTTGTTTCAAGCGATAGGAGACTCTGTGACCACACCAGGTTGGATCAACGGGGTTAATTCTGGCGAGTATGGCAAGTCGCTTGATCCTTATCTGATCACTGCTGTGAACAGCGATCTACCTAACCTGGACATCATAAAGATAGCAGTTGAGAGATTTGGGGCAGATGTCAACATTCAGCCTGAAACTAGAGTATATCACAGCGGCAACACCGATGACAATGTTTTTGGGCCAACTCCTCTCCACATTTTGGCTAGCGCAAGCCGATGGTGGCAAACCGATGCTATGCAATATCTACTGAGCAAAGGTGCAAACACAGAGCTCAAGAACCAACTTGGCCAGTCGGTTCTCAACTATGCTGTCTGTGAAAGCCGTTCCTCTGGAAGCTATCGGAGAACAGAGACGGTCAAAATCCTCCTCGAACATGGCGCAGATCCTAACAGCGTGGACAACGATGGGATGTCTTCTCTGAACAACTCTATGCATGATTTGGAGCTTGTTACTCTGCTCATAAAACATGGCGCTGATGTGACGCTTGGAGTGAAGCCCGTACTGTTTTCAGCAATCACGTCGCTAGACGTGGCTGCAGTCTCGGTCCTTTTGAAAGCCGGCGCAGACTGTAATGCAAAGCAAAGACCTGTCGACAAGCCAAAGCCTGTACAATACCATGGATCCAGGGTTCCTGACGCCGAATCAACTCCACTTCATTTTGCTGCGAGCGCGATTTTCAATACCCTGGAGGATCATCTCGCAGCAAATGAGATCGTCAAATTGCTCTTAGAAAACGGTGCAGATCCATACGCGCGAATCGGTGAGGATAGAACTCTTGTGCATGATATATTCAAGACTGGTGGTATCATTCAGCCGTTCCTGGAGTTTCAGACACTTGACCTTGAGCATAGAGACCGTAACGGCCAAACTGTCCTCCTTGCAGCTTCCCAGTCTCGATGGGGGACACGGGAACCATCTCAGATTACCAGCCGTCTCGGAGACTATAGAACCCATGACGCGAGAATGGCAGAATTGCGAGAACGATATGTAGGAGATCTGTCGGGGTTTCTTTCTGTCTACCAACGAGGTGGAAAAGTGGAAGCAGTAGACAACGCCGGAAACAGCATATTCCATTTCCTCGTGCAATTGGATCCAGTGAACAAATACCAAAATGGATTCAATGCTCTCGCTGAAAAGTGCCAGACGATCATCGACCAACGAAACAAGAAAGGACACACACCTCTGCATATTGCCCTCGCAAAGTCAAACTGGTGGGCTGTCAAGCGACTCATGGATGCAGGTGCAGATCCACTCCTAAAGGATCCGGATGGGAACACACCCCTTCATCATCTCGCATCCACAAAATCCATTCATGCCGAAGACCAACTACAATGGTTTAGCAAACTCCTCGACCTAGGTATTGCTATCGACGAAAGAAACAATCTGGGCGAGACTGCGCTCTTCAAGTACTTCACAGGTCTCCCTGTCGTAACAAGCGAAAGCCAAGAACCATTCTCGTCGTTCTTGAAAGCTGGGGCAAACATGTTTACTATGAACAACGAAGGCGAAACCTTGCTTCATCTCATGGCGAAGAAGGTGAATCATAACAAACGACTTGACATCTACGTCTTCGGCAAGCGCGGTCCAAATGCAGACGGGTTCAAGTTTTTGATGAAAATGGGATTGAATCCTATGACAGAGGATAAAGACCATAGAACCCCACTAGTAGGTTGCCACATTGATATGTATCATGAGCATTGCTGACTCACTTGCAGGATGTTGCTGCGGCTTGCAGTAATAATCTCGTTCTGGACCTCTTCAAGAGAGACAAACCTGCTTCTCCAGAAGTGGTCGTTCAGCAGGATAAATCATTCTCCTTCTTGACAAAATAGAGAATGGTTGAGTGTGAAACGCATGGGCCAGGATTTAGACTGATGTCTTCAAACTAATAAATGCGCCTAGATTCACCAGAAATGTCTGCGCCGCCGAATTCTAGTTGACTTTCCGGCTGCAGATCCTTCATATGGTATGGCAATATTTTCTATGAAAACGACTTATAGTGAGTGACCTTGTTCTCTCACCCAGCAGGTAGTGGAAGCCCCCAGGTGTGGCTTGCCGAAATCCGAGGACGTTTCATTGCACTCTGCTTTCTCCTTGGTTCGAGATTACGATATCTTACCTCATGTCAGAAGGTTACACTTACGTCACACTGCTTCAGACTCCCGGATCATCAAAACACTACACTAAAGTTTGCGGAAGTGCCGGAGCTTTTATTGCATGTGCCCAATCATTCATTTCACACCGTGCCGGGGCTGGAGAATTGCAGCAACACTTGCAAACTGCAATATCTCGCAACCTCAATGGCAATGGCAGTTGAAAACCACATGTTACCCTTGCCCGGCATTAGTAATGCGTACTCTCATGTCGGCAAATGAGTCAATCATCTACCCTTTCCTCGCGGGATGGTTTGTTGTGGGCTTCCAATTGGAGAGGACAGTATGTCCGAAGATCCCGAGTTGCAGTACCACAACAGAACTTACCGACAGCCAACAACAACACTTCTCATGACAATGACACCACCAGACTCGCCGTCGCTGCCGACGATTGGTGTCTGGGCGCCAACAAAACAGTGAGATGCTGTCTATCTTTTCCCGAATAGCATCATCACACGGCCCTCCATGTTGACTCTGCCGCATGTCATCATCTGATTGTGGGGATTTTGCTTGAGGATTCACGACAACATCGCGATGTTCCAATGGGATGTTTTGTTGAGAGGGTTCGAGACTCGTGGAACTGTACATGCATGTCAGCCCTCAAAGTCTTCTCTGTGCTGGTAGAGCGTGTTTGTCAGATTCCGAGGTTTCCATGATGATCTGATATCATCTTCCACTGGTGAAGTGTTGAAAAGTATATAGTAGTTAAAGCCAACCTCTCTTGTTTCTCTCCCATTCTCATTCACATCCTTATCTACAAACTAGCACTCCCATCTACTAACCAACCCAGCGTAAGCCATCAAAATGAACGTCCTCGTCGCTCGTACCAATGATGCTCTCGAAATTAACCCTCCCGTGGGAGACTTCCACCTCGTAACCAACGGATCCGATTGGCTCTGGGCAGTGACTGCCATCTATGCTCTATCCCTCCTTGTTGTCATCGGCCTCACCTACTTCGCCAAGGCTGGCGAGAAGATCTTCCACTACCTATTTACCATCTCCCTCTTCGTGGGAACCATCTCCTACTTCGCCATGGCATCCGATCTTGGGTCTACTCCCGTCAAGACATCCGTCCAAGATGAGGGACTTCGACAGATCTTCTACGTTCGATACATCAACTGGTAAGTTCCCACTACTACCCATAAATACTTCCACTCTAACACTCTCAGGTTCGTCGGCTGGACACCTCTAGTCCTAGCAGTCGGTCTCATCTCCGGCGTCAGCTGGGCCACAATCGTATTCAACATCGCCCTAACCTGGATCTGGGTCTCCTCCTGGCTCTCCGGCGCCCTCGTAGCCACAACCTACAAATGGGGCTTCTTCGTCTTCGGCACATTCGCTTACTTCCTCCTCGCCGCCTCCCTCCTCACCAGCGGCCTCACCACCGCCAAGCGACTCAATATCACCAAGTCCTACCTCAGCATCGCCGGCTACCTCGTCTTCTTCTGGTTCCTGTATCCCATCGCATGGGGTGTCGATGATGGCGGGAATGTCATCAGTGTAACTTCTGGCTTTATCTATATTGGTATCTTGGATCTGTTCACTGCGCCGTTCTTCGCTTTTGCGGTTTTGTTCTTGATTACGAAGTTGGAGTATGGCAGCTTGAATCTGTACTTTACTCAGTATGGACGTGTGGCACCCGCTGAGTATCCTGAGGGACCGGTTGTTGAGAAAGTCGATCCTACTGCCACGCCTGCTGTTGCTGAGCCAGCTCCGGCTGTGACAACCCCTGAAAACACTGTTTAGCTACTGTAAGCGAGGTTGGCCAGAAGTGAGCCACGTTAGGAGAAGGTCAGAGGTAATGATGATGAGGGGATGAGAACCCGATTTGAATGCCAGTTAGTAATTTTTAATAAGGCAGCTCATCGATGCTGTGTCTGAGACGATTGAAGTCATTCTTTTGAGTTTTGGATGTTTAGGAGTAGCGCTGTTTAGCGAGATACCCAAATCAATACAACTTGTACCCACATGTCTCCCTATCATTTCTCAACCAACTTCTGGCACATCCATGTCGCATCGAAGTTGTTCGTCGATATCTACAAAGTAGTCGATTGTTCCTTAGCAATAACTGACAGAATAGCTTCGCAGCTCCCTGCTCAGCCGCCATTTCCCCACATCACACTCGACTGCTGACAAAGTTCACATGTCACAAACGTAGCTAGAAGCTGGCATGCATGCAAAGAGTTTGTTCCTTCACAAGAAAAAAAAAGCCAATCGCTAGCTAGCTAACCATAAATACACCCAATACAGGCATGTGCATCCATCCATCCCTCCATCACCGCTACAACCAAAGCAGCACTGCAGTCATTACTCTGGTATCATATCATATCCATGTCTCAAGACCCAGTCAGTCGGTCCATCCAGTATCAATAGCCAGTAGCAAATATCCATCTCTGCCCCTCCACCTCCATATGATACTCAAACATCCCTCCTCTCATCCCCATTATCAGTAAACAACTGTGAAGACAACTCTCAATCACTCTCATCCATATCAAAAATATCTTTTCCCTTCGCTGCCTTTCCTTTCCCAGCTTTCTTTCCTTTCGCAGCCGGCGCAGTTATCTTTCCTTTAGGTTTCACCGCAGCCTTCACTGCAACAGGACTCTTCGCCTTTGGTTTCGCTCTGGCTTTGGGGACTGCTTTTGCCCTTGTTGATTTCACAGGAGTAGCTGCTGCAGATGATGTAGGAGCGGCTGCTTGTTTGCGACCACTTGAGCGCGATGGGAGGGTCCGTTTGCCGTTCGATGCTGGAGGAGTAGGTTCGACTTCTTCTTCCTCAGGTTCAGGTTCTGGCTCTGGAGAATCTTCCTCCCCCGCTTCGGGTTCTGGAGTAGCCTCCTTCTCCTCTTCGGGCTCTTCGGGTTCCTCTTCTGCTTCCTCGTCCACTTCCATCGCATCTTCATCTTCTGCCTCAGAATCGGTCTCGTGCCGGGCGATTCGAGGCTCAGCGGATCCATCCTTGGTCAAGTACTCCCACTCCGCCACCCCATCCCACATCTCCTTATCATCCTCGCTGTCATCTCGATCAGCATAACTCTTTCGTGCACTAGCAGCACGGCCACTCTTCCTCCTATCGACTGATGAAGGATCTGGTGTGCTGAATACCCCAGCATTTGACTTCCTAGGCTTTGGCGTCTTCTTCTCACGAACCACTTTCTCTTTCTTTGGAGCTGGAACTTTGACTGGTCGAGGCTTTGATTCAGTTTTCACCTTCTTAGCAGGGCGCCCCTCGTGGTCGTCTGATTTCCGTTTCTGCTTGATTCCTGTTAGTTGTGCACAGTTTTATAGGTCGAGGGACAAACCTTCTTCTGTTCCGCCTTCCTAACCAGCCCATCAAGCAGTCTGTCCACATCCTCAGGCAAGTAATTCTTCTCAGCAATCTCCTGAGCAACTGCATGACTTGGTAGAGCACCGAATAGTCCAGCAGGTATGCCCACCTTACCTGGGTATGTCTGCAGGCTCCAGCCCTTCTTTTCTTCCCATTTCTTGATCAGTGTCTGGGCAAGATCGCTGAGTATGTAAATATTGTCTTCATCACCAGGGACGAGGTCTCGCGCTTGCTTGACACGTTCCGCGTACTTGTATGTCAAAGCTAGACTGGGTTCTGATGCGACAGTGGACAAGTAGTAGATGATGTATTTGCCAATGTCGGCCAATTCCGAAGGTTCCGTGCTGAAGTCGGGATGATGTGCCAGAAGATGAAGCAGTCGGGGAAACAGCTGTTCGAAGATCGTGCTCTTCGTATCGCGACACAGTTTGACTCGGGAACGGATCCAAGTCATGATGGAGTTCTTGAAATCAAGGACTGGTTCGAAAGCAGTAATGAACATGATCGTTGTGAACCTGGGTGGGTACTTGCCCTTCACAATGTATTTCTGCAGTTTCTCGACAAATCCGGAACGAACGTTCGCCAAAGAGTCCTGGGCGATAAGCGCAAGTTGGTTAAATTCCACAGGTGAGAGAAGTTCATCAAATATCTTGATCTTACACAGCTTCAACATCTGTTGTGCTGCAAGCAGGCGAAGGCGCGATCTGTGGTGTGCTGGGGTATCATTTTGTTTTGATAACTCTCCCTTCTTGACAATCAATTTGTTCAAAAGCTTGTAGACAGGAACGGCAATGTTCTTCGCGATTTCAGGGTCCTCAGTCGTTCGAAGGCGATTGACCAGAACTTTAATGGCCCAGCTTTTCGCCTGGCATTCCTCGTCCATATCTTCATCAGATTGCCACTGTGGATCATCGTCTGTTTTCGGAGTTCGAGTCTTCAAGAGGATTTGTTGAGTGGTGATATCGATGATCTGGTCATTCAGATCCTCCAGGAGCTTTGGATCGAGGAGGTGCAATTGAGAGACGGCAGCAATTCTTGTCAAGAAGTGATCCTCGCCATACGTCCAGCTATCCAGAGCTTTGTCAACCAGATCTTTCATGTGCATCTCTTTTCTTGCCGGTTCGATTGAATGCAGAATGGTGACGGCGTACTTTGCTACCTTTGCAGGTGTTCCGTACAGCGCGAAATTGATCAAAGTCTGGGTAAACTTTGCAGTTGGATTGATCTCGCTTTTCCCCTCCTTCTTCGATTCCTTGGCGAAAGAAGCCAGAGCTTTCAGAGTATCAACGCTTCCCGCATCATTGACCCGTGTTTTCGATGGGGCCTGTTCTTCCAAAGACTTGCAAAGTTCCTTGACGCTAGCCTTGAAAATTTCGGGGTGCTTGTCTGAAATCTCTTTCATTACACTGCGTGCTGTTGCAGCCAATCCATTCTCATCAGTCCGACCATATTGTAGAATGACTGGTTGATGACTTCGATTGTAAACAAGAGACGCTGAGCGGTAGATAATTGGGATGAGAGTATCAAGGAGGCCAGCTGGTGCATTTGGTGCAGCGTTGATACGTTTTTGGAATTCCTTGATGGCTTTATAGACCGTGTTGAAGTCGCTCTCTGGGGCCATGGCAAACCGGAGCAGCTGGTAGGATCTTCGGTCATGCAGTTTTGCGTACTTGTGCAGTTCTTGTGTCGTTCTCATTGGATCGGGCAGCAGGTTTGCAAACCACTTAATAGTCGTATCGAGTTTGTTCTTGACATCCTTTGCGTCCCCTTCAACGACACCGCCGTTGAACTCCTCGCATCGCTTGAGAAAGAGTTGGAGAACTTGAGAATACGTGGTCCTCCGAGATTGCATAGCGTAGAATGCCTTCTTGGCCTTTTGATCCAATGACTTGACAACCAGGAGGATACGTTCTGTACGGATCTTGTCTGCATCGAATGGCCCGTCCCCATTCATCTGGGTCTGCGAGTCTCCGTTTGCTGCCTTTCCCTTTTTCGCTGGTGGGTAGCTGAGTGGAATCAGCTGCTCGAACATAACGTGGTCGAGAAGCACATTCACTTCCAAATCATTGACATAGAACGAATCAAAGATCTTGGTAGGAATTCCACCTAAGGCGTCTGTCACGCTGTCATTTTCCAGAGCAATCTCGCCCGCAGCAACACCCCAGATTCTGCCAAGAGCAGTCATGGCCTCGGCCCGAACAGAGTGCTTTCGGTCTCTTGCTCGGTCAGCAAGACTACAGAGTACAGACCCAGACTTATTGACAGATCCATTAGGAGCAAGCTTAGACATGATGTCGTAGAAGCTGAATCTGCTCACGGCTCTGACTGCCGCAAGACGGACCTTCTCGTCCGAATCACACAGCTTTTCTCCAAGGCCTTGAACCAAGGCATGTTCTTCATGTGGACTCAGACCAATACCTCCAGCGGAAGTAATGAGAATTCGACCAACTGCCGTTGTCCAAGCAGATCGTATTGCCGAGGATTTGTCGTTTCTTCTGCCCATAAAGCTCTGGTACACACTTGGGTGGGTTTGGACAAATGATTGGGGTGAGATTGGAGTCGTAAGAATGCTGTCCGACACAGGATTCTGTGAATAGTCTTCCAACTTCGCTGGAGGATAAGCAGCTGCATCCATGAGTGGAGGTGGAGGTGGTCCTGCTGCGCCAATTCCGGAAATAATGTCTCCGAGAGTTTCGGTGGCCATGGTTCTCAACTGAGCATTGTCTGTTGACAATTCCGCTTCCAGCTGGGGAATAACATTCTGCAAAACAGCTGGTGATGCCCTCCACAATTCCCGCAAGAGTCTATGCGCCTTGGCAAGTTCTTGCAAATCTGATTCCGTTGGTCCAGCAGGCACATCTTCGTCATCCGAGTCCGCTGCGTCACTAGTTCTTCGGTGTCCATTGAGTTTCGGAGGCGCTCCAGTTGAAACCTCCAATATGACCTCGTTGAAATATTGACTAACATAACGAGCCATCTTCTCTGGACAATGATTGCAAATGCTTTTGGCCATATTGTAGGCTTCCGGGAGCTCTTTCGGCAGCAGTGTCGTCTGTTTTCCGTCCACCTCCTGCTTCCCCTTGCCGCCTCCTGGTGTCGCAGCTCGTAGGAACTGTGCTACTATGATATCTACCACATTCGCAGGCAAGCTTTGCGCCTCATCCACCAAAGTTACCAGCATTTGAGTCATATGGTATTCTACGTCCTTCGCAATGGACTCTCCCGTTGACGCTTTCGTGGACCCCGAGATCATGTCGAAGAAGGAGCTGAACAGGTGGAGGATCAAGGAATCGGAGTTTTGGATGTCGCAAAGGAGAACAATACTCTTGACTTCCGCTAGTGAAACCAAGACATACTTGTGCTGCGCATTGTAGGCGTGGGACGGGTCAGAGAGTGCTGGAAGGATAGAAGTAACGAAGAGCGTGAAAACATCCTATGTACTGTTAGACGCTTTCCCCGCGCAAAGCTTCTATGTCATACCTTGAGCTGAGTAGGTGTAAATGGCGCATCAGGAGCGCAAAGCTTCAGCACATCCACCAAGCAGCAAGCTGCGAATGCGCGTACACCTTTATCCTTATGTCCCAAGAGATTCTGCCCCGCAAGCTCCTTCGCGACCTTGGTGAACGAGTCCTTGTCTATCTCCTCCTGATCCATTTCCCGCAGCTCATTTGCTAGAGTATCCAGTCTCCTCAAGAGATCGCCCGTGGGTATCGGCTTTCCAGCGCGCCATGATAGCGGTTCGTTGAAGGTTAGGCTCACGAGGTCTTGTTCTGGCTCCTCAGACACAGCTTCCGCTCCGCGGCGCGGGGCCATTTCGAATTGAAAACTCCAGTCGCTGTACTGACAGAATGGGAATAATCGCAATGGTGGTAGGAATTGGGCGGTCGGGGGTTTGGTGGGTCGACGTTCTCGAGGAGGTGGCGGTTGGATGTGGTGTTGTCAGCTTCGCGCGTCGCACAAAGTGGTCTCGGTCGAGACGCGTTGTCAAGGTCCCGCTAAGGACTCAACTTCTTGACTTCACTCGTCACCATTCTTGATATTCACATAACATCATTAGACAGCATGGAAATTTTACGGGATATTTCTTTCCTAAAGAAGGAATTTTATCGTTTAGTGAGCAACTATTGTTTCTTTCTGCACACGACCTGCAAGGTAAAGCGTTTATAGCTTGTTAGGTAGGTGACCATAGTCGAAAAGCGCGGCAGGCGCTGAATGCTTCTTGGGCTCAGTAGATGGTTTATTCGCACCTCTTTATATGCTCGTTACTCGCCCCTTTGGACTTTTTGTTCAATTGCTGGTAATGGCTTGTTCATGTTCTTCACGTTATGTTTGGGTACGAGGCGTGCCTGCCTTTGTTTCCTCTTCCAATCCATGCCCCACTCTCATCTTGATGTATAAACATAATTGAGAAGAGCGGCATGGATCAAAATATCGTCGTCGAGCTAGTCTGTGTATCTTATGCATGGTGGGACAGAAGCGTTGAGATGCTAAGTCATGTCGCGAAGACTCTGGACATGAGGCTGATATATGAAGCTATCACGTACCGGCAATAGGTCATCAAGGGCTTTCTGACAAATTCAAATGCCCGATCAAGCATCGTGAGCAGTATGAGAACCAAGTATTGAAGCAGAATTGAGATAGCCCAGATGACGGGATGATTCGACTAGACGGACAGTGCTTCGAGTCATATTTACTTTCAGCATTTTCATACGATTCACAATTGACAAACACTTCATCCTTTCACCACAATTCACTTTCAAATACTTTTCAGCCTCCCGTTTTGGTTGATTCCATAAGTACCTTTCCTTCCTCGTCCATCCCAGTGGGTCCGCCTCCTACCAACACTTCAAGAACACCACACATCCGCAACTCCTTGTTTCCACGTCGTTCTTGGTTACTATCGTTTCTAGTATCTAAGCGGAAGCGAGCGCATTCTTTACATCGCTTGCCCATATTGCAGCTCTCTACAGCGCTGATCCAATTGGCAAACACCACATTCAGCATGAAGCTTCCGGGGAACACGCTCTGGCTGGCAGGATGTGTAGGCACGGCCGTCGGATTTACCGGTCCACAGGAGGATGGTATGTATCCTATTGAGTCTCTTAAATTCTTCTTTAACGTCATCAAAACATAGCATCGATGACTCGACCCCATCACTCATCACTCATATATGCATCAAGTCGCGCCCTCGCTCAGCCACAACTCCTGGCATCCCCTCATATGTACGCTTCCAGTCATACCTTGGCACAAAGACAAGCCACTGTCAGTCCAGCTCTGGCTACAAGTGTCTCTCTTGTTAGCAGCGTTGTCAGTAAATCGACAGCTGTTGCTCCAACAAATATCGTCACTGCCTTAACACCAAGCAAAGACTTGGTTTCCATTTCCAGCATTCCCGCCCCTGATGTTGTCCAAGTTGAGGCTATCACAACGGTTACTTCCTTCCTTGGAGCGTAGGTACTCTTTAATTCCAGTATGTATATTCTAATTGCTAAACAGGTCACCTCCTCCAAAAGCCAGTACGAGATCAACCGGATTTGCCAGTGTAGCCTCGACATCAACTGTGGAAGAAATCGTGACTGTTACTTCCGTGCTTCCCTCGGTGTAAGTTTGCACTCACTCTTCCGTGATATTTTCTAATGACTTCAGCACTTTCCCAGATCCGCAGTCCCAAGTACAAGGCCCAACCTCAGGACCCTCAATTTCCTTTGTGCCAGTCCCGAGCACGACGGCAAAATCTGCTCCAACAACCGCAACGAGACCAAAGACCGTCCTGTCAGCTGCAGCATATAAATATCTAGGCTGCTATGCGGAAGGCCTCAATGTTCGTGCTCTAGGCGATGCTTCTTTCCCTGATGATGGGAATACGATCGAGAGATGCGTTACAGCATGTTACCCATACAAATACGCCGGAGCCGAGTATGGTCGCGAGTGCTGGTGCGGTAATGAGCTGAAGGGCGCCTCGAAAGTCAGCGAATACGATTTCTGCAATATGCCTTGTGCCGGGAATGGAGAACAATACTGTGGCGGTATCGTGGCGTTGAATGTCTACGTTGTAGGAGATGCTCCCTCTGCCTCCTTCATTCCTGTGACTGTGTCTGGAACGGCAATCATGTCCAGAAAGCCGTCTTCGGTCACTGCGACATCAAGCTCTTCTCAAGTCTCCATTTCAAAATCCCCGCAAAGCCAAGCTATCGTCTCGTCGACTTCCTCAAGCGCAGCTGCTTCTACACGATCGGCAAGTACATCGAGCAAAATCAATTCCTCCAAGGCCAGCTCTGACTCTCAATCCTTGACAGCCTCTTCAATTTCTCTCTCGGCTATCGCGTCCAGTTCCTCGAGTAAGATCACGATTATTCTCTCATCGACATTTGTGACATCCACTCAAGCTGTCCCGATTTCTGTCATCGTCGATAATGGAAGCTCGATGACGACTTCACCCTCAGTACGAACCCAAACTCCGTTGGTGTATATGTCCAGCATTTCTTTCTCGAGCTCAACCACTACGCCCAGTTCCACTCCCCTGATCAAACAGAGCCTCTCTACGTCTACAAGGCCATCCGCCAAAGTTATCACGACCAAAGACCCAGTCACCGCTCCAACTACACTCAAAGCGGCCTCAGCCAGTCAAGTCTCATCGGCAATCCCAGTGATTACTACAAACACACAAGCCTTAACCAAACACCCTATACCCACCGCCCTCCCGATACTCAGCCTAAACACATCTTCACCACCGACCACCTCATCAAAATTCAAACCAACCCCAGTACTCCCACCAACAGCCAGCAACACCCCAATCACGATCCTCCCACCTCCAGATACTGGCATCTGTATACCAGCCTTTTGTCCCACAACCTTCACTCTCGATCCCAGTGCAATACCAACCGACGATCCCATCTCAATTCCCGAGTCCTGGAGCGGCATGTGGACAACCGCACCACCACCCCTAACTCTCGCCGAGACCCCAATGTCATCAATCATACTGCCCGCATCTCCTCGGCCGGAACAGACAACTTCAGTTTCAAACCCAGGTCCATCACCGGCAAGCAAGCCAGCAATTTCACCTCCTCAGTCAGGATGTCTTCCCGCCTATTACACACCCGCACCAATAATCGCCACGTCTACAGTCTCTACGACATCCAATACATTAGCCAATTCGACGAGTACACCCCCTTCTTCCAGCCAATGCACCCACGCAACAACATCCACAGCCCACATCTACAGAACCAGCAGCCATCAACTACATTCAAGCGTTGTCACTGTGACCAGCTTCCTGACTCCGATTCCGACCATGCGTGTGCCTTCTCCTGCGGCTTCGATTGCACGAGGAATGGACTTCAAGATATTTGCATTGTTTGCTGGATTATGGGCGGTGTTGATTTTCGTTGGTTAAGCGAGAACCGAGCATTGTTCAACGAGCTTTGTTACTGAATGAGTTACGTCAATTTCGTAGAATGAATGGAGTGACGATCCACGTATCGAGGCTCTACTGTACATTGGATGGCTGCCCGGCTGGCATATTGCTTGATAGTCTGTGAAGACATCTGAAGCAGCGTCAATCACTAGTGCGCGCACACGAATTGGATTGCTTACCATGCCATCCACATCCTGAGTTCATCATTTTGCAGCACGATGGGTAGATAGATAGACGCGAAGATTTCAGATAGACCAAGGCAGAGAATAAATTGCAATCTCTTCATAATTTACATCTGGAACATCACCGTGATTCTAGGTATGCAAATCCAATGTACGTATTTGACAAGGTATCATCTCTCATTCGACTGAGTAGCTACTCCACAAGGAGCGATGGAACGCCCGATCATCCACCTCCGTAAAGGCAATACACTCACCAACCCAAGCACATCCTTCTAGATGAATAGGGTCGTTTACTCCAATGGCAAAGGAAGCATAAAGCAGACCCGAGCAGAGCAGAGCGGAGCGAAGCACACCACCTATTTAAAGCCCAAGCCCCCGCCCACTTCGAACAGTCCCCCAGAAATGACTTGAGCGCGCACGTGCCCTTCGGTGAGGGACTTAATCTCTCTTCCCAAGACGCCAAATGACGATGCCCACCCGCTGATAAATTCCCATTATGAACAGACAGACAGCTGATCGGTCAGCTAAGCGAACGCCGCAACCCTGCAATACGCAAAGAAGTATCAACGGGTCAGGCCCTCGTGATACTGTATACAGTTTGATTTCCTCCCTCCCCTGCATTCTATAATTTCTCCATCTGATTTCGAGCTCAAATCGTTGAACTTCACTTCTGTTCATTTCCCCGGCGGTCCAGGACTCGGCCTCCCAGGCCCTTGTTCCTCAGCCTTCCTCTTCGTCGTCGGCGGCGGCCCATTACTAACACCCGTACTCGCCACACGTTTCCTCTCTTGTTCCTTCTTCTCTCTACTCGCCTCCTCAGCAGCCCTTCTCTTCCACTCATCTCTAATCCCCTTCGCCGCAGCAATGAGATCTTTTTCCGTAACTCTATCCGTGATACTTTCTATCACACTATCCACTGTACTCGTATGATTCGCATTCGTCTTGTCGTCTCGGAACCGCATGAACCGCCACCGCTTCTGTGAATCCATGAAACACTCTACAATCCGGTCATTTAGAGGCTCTCTCCGGGCTTTCATAGATTCCCATTCCTCGTCGTCGAGATACATGGTGTTGTAATATGGATCCTCCTTCCCATCACCTGCATACACGTGCAAATTACAAGTTGGCATGGCATCGTAGTCGAGGTATGGTTTTGTGATCCCTTCAGCCCTATCCTGCTCATCTGGCTGTCTAATTGGGAAATCCAACTGTAGCCTGAAATCGATTGAGTTCTCGAGTTCCGGCTTCCATTTCAGTATATTCTGATCCGTGCCATGCTTGTAATCCGTCATTCGACATGTGAAAATCAAACCATCGTTTCCGTGAGGTAGTGTTGGGAGGATTTGTCGGAACATCATCTCTACTGCATATGAAAACTGCATGGCCTTCAGCTCCACGATGAAATGCATGTATTGCTTCTCCTCTGGGTATTCCTCCAACAAGTGTTTGTACGGATCAAAAATTCGTTCCTTGAAGTATGCGAGCCGTTTATCGAGGGTTCGGTTCATGAGACTATTTCCATCGAGGACCATGCAATCAAACACTAAATATTTTGGTTGTGTTCCTCCTCCTGGCACTTTGTCGAATACCAACTCTCCATCGATCAAGGTATTTGTATGGAATGCTTGTTGGTCGCGAGGAACGGGGAAGTGCAGAGCTCCTGTAGGAATGAACCAGTAATCATTCTTCCGGTCGATGAGGTAGTGGATTTCCCTTCCTTCATGGTCCGTTGTGAGGTATAGAAGATATCGCATTCCATCGGACTTTTCGCAGACGTAGTAGCTGTGTAGAGTTAGGAATGAACATCCGCCTGCTGGGGGGCAACATACTCTTGCTTCGTCAATGCCTCTAGATGTCTGCGAGCAAAACTGACAGGTTGCGCGCCTGGAAAATTGGTGTTCCTTCTGTCTAGTAGATGTGCTACTTCTGAGCGCATGTTATATAGTAGGTCCCCTTCTGCCTTGATTCCAGGCGCATCGAGTGAAGCAACAGGGCCCGTCATTTTGTTCAGAAAGCAGCAGATAGGTTATAGTACATGCAAGAGGTGTCCAAGTACTGGTATTGTATCAAAAGGGAACTGATTCGTGAGAAGAAGGTCCTATGGGGAACAAAGGGTGTTGGTCGTGTTTGTAGGATCGCGATGTAGTTGGGAGCTGCCTGGTGAAATTTCAGCTAGGTTTTAGGGTATTGTTGATCTCTGGAGATGCGCGAGAATCCATTCAGGAGATGCTGCAAGCCACGCAGCCTCAAGAACGTATCGCATTTGTCTGGACGTCGGGGCGCATTGCTTTGGAGGATGTGCCTCTGATCAAGAGAGCAATTTCAAGCCGGGAATGGTCACGTGGATGTGGGATGTGGGGCCGTCCCTGCTGCCTTAACGCTGGCTCCAGGTTGACTTCAGGGTTTTGGGCACCAGGCACTTCATCAATATTGGGCATCATCAACTTTCTTTGCTCTTTTGCAGTAATTGGGATTCTTTGTGAAGCACTTGGGCTACAGTTCAGCTTTCAAACTCTGCTGGATCCGATTTGTGATGCACTTTTGAATAATGTCGTCGCTAATACCACCATCTCCTCCTCCTTTACCAGGTAATCCTCATTGTCAATGCAGTTAATATACCTATTCTGATGAAGTATAGCCTGGGTACTTGCTTTACCTCCTCCAATACCTCCTCCTCCCTATAACATCCCTTCCAGACCAATATTTCCATCCCGCAGACAACGAGTTAATCATCTCCAAGAGCAAAAGAAGCCGCGAGATTCGGTTGTGAAGAAACCAGCAACGACGCACGTAGCATCATCTCTTTCTGGGGAAAAATGGGCCACTAATATAAACAGAATGAAAGATCTAAAGCAATTCCGTTTTCTCGAGCTTCCTCGTGAAATTCGAGTCATGGTATACAAATACCTTGCACCAAATACCAAACCGAGCGAGTGGTGTGGAAAGCCACAGAGGCATGACGGCTCATGCTATCCGGAGATCCTATCAGTATGCCGCGCAATACATGATGAAGTCCTGGACATATTCTACAGTGCATCTGTCTACTCTGAAATTGACATCTCGAACAATGGGATATTCTTCCTCGGAAACCGCTATCTTTTAAGCGACCTCCTGCCATCAACAGTCAGACATGCTCAATCGATATGTGCTCGTATTCAACTGGAGTGGCGACCTGTACGCCAACAAGAATTCAAGAATCGGATCACAGAAATCTTCCCGCCAGACAGTCGTCTGCGGAATCTTCAACTTTACTTCCAAGCCACTAGCCCAGCTTACATCGGACGAGCTGCTACTCCAGATGTCGTCGTGTCTGCACTTGATAACACCTTGTCTCCTCTACAAGGCGTTGCTCATAACCTAGGATCAAAGTTCCATATCGACTTCGAGACACATATACACCAAGGTCGGTTCAGTCTGGGGGTTGACTTGAACGATGTTGTTGGACAATATTTCGACAGATTCGCGTGGAGCGCCCGTCAGATGTGATATTTTGCAGAGATATCGACCATTTATTAAGAGCTATTCGATTGCTGGTATGCCATGAGACCGTCACATCACACGGATAGCTCGGTGTGGTCGAGACCATCGATTCTCTCTATCGCAAGTTATTTAGCAAGGATCCCTTGGATTTCCCTCCGCGCTCCATAGCATACAACCCCGCCTCAGCCTCAAATCCACCATCGATTGTCTCTGTCCACTCCTTAATGAGCATGTGCATGTCTTTTCTCCTCCCGGAATTCAAAAGTAGGTGGTACGCCGCCAAAATCATACTTATGCTCCTCCAAATAATCGACCAAAAACTGGCTATAATCTCTGCGGAGATCCGGTGACTCACTATTGTAGGTGCGAGAACTCTGCATGAACGTGACCTCCTCCAAGCTCGTCAGATTTAAGAATTGGTTCAAGTATTCCTCCCTGTGCAACTCCCCCCAGTCATCATAAAACGACTCCACCTGATCATCATAATCACAGATCCATTCCCGGACCTTGAGGTGCTTGATCATATCCAGCAGCTCCGGATATGCCTCTCCCAGATACCCGAACCACTCGCGGCTCATGATGTGCTTGAGCGATGGCAGTGTGACGTAGGGTGTATCCAGATGCGGATTAAAGCATAATGGAGGGCTACCACCATAATCTCCGCCAAACTTCACCTTATGGCCAAGGAAATCCTCAGGCAAGATGATGACATAGTTCGAGAGAGTCTCACGTCGGCTTTCTCTGTTGACGAAGAGAGTTGCCGGGAGTTGAGCCTTGGCATTGTTACACTTCGTCTCTGCAGCCTTGCCCAGCTTGTGTATTGAATAGCCGGCATGGTGGTGGATCAGCTCAAGCGCGATGCTGACTTCTCGGCCACGGGGGAAGCTCAAATGCCAGATCTTGATTCTCAATTCGGTTGGGAGATTAGGGAAGCAGGTGAAAGTGTCAAGGGGTTCTCCAAGTTGGATGAAGAGCTCCTCGTTGAAATCGGGGAGGTGGCACAGAATGCTGAGAGCTTCGGCGGCTTTGTTGACAGCCATGTTGGCTATGGACTGGAAGGCAGATGTGATGACGTGCTCGCAGAATATCTAAGTCACAATAATTACCGCCCGTTTCCGTGTCTGTGGAGTATTCCCGTACCTTTGGGACCTTTTGGAGCAGGCTGAAAGTAGCCAAAGTGGAGTTCCAAAGTCAAATCGTTGAAAAGGAATGTTGTTTGCTTGACTTGATGCGACAAAAGGGAGATCGATTCCAAATAGGCGTCAATATCTACTTTGGACGAGTTACTTTTTACCGTGGTGCTGCTGAAAAAGTCAGTCGCGGTGTTGAAATTGTTGTTGATAGAGCGAGCCGACGTAGCATTCGAGGCTCCACTTTTCCCGATTAGCGAACTACTCAAATACCACGCGTGGATTGAGGCAGCAATATTGCACCTGATTTGAGTTTAGGTTGCAGCTTCCTTCACTGATCAGATGTTATTTATTATTTGGATTTTACTTTGTTGCTTCCAGTGTTTATTGTTTGTTCTGTTCAATGCAATTGCAGAGCCTAGCGCTTGTTTGCGTGGTTTGTTGATGTCGATGAGTTCCATTCACTTCTCGTTGTCAATAAAGAAGTCAGATAACTTTGTAAGCATGGCAATTGATTAGTATTGCTATGCTCAGCAACTATGTCCTATTCATTCTTCAAAACGAGACGTGCAGGAAATCCCTGCTCTACGTCTTTCCTGACACCTTCAACCAGGGCGATTCCTCTGTTCACCTATGCATAGAGCCATCGAACTCTCTGAGCTGTAAGGTTCGAATGGACTGTAAGACTGTATGATGCTTGCTCTGGATGTATTGCATCCACAGGCCAGGATGATCCTTGTGAAAGGAACATGGTGAATCCAAAAATGGATTGCGCTGCCTATCTTAGCGAGGCGAAAGGCGCTAGCGGTGTTGTGTCGAAAGCGGCAGTTTACGACAGCTTGAAATGAATCCGAATGCTTCACCAGACTTGTCTATTATACAGCAGCGTTTCGTGGACCTACAGATACTGCCGACCGCTTCAGAGCAAAACACCACTCACCTTGCTCAAGAGCATCCGGTCAACCTGATTCAATGTAAAATTTACTAAAATACTTGACCAAGTGAATCGAGTCAACCTAATTCGTTCGAAGTGAAATTGAGAAAACGCCTGCTCAAGTGAATTTCGCCAATTCACGTGATCATGGACCATCACCTGCTCCTCGTAGCTGTATTATAAAGACTCGTAATTGTCACCTCGAACTTCTCAAAACACCAAATCGAAAATCCCAAACTACTACCACCAACAGTCCATACATCTCAATACACCCAAGTCATCATGGACTCTACTCTCAAACCCAGCGGACCTTACTCTCTTCTTCTCGCCGAACTCCCCGATCTCTTCCAAGACCTCTTCTTACAGATAAACGATAGATTCACATGCTTCTCTTCCCTTCCAACCGAAATTCGACTGTCAATTTGGCGATTCGCTTTTCCACGCGGCCGTCTCATGAATATCGATGAACTTGTCATGGCATGGTTCATCGTCATGGATGCAGACAGACGACGAACATGTGGCATCGAGAAAAGCCGTGTACTGCCATCGACCCTTTACGTCAACCAGGAAAGTCGTCAAGAGACCTTTAAGCACTACATCATTGTTTCTCGCCCGGTAGGAAGACTAGCCGGAGTCAAGATCAAGGTTCAAGAACGTCCACTATGCTTCAATCCGAAATTGGACACTATGTTCTTCACTGACAACTACATCATGAACGATCCCAAATGGGAATGGCTACACGAAATTCAAGAGGAATTTCCAGCCTTATTTGATTCGATCGAGGAGGTTCAGATCCGTAATTGCAACCGTGGTTTATCAGGGGTCTGGGAACTTGGGTGCTCAGTCAATTCCGGAGTACTATCGCATGAACTCGCCTTCTTTGTCCAATTTCCAGGTCTCAAAACTGTCAATATCGTCCTCAGTGAGCTTGCTACAGACGGAATTGGACCTTTTCAGATTCAGATCGACCAATATGAGAAGGACCTTGGCCAGGCAATGGTAGCCTTATTCCAGAAGCATGCGCCTCAGAGACTGGTAGCCCCCAAGGTGACTGTCGCGCCATGGAACAAGTTACTCTCCCGCGTTCTCTAGACCTAGTGATGTTGTTGAGCGATCGATAACAGGAATAAGAGATCTTTGCTATCCTTTTATCTGCGGGAATCGATTTGAGTATGAGGGATGAGGCAGGCGTGAAGTATTGGCGGATATGGATTCAAGTGACGTATCTTCACCTTGAAGTCCGGTAGTCAATTAAAAATAAATCTTTTGGCCATCTCTAGAATGCGTAAGTGTGAGAAGCTAATAATAATCTTGTTCTATGTTTGAAAGTCGCCGAATGTGCGCCGAGTTGTGAACTCGGCAATGTCCAGGATTTAGAGTCCCCGCGTTAATTTTGTTGGTGGGGATGTTACGTACCACCTCAAAATTTTGTTCCAGATCGATCTATTGGCAAATTGAAGCTTGAAGTGTAAAACTCCTGGGGATGGTGCTGAACGGTTTTCTGGTATTCAAAATGCACAAGCATTTTGGTGACATCAGGTGTCACACAAGTAAACATCGCTTAAATGCCCTGAAGAAGCTTGATGTAGCGCTCCTGGCTTCCGCGCGTAAGACATTCCTGAACTTCCCGACTCGTCATCAGCCACTATTTCTTCCCATCCCCCGTGTATCAAGATGGAATAACTTTCAGGAAACTTGAATTCAGATCGTATCAATCATCGACAACAACTATCCATTCTAGTCTTCTGCCCAAGATGCGCACCTCCCTGATCCGCGCAGCTGTACCCCTCCGCGCCTCATATCTCCGATCCCCACCTACCACCTCATTCAATCAACCACACGCCCAACAATCGCTTCAATCACAACCACAGCTCTCTCAATATTTCTTTCCAAAGAAAACATTCTCCACCAATCACCATCTTCACGTCCAAAACTCCAGCCCCTCCAAACCACCACTACCACCAAATCCCTCATTCGGCGCCGCCAGTTTCAAAGAACTGGGAGCTACTCGAACCGTCGAAGTCGTCGTGTACATTGCTATCGGCATCATGGGGACTGTAGAGACTTTCACTTGGTCGAAGTTCTTGTGGGCGAAGTTTGGTCCGAAGGATGTCGAGATTGAGGCAAGGCCAGAGAAGTAAAATTTTCTGCGATCCTTGGTTGTACAAGGGAGTCAGTTGTTTCGCGTCTATTATGCAACATTGAGTCTTTGCATTATGAATTTAGAAGCTTTGGAGTTGATGACGACCCGGATTGGGATTCATGGTTCGCTGTTAATACCCCGCTCTGGTTTTTGGGAAGAGGATAATCTCAACTTTTCGATGCAAGGTTCCTGACCGAGGTCAGCACAATTATCACGATCTTGAACGCAGTTTCAAACAATCACCTCCTCAATGTTGGAGACTTCGATTCATCCAGCTGAGATTTATATGCTGTGCTCCTTATTCGAGGAACAAAGGTTTCTATCGCTTCTCCACCCTCGTCAAATACCCCAATACCTTCTCCGCCAAAAACCTCCTCGGCTCAGCTTGATCATCATTGCTGAGAGCATGACTGGCATTAGGAATGACAGCCGTGAACTCCTCATCCCAAACCTTCCCCTTTCCAACCCTCTCACCCCCCTCATCAGCAGCTTTCTGCCACCTCCTCATCAAAGCCTCCTTATCAACATAATCCGGCACACTCTGATCCTTCCCCGAATACAGCACCATCAATTTTCCCCTCAACAGTTTTCTCTCAGCCACCATGCCAAACGTCGTCTTCAAATGCTCATCGCTCAAATCCGAACTGAACAAATCATCCTCCCCTGGCTTCTCAGGACTATCCGGACTACACAGACTCAGAAACCTCCGAAAGCTAACAGGATGTGGATAAATCACACTCGAGAGCCTCAACGGCGCCATGTTGTCTCCATCTTCAGGCTTTGACTCTCTAGCAAGCTTTAACAACTCTTCGTAAATAGCCTGCATTTCCGCTGGAGTCTTCTCTCCAAACCCTTCCTGGCAGATCCAATGGATAGCTTGGCGGTCACTGACGGGCGCTTGCATGATCGCACCGTCCAGCACAGGTCGCTTAACATGCACGAGATCTTTATCGAAGATATATTTTCCTTGGTGAGGATTTTCCCGATGCAGATAATGTAGCACGACTTGACTTCCTGTTGAATGGCCCATGACGACCACCTTCCTCTTCTCATCCGCATTCTTGGCTTGTGACGCTTTATATTCTGAGATATATGATATACACTCCGCGAGCTCATCTGTGTCGCGATCGAGATGACCAGTCCCCCATTGTCCATATGAGGAGGAGAGGTTGAGCGTGAAGAGGGACCAGGGCGTTGGTGAGAGGGCAGTGACGAGATCGCTCATGTAGGATGTCGTTGCAAGGCCATCGCCAAGGCCGCCGATGAAGATTATGGCGTGAGGTTTGGGGACGGAAGATGTGTATTCGAACGTGACGAGGGATTCGGTCTAGGGATGTTAGATTTTGAGATGAGAGGTAGAGGAGAAGGGAACGGTACATAGTGGTGGAGGATTCCTGGGAGGCCGCCTTTGGGCCAGAATTTGGAACCCATTTTGAAAATACTGCAATCTCAGGATACTGGATAGTTCCTAGGAGCAGCAATTGACAATTGTAGAAGATGACCTTCCAATGAGTTGCAGAGAGGCTCAGGCTGTCTGGAGCGATTTGCGGAATCTCAGGCTATGGAGGGGACGTCTAATGACACGAATTCTCTCTCTTGTGCCTAATCTGTTGAACTCTTCAACTTATTTGCTTCTTCTTCAATTACGACTCCCAGTGGCCGAAATCTTGGAATTTCTCCTAAGACCAACAAAATAATCGAATGACGACGGCGATTGTGACAGCTGTAGAGGAACCTAGGTACACAAGCTTGTGCCTGCATGCACATCAACCCCTCCATGCCCGCAGCATTCCATTCCACCCCACCACCGAAATCGGCAAATTCGCCATCTTTCACATGTCCCTTTCGCACTGGAAATTCCCACCTCCCAAAAACAAACACACGAAACATATCCTTGTACATAAGGTACGTAACGTAATAGACACCGGAACTTACGCCAGCACATCGTCCCCACTCCGCTGGTGCCGTTCCGCCCCACCCAGAAGAAAAAAATCAGATAAGATCCGTCACCCGATCAGATTAGATTTTCACCCACCCGAACGAAAACATTGTTCTTAGCGCAGCAAGCGAGCTCGCCATCGCCCCCCAGTTGGAAGGTACGATACAGGACTAGCGTGGGTGTATATAGTCAGAGCCAGAGGTTCCTCATCAATCAACAACCTGTTGCTCCCCCAATTATCTCCCCCCTCCCTATCCCTGTTAATAGGCTGTCGCTGCAGTCAGGGTGTAGGGAACTAGTTTGGATCTGATTAGATTCCGTAGCCCAAACGCCTTTTCTGCCTATGCCGTCCACTTCACTGCATACCTAGGTAAGGCAGCAAGGAAGGGTACGTTTAGAAGGGAGGCATTAAAGCCGAGAATGGCCGGCTGAGGTTCGGAAAAGTGATCTAAGATTTCGATGATTTGTCTAACGCGAATAGGTATCAGTTTGTTGGATTGCATCCTTTCTTTTCGGAGGAGTCAGAGCAGGGAAGTGAGTCGATGCCGGGTCTCGGATCTTGGATCTGGGACTTACGGGCGGCTGGGACTTGGGCTTTGAGAGACTCGTCAGGGTGCTGTGTTTTATCAGATTGACCAGTGACGATGCTATAAGCAGAAGGGGAGTATGAAGATATCGCTGAGAAAATTAGTTGGTGTTGCAAGAAAATACACCTGGAAAAGTCTTGTGGCCCGATGAGGACGGTAATTCGAAGCCCTGAGCGGAGAACTTCAAGACTATATTCTTATCTTGTGAATATTCATTTGCAATCCATTTATATCTAATCATCTCTCTTTCATACTTGAAGAATCTCATTCCGCAACAGTCTGATGCATCACATTCGCCCTGTAACTCTCACTCCTTCCAAGCAACTCTTCGTGGCTCCCACTATCCACACATTTCCCCTCCTCAATTAAGAAAATCACATCCGCTTTCCTAATAGTATGTAGCCGGTGCGCAATCGCAATAACCGTAATCCCCTTTGCTGCCCTACTCAACCCATCCTGCAACAATCTCTCACTCTCCGCATCTAACGCACTTGTCGACTCATCCAGAATCAACAGACTCGGCTTCCTCACCAACGCTCTCGCAATCGACAGTCTCTGCTTCTGCCCCCCAGAGAACTGATTCCCATTAGGTCCGCAGAGAGTGGAGTATCCTTCTGGAAGAGCCATAATCGTATCGTGGATGTTGGCTAGTTTGCAAGCTTCGTCGATAGAGGCGCGACTGACGGCGTGGCCAGGTCGTGCGCCAAGACCGATGTTGAATTCGATGCTGCCTTCGAAGAGGACGCTTTCTTGGGGGACAAGGGCGATATTGTCGCGGAATGTGACGGAGCGTTGTTTGGTAATGTCGACGCCATCGATAAGTATGCCGCCTGAGGATGGAGTGTACAACCTTTCGACGAGGGAAATGATTGTTGATTTTCCTGCCCCACTTGGTCCGACAAGCGCGTAGAACTTGCCTGGTCTTATATCGATTGACAGGCCGTTCAGGACTTTGATATCAGGACGAGCGGGGTATGAGAAATGAACGTCGCGAAGCTGAACACTTGATGCTTGGGTATTTGGTGCGGACAATTGCTTCTCGCCTGTAGCTTCAACATCTGTGATAAGCTTCCCGACATTTCCTTGCATCTTGTCAGATCCTATCTCGATCAAGCTCAGAATCCTAGCCATTGCTGCTCGCGCACTGGACAGTTCAGGTGCGAGGGCAAACATCTGACTCCACAGGAGAGCGCTGACTAGAAGCGAGAATACCACGATCAAGAACTGAGTCTGTGTGTAATTGCCTGAGATGATCTGTTTGGATCCCCACCAGTAGGCGAGAGCATTGACGAGGTTTCCAAGGAAGTACGTAAGTGCTTGCCATAAACTTGCTTGAACTGTGACTCTGAAAGTCTCTTTGCGTGGCCCTCTGAGTGATTTTCGGTACGTCTGTAGTGTCTCTTCTTCCAGAGAGAAAGAAGCGATAGTCTTGATGGATGTGATTGCTTCGACACCGATATCGACTGACTTCGTGTATGCCGTCTCATGTTTCTGTTCAAATTGACCGAGAACTCGAAGTTCCATCAGACCAGCGCCAAGAAGCAGTGGCACCAATGCCAAGCAGACCAATGCTATCCTCCAGGCAATGATGTGTGTCAGTATAATAGCTGCGATGAGGTTGACTGTGATAGAGAAGAGTGTGCCAACGACAGAGCCACTCAGTCCAGCCAATGCATTGCCATCTCTTGTGATATAAGAGAGCAACATCGCAGGAGTTCGACCCTTCGATTGGTGCCATTGAAGATCCTGCTCCATCAACGACCTGAATGAAAGAACACGAACCGAGAAAACAGTCTTCTCTGAAACCCAACCGAAGCCTGCCCAGCTGATCAAATTCGCGAAGAACTCAATAATAGCTAGTACAAAGAACATGAGTCCGTAGAATTCACCCTTGCTTCGGATACTGTCTGCACTCTTGCAAGGGTTCAAAGTTCCGACTGTGTTTCCAAAGATGACTGCTTCGGCAGAGAATGCACCACCGACGGCTGTAGAGCCGAGAAGAGCGATGAAGATCATAATCAGTTGGGGTCGTATGGCAGGTGCGTATCCTTTGACTAGTGACCAGAGGGTTTTGGATGCAGTTTCGGGTTCTTCTTCTTCTTCTTCGGGCTCAATAGCTGCTTCGCTTACTATTAATTCGCTTTTCTCTGCATCCATCGAGAGACTATTTTCGGTATCAATGTCCGTCAACGACTCCACATCAGACTTGCTGATGCCATCCGAGTTTGTCTTTGTAGGATTGGCTCCCATAGTCTGTAATCTGACAAGTTCGGCATATGATCCATTCTTTGCCATCAATGCTGAGTGGGTTCCCTGCTCCAAAATGTGTCCTTTGTGCATGACGATGATGTTGTCTGCGTTGGTGATGGTTGAAAGACGATGCGCAATTGAGATCATGGTTCTGCCACTTGAAATCCCTGCAATTGCTCTTTGAATACGTTGCTCACTTCTCGAGTCGAGAGATGCCGTGGCTTCGTCTAGAATCAGAACTGCGGGGTCCTTGACGAGGGCTCTGGCCAAAGAAACCCGCTGCTTCTGACCACCACTGATCAGTCTTCCACTTGATCCTACAACTGTGCCATATCCATATTGTAATGCAACGATGAAAGCATCTGCATCTGCAAGTGCTGCAGCATTTTGGACCAATTTGACAATTTCGACCACTCCTGGACCAGCGTTTTCAGCTGCCACTTGAAGATCCTGACCTTCTCGGACTGCGCTTGCCAAATCTGCCAAGGAGGACCCAAGAAGTGTTGCCTTCAAATGCGTATGATTAGGATTGCTCGAATTGATCAGCCCATGTGCGATATTTTCCAGCAGCGATCGGTCCAAAAGCGAAGGTTCCTGTTGAACCAAGCTGAGAAAGCTCCTTAAGTCATGAACATTGACATCTTTTAGGTCATGGCCGTCGAATAAAATATGCCCCTCGGTTGGATCATACAATCTCCCAACTAAAGCTGCAATAGTTGATTTTCCACTTCCGGACTGTCCGACAATGGCTGTATGCTTATTGACTGGGATACTGAGATTGATCTTGTCCAGAACCGTGATCTCAGGTCTAGAAGGATAAGTGAATGAGACATCCCTGAACTCAAAACCAGCTTCCGATTGTGTGAGTCGAAGTCCGGATCCGCTTGTGCCGTCGATGGTTGGGACTCGGTCGATATCTCCGGTCAATTTTTGGTACGAAGCAACAGCTGCCACGAACATATGGAGAAATGGGGCGACTTGACTGAGGAGGAGAGAGGCTATCACATGTTAGAATTGTCGCTCGGACGAGTCGCGTAGCTTACCTTCAACCAGGATGAAAATAACTGTGAAAACAGCTCCGACCGTGGTTCCTCCATTATCTCGACGCACTGCAGCCGCAATCTGCTTACTTCCCTGCCAAAAAGCAAGACCATTGGCAGAGTAGGCAACAAAATACAGCACTCCAGATTGTATTCCAACTGCCGTAGCCTTTTTCAGTCCCTCTTGTTCGGAAGCTTTAAGCTCCTTGGAGAATTTCTCTTCCAGTCGAGTATGAGCTCCGAAAGCTTGAACCACAACGATGTTCGAAAGAGCTTCTGAAGCGATGGACGAAGCTGTTGCAGCATAATCTGACATGAGACCGGAGTACTTCTCGATGTAATGACTTCCAACGAATGACATCAGGAAGTATGCTGGGATCAGCGAGATGAGCATTGCTGCCAGCTTCGTATCCTTGATGAAAGCCACAACATAGGCAGTGACAAAGAATGAGAAACTGGACAAACATATTCCGACCTTCTCAGAGGTTCCAGATCGGATTGCTTGAATGTCGGTGTTGAGTCGAGATGCGACTTCTCCAGGAGGCAAATTGTCGAAGAACAATGGTTCCTGACGGAGCAGGTTCTGCAGATAAGTTTCCCTCAGTCTCTGAGCAAGCCGAGCTCCCGTCAGTGTCCAACATAGCAAGTGAGCGTAGATCAGAACGAATTGAGCGATTGCCAGGTACACGATCAGGAGGATTTTGCTGTTGACATCTTTCTGCTCGTCATCTCCAGAACTCGTCTCTGCTTGATCACATGTTGCTGCATTGAAGTCGTCGAGAAGTTGACCGAAAATGATACCGATGATTGGGAAGGGGATTCCAGAGCCAATGGCTGAAACGATAGCTACCAGAAGAGTTCCAATGTCGCGTGGCGATGGATTTCCGGCGAGAAGTAGCTTGGGATAGCCCGCGAGTTGTTTGATGAAGGCCATTGCGGTCGTCCACTTTGGTGTCAACTCGTTCAAACACAGCTCTCAAAATATTGGCGTTGAATGGAGGAAGACTCGAATCCTCACGAACAGGAAAGATCTCCGAAGATTCAGACCAAGCTTCGTCCCAAGGGCCCATCAATGGATTGTACTGCATATCTTTGGCTAGGCAAATGCTTGAGTGGACTTGGTTCTCGCATGGTTCGGTACCATGGTACCGCCTGCATGAATGGATACCTACATCCAAACGCTGTCATTTCAGCTAGACGCTTTACGAAAAGCACCCTTGATCGAACTTCCCTTTGTGATCTTTGGCCGAGATGGTCTTTCGGGTGTCATGCATGCATCATGCAGCAAGCAGCCACCCAACGATGTTGCCATGGGCCCACACTATCCGATCAACATGACGGGATTGGACGAAGGCGAAGAAAATTTTCATCTGATAAGATTAGATAAAATCCTATCCCATCAATAAGTGGGTTTACATTCAGCTGGACTGACCTTCCTGAATTAAAATAGCTGCGCTGCGAGAACGAAGGGTGTGCAAAGAGCAAAGCCACAGGGGTTAACCCGTCCATTGCGATATCGGAAGTCGCTGGATCGATCAGAAGAAGTGGAATTTTGAGGGCTTAAACAATCCCAAGAAAGCTTGCCGCTTTTGATCCTCTTGCTTCAGGCTTGTGAAGTTTGACTGGCCACAGGAACTGGATCGACAGTAAGGTTGGCCTGGCTCAGGATGGTTGTCTGCCGCCCACAGCGCTGGAGCCATGGCCTGAGATTGACTAGGATATTGGGTTGTGGTAGAGATGTGGTCTGGAGCAGGTATTTAGAGACTGTGTATACAGCTGTCTCGGTGGTTGTTGTAGTGACTGCTTGTGTTGCAGACGGGAACAGGGAGAAGACAAACGAGAAGTAGGAGGCAAGATTCGCGTGTCAGGTTCTCAGCTAGATGGACGTGAGAGAAGATGGAGAACATTACTGCTGCAGGTTCAGGTTCTCACAGAGTAAAAGCCGGAGTTAAATCGTTCAAATTTCAAATTAATATCTAAATTGCCATGAATGCAAGCACTTCACTGAAAAACAGAACTCCTCCACATTCGAACAGAAAAATCATCGTTGTCGTAACACGTGACCGTTCTGACTGCACCTGTTCGCGGTGACGCGTCGGGCAAAAATGATCATTTCAATCTCCCCATCACTCACAGCCCTCAACGTCCCCGATTATACGCGCTGTTCTGGCGTAGCTACATCAGTCTGTCCCAAATGTCCCTCAAACACCTTCTCGTTGAGCAGCACGTGGTCTCTCCTTGACGCCAACTCCTCCACCGTCGCGGCGAGCTCATCAAGGCTCGAGTCGACGAACTGGATATCCCTCACACTTCCGACCACCCCAACATAAGTCTTTCCTTCTCGAACAAACGAGACAACCTTCAAAGGATTCGGCGCATCGCCATGAGGATTCAGAATCTCCACTCTCGCTGTGCCGTCCGCGAAAGGCATGGTATCAAAATCCTCAAAGTCCTGATGATGAACGATCGAATCGAAGAATCTGACAACACCTGGCCATTCCGTACATTTCTTTGAGATCTTCTCAAAGCCAAGGAAGTCGTGTGCTGATGATCCGGCACTTTGACTCTGCACGAACTTAAGAAGATCCATGGCTGTCCATCCAGCTTCAAATGTTACTCGGATTGGCGTGAATTGATAGCATGGACCCATCACATTCTCGATATTTGCAAGTTCGACGTTTCTACCGGAGGTGATACCACCGAAGGTTACATCTGGCTTCTGGAGACGTCGAGCAAGAACCAACGACCATGCGGCCGTGAGCAAGTTCGCTGTAGTGATCTCGTCGGGTCGTTGCGAGATGTCGACGGCTTTAGTCTGGAATATGGCCTTATCCGTTGATTGGACTGAAGTTCCCTCGACGACGGATAGTGTTGAATCTGCCAAGAGATTGCGCCAGTACGAGATTGCCTTTGTTTGGACGCCATCATCGCCAATTCGGGCCATGTATGAGGAAAAGGGCTCGGATTCCTCGACCTTACCTCCCCTGTACAACGCCTCCAGATCTCGAAGAACCATTGGCAATGAGTTACCATCATATTGAGCATGCGATAGACCAATGATCAGGCATTCGCTTTCCTGGCCTTCAACATGGAGTATTTTCAAGAATGAAGAGCCGAGCTTGAACTCTGATTCGATCTCGGCCGTGCAAAGCTCGTTAACATACTTTCCAACATCTCCTTGAGTCTGATGTGTGGTCACATGAGAATCCAGATTCTCTATTACGACCTGTAAGAAACACGATTCGTGCTCGATGAAGACGGTGCGCAGAATATCATGGGTCTTGACCAAGTCTTTGCATGCACCGAAGAGTTTCTCTCGATCGATTCCTTTGTCAAGATACAACATTGTGTATTGCATCGACGTACGTGGCGCCTGGACTGTTCCTCTGATATCGAGGGCTTGTGGATCTGTCACTAATAGAACATCTTTGACAACCCATGTCGAATCTGCAAGTTTTGGCCGAACGACCTCGGACAAGAACAGCTCGACATCAGAAATCGGCAGAGTTGAGAATGGCTTGTAGGGCTGGATCTTTTGCTCTGCCACCTGGTTGACTTTCAGAACCTTCGCAGCATCACCGAGACGCATATGGTTGAAGATGTCTGAAACTGATAACGCATGCCCCTGGGTTCGGAGACTGGCCGCCAATTTCATCGCCAGGACGGAATCTCCCCCGAGTCGGAAGAAATTATCCTCGACATCAATCTGTGCCGGATTCATGCCCAGAATATTTGCCCACGCAGTCCGAAGGATATCTTCCGTTGCGGTCAGAATGCTCTCTGCCGTCCTTAGCCAAGCCCTTGTCAATCCGGTAGCCAGCTGCGTAAAAATGTTTTGAGGGATTCTGGAGGCGAGCTGATTGAGCATCGCATGATCAATCGGGCCCTCGTCAAATGGTAGTCTGTTGACCACCACGTAAGATGATGGGACCATGTGCGATGGCAAAGATTTCTCGATGGACTTGTCCAGCTTCTTGATGGCTTCAGCAAGACTGACTGACACCTTGGCCAAGACAATACTCTGCAGACCAGAATCGCAAGTGACTTCGTGCGATGCCGACAAGAGCTCGATCTCTTCGTCGGCTTCGTCGACTCCCTGCCCCTCGATGAATATAATCAAATCTGGGTCCTCTTGTTCTGATGAAGTGGATATGGCTGCGGCAGATCGAACGTTCCCAGGAAGATGTCTCTCCACATGAAATTCAAGACCTGAGATATCCACAGCATTGCCTTGGTTTTGTAGGATGTTCTCCTTGCGACCGACGAAAACCAGACTGCCATCTTCCCGTAACTCGACCATGTCGCCTGTCGACTGGACTTTTCCACTACGACCAGGATATTCTGAGCTTCCAGCCACCAGCCAGTCAGGAGACTCAATGCCTTCACCCGGGATAGCTCCTTCAAACCAAAGCTCGCCCGCACAGCCGATGGGGGACAAGAGTGATAGATTTCGAGGGTCGCATACCCATGGGATGGTTGCTCGTGGATAGAAAGCTCCTGGTTGTACCGATGTATGTGCTTGAAGTTTGGAAGCATTCAGAACTAACGGTGGTGTCTGGTTCCACTGCCAAATTCTGTTCAATTCAGCTTCAGGCAAGAGAGATACCTCGGTTAATTTCCTTGACAAGTCGTTTGACAATTCAGAGCAGGCCACTTCAAGCTGTGCAAGTACTCGCTCCATTTGAGCAAATTCAATCAAACTGCTGTCAAAATTTGCGCAAACTCTCAACCCGCCTTTGCGAATCCCGAAAGCGACCATGAGCGGGTATGGATTGAAATGAAGTGCTTCACGTACAACATCACCATACTCAAACCCAAGCTCACTCCCAGCATACTCTGGTTCTGGCTGGATCACCAACCCTGTTCCTGCCTCAGACGCATGTTGGGCATCTGTGCTGACCTTCCGAATGTTCTGCCATCCCATGTGTTGATATGGAGTACGGGCAAGGATGCTCTGCTGGACAGTCTGTAGATACAATTCGATTGTTGTCGTGCGATGGATGCGAATCCGTACAGGAACAGTTGCGATCAACGGACCTACAATTCCCTCGACTCCAGGTAGTGGGATGTCTCGACCAGTCAAGGTCTCGCCAAACACAACATCATCACTTCCAGAGTATTGTGATGCCACCAGAGCCCAAGCACCACGAATCAGAGTGGCCATGGTGAACGGTGAGCCAGCCACCGTCTCGGGCGATATCTGGTGCTCGAGGAATGAATCCGGCGTCGCTAGATAATCCCTGAATGGAAGTCGTGGAAATTGTGGCCCCACAGCACCATCTAATTCTCGCCGCCAGAAAACCTGCATCGCAACTTCGTCTGTGTCTCGGACATACTTGACAAAATCTTTCATCTGCGCTTGTAATTCGAAGGGCTGATATTGCAAAGCATTGCTCACATTCTTCAGCACCAAAGGCTCCGACCATCCGTCGTAGAGAACGTGATGGACAGTCCAAACCATGTACTGCTTTCCGTTCGAATCGACGATTGCGTATCGAGCTAGATCTTGCCCGAGCTCCATCCTTTCCAAACGGTCATCTTCGAGGTATTTTGGCAGATCAGTCGCAGTTCTCCAGGATACGCTCCCCTTTAGCACCACTTGCCGCAAACCAGGTCCCGAGAGCTGTGCCAAGCGGGTCCGTAGGATGGGACTTGCTACTACGACATCTTCCCATGCTTTCTTCCAAGCGTCGAGGCTGATTGTGTCAGGTATACAGGCTACCCTCTGGGCAATATACGCTTTGCTCGATCGAATAGAAAAGGTGAAGAGAGATTCTTGGGTAGGTGTGCAAGGATAAATATCCTCGACAGCTGATGGTTCTGATCCGCATGCTTGTGCTGCTTCAATGGATGCGCTCTCGACATCTTGAGATACCATGGAGAAGGCTTCAGTTTCTACCTTTTCCTCGGAACTGCTGATCTTGACAGTGCTTGCCATCGCCTCAAGCGTAGGATTGCCAAATGTGCTGGTTACTGAGAGGTCAAGGCCTTGTATTCTGCAGACGGACACTAATTTTATGGCGGTCAGAGACTCGCCACCGAGCGCAAAAAAGTTGTCTTCCAGCCTGATGGTTTCCGGGTCAATCTTCAACACCTCACCCCATCCCTGCCGCAGTCGCTTCTCCAGATCCTTCAATTCCCGGGACGGGGCACTGGAAGAGTCTTGGTCCAGCTGCCGTAAGTCAACCGTCGCGCCAAAAGCCCGTAGCCTTTTCCTGTCTGTCTTTCCTGAGATCAAAACAGGTATGTAATTTGGTGGTATATATGCATTCGGTACCATGTACCTTGGCAAAGTCTCCTTAACGTCTGCATCGGCTTTCGCCAAAGCCAGACGGAGATCCTCAGACAATTCTCCCAGCTTCAGTTCCTCGTTTCCCAGTCCTTTCGTCGATTGAGGTGCGACAAAAGCTACCAAAGTTGGTTGGCCTCCTGTTCCCTGTGGTGTGATGACTTCTGCAATAACATTCACATCAGCGGGAAGCCTCGCTTTGAGTTGACTCTCTATCTCGCTCAGTTCAACACGCTGTCCACGCAATTTCACTTGCGTATCTTGCCTTCCAACAAATACGATATTTCCAGATCCATCTGGATCGTACATGCCGATATCTCCAGACTTGTACAGACGGCCTGTCCGACCCGGGAAACCATCATGGCCAGCAGTAAGCCAGGGTGGGTCATTAATAAATGCAGCTGCAGTCTTTTCGGGATCATTCAAGTACCCTTGTCCAACAATTGGACCCTCAACAAGCAATTCTCCCACAGCTCCGACGGGCATCAACCGGTTGTGGTCATTGGGATCAACGATCCAGATGGCTGCACCATTGCCAGGTCCAATGGAGATATAATATCTGCCAGTTGCAGCACTGCTGTTCACTGTACACCCAATCGTACATTCACAAGGACCATATCCAATAATTATCCTGGTGACCTGACCCCAGAAATTAACATCTCGAGGCGAAGCAGCTTCTCCTCCAAGTCCGAGTCCGCTCAGCGAGGCAATAACATCCGGCTCCAGGATGCGGGCGACCGACGGCGTCAGACCCGCATAGTTGACTCGCATTCTCCGCATCGCTCCATTGATATCGTTTAGACGATCCTCGTCCGATGGGATACACAGACATCCACCATTGCCGAGAGTGAGTAGCATACTGTCGATACTGACATCGAATGCGTAGGATGCGAAATCCAGCACTCTAGATTCTTCCGTGTATCCAACAGCTTTTGCTCTAGGAATCGCACTACTCGTGTACGTCTCATGCGAGATCTTCACACCTTTCGGTGTTCCAGTACTTCCAGAAGTGAAGATGATATACATCAGCGCATCAGATGGGACTTCCTCCAACGCAGGCAGATCCTCATCTTTTTGAAACGCCTCTTCATCAACCACCAGCATTTGACCTTCCGGCAGAATCTCTCTTGCCAAATCCTGTTGCTTCCGCGAACACACAATCATCTGCGCGCCAACCTGATCCCGCATATTCTGCAGCCTCGCAACTGGAAGCGATGGATCCATCATTACCATCGTCGCACCAGCTTTCATGACCGCCAGGACAGCGACGATCGTCCATCGTGATTTCTCGAAGCACACTGGCATGAAATCGTGTAGTTTCACGCCCATTTCGCGCAACCTTCCGGCAGCAATACTCGAGTACCGATCGACTTGAGCATAAGTTAGATCGCCGTCCCACGACGCTATGGCCATTTTGTCTTGATGCGATGTTGCGCGTGAGGAGATCATGGTGTGCATGCACGAGTTGTATGTTGGTGGAAGTGGTGACGTCCAGCTCCATATTGAGGAGAGATCACTCGCTGTTGGAGCGAGAAGTGATGAGATTGTGGCAGCCGGGGAAGATATACAGGCGTTTATTGTATCGACAAATGTGGAGATGTGATGTAATATTGTGAAAGGAAGCATATTATGGGGGTATCGTACGGCTTGGATCTCAAGCATGCCGGCTTGAAAGCGAATCTCAAGTTGCAGGCCCTTCATTCAAGTGAGCAACGTACCACTCATTCGGGGGAATTCGTTCTCACCTCCTTCTCGTCTCCCGCTAATGAAACACTAGTTAGTAGCAACGAAGCATTCTTCGACTCCGCAGTCCTCGGCGCAACATCCTGTATATACCTCGATATCGCGGCACTGGTTTCCTCGACCGTACTTTCCAGCCCTGGCGTCACCTCCTCCATCTTCAAGCATTGCATCACGGTTTCTTGTTCCGCGCCATCTTCGCGGGAGAGGTACGCCCAGTCGAAGTTTACCGTTCCTTCGCGTGTGCGCAGGAGGACGATAAGCCAGGATAGGAGAATGACTTCTTCCCGACAGTTTGTTGGTGTTGGATGGTCGATTGAAGCTGTGAGACTTGGAATCTCAAATATTCTGGTGTTTTGAATGCCGTACTCGTTTTCTGGCCAAGTCACCAGTTCTTCGACTTGAATTGACCCCATCGCAAAAGCGGTACAGTTTGTCAATCTCTTGTCTGTTTACTTCATTTGTTTCGTTTGATCGCTTTCTTCAAGTGACGGTCCCAAATATCAATTCTGATCGCAGGGTATCAATTATATAAACCAACCAGCTATTTTTCATCAGTCAGTCATTTTCTTCTCATTTGCCAACCAAAATACAGGGTGCGCAGCCCAGTTTCCAGATCGACGGTGACAAAAGCAAACGCAGCCAAAGGAATGAACATACCAACCAGCTGTTGCAGAGTATCTATTCGCTCAACACATCTCACAGGACAATCATGAAAGCAGCAAAGTCAAAAGCGGGCAGCTATCTGCTAGCCCTCCTCAAGTAGCCCCTCCATCTCAGCCGTCATCCCCTGCATGAAGAAATGATGCACGGAACGAACGATATCTGACAAGCACCCTCGCTACGATCCGCAGTACCACCTCCCTACCTAGGTAAGTGCCGATCGGTAGCTAGCAACATCCATACTGTACCTTGATAGTGGGGGTGGAATCTGCATCAAGCAGCTGTTAAAGCAGCATTGTGTCGTCAAACTAGCTTGACTATCGAGCTAGACACCCGAGCCGGAGCGGACTCCACTATGATATTGGAGGGGTACGCATAGTAAGTGCTGCATACGCATGTGTCTAGTTAACATGTTTCTGTTCCCTGTCAGTCGAGGAAATCATTGATCTCGATACACATGCTACTTCTCTGCGATTCAGAAGTCCAGAAGCCGAGATCGGGGCGGGTAGAGACGGGGACAATCTCCATGCTCGTTGGACTCCAGAAAGCGCCCGTTCAATAGTTGCCTTGGTCCAAGCAAAAGAAAACACGGTACCACTCATCTTTCGGCAATCATCCAGACTTCAGAAGCCATGGATCATGTGGGGTAAGTAAGTGTCATAAAGCCCTCTTCCAAGATTCCAAGAACTTCCTGGAGCCCGAGGAGCGTTCGCATATCCAGCTGCACAGTCACAGGTGGTGTGGAGCTAGCTCTCACGCAATCATTCTACGACTCGCAGATCAAACGCACACAACGTCTAGCTCAAAAAAACAAATCAAAAACTTAAACCTTGACCTTGATTCCATGATATCCCGAAGTGTAGACGCCGAGTAAAGCGGGCAGATCTCGGCGCACGGGAAGCAAGCGGGATGCGCGAATTTCGGCGGATCTGATAACCTAAAAAAAAATCTAATCAGATTAGATGGCACGGATCGATTGGTTGGCTCCAAGGAAGGGGGTGTGTCCAGCATGCAGCAAGTGGGGAGCTCCGATGCAGAGCCGGTGGATGCTGGGTTATGAACGTAGGGATTGAGGGCTGATGAAAATTCTGCAAAGGAGGGCTGGCTCGGTTGCTTGGCGGAGGATTGAGGAAGTTTGGAGACTTGAGGTGGAAAGGCTGCTCTGGGCAACGGAGCTGATTCGGAAACGGACGAGACCTGACACAAGAAGGAATCTGGACTTCACAATTCAGATATTTTGAACTTTCTTGATGACTGAAGTCTCAATTACCTCGAGACTTCTTTGAGTCACCAAGAGTGTCGGGATCGATGGGAAAGCAGCCTCTAAACTGTTCCTGCAGAGCATCGCTTATCATTTACTACACGGACTCCGATGCCTTCTTGACAGATGCAGACTCAAGGTTCGGTCGTCCCAAAGCATCGCGCAGCCGACGGCTTGCTTCCCAAGTCTTAACCACGATAATACTCTGGACGTGGTCTAACAAACGGTATCCACACCAAACCACATCGAAGTGGACGACGCCCCTGCCCTGTCTGGATGCAGGCGGTTCGAGCGGCATCATCTAATCTTATCAGATGACCCTCCCTTCGGTCCAAGAAAAAAAGCAAAGCTTGTCGGCAACACAAGCTCATCAAAGAGATCCCTTGGGAGAAGATGAGCGGCGCAGAAGCTTGAGTCGTGACAAGCAATCGGGGTCCGTCTATGACCAACTGTCCCAGCATCCAAACTTGTGGACTCTCAAAAGCAAAATGTTCTCTCCACCAACACTTCTCGGCTGAAGTTCCAATCCAAGTCTGGCGCGAAAATATCGAATCTGATTAGATAAAAAGTTTCCTGTTGCTAAATTGCTCCCCCACATCGTTCAATATACCGCCACCAATGGATACCACCGAACGAGCCGTCCCCTACTTTGGTGGCGTGTCCTTCTCGGGCAACCGTTCTCAATCCCTGCAAGGCCTATGAAATACAATTGCGAAAAGCCTCGAAAGCCTCAACACTCTCCAAGAAACCAGTAGAAACTAGACCTCAGTTCAACATCCAGCCCCGTCGAATTCCAAGAGATAGAGAGCTTCAAATCCTTCAAATCTGGTCCCGATCTCGGATGTCAATTCCTTGTTCTCACATGGCTGTGTTGGTATCCGCGGGTATGGACTCGCCATGCAGGCCAGTGGAGCTCGTCCCAATCCTTTCCGATGGGTCTGCTCTCGATCTACTGCGTCTGCGTCGCCAAGTCTAGGGAGTACTAGAAGCTAAGCTCCCCTGCCTTTCCTCAGAGCTTTGCTTCCCTTCACGATCACACAGCATCAACGAAACAGCCATGTCAGCTTCAACCTTCTCGAGATTCAAGCCAGACTTCCTTCGAAAGAAGGAGGAGCTTGCTCCTGTGGATGCGAGCCTACCGGTTGATGACAAGAATCCTGCCACAGATGGTATTGCGCCAGCCCAGGAAGCTGGAAATGATGACCCTGAGAAGGATGTCGTTCCTGCTGAGGATGCGCAACGTGGTGTTCAGCAAGTTGAGGCTGTTACCCTGACTTGGACGAAACCATACCTGATTGCCGTATTTGTCAAGTAAGTTCTCCAATATGCACAAATCTCCAGAACTGACGTCGTGCAGTATGTGGATGTTGTACTTCGTCAACGCCATGCAATCGTCCATTCTGTACAATCTCGTACCTTTCGCAACCAGTGCTTTCGAGGCCCATTCCTTGTTGACGATCATCTATATTGTTTCCAACAGTATGACTGCAGCGATCTACATCCCACTTGCCAAGATGTTGGATATCTGGGGTCGTGCTGAGGGGTTCCTTCTCATGGTCGCATTTGCTACATTGGGAATGATTCTTATGGCTTCCAGTAATGGACTCACCACTTTCTGCGTTGCTCAGGTATTCTTCTCACTCTCAAATCATTTCTTAGCTAATTATCCAGGTTTTCTACTCCATCGGATTCGGAGGTTTGATCTACAGCGTCGATGTCATCACAGCCGATGTGTCCAAGCTCAAGAATCGAGGACTGGCATACGCCTTTACCTCCAGTCCTTACATCATCACGGCCTTTGCTGGCGCCAAGGTCTCAGATGAATTCTACTACAAAGTCAGCTGGAGATGGGGTTTCGGAGCTTTCTCCATCATCCTCCCATTCGTCGCTGCACCGCTCTTCTTCATCTTGAAGCTTCACCTCAAGAAAGCAGAGGCTCATGGTCTTGTTGTTCGTGAACGTAGCGGTCGAACCTTGACTCAGAACATCTGGTTCTACGTCCAGGAGTTTGATGGTAAGTCTCCTTTTCGGTCGAGAAAACTCAACTTACCATCCCAGCCCTCGGAGTCTTTCTCTTCGCCTCCGGATTGACCATCTTCCTGCTCCCATTTACCCTCGCAGACACCGCTCCGCAAGGCTGGAAATCCGGCTACATAATTGCCATGATCGTCGTCGGTTTCGTCCTCCTTGTACTCTTTGGCCTACACGAATCCTTCCTCGCTAAACAGCCTTTCCTCAATGTCCACCTCCTCACAAACCGCACCGTCATCGGCGCCTGTTGCCTCTGCACCACGTATCAAATCTCCTACTACTGCTGGAACTCTTACTTCTCTTCCTTCCTCCAAGTCGTCTCAAACCTCACTCTCGCAGAAGCCGGATACGTAGGCTCCACCTTTGACGTTCTGTCCGGCGCTCTTCTCCTCGGCGTCGGCCTCATCATCCGCAAGACAGGCTACTTCAAATGGCTGCTCTACTTCGCCGTCCCGTTGTACATCTTCGCCCAAGGCCTGATGATTCACTTCCGCAAACCAAACCAATATATCGGCTACGTCGTCATGTGCCAGATCTTCATCTCGGTAGGCGGCGCCATAATCATTATCTGCGAACAACTCGCCGTGCTCGCCGCCTCGGACCATCAGCACGTCGCAGCCGTTCTCGCCCTCCTCTACGTATCAGGCAATATCGGCGGCGCGATCGGCAACTCGATCTGTGGTGCCATCTGGACGAATACGTTCCCCGGTGCGCTGATGCGGTTCTTGCCTGAGGAGGCGCAGGCGGATTTCGATACTATTTATGGGGATCTGGATGCGCAGTTGAGTTATGAGGTGGGGAGTGCGACGAGGATTGGCATCCAGAAGGCGTATGGGTATGCGCAGGAGAAGATGCTGATTGCGGGGACGTGTATTATGGTTCTTGCTTTTGTGTGGGTTTCCTTGATTAGGAATATCAATGTGGCGAAGATTGCGCAGACGAAGGGGACAGTGTTCTAAGGGATTGTTGTTCAGATGGGAGTAGCAAGAACTGCGGGTGGGGTGGGTTGGTCATGATGACTCGGATCCAACGAGATAAATGATCAACAATCGTTCTAATATCTGGTCGTAGCTGCAATTGCTGATGAAAGTTCGAAAAGAGGAACTATCTAAGCCAGATGTACACTATCAGCACTCGTGAGAACCGATTCATTGTAACCTCTTTCTACGTCGTCGCTCTTGTAAATCATGGTAATGCCGATGTACAGAAACACAGCTAAAACATCTCGAATCCAAAATTATCATACTTAGAAACAAAATCTGTAAATCAAATCTAATTAAGACCGATCACAATATGTTCAGTTGACATTCTCGTTAACAAGGGAAGTAGAAAATGTGCGAGTTTGTTGACTGATAAGCGAGAAAATACATGCCTACCAAGCAGAAAACCAGACCTGGCAATCTCTAGTTCCTTCCATATTTGCTTGAAACGCTGGAGGGCTGTGTATTTGGTCGTAACTTTTGTCGCTAGATAAATGGTAGGGCGTCTAACTTTTAGAAATCCAGATATGTGGGGAGGGTGGCGAGTTGCTTGGATAATTTCGTTGCTGAATCGTGAGCGACTTGCCACACGATTGACTGCTCTAAGGCAATAAATGCCAGTGAAACTTGGTAAGGGTTTTCAATTAGATTACTTGCAACAGCTTAAATTTCTAGCAATTAGTTTTTGTGCCATCAGGTCTCCTCCCCAAGACAGTCAATTTACATCAACACCACTATTCTCCATACGAAATACAGCCTAGCTGAACCTCCCTATCTTCTCAAAGCCCCTGTCTCCTCAACCACTCATTAACCATCCCAAACCCCTTCTCAGCACTATAATGCAACTGCCAACAATGCCCAGCATCCGGCACCACCAACCCGTCAAACACCCTCGCCCTCGGAAACAACTCCCTACTCCTCCCCAAATACCCCGTTTCCGGATCTCCACACTCACTCTCTCCCAGCAACCCCCCAAGCAAAATATTTACACCCAGTACATTACAAAAAATCGCATCATGCTGCCCCGTCGCGACAAGCACACTCCCTTCATACTTACTCGCCGTGTTGACACCGAATGCCAAAGTGGCTGCTTCACCAACTGTTATGGTGCCACGATTGGCGAAGTCGTAGTTGAATAGGGAGGAGTTGTATGTGTCTGGAGAGGAGAAGAAGAGAGCGCGGAAACCGGGGAGGGAGGAGATGGAGAGGTAGCCGAGGGGGAGGGATTTGTACTGTGGTTGCGTGAGGGTTAGGGAGGCGGGGAGGATGATGGCGGTGCCGAGGACGGTGGGGATGAGGGTTATGAAGGTGGAGGACCAGCCGGTTAGGATCAGCGAGGTTGGATCGCTGGGGTAAAGGGTTGCGAGGGCATTGCCGACTGTTGGATAATGAGTGTTAGTGGATGGTTTGCAGGCTTTGGAAGATTGGCTTATGTGGAGGAGGGAGGATGGGAAGCAGCAGCTAAGCGGAACGTACTGATTGAGCCGTAGCTGTGACCTACGTAGATGACCTTGGTGAATTTTCTACCTGCCAACGTTGAGGGGACAGTTCCCGCGCGGAGCTTCAAGATGATTTGATGGATGGTCTCGACTTCGATAGGATACCTGTTATTAAGGTCAGTATATCTCTTAGCTTGCAGTTCTCGAGCTAGAATAAGGAAAGACACGTACTGAACAGCCAGAATAGGATCAGGATGTGACGAATCTCCATTCCCCAGGCGGTCAATTGCAAGAGTTGGATATCCATCTTTCGAAGCAGCAGCTACCCACGAATACCGTTCATCAAACCCATCTCCCGTCCAATCTATCACATCAGAGTTAGTCGTCTTCCCTACTTATCTACCTCACTCTGTCAAAGCGGCAGAACTCACAAGCCCTCGTATAAGTCGCCCCATGAACAAGTAACTGCACCGTGTCTTTCCTTCTCTCCACCAACACTTCCGGCTCGCAATACGTGCCCACAATCGTAAATGTGTCTGTGATAAGGGAGTCGAACACCACAGCTCCCAAGGCTCCAACAAGGGACAGGAGAGATGTAGTCGTGAAGTCTGGTGGAAAATGTGCGTTGTGGGCTCTGACTGAGACGGGGATGGAGAGGGTTGTGCAGGTTGGGGAGGCGAGGATGAGGTGGAGGAGGGTGAGGGTGGAGAGAATAGTGGTGAGGAACATATTTGCAGTGAGTGCATTGAAGCCTGAGATTTCTAGGTGTTTTGTATAGAGTTGGGATGAGAAGTGGTAGAAGGAAAGAATGTCAAGGTTAAGGTGATGAAAGGCAAGGTGAATTTGTTGACGTCGGGCTCTCGCGTATTCCTCCATCGTCAAGTCTTACCTGCCGAAGATCGGACGGAGCTCTTACTGAATCTAGCTGAATACAGCATAGTAGTGGAAGTACATTGTACGAAACGAGCGCGAAACCTACGGGAACGTGCTGATAGTCGGGAATTACAGATTTGGTGTCACGGAGGATCTCGCGTGGGTTAGGTTCTGGGACAGAAACGTTGTTGGATGACTATATTGTTGACTTGGTGCTCTGTGGCTGCGGAATCAGAAGTGCAAATTAGATGCAAGTACACTTGTTCCTTCAAACATTCATCAAATCGACTATCCGAGTATGTCTTGTACCACTAGGCAGAAGCAAATACAGATAGAATGGAGGCTTTTCCTGTGGTACCAAGTTTCCGGAACTGGACCCGGTGGCACAAGCAACGATGTCGTCCAGTGATGGGGCAACATGTGTAACGTTAAGGAACTACCGTCCAGCTTTCCTATCTTAGAAATGGATATTCCAGCTTATCAGACATGGCAAACATCAACCCTTGAGTGCAATGGCGTAAGATCTAGTCAAGATTCGAATTTGGCTGGTCGATCTCGGTAACAAGAAGTCTCAATAGACAAGGAGGCTAGTCGCAGAGCTTCTGAACATAGACAGCATCTTGTCTGGGCATCACGATCCGGCGCTACGTTTCAGATGCTGCAATTCGTATGAAATCAAATCCATTGCTAGGAACCATACATCTGCATTCCCACGTCACCTCCTACCTAAATCCATCTACCCGCTTATTCCTCAAAGTCACATTCAAGCCCATACTTCTCTTTAAACTCCTTATTTCTCTCGGCTTTCGCAGCCGCCAACTCCTCTTCTGTGTACGTCTCATACATCCACCATCCCGTCTCGATGGAAAGAGTATCAAGACCAGTCACAGTCTTACCATGCAACTCCTGTCCGCTACTACTGTATTTAGTGGCTACAACTCCAGCCACCATCACACAGTCAGTTTCGTCACCATCGTCGTTCAACTTCACAGGAACAGATGCCCAGCCAGGAGGTACATCGTTCGTTTCAATGCGGTGATATCGAGCATCGTCAAGCCCTAGGACCGGCGTGGGGTCTCCCATACTATGCATCTCGGACTCGTCACCGGGGTTGTGTCCATCTTTGAAGAAAGATCGACCGTCAGCTCCCCAGAAACAAAACGCAGTGATCCAGCCCTGGAGCTATCAGCAAGATTCACGTGCAGGAAGAAGAACCTAGACTCAAATACGACGGGCCCGATCCCCCACCCGAATAATGCGCAATCTTCTGCCAGAAATCCTTTATCTCCTCCGACTCAGGCTCATCAAACGACTTCACAAACCGCGCCAAAACAGGCTTCAACAACCCATACCAAGTCTCCGCCTCCCCACCAAACGTGACCAACCGCTCCGCCTTCTCAGCCAACCTCTCCCAATCCCCCTTCTCCCCAAGCAGCGTCACAGACGGCAGCCCACAACAAACATCACACCCATACGAGAAGAACTTCTGCAGCGTAGCCATCATCATAATCGACGCAACCGCCTGATCCACCTTCGTAGTCGTACCAAAACACGGCAGGATCCACTCCCTCAGACTCGGATCCTTGATATTCTCCGCAATCATCTTGCCCATCTTGAAGCTGAACTTACCCCAATCGACGCCGAACTTTGAACTACCCTTGATATCGGATAGGTCTAGGATCTTGAGCGGTTTCTGCACCCCCGCCCCCGCGTGGTCGACGAACATGCTGCGGAGCTCCTCGGCGTGCGCGTTGATGTAGATGTTGAGCTGGGCGAGGATCGCGATCCAGATGTCGTCGGGTCGGAGGGTGAGGTGGTAGTGTTGGTTGTAGGCGGCGACGGCGCCGTCGACGAAGCCGTTGCGGGAGGTGTAGATGTGGGAGGTGGGTGTGAGGTTGGTGAAGGTGCTTTGGATGATGTGGTTGTTTTTGATTTTGGTGTCGGATACGAGGCCCCGGAGGAGTTCGCGGGTGTTGGACGGGCTGGATTCTAGGCTTGCGGCGTTGGCTCCGTGAAGAGCAGCTTTGATTGTGACTGGCATGCTGGGTTTATCGGTGGTGTCTTGAAGAGGTCAAGAAGTAATTTGATCTTGACTTTCTGAACAGCGCGCTTGTCCCGTGAGTCGGGCAATCACTGCTAGAGTTTCAAGATCAAGAGTTTCGACGCATTTCAATTGGATTTGAAATGAGGACCAAAGGCGGTTTGATGAGATACCGAATAAAGTTGATCTTCTGGAAGCAGGAAAAGAATGACTGATAGTGTCGACTCATATGGAGGACGTTGTTGCCTGAAGTACTCGCTTCCCCCCGCCATCAAGCTGTGCCCCGAATTCGCAGGTGAACACCGCATGCAGGATCCACTGGAAGTTTAAATGACTAATTCAGTGATTCGAAGGGAAGAAAAGAGCATCGGAATGGGGCTACATTGACTTGGTTCTCCATGTGAACCAAATCCGAAGATACTGGCATTGCTTACGAATCAAAACAAGTCCTTGTGATGTTAAGCGAGGCAGAAGTTCCAGGTTGGGGTCTGGGGGTATGTATCTAGTCCCTAACATGAGCTTGAGATTATTCAGCGCCAAGATCACCAAAGCAGGATATCCAGTATCCATAAAGTATCCATAACTACAATAATAACAACATAGCTAAATTCTAGGGACACATACAATCGCTCGCAAGATCGACTTCACACTTTTCGCTTAGACTGGAATTGGAAGCACACTACCTCAGTTCCAGTCCACCCGGGACTTCTACAGCTCGCATCCCTATCGGTGCTTCATTTTCGAATTCAAACTCATCACTGACGATGATCTTCACACCTGCTCTTAACGATCTCCAAAGGCCTTGACACGAACTGACAGCGCATTGTACTCTTCACATTCATACACAACTCCAGCCCTGAATCCTTGAGCTCGGGAGACGAGACGATCGCCACTACCTAGGAGTTCCCTACTGCATAAACCAGACTTGACAGTCGGCATCATCCAATATCTGTCTACCTACAATCAGGCCTTCTAGGTATTGTACAGCAGAACTTCCGCTAGGGATGTACTCGACTTCGCTTCGATCCCGTGAAGGAGCGGCAGGGCCTCGGTCGAACATGTGTAAACACTCGATATGCACCGAGTCGATCTACGCGTTCCTGGGTATAACATCAGGCATAGTCTTGGAGCCTGGGAAGCTCTCTAGTTTCTAGTGATGAGACGGAATCTGCGAGCTTTTCAAGGTAGTTTTGAGGGATTGTGATGAGTTCTTAGGAGGTATGACGGTGAGGTGGAGAGGGGTTCGGTAAGGCGGATTTGTGTGATAATTGTGCAGATTGCACTGGTAAGGAGTTCTTTGTTATCTTAGGAGAGAGGTAAGGCGAAGTGGAGAGGCTGGAAGGGTTTACTTGGAGGAGTTTTATGTCCTTGAACGTCAATTGCGCCTACTAGAATTAACGACGGGGACTTTTTCGACGTCTATCATATGGTACCAAGAGGAGGTTGAGGCGGTTAAGTTATGAGCCACATGGGCTGTCAGCGATATGTCCTGTAATAACATAGGATGACAGGGCAGGAGGTATTACTCGCACCGACTTATCGTACTTTATTCCCCCCCCCCCCCCCCCCCCCCCCCCCCCCCCCTCTATATTTTCTCCTTCTCTTCCTGCCAAAATATACCTACCTATATGCGCCCGATTCCGCAAGCGAATATACCTGTAGCCATTACCTATACCTCAGCTGCCTACTAAGTCAGAAAAGACGAGAGAGCCAGCCAGCCATCCTTACCCTATGCCTTTTTTCCCTTTTTTCCACGCCCGTTTCATAGAAGCCCGCCTTTCTAGAAGGACGTCAGTTTCCGCCGAACCGAACCATCGAACTCGAAACAAACAAACAAACCCCCATCGTGTGAGCTGCAGATCTTCGAAACAAACATCATCGGTTTTATTACCTACCTACCTATATCTGTGAAGATATACCTAGGTACCTCAACTCAATTCAAACCAATAATGCCTCCCCTCCTCAAACCAACCAACCAACCAGATAAGCGACCCCTTCGGTTCGGTTCGGTTCACTAAGCCGAACTCTCTCTCACCCTGCCTCGCCTGCTCGCTCCCCTGGATCGGTTAGAATTGCCTGCCTGCCAGACTCAGGCTCAGGATCCCGTCGCAGACGCTAGTGTTTCAGCGACGCCGATCGGGAAACGCACTGCGTCGATTGAAGATTATTGGGTCAGATTATTATTATTAGAGAGGAGATGGAGATGGTGATGCATGGATGCACGGGCGGGAATGTGAGGTGGCCAATGGGGTTGGTGGGATGGGATGGGATGTGGTGGGATGCAGTGGGGTGGAGGGCTTACTCTATGCGTGGTTTGGTGGTGGTAGGTGGGGATGGAGAGGTACAGTACTACAGTAGAGGCAGAGGGATGAGATGAGATGAGATGAGATGAGATGAGATGAGATGAGTGTGGTGTGTGTGGTGTGGTTTACCCCTTTTGGGCTTTTGGGGGGTTGGAGAGGAGTTGATAAGTGAGGGGGATGAGGATGAGGATGAGGATGAGGATGAGGATGAGAGGGAGGATTGATGAGTGAGGCGATCTGAGGGGGGTTTCTCTTTGTGCCCTGATGGATGAATGATGAAGGGTTGATAAAAGGTGTTGTGGAACTTTCAACTAATGGGGGAAAATGGCGTGTGTGGACCTAGAGGACGTACCTACCTGTTCCACGTCGTAGGGTTCCTACTGCGTACTTCTCCAGCATCCAGTTCGTCAACACGCTCTAACTCCCAACTTCCAACTCCAACTCTTTCTTCACATCTCCCTCGTCTCACGCAGGGTGAAGGCGAAGTAAGTATCAATGCCAACAGAGAACACCCATCTGCAAAGAACTATGGAGGTTATCCCTCCGTAAGTAGATTTACGTAGGCACATAATTCGGAATCTAACACTGCTCTGTGTTTCCGTCTAAACGTAGTGGTGGATACCTTACTTACCTAGGTACCTAGTATCGCATGCATAATACACCAGCACAGCATATCACAGCAGACGGGAGCATCCATCTAATCCAAACATCTAGTTCCATGGGATAGGCTGGCTGCTTACCCCTTTATGCTCTCCCTCTCTGCTCTCGCCGTTCGATTTATTCGCATCGCCTCGGCAAGCTGCCTTACCTACATACCTTCGGTTACTTGCTGTGGTGTGGTGTGGTGTGGTGTGGTGTGGCGTGGTGTCGTCTTGTCTTTGTTCTTTTCTATTTGATACAGGTCCGTCATGCCAACTCGGACCAGTTCGTACCGTACCCGTACGTACCGGAGAGTTCGAGCTCGTTGCAAAAGTTGGGTGCGACCAACCGACCGACTGATAGTTTGGAAGCCGACCACGAGCGTGCAGTGCAGTGCAGTGCATGTTTGCTACTGCTACTGCTATTGTACTCGCGATTACAGTGAGCTGAGCTGCTGATCATGCTGGTGGATACCTTATCCAGAGGACACGACGCAAGGCAGAGCAGAACAGTGCAGAGACGCGCACCGGTTGTGGGGCCAGACAGGACAGGGCAGCAAAAGACAGGACAGGATAGGCATGATAATGTTTATTTTCAGAAACACACCCGGACGTCACTACTACTGGGATGGAGGTCACGACGAACATCCGGGGAGATGGAAATAGATTTTTATTTGTACTGGAAACTGGAGGTGAGTGGGTTTTTCTTTGTAGCAAACTGGAGCCGATTTTTCTTGAAACTGCCAACCGAAGACTTGGGAAAGTTTGTTGTTGTGGTTGGGCTTTGCTTTGCTTTGCTTTGCTTTGCTTTGCTTTGCTTTGCTTTGCTTTGCTTTGTTTGTAAGAGTAGTGGAGTGGACGGGTGAATCTTCCGATTTCTTTCTGTTTTGATCTGGTTCGGAATCCGTCTTCAGGCTTTTTGGGTTTGATTGCGATGTCGATGTCCTGTGCCCGACCGACATCGTACGAGATTAGGACTGCATTTGTACAGTGCCGGGCAAACAGGAAGTCAATTGTCCCAAATGCAACGTAGAGGCGAGGAGAGGAAAAATGTCAAAGTAACGAAATGGGTACAGATGAAACACCGGAAAATACCATCTCGATAACTATGCGATGAGCAATTAATCCCCATCTAGACCTCTATTCTGAAGGGAAGGTCAGTAAGAAGTAGAGTAGACCGACGAAACGTTACGCGCACTCAAACCGTCTAGAGGTATGCCAAGGAGTTGTAGGATATATTCACAACAGATCTGATGATGAGGCTGCTGATTTGAGGCGACGTTGAGTTGTGGACGGGAATTATATGAAACGGCAGTCCAATGTGTGATGTGATGCATGGTTGGCCTGCCCCTTTTTCTTCCTCATGGGATCGAGCCGATTCTATGGATAGATCTCATGTCATCCCATCCCCTCCCATCCATCCAGTCAAGTTGGCCGACTGGGCCGGCTCCATGCAGCTAGATTATGTGGACATTTACCAGGAGGTGATGTTCAAGAATACGTATGTACTTTTGAAAAAGATAATTATATATTTCAAAATTTACCAATGGATCAATTGACGTGGTAATGTTAGAATATAAATAGAGGATAATCAACAGCCGTGCAGTGCAACCAACACACGACCTTTTCAATGCCCAGAGTTATCCCGGGCTTTCGTGGATCTCTTTCCAGCGCTGTCACTCGCCCGCCAGAATATGCCCGGATACTGCTGCGTGAGCGTCGGGTCTTGTGTCCAGGGTCTGTTGGCACATCCTGCCTCTTGAAACACGGCCACGCTAGCCACTAACCCGCCTGGGACGGGGCGAGAGGGAACATCCAGGGCAAGCTTGGACAGGGCAGGGCAGGGCAGGGCAAGGCAGGGAGGGGAGAACAGTTCTGCGGCGAGACGAGAGGGTTAATAGAGACGAGAATAATAGAGCAGAGAGCGAGGTTCCGAGGGCGTGGAACGACTGACCGACTGGAATAATGGACTGAATGGAGATGGAGACGAGAGTTCTTTGTGAGGAGCATCAGTTTAAGTCCAATCCGTCTGGGTTAGAGGAGCGTCGAAAGCCCTAGCCCTGTCTGTCTGTCTGTCTGTCTTTAACCTGTTACCCCCTGTGTAAGGTATTCTAGCTATTCTATTCTTTGCTACCCAGACTCCATACTTTTCCACCCTATTCGCCGCAGGTATCTATCCTAACCCTTACCTCATCCCTTTCTATCCTACGTTCTTCTGCGCGTCCTCTCCTCAGATTCATTCCCACTCTTCCATGTCGACGCCTACAAGTATGTTCGGCCCATGCCTTGTCCTGCCCTGATGCACTGATGCTGTTCACAGCACCATACCTACGCAACACACACAAGCGAAAGCCACCTAACCTAGCCACGCAGCCACGGCCCTAGCCCCCCCGACCCCCCCGACCCGCAAATCCATGATTCGGCCCCTTCCAGGTTCCTCAAACCCTACGCCAGACCTTCATCTACCTTAGGTTCGTACTTCAACACCACACTCTTCCGTCTCCTCTCCTCCACCACCACCACCACCACCGCAACCTCTCCTCCCTACTACCTCCCTTCCTTTCTATCGAATCGACGACCTCGTGATCTCGACCTGCTCGTCAAGCTTCGCTTTCCTGTATTAATGATCGTCGTCTGCATGTTGGCCAGCAAAGCATCAACAGCATCCTCCCCTTTCTGCCTTTCTCGGAAACTTTAATCGCCAGTACTCGAACTCTCAGTCTCCAGCGCACTCCTGCACTCCCTACGGTCGCACCCCATCCCCGTATTCGCATTTCACGATCGTCTGCAGACTCTTCAAAAGAAGTACTTCCTTCACACTGGACAACCGACCCTATCGGCATCATCGCATTCCCTTTCCCTTTTACCTTCCTTCCATTCGATCTTCTCTGCGGCGCCGTCATCGAGTGACCTCAAGCGGCCCTTTTTAATAGATCAGACGCTTCGTCAAAGAATTTTCCAAAACACGAGCCCGCCACACCCCACAATCCTTCCAACGCTTAACAACGCACTCCTGGCAGCTCACGGCTTTCGACCCTCGCATCGATAGATTCGAATTCCCTCCCGTCGAATCCGAAATCTTTTTGTCGTCATTGAATTGACCGACACCTATCCTCGCGATACATTCGAATACACTTCCTACCCCATCTCTCGTGCCAGATTCGAGAGATCTTTGGTGGACGAATAATCTATAATGTCATCTGCAAGATCTGAACACCTTACGCTTGGATACCTCCCTCCGGCTTCTGGGCTCACCCGTTCAAATTCTTCGACTGCCAACAACTCCCCCACAGAACCTTCCAGCGGAAACGCTCTACGATCTCCCTTTGGATTGCCAGGCGGCTTGAATTCTGCAGGGAAGATGGCCAACAACTCGCGATCGGGGGCCGGCTCTCCATCGCACGAATTGGGTGGCAGCGCAAGCCGATTGTTCTCGAAGAGGTAGGCAGATTCGATTGAATTTGGTGGGGTTTTAGCTAACGAGGACAGAGCACGAGAAATTCAGGCACAGGAGGGTCTGCCAGTCAATGTCTGGGGACCTCCAACCAGTGGAAATTCGACTCCTCTTCGTGAGAACATCCCCGAATCGCCTACTGATGGCTTCCCTGATTTCGCACAACTTCCTACACCCGAGAGTCTCCCATCGACTGCGAGAAGAGCAAGAGCTGGCACGGTCCCATCTCGATTCTCTCCTGGTGGTGCTACAAATGGATTGGGACCATTGCCTTCTCTAGCAAAGACCTCTCGACCAACTCCATCGCACAGTCCTTTTCAAACCCCTTCTCCTTCGTCGATCGGTGAAATTCCTGAGCATAACTCTACGGCTAGTAATGCTGCTCTTTTGTCTCGACTCCGTGCTGGATCAATGCCACAACGAAGTCAATTTTCCAACGGTGCTGGACCATTTGGACCTTCGGTTTTCTCTACCAATTGGGCTTCTGGAAGAGAGCGAACCTCTACACTTGCCAGCATTGCGAGTGCCGGCTCTAATCAACCAAGCTCTCCAGCACAATCGTCATTTTCAAGAGAAGGAACTGGAGAGAACGATATGCAGATGCGAACTCTGGATTACCTTGGCCTGGCAGATACCCCACAACCACCTCGAGCTCAATTGGCAAATCCTTTCCTTGCGAATATTGCAGACATTAACAAGAACCGATTCCGATCATACTCGGTGAATGCAAAGGAGAAATATGCCGAGGAGGAAGAGGAGGAGTATGGATCTGGAAATATGACTCCATACGAGGCACAACAAGCTCAATTGCATATGCAACTTGCCGCTACGAATGCTGCTATTCAACAGCACAATCTGGCCGTTCAGGCTTTTGCCAATCAAGCGTCTGTCAACCGACCCAGAGCTAGAACTGCAGGCGTCCTCGAATCTCCAACTTCCCGACTACTGAAGCATTATTACCCATCGGCGTCTCGACTTGACAACAGCATCACTGCTTCGGATCTGGGAATGGCTGAAGCTAGAGAGTATGATGATATCCCAGCTGCTGTAGCTGCCATGTCCCTCGGCAGATCGAACAGCAGAAATGATCACCTCAACCCGGATGATAACTTGGAAGGCCCTACTCGAGCTCTTTGGCTTGGAAGTATCCCACCATCGACTACCGTCTCCACACTCATGGAAATGTTCAAGGCACATGGTCCAATTATCTCGGCTCGTGTTCTTACCCACAAAAACTGCGGTTTCGTCAACTTCGAACGTCTAGAAAGTGCAATGTCTGCGAAGCAATCGATGAATGGTACTGAGATCTTCCCTGGTGCTGGACCTGTACGAATCAATTTCGCAAAGCCTCCCTCTCCTTCTGGTACTCCTGGACCTGATGGAACATTCCCATCACCAAGTCCCGATCCATTCAAGGAGAATGGTGTCAATGGTGATGCTGGTGTTATCTCTAGACCAGGAACTGCTCCATTGACAATCCCAGCTCTTCCGGACATGAAATCGGAGATTCTCAAGATTGTTTCCGAGTTTGGTGCTACCCCAGACGACAAGATCAAAATCACACACAGTCTTGAATCTGCTATCGGATTCAAGGGGTACCAATCCGAGATCCCCGCCATTTCTGAGCCTTCCCACAACAGGATCCATGATGCTCCTAAGCTTCGTGATATCAGAAAGCGGATCGATAACCAAAGCTGGTCACAGGCTGAGATTGAGAATATCGCTACTGAGATGTTACCTGAGATTGCAGAGTTGTCTTCGGATTACCTGGGCAATACTGTTGTTCAGAAGCTGTTTGAACATTGCTCGGATGAGATGAGGGATGCCATGTTGACTGAGATTGCTCCTCATATGGCTGAGATTGGTGTTCATAAGAACGGTACATGGGCTGCACAGAAGATCATTGATGTCTGTAAAACGCCAAAGCAGATGGGCATGATCATCAAGAACCTCCAGCCATACACCGTCCCGCTCTTCCTCGACCAGTATGGAAACTACGTTCTCCAATGCTGCTTGAAGTTTGGATCTCCATTCAACGATTTCATCTTCGAATCCATGCTCAGCCAGATGTGGGAGATTGCCCAAGGAAGATATGGTGCCCGGGCCATGCGAGCTTGTCTTGAAAGCCACCACTCTACTAAGGAACAGCAACGAATGCTTGCCGCTGCCATCGCCCTTCACAGCGTTCAATTGGCTACCAATGCCAATGGTGCTCTTCTCCTCACTTGGTTCTTGGATACCTGCACGTTCCCACAACGCCGAACCGTTCTCGCTCCTCAACTTGTACCAAATCTTGTTCACCTATGTACTCACAAAGTTGCGTATCTTACTGTTCTCAAGGTTATCAACCAGAAGCTTGAGGCCGATGCCAGGGATACTATTCTTCAGGCATTGTTCTTTTCCAAGAACGATGAGACGCTCGAGGCAATTCTTTCGGATCATGCTTGTGGTGCTACACTGATCTTCAAGGTCTTGACCACTCCATTCTTTGATGAATCCATTCGCACGGATGTCGTTGAGAATGTCCGAAACGTTCTCATCAGACTCAAGGCTCAGCCAGCTCAAGGATACAAGAGGTTGATGGATGAAGTTGGACTTTCCACTCGAAATGGAAGCACTGGACCTCGTGAGCCATCCAGTCATTCAAATGATCGCCAAAGACCTGGATCGAATCACAGTCAAGCTCATATCGCTCCACAATACGGAAATCAATTTTTCCCTCAGATGCCACAACCTGGATTTGACATGGGCATGCAGAGAACCGATAGCATGGACTCGAATCTTGGATACCAGTACGGAGTTCAGCCTCAACTGTTCAACCCGACTGTTCAGATTCCTCCCATCAATATTCAGCAACTTCAATACCAGCAATCTCTACTGGCACGAGCGGCTCCTCAGATGAACAACTTCTACCCGTCCATGCAATCTGGTTTCGGATACAGCAGCCCTTCGATTGAGAATTATCGCAACCAGAATCCTATCCAGCCTCCTCAAGCCCAACCAAGTCCAATGCTGAGTGGAACTGCTTTCGGTCCTCCTGGCTTTGGGAATATCGGAATGGGGTACGGGTATGCCGGTATGGGCATGCAGGGAATGGGATACATGCAACAGGAGCAACAAGTCAACTCCAGACGAGGAAGGGTAAGTCTTCTTAGCTGGTAGTTAAGTGAACAATACTGACGGATTAACAGAGATGATTGTGACAAACGCTTGAAATTTTACGGGCATAAAAGGAGTTCGATTTGCTCTGGTCATTCATTTCTTCTTCTTCGGGCTTCAGGTGTTAGTGTTCAATGTGGAAATCTTTCTTTCTGGCTCGGGGATCTTCTTCTGCTTGCAGGATGATTTTCCAATGCTCTACAAAAATAAAGCCATGGATCTGGCTTGGCTCGGCTTGCCTCGACTTGACTGGACTTCGACGTCAACAGCGACGGTGACGGTGATGGTGACGGCAGATAAAAGTACAACTACACTGGGATGTTGGTTGTAGTGTGGATGTGCATGTGCATGTGGATGTGCATGTGGATGTAAGTGTGGATGTGGATAAATATATTCGTGTATACATTTGCGAAGGGAAGGAACTGCTGCTGGACTGGATCAGAATCTTTCAATTTTTTCTTTTCTGTTTTCGCGCCGCGTTTATATGAGTATGTGTGTGTCTGTGTGTGTCCGTGTGTCTGTGTGGATTGAAGGCTTGAAAGATTGAAGGCTTGAAAGATTGAAGGCTTAAAGAATCGGACTGGACCTTGATGCATGGATCTTTGAGAGAGGGAGGTGGAGGTGGAGGTGGAGGTGGAGGTAGATGAGATGAGATGAGATGAGATGGGGAATATTTGTATAGGGTATGTATGGTGAATAGGGATATGGATATGGATATTGCTGGGGATATGGATGGGGATGGGGGAACGTGAGGATGGATGGATGGATGGATGGATGGATGGATGGATGGATGGATGGATGGAAAGCATGAAGGAAGGACAGAAAGCAGGAGGGAAAGGAAAGGAAAGGAAAGGATTAGATAGAAGATAGGAAAGCAGCAATGTGTGAAATAAGAAGACAAAAAAACATGTCATGAATGAATAGATCTCTCTCTCTCTCTCTCTCTCTCTGTCTTCTTCATTGGTGAAAGGAGGGGAGGCTGTGAGCTGTGAGGATAGCTGTGGCTGCTTGCTTGGATTGGATTAAATTGGATTGGTTTTGATTGCTGACCTCTGTCTGCTGAACTTGGTATTGAATCTTCCCAGAGAAACGGACAATCGATTGCTTGCTTCGTCGCTCTGGGAGATTTGTCAATGGGTTTTCAAAGGTACCAACAAACTTAAAGGTTCAGATACGGTACAAAGGAAATCAAATAATCCTTTTCCCTCTCTCTCTCTCAGAGAGTTTTGCTGTTTTGTCTATCAGTGAGTGTGAGTGCGTGTGAGTAAGTGTATGTGTGTGTATGTGTTGAAATCTCCTTCTAGCTCAACACCAAATACAATCAAGGGTAGTGGTGGAAGTGAAGTATTCACGTAGTAAGTAGCTAGCTACTTCTGCCTTCTTTCACTCTCGTAATTATCTCAAGTCCTTCTCAAGTCCTTCTCAAGTCCTACCTGCTTTTGTCTATCTTCCCTATCTTCTCTATCCCCTCACCTGATCAAACCACGAGTTGTACTGCGTAGCGGCTATAAATCTCTCTTTCCTTCCTTCTTCCCTACTCCCTACCGCAAATTCAAAATAGACTAGACAAGACCAAACCAGACAAGCTATTCAATTATTAAGAAGAAAAAGAAAAGAAAAAGTGAATTGTTTCTTGGACCTGTACTTACATTTTAGTGCTTTACTTTTTCAGTCCCGGACCCTGGACCGTGGACGGATGTAATTGAATGTTGGATGTTGGATGTTGGCTGTGGCATGTGGATGTTGAGAAAGAGAAAGAGAAATAGAGATTGTTACTACTGTCATGCAGACGGTGGGCACGGTGGTATGTTAGCTGGTTGGTTGGTTTGCTGGTTTGCTGCCATCAGCGGGCTTTTGGCAATCATGTACTTAACCTTCCCCAGTTCGAAGTTTGCCGTTCACTACGTTGATATAAGTATATAAAAGGCTCTGAATGTTTTACAGGCGGGTTGGATCAGCTTGCTTCAGCAAAGGCGTATGAGTAGTATATTCGGTCTTTCCATGAATATGAACGAGGTCAAAACAGACAGGCGAAGTATTATCTCTTGCAAAAAATTTCGATTGGTATGCAGATGCTTAGGACGTTACACGTACACGGAGATGCTACCCTTACTCAGACTTCCGGAAGAGATGATCTAGCGATTAGTGGCATAATGCTGTTGTCACCAGGTTAGGGTGGCTTCTGAAGCAGCTCTTGTCTTACTGCTGGAATCGAAGCTCGGTGACTACAAGTCGGAAAAGCTCCCAGTGAAGGGTGTATAGTGGAGAAAGTCTATTCGATGGATTGATGTTGTCGATGCCAGAGGTAGACAGATCTATCCCCCTCAACTGCCGTATTAAACACACTTTTTTACAGTAACTGCAAAGCCTGTGTTGAGACCCTGGAATTAAGCGAAGAAACGCTGAGATTTCAATGCTGCGTTGCCGTCCCGGCAGCTTTATCGCCGTGCTCCAGCGCTGTACCCCGGAAAACGTGTTTTCGGCGGTTGAGGGGATAAGCCAAATACGGCACAGAAGTGAATGTCTGAAACACTGGTTTTCTTTTCCATCTTAGGATTAAGTGGTGTAGTAGAGAATCATTGATTATTGCAGGTCACACGGGCACGACTTTCTGTTTGCAGCAGGGTGAAGAAATAGAGATTGCTTTGGAATAACTCGACACCTCCAGGAAGTGTATGAATATATATAAATGCATCGATTATGTGACATATGTAATAATTCTCACAGTTACAATGGTGAATGAACACCAAAGATGTTGAATTACAATGCTTGGGTCGCGTGGTTCAAAGATTGATCGTGGTTCCTTATACCACCATGTTGTCCTTGCCACGGAGAAACAACCAACGTCGCATGTTGTATGCTCGCTTGACTTCAAGCATGATTGAAATTGATCACTGTATATATGTTGACCAGAACTATGCCACTTCGTAGCTCGTCCGCTTCGGAATGCCTTCCGAACAGGAGTTGACGAACTAAGCGAGACGAGTTGTTGTTGTCTTGAACAACATTACAATGCGACATGCTACCGTGTGAATAATTCGCTTACGAGCTTGAAAAAAGTACAAGTTGAGCATCTCTGGAATTTGTGGGTACACTGATCTGTTATACTTCTTCGACATCCTCCTGCTTCGAAATACACCTTTCTGAACCTCATTCACAGGTTCCGAAATAACATTTCCTCCCAACCACATCCAACATCGACAGCACGTAATGTTACCAGCATCAAACCTCATTCTCAAAGCTACACATAATGGCTTGGGATTCTTCATTGTCGAACTCCGCAACTTTTGCAGAAGTAGTCGCGGGAAAGAAGACATCTGCGGCGAACAGGAAGGCAGTCAAGGACCGCGAAGAAGCAGCTGCGAAACAGGCGGCGAAGGAAGCAAAGGAAGCCTTCGAGACACTTGGTAACATGTTCTTGACCAAGCTCCCAAGAGGTAAGATACGCTGGGAGCGGTAAGATACACTTCGCGAGGATCTTGATCGCATTCTAATCATTTATCAGTGATCAAAGACATGATCTACAAGGAGCTTCTCCTTTTCCCGCTGTGATACACGTGGATTAGCGTAGCATACGTAATCGGGCCCTATAAAAGGATAGCCTGAGTATTACAGGGTCTTCTATCTTTAGCTATTAGCTTCTGTTCAATTCAGTATCACCAGCGAGCCTTCAGCTATTCTCCAGTGATCCTTTGTGCCTTGAAGTCACCTCAGCGTGCTACTGATCGTTACCCCCGCTCCCAATCGTGCCCGGATCTATCTACTATGGAAGCGAACGTGACCGTGGGCGCTCCTGGTTTAGAAAGTACTGCAAATATCAGTAGAATAACGGCCAGGAGAAGGACATCAATGTGCACTCCTATTGTGAGCTGGAGAACGGATACGGTCAGAACTTAACACCATTCCAGTACTTCCCTAGTCAAATTGCGGTGATATGGATCATAAATCCAACGCCGGAGCAGAACAAGCTCATTGCAAAAGCCAATAACGAAGCAGAGCTACCCCCCAGCATTGACGAAACAACCGGAATAAAGACCGAGCATAGAGTTTTGATGGGAGACGGTCCAGAAATTCAAATTGTGAATAGGAAAGTTGAAACAGTGACAATGATGATAGGCCTTCCTTTTCTGCGCACATGCAAGCAGATCGAAAAGGAGGGTTTGAAAATCTTGTATGGCGACAACGTATTTGTTTTTGATGCCCCAGGTTTTGCGTCTGGAAGCTATACATGGACTGCATAGGAAAAAGCCAAGTTTTGACAAACGCGATGGCGTGTGCCAGGCCTACCTCATCCAAACGGAAATCTCCAGACCGAAGAAGAAATAGCCAAGGCAATTGATCACCTGTTTAAATAAGGATGGCAGCCAAAATTCCTCTACGAGGACCCATTCTTCCGGTTCTGCAGCGTCGTCGGCCAAATGAAGGTTGCATTGTTGACAAAGATCATGCTTGAAGGTCACTTCAAGACAGTCGATCGTCGCTCATATATCAGCCCAGCTGGCCTCGTGCGACTGCTCCCTCCTTATGCTACGGTGTTGAAAACGTGTGTGTTGATTTATGGAGCCTCTCTCTCCACATGGGAACTGACACTCGCTGGTTATGCATGGGACGTGGATCGATCTTGCCCTTCTACAAGTGACCGGCCAGACTTAACTCGCAGAGATGGCAACGTCAATGGTGTCGAAAAAGACGAGGACACCGTAGAAGACGATTGAACGACTCGTGCGAGAGCTGCCTTCGCTCGCGAAACTTCAGCTTGGCGACTACAAGACACCCATGCCGGCGGGTGACATGAAGTGGGGGAACGCCAGACGATGGACTGAGTACGTGAAAAGGAGAGACAGACTTAACCTGGAAGTAGCTAAGGTTATGGGACCCGTGAAGCGCGATCGTGTTAGAGTGAACAATGAAGGTGGTGCTGGTGAGACAGGACAAAAAATGCGGTCGAGTCTTTTTGACGGCCGAAAGACCCCATTAACCATAATGGCAGATTCCTGATCGTTGCAGCATTTTGGACATTTCAGTACGCGGTTAGGAGCGCTTGGAGATTTTGGGGCGCAGGCTGATTAACAAAACCTTTACATGGGAGCAAAAATAAACGCGATTCATTTCCACCAGCATATGCCCTCCAACTATGACCCCTAGATGACCAATGAAAGCTTCATATGGTGGTAAATTCGGCTTTCAGACGAAAAAAAGAAATAAACTTCCTGAAAGACCGTATCGAACGATGGATGCATGTTATGTACATGACAGAGAGAATTCGTGAGACAGGTACGCAAAGAATCGTCATATCTAGGCAGGCGTATTTATGATAGGTAACGGCCAGAGAAGTCCTTCACTCAGCAAAGTTGCAGATATACTCTGTACGTGATTCGCTCTATTTACATTTATCCGAAAACCCTCTAGCTCGGATCATCAACGACTAATGAGGTAGCTCTCCCTCGGCAGATTCGGCTGTCGTAGCCTCATCCAAGTACCGCAGATCATCTCGCACATCCCGTCACCCCACCGACGCTTTTCATCAGTGGCTTTTCCATATTACTACAGTGAACCACTGCAAATACAGACTTAAACAAAGCCATCTTTGCTTGGTTTGCGGGGAAGTGAGCGTTTAGCGGCGGTAGTTTATCTTGTCAGTCCTTGAGATGCTATTCCCGACGGTTGATGATTGTAACAACTACTTTCAAGCTTGATACCAGCTCGAAGATCGACATCTAGATCCATCTTTAAGTTAAGCATAAGTACGGCAGTCGCCCATCATTTCCTTCTCGGCCTGTCCATCTCATTTTATTGAAACGTCCACTCAACTGCAAAATGTATTCCATCCTATCTGTATTTAGCGCAGCAGTGCTCGTCAAACAAGTATTCTCTGCTCCAGCTCCTCAAAACTTTCCTGGCCAGGTCTCTCCGCAGGATCCCCGATTCACCTACTATCCATTCAAAACACCGCTGACAGGGCCTTGCGATCTGACGACTGGGCCGGACGGAGCCATCTGGTCATCCAATTTCATAACGAACACGATCGGCCGTGTTGACCCTACCACCGGAGCCGTGACTGAATATAAAGTACCTTCTGTGAATGTCACCAACCTACGACTAGGAGATTTAGCAGGAAGAGCGGGATTTTCTTGCGTTATTCAACCAGGCAGTGATGGGTTTCTGTATGCTGCAAGTGGAATAAGGAATGAACTCATCAAGATAAATCCCACCACCAAGGACATCAAAGTCTTCACACCACCCAGCACAGGTGAGCTACCAAGCGTGGTAGGAAATCTGGAGCCTTTCAATGATATGTGGAGAGGGCCCAAAGGAGTAAGGTCTTGTCCCACAACTCGAGAACGATTGCTGATCTAGTCAGATGCTCTACACACAGACAACAGCCAACGTTATATCTTACTTCACATACGATACCGAAAAGTTCATTGACTTTCATCCCCCAACACCACTAGCTGGACCCCTTGGTATCTACGTCGCTTCAGATGGACACGCATGGTTCTGCGAATTCTTCGCCAATAAAGTTGGACGCTTGAATTTCGAAACCGGCGAAATCATCGAGTACAATATTCCCATTCCGCTCACATCCTGCGCTGTCATCCGCGCCGAGACCTCAGATGCAGACGGGACATATGTCTGGTTCACAGCGTTCACTGGTAATTACAATGGTCGAGTCAACATCAAGACCGGAGAGATCAGGGCTTTCCCCAGCACGAGCCTGCTGAGCTTCCCCACTGAGAATACAGTTGATAGTCAGGGCAATGTTTGGTTCAGTACTGCGACGAGGAATTCAGTGAACAAGCTCAATCCCAACACGGGAGCGATCACGAGTGTCAATCAGCCGGGGACGTCGATTGTGGCTCCAATTAGTGTAACACCGGCTGTAGATATTGCTGTGCATTATGGGCCTGGGAATGCGATTTGGTTCACGGAGCTGGCGAACAACAGGATTGGGAGATTTCAGCTGTAAATTGGCATGATGCACAAACACTGGTCTATCTTGTACTTACCCTAATATAATCTTTACTTCGCGTAATGTTAATCTTCTCGGGTTATCCAATTTCTATATCAGATTGAACTCTTGAAGTGACAGCTCCACTGTTTTGCTCCCGCAGGCAGGTAGGTAAGGTAAAAAAATCATCTTATCTTCAACGCTATCACGCGATCTCGCGACTCGAACGAAACCTCCGCACCATGTCTCCCAACAAAAGAATCTATCACGTGGACGACGTCCAAATATAATACGATCATGACGGCCCAGTCAACGCACCCATGTCAACAAAAGGCCCGATCGAATCGCGGGTCACTGAGAGGACCACGAGGATAGAACAAATGGCGGTTGAGTATGACTACCAGGACGAGGAACAAGAAGGTCACTCCACAAAGACTAATAGAGTGAGAGTATAGAGGCCGATCAGAGCTCCGGAGTATCAGAGCAGTCATCACCACTCGACACGCGGAGCAACGACAATGTCGGCAGACGCACAGAAGGGAAAATCGGGAAGAAAACACTCTTCCAGATCGCCATTTCTTAGAATGCGATTCCTCATGTTTCTGTGCCATACCTAGCAAAACGAAACCGCACAGCAAAGTGACCAAAAAATATCTCCGGAATCAATTCTTCAATTTTTAGAGGATGCAACATGAGTTGGGACCTCCTACCTGAGCCACCTGGGCAACTGCCACCGATTCACCCGGAAGCACTCCCAGTTGCGAGAACATCAATCTCAGTCGTAGATCCTCAAGCCCATTCCTCAACCATTTCGCGATATTTATCCACCTCGTTTCCTGGAAATCGCTCTGCCATTCCTCTAACATATTCTCGATCTCCCACTGAGCGGATGTCCCATCCACGGCCGCCCACGCTGACACGAGACAGAACGGGATATACGACGAACCCAGAGGCCGATACTGCCTCGCATCCTGAGCCAAAAGTACCATTTCCGTGGAAACTTTTGCTGCTTCTGCAGAAAGAGTCAGGTCGTTTGGTGAAAAGATTCGAAGAATGTTTCCCATGTTCAATACGATTGAGCCAATCAAGCCGACCATTGCTTGGGTAGCTGTGTATTGTTTAGTGACTGGATACGCCTCCAGAGGTGTTCGAGTAGCTGTGAGAATTTTGGCTGCAGCCATCAGACGCTTTTGTGCCATTTCGTAATCCAGGAGGGATTCTTGATACATAGCTGAAATCTCGACAAGATACAGTTCTGGATCTCGAAAGTATTTCCCGATGCTTGCAAGGCCCGGCAAAGTGATACTGAAAGGCACTTTATTCTCGCCAGAGTTTCTCTGTGGACCGTATTGAGTACCGTGGACATTGTCCAGCTTGGTAAAGAATTCGTCGAGCTGGATTTTGGGGTTTGCTAAACTTTCCATTGCCTTGAAGGTCAGCGATGTTTTGGACTCTACGGGCTGACTTACCACTACGGCACAGATAGTGACTAGCATCTCTACTTCGAAGCTTTCTTTCCATTTGTCGACGGGTGCAGCATTCAGTAAATGCGCCATGACTTCTCCATGGCCTTGCAAGAGATCATCTTTCCTCCCAATCCAGGACTGACCCCGTTAGCCGAGTTCTGTGAAGGGAAAGTACACCCTTACCTGACAGACGTCCATGAGGTAGATTGCACACAAGGTATCGGGGTTGTAGGCTTTGACCGGATCACTCAGATGGAGGCGCAAGGTTGTCAATGCATGACCATACTTCTTCAGCATATCCGGGGAAAGTTGTTTGGTATGCATGTACGGAAAGGATGCAGCCAAAGCACCAACGGAAGCATCAAGAGCATCATTGGTTCCCAGTCGGCGTGGGATATCACTGAGAAAGCCTCCGTAATAAGTCAAGTCATACCTCACATCAAGAATCCCCAAGGTAGAGATGAAATCACTGAGCAGTAGGGTTCTCCCATTGCTAGGTGCTGGGACAAGTGAAGGTGGCTGGGGCTTCGGAACAACCTCCCAGTTGGTAATCTGGTTCTTGAACTTGTACCGCTGTTGGCCACTACCTATGCAGTCAATTTTGAGCCTTGCACATCTGGAGCAGACAGGTTTCAATTGGTCGCACTGCAAAAGCTCAGAATAGTGCCCACCATCTGGAGGGCTGAACAAACCTTCTTCTTTTGCTTTCGACAAGCCTCGCAGCCCCGACTGGATGGAACACCAGGCATGATGAAGCGTGTGACTTGGCTCGATTTAGATGTTGACCGCGCTGTCGATACACAAAGAGGTGGACTTTACCATCCTTATAGTTCAGCAATGGAAAAATTGCCGATTTGCCCCATGCTTAGTTCATATACAAACATCGGCCAGTAAATTCTCACGACATTCTCAAGCAAGGCTGAGGGATCGGCGTTGTGCTTCTTGTGACGCAAGAATCACTTGGCAGGTACTGCCACTGGATCAACATCACAGCCTTTCCTCCTGAGCTGATCTTGGCTGTAAGCATTTCCCCACATATCCAGTCAACTTTTTTGGATTATCTCCGAGTCGGGATAATAAGCGACAGAGCGCAGGATATGTCCTAAAAGGGAATGCAAGTTGTTGAAAATACACGTAAGTTTCAGAAACATCTTGAACATACAGATTATGGCGCAGAAAGTAAGAACGAACTCGGCGCAGCATACAACATGATAGAAAGGGAACAAGTATGAATCGATTCAATATATATTCCTGTCTGAATCCTACCATGGTTGGTCCGCATCTGGACACGAAATCAACAATCGCGATCTACAATCGATGAAAGCCTCCACCAAACTACAGTGTATCATTCAACCGCTCAACAGCGTCTTCATCCAACCAATCCATAAGATCCTAAAACCATTCCTCTGCCATGAGTAAATACATCTCCCGCCTCCTCTCCTCATCCTCCAACGGACCTCCGGCAACCTCAACTTTCTCAATCCGCCCCTCACCTCACCTCCCATCCCACATCGTCGTCCATCCCCTCGGATACCCCGCCGACGTCCCACCAATATTCACAATCGTCACCTCAAAATCAAAACCCAACGTCTCAGTATTCCGCGGCCATCCAATCCCAGAAAACAGAATCGGAGATGCTATCATGCACACCTTCTCCTCGACCATCAATCTTAACCATCGCGGACAGACGGCGACGTTAAGGGAGGGTTCGTTATCGGGGAACTTCACGCTCGTTTCTCCTGCGGGGAAGTTCAAATGGACGGTTAATCAGATCACGGGGAGTGGATGGGAATTGAAAGATGCTGCGGTGATGAAATTGGCGTCGATGAGATCTGCGGGGTTTCCGGGCTCTGGAGAGAGGAAGTTGGAGTTGTTTGTTCCTTGTGATGATCTGTTTCTGGAGTTGATAGTGCTTTCGGCTATCACAGCGAAGACTTCGCAGAAGGATACTGTAGAAGCTGTTGGGGAAGTTGTAGGCGCGGTGGTTGGTGCATAGATCAGAGTTGAAGTTGCTCGGTATTTGAATTTGGGAGGCTGGAGTTGGTATAAATATTTGAACCTGTGTTTCTGTTGAAAACCACATCGAGATTTCCCCAACCCTAGTTTCATGTCTGTGCCTTGCTCCCAGAGCGACAGCCCTGTGGACAAGATTTCCTAGCTTGTCTTGGATAGCCAAGCTGGCTATAACCTACTAAGGAGAGGCACGGAGATCTCAGACTTGCAAAATTCACGTGCGGTATTCAGCTGTTCTAGAGCTTGGGGCAATTTTGATACGAGATGATTGATGCTGGCAACACACCCGATGCGGCACGAGGTAGAGATCAGAAGTATCAGCTTCGTAAATTACGACTGTGCATCTGAGTACAGATCGATATTTTATTTTAAAAACTCAGTATCACATCACAATGTCGATATCAATGCTCGTCCTTGGATGAGCCTATTCGCGTAATTGTTTACATTCTCCACATTTAAGGACTTACTTACCCCGCCATCCTGATCAGCTCCCTCGCCCGGCTCTCAGCAGAACCTGGCGTCAGTCTCATAATTAAAATTCAACTGTCTTTTACCTTCTTTTCTTCAACCTCGAACTGGAAGTCTCATGTCAATGATACGAGAAGGATGCAGGCCTGCTTTCAGTGGGCTGCGGGGTATCTTCACGGGGCTCAGATCGCTAAATGTGCAGGGTATGGGCGACTGAACACCCTGAAGGATGAGTGAGGTTGTGGAATTTCTCATCCATAGCGGCTTGCGTCAGATATGTGAAGCCATTATGAAAACATGTTGCTAAAAGTAAATGGTGCATCCAGACATAGTGCAACGTCGCAGCAAAAAAAGAGGCCCTGTAAGCAGCGCCGAAGACTGCCTTCACGTATGAGCGAGAGATAAAATGATAACGGATTCGAATTTTGTTTCCATACTCCCCACCCCCGAACCAACGCCCATCCAAACCCCGTTATTGCCCCATCCAAATTGCCAATCCAGTGCGCATTACAATTCCGTTTCAACTGTAAATCATTAGCCAAATCCCCAACGACACAAGACGAAGAGAAAAACCTACTCCCAGGCTCCTTCCCCTTCATACTGAACCTCCCCTTAAACCTATGCCCCGCAACCTTCACCTCATCCTTCAGGAACTTCATATGCCTCACTGCCTTGATATTCATCTTGCCCCTCTGCTTGCGATGCAGCTCGTGTTTCGAATGCACCTTATCCTGTTTCTGCCGCCGCTTCTTCAACTCCTCATCCTCAATCTCTGAGTCGGTAAAATCCTCTTGGATATTGAGAGATTCCCGATCATCTGATACGATAGACGAGGGTACCGAGGTGTATTGCTGGAGCTCGGACCCGAACCCTGCCCACTGCTCGTCGGTCGACATCTCGTGGTAGTTGGACACTTCTTGCTCGTAGCCTGGTGCTTCGCGCGGGACTTTGACCGGGTCGGGCTCGTCCTCTGCGTCGGATTCTTGGGACTTGGCTGTTTTCGCATCGCTGCTGGTTCGGGATTTGATAGTGCCGAATTCGGAGATGGTGTCGCCATTCATGCTGGTTCCTGCGGCAGTGACTTTGCCTTCACGAATGAGCTGCTTGACGGTGTCGGGGGTTTCGCGCTTGACGACGCGGGTGCGGTAGCCTTCTGCAACAGTGCAGAGCCAGGACTCGTAGGTCTCGCGTTGGTCGTTGTTCTTGAGCCATTGGAGATGCGTGTCGTCCATTCCCATCTTGAAGCGGACTGTCATCTTAATAGTGCCGACTTTCTCGGCTTTGATCTTGTCCATCTCGATATTGGGAATGTAATTCTGCGTCATCTGCTTCGGCATTGGAGTTTTGTAAATGGGAATGCTGAGAGCGGTTTCTTTGTTGTCGATCAGATCGGTGAGCCAATAGATCGCATATGCAACGGCCTTGCGAGACCCCTTGTTGAAGAATTCCAATCTGATGGGAGATTGGTAGCGACGTCTCACTGGAGCGATGATGCGATGCTTTTGCATGTCTCGATGCGCTTCCTTGACTCGCATCAGATTCCAGGCAGTCCCTCGTGAGTCTTGTTCGATCCAACCTCGAGAGATTGAAGATTTGCCAACATCGGTATGGACTTCAATTCGGGATTTGGACAGGAGACCGCTGCTGTCATCCTCGACCAGCACTTTGTCGCCGAGAACTTCGAACGATCCAAGATCCCAACCAAGCATGTTTCTGGGCAATTGCAAGCCAACAGATCTGAACAGTACCGAGACCATAATTCTGCCATATCCCATTCCGCCGTCAAGCGCAAAGATTCGAGTAACTTGAGATGATGTATGAAGAACCTCGCTCAGCTTTATTGTGATGCAGCCAAGTATGGGATCGTGTTCACGATTGAGACTGTTCCGGCAAGTGATTGTGAAGACAGCATTGCGCCAGTCTCGGACAAACCGTTCCGTTTGAGCATTGAAGATTGGGTTCGACGCATGAACCTTTGTGCGAGTACGGAACACCAGCTCGTCGTCTTGAAGGACTGTGCAGTAAGAAGAAGGAAGCTCGTCGCCTTCCTCATCTGTATTCTCTCCAGTGATCTGTGCGGGTGTCCAGGGTTTGTAACTGCCAAAACTTCCAGACGGCCTTTCCACTTCAAGATTCTCAATTTGATGAATAAGAATCGAGCAGATTCCAGATGGAAGGGATGGATCGGGAGGTGTTGTGGTCACTCCGACCTCTTGTGCAGTGGTAACTGTTCCCTTGTCATCCGCAAACTCGGGACGATCACGGATTTCTGCTGGAACACTGTCATCCTTTCCATCTGTCTTCATGGACTCCTTAAATTGTGCGCGCGGGAAATATCCAATATCCCAGTATAGGTGTCCGGACAATGTCTCGCCTTTGTCATCTTTGAGTTCATCACACCTCTCCACAATATTGTTTGCGTACTCCTTGATCAGATCTCTGAGATCAAACTCGATGTTGCCAACTTTGTCGTCTTTTCCGACAGTATCAGAATCCCAGAGTTCCACGGATAGCTTCTCGCCTGAGGTCAGTTGATCCTGGTACACCAGCAAACACGTTTGCTCGTTCCATGATGGATCGAGTTCTTGCTCGATAATTCTGGTGCAGTAAACGGGCTTTCCAAATTCTGAGAATGCCAACGTGATGAATGGGTCACTCTTGCCGGATTTGTCTTGGGCAGGTATACCTTCAGCACGCTTGAGCTTGACATAGATCAACCCAATAGCATCGGTTTCTTTTTTCACAGCATCCCCTTGCAGAATTTTAGACATGTCCATGATAAGTGACTTGGGAGCGACATAAATATCGAGCGCGGCAGCGATAGAGGAGTTAATGAATCCAGATATTAGTGGCAGATCAAGTACATTGATTCCTTTGGATGTGAGAGGTACAGCGGAGGCATCAATCTTTGGGAGACCCATGAATGTGAAGGTAAGGTTGCGAAGGAATGGCGGGTTGGGTGTTAGTTGGAATCGGAGGCGGACGGTACCGATGATGCCATTGAGTTCGACGAAGATGGGTAGCGGAACGCCAAAAAGACCTTGGACACCAAGGTAAAAGACGACTTCGAGATGCAAATTCTTGGCTTTGCCAATAACTCCTTTTGCTGGAATGGCAGAGTATGCGAATGAAGCCTCCAAATTGTCTAGAAAGTCAGTGGGGCTACTTCCAAATAGTCGCAAAAACTTACAATACTTCATGCTGGGATCGTCTTCTCCCTCCAGCTCACGTTCTTCATGCTTCTTTTCCATTTCTTCTTTGCTGAGTCCTGTGCCACTGGCCATTTGCTTTCCATGCCCCTCTTCTTCGTCTGCAGAAGGTAAAGATCGTAGAGAGAGGATTTTGAAAGGTTGATCCCCAAGGCCGATGGACGAAACTTTGACATTTTGGATCAAAGCAGGTGGAACAGATGCTTGCATAACATCCTCGAGGGTGTCCGCCATTGCCGCAAACATCTCTGGATTGATCAGACCCCAGACAACTCCAATCAACGAGTTCATCCACTCAACAGATTCGGGAACCAAAGACTCGGTAGCTGCAGTGGCTCTCTTTCGTTCGGCATCCCAATTGACTGCATTGGCACTTTCTTGAATGCCACGAAGCCAGAGGTGAATTCCTGAAGATAGTATGACCCCGGCAAATATTGATCCAATCAATCCTTTGATTCCACCACCTAGGAACATCCAGTTCAAGGCACCTAGTCCAACTGTTGCAGCAATTGTAGTGTAGAGGATTGTTCCTTCCAGTGCATAGAATGATTGCTTGAGGTCCGCGATTGGTACTGGATGGTAGATAACTTGGTGGTTCTTCGAATGGTGTAGAAGGTCGGCTGTTTTATCTGGATTTGCCTCAGGAGGAGCGAGATCGTCCAGCACTGTTCTGTAGTCTTCTCCATCTCCTTGTGGTAGGTAAGGCGGCGGGACGCCTGGAATATCTTTTGGTTGTGGGGCACGCTCAGAGTTGATTGCAGCTTTCGGAACAGTGATTCTTGGCCGAGCAATAGCATCTGCGAAATCCCCGTCTACATCTTGAATTACCACCTCGTTCTTCGTAGTCGGGTCGACAACCCGTCTTCGTGATGCTGCCTTTGCTTTCGCAACCTTCTCTGGATCCTTTCCTGCTGCTGCTTTTGATGCATCGGCATTTTGGATGTTGAGTCGTTCTGCAAGCTCTTTCCCGAGCTTTTGGATTGTAGGAACCTAAAGATATTAGAATAGAAGGAGAGACTTGTATGTATTGTCTGCATACCTTGTTCCTTGCAGAATATGGCTTCATCGTTGCAGGTTGAAGGGTGGATGGAGAATGAAGCTTGGAATTGGAAGCTTGGATCACGGCCAAACCTGGACAAGCACTACCGAATGCAAGTCAACAATTGAAAGTAAACAAATGCACGAGAAGAAGACAATTAGACTCTGGGGATGAGAAGTCTCTGCACACAAGCAGATGAACAAGGAGCGGACAGAATTGGTTGCGTGTTGTTGTCGTATCGTATTGTATTGTCTCGTCGATGTTGCGGCTCTCCATGACGTCAAACCGGAGCTTGAGCTCATCCCTGCCGATCACCGCCAGGATTCCAGACGAGCCAAGCTGTGGGGAAACATGACGTCGTCAAGACAAGCTTAAATCATTCCCTTCCATTGCCATGGTCCATGGATGGATGCTCTCCCAGAATGCAGTCGATGATGAATGCCGTGCAATAAGAAAAACGCTGGCGGTTTGGAATTGAACTGCATGAAGTTATTCACAGTTTCGACCTCTTCATTCCTTCGGTCTACAGGTCTTTTCTAGTGCGGATTGTGTTCTCCAGGAGTTCCTGGGCATCTATTGCTGACAGTCGACTTCCCTCTCGAGCTTCTCATCACATCTATTGACAGCTCCAAAATCAACACCATGGCTTCCGGATCGGATCCATACAATACTGGGGCGACAGGAGGCACCATACCTGCTTCCGTCCTTTTGGGGAACAGAGACGATGTGCCAGACATTGGGGATACTCCAAGATATTCCAATGGAGTCGAGAAGTCAACGGATGATTCCACAGATGCATCTGCGGTGAAGTCAACAGGTGGAGTATACAGTACTATGGAAGAGAAACAACCCAAAGACGATGTCACTGGCAGCGGAATCGCCAGAAAGCCATTACCTTCCGAATCCGCAGCCGTCCTCGAATCAACCCCCACGAACACTCAGCGCACTTCAGCTGATACGACTGTTGCAGCGGACAAACCTCTCCCTCCAACTCCAGCAGCCAGCACAGCAAATCTTACAACTACGACAGCTTCTGCCAACACGAACGCTACTTCTCCACCTGCCACGGCAACAAGCAACCTTAATGCCGCACCTGCTACTAGCTCTGCAAATCTGACAGCCAGCAATATCCCCTCTTCCAACGCACCTCAGAGACAAGAAATCCCTCGAAGTATAAGCGGTCGTCCTCAACCAGTCGATCCAACACCCTACGGGCAAGCATACTCCGCTCGAAATCCCCCTCCTACAGTCGAAGGATTCCGCGCGAACGAGAAGAAAAGACAAGAACAATCGAAACAATACTTTTCAGAGGGAGGAAACGAGGACAAGAAGGATGGAAGCAAAGCTGCAGGAGCGTCAGCGGATACAACTGGTCACGAAAGTACAACTAAGGAAGAGGATGGAGCTCGTTCTGGTGCCACTGAAGATGTTCCAATTGGGGCGGAGAAATCGAACGTTCTCTTCCAACCAACTCCAAATGTGGATTTATCGCAAGCCTTTCAAGCAATCCACAAAGACGCCAGGAATGTATCGTATGTTATCTGTGCAGCTGTTGTTATTCTGGATTGGCTGTTCATTGGTGGAGGCTGGAAGGGATTGTTCAAATCACTCTTCCCAGCTGGTGGTGTTGCTGCAGGCGTTTATTTCATTCTTATCAACGTGGGCAAGACTGCCAGCAGTCAAGGTATCCAACAGGCAGAACCAAAGGTGGAAAAGTTGAGGTATGTTCCGGAATCAGTTGAGTGGATGAATAGCCTGGTGGGAACCCTTTGGCATACACTCCAGCAAGAATTCTTCGACGGAATTGCAAGCCAAGTCAACGATACCATTAAACCTCTGATCCCAGAAGGCATCCCAGTCGCTGTCAAGATTGCCAAACTCGGCCATGGAGCTATTCCAGTGCGAGTCTTGTCTATGCGATCGCTCCCAGACTCTGAATTCGGCGAGTTGGTCCCTTCCCATGGTGATCGACGGGATGCATCGCCTGCTGACCGAGCGAAACGGGACAAGGCGATCGAACGGGAACAGGGAGGTGTATTCTACAACCTCGAGATTTCTGTTGCATACCATGAAGCCCCTCTACGACCGCGAACTGATTCCATGCATGTCGATATTGTGGCAATGCTTGGGCCAGTACCACTTCCAATCTTCGTCCAGGTGAAAGAATTTGTTGCGACTATTCGTGTTCGTCTACAGATGCACCCAGACCTACCATTTTTGAAGAATATGACTTTTGCATTAACCGAGAACCCAAAGGTCAACACCGCCGTCTCGCTTGGTGCTCCCTGGGCTTTTGATATCCTCAATCTTCCTCTCATCGACACGACTCTCGTCGCCCAGATCAACGCTGCAGCACAGGATTTCGTTCAGCCTAAGTCTATGAGTCTGGATATGACGGTGTACGTCGGTGGATCAGACCAAAAGGAAGAAACCGAATCCATTGGAGTACTCTTCGTTAAGATCCATCGTGCCCGAAACCTCGCTCGTCAAGATACCAGAGGACCAGGAGCAGATCCATATCTTACCATCGCATTCAGCAAATATGAGAAGCCGATGTACGCTACTCGAATTATCAAAGGTGATCGAAATCCTGTCTGGGAAGAGACTGCAATCATCATGATCAAGGCTGAGCATGTCAAGCGAAATGAGAATGTTCTGCTTCGCCTTTGGGATTCTGATACAACTGGCTCCGATGATGTATCTGGTGTCTGCGAATTCCCATTACACGAGCTAGTCCTGAAGGCAAATGAGATGCAGAAGCGAGAAGACCAATTACAGGGTGACGTCTCTGGAACAGATGCGGAGGGTATTTTGGAATGGGAAATTGGATACTTTCCGCGAGCAGAGTTCCATAAAGCGTTGAGAACTGACGCCAAAGACCCTCGCGATCACCGCGGTGAAAAGATCGAAGTCCCAGAAGAGGAGAAAGAGCAAACTGCGCAGAATACCGTCCCGGATCCAAACCTTCCTTCTGGAATCTTGGGACTGACCATCCATCAATGTATCAATGTTGAGGTCAGCAATCCGAACAAGAAGTCCATGGGATATGTCGAAGTTCAGAAGCAGGACGATGATGGAGAGGATGAAGGAGATGCCGAGAATATCAGCGTCGACTACATCCCCTCGCTATACGTGTCTGCCGATATCAACGACCAGCTGGTTTATCGAACACGAGTCAAGCATATTAGCTCAACCCCAACGTACAACTCCTCGACCGAAACCTACATTCGCGATTGGAGGCTGGCTACTTTAAATCTTTCGGTTTGGGACATAAGGAAGAAAACGGATGATTGTCTCGTTGGTGTCGCATCTGTGAAGTTGTCTGATGTCTTCCACGAATCGTCCTCCGTCGTCAAGTTCTACGATTTGAAGGGTGGTGAAGGCACAGGACGAATTCGAATCAGCATGATCTTCCGATCGATGAAGATGAAGCTTGAGGAATCCCTTCTAGGATATTCTGTGGGATCGTTCGTATTTTCTTCTCCCATCGTCGCCAAGGGCGATATGAATACCAGCAAGCTCAACATCCGAGCCTCTGGATCACGACGAGCAATCAAGACAGGCAGTGCATCCGACGGGGGATACACCTGGACATTGGACAAGCCAAAAAACATCATCCCAGTTAGTCATCGCTACCTGAGCCCGATCGTCATCGAATTCGTCGGCTCAGGCTTAACCGAGAAAATCGGCGGTCCCCTAGGCAAAAGTAAACACTACGCCATCCTCTGGCTCCACAAACTCGTCGACAACAAAGAATCCTCCTACACCCTCCCCATCTACAAAACCAACAACAAAGACCGCCTTCTCCAAAATGTCGTCGACTCCCCAGATGACACAATGACCCTCGATAAGGTCGGCGAGGTGACATTCACGGCTAAGTTCAAGGCTGGTATTGACGAGGCACATGAGGAGTTTCTAGATGGTCATAACCAGTGGTGCACGTTCAAGGCGTGGAAGGCTGCGCATGAGTCGGGTGAGTGAGTGTGAATTATCTGCTGGAAGTGATTCTGCTGACTTGAAATCCTTTGTAGGGCAACGGGGAGAGCAAGCCAATAGGGAGACGAGTGGGTTGGTGGATGATTTGGCGAAAGGAATTACGAAAAGTATGTCAATCAGGGTTTGATTGGTAGGAAAAGGAAGGGAAGGGAAGGGAAGGGGTGGCGTTCTTAGAGCTTGTTTAATGGTGTTCTTGCGCAGTTACATGACCAATGGAAATTTCTTGGAAGTCTGCTGTCCAAGAGAACGTGATATAATCAGCACTCGCCCTTCATAGTGAAGCGCTCTATGCCTGGAGACTCACCAAAGAAATCTGGATGCTGGACCTGGGCACTAAACCAGTTCTTGTCATGGACGTACGATGCATCTCCATTCCTTGCTATTATCAGCAACATTTTTCTCACCTCTGAATCGCTCTGGCTCAAACCTCTGTACCGAAATGGTGAATAGTTGTCATTAATACCGCCACTGAGCATATTGACGGCTTGACTAATGCAGATAATTCATCAACATTGGCCTGGAGGTCCAGAGGGGCATCAGGAACTGTCGAGATATCACAAACCTCCACTCGTGTGATCTGGATCTGGACTTCACTGCCTGCCGAATTGGTGGGCATGACTATCATTCTCTTCGCATGCAAAATGAGGAGATCGACAATTCATAACGGGCCTCTCAATATTTCATCCCCATAATGTACCCAGTCATCAGAGACATTTGGTCTCCATGGGATATCATTAGAGTATCAAAGCATACGGGCCTGAGCCTCTGATGCCAGTTATCTCAAGGTGTCTATGCAAGCCTGTCTCCCATGAAAGTCATCCATCCATTCCCGAAATGCAGAAACCCCGCCACCAACCTAAACATAATACTGAGACCAACCCAGAAAAGGAAAACTCAATGCAGATGTCTTTGTATCGAAAATACATTATATTCAAGGAAGATCATGGGGCAGCGTGTTGTCCTCAGAGCTGGAGATGCCGCTGGCATGCCTGGCAGCCTGTATTGTACCTGGGCATGACTCGGTCGAATTTGTGGAGAAAAGGCTGCCGGCGCGTGGAATATATGTCCTTTTTGCTGCATTGGATGGCTAGAATGTATGTACGCTGTTGTACAGTGTTGTGAAAAATTCTGTCCGATTCTCGGAGGTTTGGTCATCTAGCTTTTGGAGGAGCCTGCGGCGTCGGATGCTTGTTCCTTTGCCTTGGACTTGGAATCGACATTCTCTTCTTCGTACAAATTGTGCAACTCGATGTACTCAATAACAGGAGCAGGAATCAAGTACTGGACGCTCATTTCTCTTCGGAGGAATAGCCGAATTTTGGTGCTCGAAATATCATTTTGAATAAGTTGCTGTTTTCCCGTCAGCTTCTAAATGTTGTCATAATGCGGAGAACTTACTGCAATAACGTAGAGATTCTCTTTCCACGGCTGGAGATTCTGAAGAGCTTCATCGATATCTGTTCCGGTTCTCTCTACCACAAATGCTCCGTATCGTCCCAAGATATGGTCAAGATCTTTGTCAGACCAAACACCAGGAGTTGCTATGTATTGTCAGTTACCATAGCTTTGCATATTTGGAAATCTCCTTATGTGTCGTTTGTGAGCTGTCGGAGATGTGGGGCGATTATCCTTACACATAGTTTGTATCAAGTCCGCGCCTGCCAGCAGGAGGATTCTACACTTCACTCTTGTCCCATCTGGCTTCTCCGCTCCTCCCAATACCTCATTGATCTCATGTTCGAAATGATCCAGCACCTGGGCAGTAGGTACGTACTGAGGCTGTCTGGCTTCCCAAGGATCCACCATAAGCCAGCTTGACTGTTCCGCTCCCAGCTCGCACATTGCGAGTCAACATGGGGTGTTAGCGATAGTTCATGTAGAGCAAATATGTACACACCTGTGTTCCGCGCTTGCCAGGCCAGCCTTCTTGTATGCATCCGAAACGGGTGAAAAGTATCCTCCCATAACCTCAAACTCGGTATTGAATTTGGCAAAGTCGGCACCCAGCTCGAACATCCGCAAGTGTAGGTAGGTGATGGGAGAGAAAGAGCCGCAAGCAATGAGCACGAGAGGTATCTTGTCGCCGTTGGTCTGGGTGAGTCGAAGGCGATTGCGCGGGAATGTATAGTTCTGCAGTGACTGCGCAGAGGCAGGTTGTGTTTGAGGATATGATGCCATCTCGGAAGGTCCTGTCGGAATGTGGTTTTGATTTCTTGCAAGCTGGGAGAGCAGGCTTGCTCTGCGTCGAGAAGGTTGGAATAGGTAGCTAGCGTGGGGGAGTCGGAGGAAAGCCGGTATTTGCGAACGGGATAATCGATTGAATGAAGTAATGCTGCTTGTGGGTATTCGTATGCAAGGAGTCCTTGGTTCCTTTGATACGACGATGATATAATATGATTGACTTTCTTAGTCTACTGTTGGATGTGTTGTTGTCTGCTGCGTAGAAAGAAAGGCAAAGATCAAGATCAAGATCAATCGAAGAGTGGTGCAGGTGGGTGAATTGCGCGGGGCCAGGGCCACCGATGTGAGCACGCTACTCGTACCTAGCAATTGCGAGGTCATATAATACGGTAATCATAGGTAAACCTACCCTACTATTACTACCTTACTTACCTAGGTACCTAGACCTTTTCCGCCTAGTTTTGCAAAAATGGGCGGGGCTGCATCGCACGAAGCTTGTCTGAGGAACAAATACCTGATTGGCATACAGTATTTTTGGCACATCCGATAAGCCGATAAGGCTACAAGAAAGACACTTCTATACATCTTTGTTGATACCACTTCTTATCTATTTCTATTTCTATCTTGCATTGAGCGTTTTTCCATAGAACGGGGACGCTGTCACGTGGAGGCCCATGCGCTTCTTTGCGGCTGTAAGTTACCTCTCAGGTTCTGTGCCTTTACGGCTTTACACACGCCAACACGCTTGCAGAATGATAGCTGCGGACCTACCTACGAATCGTCCACTTTGTTTTGGCTGTAAATGGTTCCCGCGAGATCACAGATTACCCTCTCCGAGGTGACGACTACCGATTGTCAACCTGTCGCGGTTGCCAGACCCGTGAACGCGAGCAATACAGTGAGAAGGCTAAGGGCGGGTTTGTTCAAGGGAGATACGATCGACGAGTATGCCGAGAACACGCTGCAACGATTCGGAGGCAAAGCAGGGGATTTGGACACCAGAAGCACGTGTGAAGTGGTAGGTAACTCGAAAAGAGCAGGAGGAAGAGGGTCGACGCTAGCAAAAGCTCTCCGACGATGAGAATCAGTGGTATCAAGAAGAGAGGCAGTGGGTAATTGAGCAGGACCGCGTGTGGCTTGAGGTCGATATCTTTACAGACGAAATACCCACTTCTCATAGTAGACAGAGAACAAGGCCTGTTTACGCTACACTTAGTGCTCCGTTAGGCCATACGAACCATCAGCCCTCAATTTGAAACAAAGTCAAAATGCAGCTGAGCCTCACGGGATAAATTTTGTTTTATCATGCGAACCTTCTCCAGATTGATCGGTCGAGGTAGAGACGTGGATCTTGCGGCATCGCCGTGGGATTGGGTGAAGAGACATTTCTAGCTTCCATACGAGTAGGCCTATTATTGCACATCTGGATCATTCCAAACACGAGGACTTTAGGACAAATCCAAAAAAGAATTGGCATTGAAGCAAGCTTTTTTATCCCGGAGGCGCGGAGGATCAAACTGACGCGCATCCCGAAAGACACTTCCTTCGTCCTTGCTTCCTGACTATCTTCCGATGCGTGGGTCTCGCTGATTGGGCTATTAGACTTCCACTATCGTCGCACCAATTCATCTCACATGCTTTACATGCCCATTAACCTAACTTTAAGGGTGATATTTGTACTGTATCAATAGCCAACCGACCTTAAGAGGAGTCGACGTCCGGATTCTCGCTGTTTCACACTTATAGTGCGCTTGATATGCAGCAGTGAACGCTTAACACAGAAGGTTCTCTAGTTGTTCCAGAAGGTGCTCACTCTCGGTGTATGAAGTAAATAAAAAAACTCGTCGCCTGGTCCTTTTGAAGAATACGGCACCTTACGAGTCATTTTGTATTTCACGATGCAGGCATCGCTGTTCTCTGTTCTGTTTTGCCTTGTCGCTTTTGCTTTTACTCAGTTCGTCACGTCGCCAGCTGATCTCAAAGCCATACAAGTCCCCGGCGGTATAATTGTGCGCTTCAAAGAAGTTCCAAATGGTGTATGCGAGACCGATGCGGGTGTGAAAAGCTTCGCTGGATATGTGGACGTGAGTCCGACCCAGCACATGTACTTCTGGTAGGTATTGCGGAAGCACATTTTGTTCTACTTTTCAATTGTTGTAATCGAGAGCTGTCAGGAATATGTCTACGAAATTACTGACCCGCGTACAGGATGTTCGAAGCTAGGGAGAATGTTGCATCAGCTCCGTTGATTGTCAGACTGGATGGAGGTCCTGGCGCGTCTTCTATGAATGGCCTATTCAGCGAAATTGGGCCCTGTCGCATTACCGCCGATGGAAAAGTTGTGGATAATCCATATTCATGGACAGCGACCAGTAACGTTATGTTTGTCGACCAGCCTGCAACTGTCGGCTTTTCCTTCACGACTCTAGTCAATGGCACAATAGATCCCCAGACTGCGGAGATTGTTCCTCAGCAATGTACGATGGCGGATCCCTTGGTATGAACTATCTACAAACCCTCAATTGCCAGGGCTCGTCCGAGGACGCATTGTATTCTGTGCTGCAAAGCGCTGACGATTGTGCAGTGTGGAACTTACTCGTCCCCAGACATATCTCTGACGCCGAATTCAACTATTGACGCAGCGAAGGTATTCTACAATGTGATGCAGGGATTCATGGGAGCATTTCCACAGTATGCCGCGAATGGCATCCATATTAATGGCCAATCCTATGGCGGTCATTATGCTCCAGTATTCGCAAACTATATCGCCCAGCAAAATAAACTTAACACCTCAGGCACTGTTCATCTCCCGCTCAAGTCTATTATTATCGAGGATGGTTTCATGGATACACGTGAACAGTTTGCGGCGTACTACAATTACTCCGTCAATCCAGGGAATCCGTATGACCTTGCGCCGTATAACGAGACATTACAGCAGCAGCTCTTCTCTAACATGTTCGGTCCCGGTGGATGTCAAGATCAACAAAAGGCTTGCAACGACAATCCGACTGATGCTGGGTGCAAATCTGCTGAAAACTTCTGTGTCTCCAAGGTGGAAGAATTCTGGGACAACAACGTGGGCAGGTCCGAGAATGATATTCGCCTCATCGCACCAGATCCTTTCCCTCCCACTGATTTCGTGGCATATCTCAACCAAGCAGAAATACAAGCAGCAATTGGTGCCTCAAATAATTTTACGCCAGCATCAGTACAAACGTTTCTGGCTTTCGACTCAACTGGGGACGATAGTCGCACTGGTGAACTTGTCACGCAGTACGTATTTCGAGTCATCTATATTCCTATTCCGCCAGATCTTATCCAGATAATCATATCCCCTGATATGACTGCTAATTCTTGTCCGTTACCTCAGATCCATGCGAGATTTGCTGCAGCAGGGGATCACTGTCGCCCTGTTCACTGGAGATGCAGACTATGATAGCAACATGATTGGAGCTCAGGTATGTTTCTGTTCGGGTTCAGTGTAGTCGAAGATCCGGTTGAAATCAGCTTCATGCTCATTGGCACAAGCTATCTTCAAACTCGAAATCTTCAAATCCTACTTCAAGCGACAGGACTGACCTGGCAAAAATTCTGTAGGCAGTAGCCGCTAATGTCGGCGCAGCGGGCTGGGGAGATGCCGGGTTCGTCAACTTGTCTGCAAATTCCGATGGTCAAATTCCAGGGCAGACAAAGCAAGCTGATGGCTTCTCATTCACTCGTCTTTACTTCGCAGGCCATGCTTCCGTTTTCAACCAGCCCGAAGCCACGCAGAGGATCCAACAGCGAGCTGTGGCCGGCTTGGATATCGCGACGGGGAAGACGGCAATGGCGCTCGGGAGAAACACAACAACAAAGGGGACGAGAGAGAGCACGTTTAGAGAAGGATCTGCTACTGTGCAATTACAGAAGACACCCCCAGACGCCGTGTACGACCCGATAACACACGTACCAGTTCGGTCCAACATTTCTGCGATGGCCCAGAGAACTCTGAGGACAAAATTGGCTGTGGGGGAACTGACACCACACCCATTGGCGGGATTTACTGCAAAGAAGATTCGGAGAATGGTATATGGGAATTGGCAGCGTCCTTGATGTGCAAGGTCGTAAAAAGTGTGAATTTGCATGGCAGTCACTTTGGAAAACTCACCGACGTATTACCGTAATATAACATCCGTATTCGCAGATAAAGGGGCTTGTCGAGATTACTACTTGTTTTTCTATGATCCTTCTCTAGGTCTACTTAATAATAACCACCTTCTTGTATCATGCTGCACTGACGGCCTAATTATAACAGGCGACAATTTGCTTATACACAATCTCGTACGTGTTCGTTGCCTTTTAAGTGATTATTGAAGGTTTGGATACTCGCTAGAAGTGTACAGTGGAAGTACACGTTTGTGGTTCTCTCTACGACAGCCCAATCTATCCCCTGCTATCAACCCTAGACCAAAGTCCTGTTACCGACCCAACCCTATGCATACAAAAAGCGTCTACCTAGTAATGCAGAACGTACCGAGAGATATCCATCTACTCGTCCTTGACACCACCACGGCCGGCCTTCTCTGCGGCGGCAATCGACTTCTTGTCCTGTGCCTGGGCAGCTCCCCCCTGGAGACCGCTCATCAATCCAGCTGGGGCCTTGAAAGGTCGCTTCAGCTCTCCAGTCGCTGGCTGTCCGAACAAGTGGATCTTGATCATGTTGCCCTCGAATGCGCCCTTTAGGGGAATGATGGATTGAATAACGAGTGGGTTGGTGTACTTGAAGTAAAGATGCATGACGCCCATCATTCCAACGCCCATAAGTTGTGCCTTGTAGAGTGCCTTCATTTGGGAGACATCATATGCGTGGACGGTGGTGGTGATGAGCTTTGGCTCCTCGGTGGATCCCATTTGCGGTTGCTCGACATACTTGAGGGTGGTCATATCTAGAGACAGTCAAGTCAGCATTGGTCGGCCTCCGCGTATTCCTCAGTGACGCCACAGCAACGCACCCTTCTTCTTGTTGATCTGAAGATGCACGTAAGCATAGACGGAGGTGATAATAACATTCGATAGGATATAGCCGGCGCGGATCATGTTGAGAACGCTGGGGTCATCCATAGGGATCTTCTTAGAGACTTGCATCATCACCAGGATGATCACCAAGTTGGTGCTACACGGTTATTGTTAGAATGTCTGGAAGAATAGGATAGGAGATTGAGAATAGGATAGGAGATTGAGGGCAAGGGGCGTCGCATACATTTGGGGACTGATGGCCATTGTGTCGGATTCGGGGTATATCAGAGAATGAAGAGTTTGAGGTTGTAATACTGAGTCGAGGTCTGGAATTAATGCGACCAAAAGTTGATGTTAGAGAGCTTGTCTGCGTTCTTTTGGAGTTAAATTCCAGAAATTGAGCACGAACGTAAAAAGAAAGCTGTCCAGAGTCGAGGTCGCCTGCACGTCATGCCTGATTTGGCTAGCGCTTCGCTTGCTACTGTACGGAAGTACAGGCGTTTGGCTCGCTCTAAAACCTGCCCTGCGCGCCTGCCCTGTGCTTCAAGAGCCTTCCAAGTTCCAACTGCCTCGCAGCCTCGCCTGCTAATAGCGGCTCCCATACGGAGTACCTCCGTAGAATGATAGCCTTCTGTGCTTAGAACCCACACAAGTCTACGATTATGGAAGGATGGCATTTCTGTCAAATCAAGGCACATACTGCTCCGATATCATTTGTTTAGTTTGTTCTTATAAATGATAGTAAATTCAGTCTTCGTCGTAGAAAAACTCCGATTTCAAGCCAACAGAAGCCTGTGCCTGAAATAATCAGCCACTCCCCGCGGAGGTGTAGTAGGGCCCTGCCCTGCCCTGCCCTGCCAGCCTGCCACAGCAGTCTCGCTTAGGTATTCTGTCCCTCGGCCCCAGCCCTGGCCCCGGCCCCGGCCCCGGCCCTTATCAAAAACCCTACCGATTACGGAGGGAAGCCTCGTCTCTATTGTTCACTACCGGATAACAAATTTCGAATTTACAAAAAAAAAAAACAGACACACGTCCATGACCTACCCAGAATCAAAGCAGCTATGGCGGCTGTATCCCTTCTTACCGCGATCGATGCGACCTCTCACATCCACCTTGTTGTCGGTTCTAATCCTCTCGCAGTAGCACGATGTGCTAAATCTCTCGAGGTCGGCGCAAAGCCTCTTCTTATCGCCCCCGCAGGCGCAGAGCTACATTATGCCCTACAGAAGAGGATAGACAATGGAGAGATAGAATGGTTGAAGAAGACATTCGAGGACGAGGATCTAATGCGATTAGGAAGAGAAGAGATCAATTCTGTCGTGGATGCTGTTTTTGTTACGCTTTCTCCGAGGGATCCAATGAGTAGGTTAGCTGTAAGTTTAGGAGGACAAAATCACTGATAGGGATAGGTTCACATATATCCAGAATCTGCAAACAAAACCGCATACCTGTCAACGTGGCAGATTGCCCTTCCCTTTGCACATTCAGTCTTCTCAACACACACACCGACGGCCCACTTCAAGTAGGCGTAACAACAAATGGTCACGGCTGTAAACTCTCGTCCAGGATACGAAGAGAAATCGCATCATCTCTCCCTCCAAACCTAGGCGCGGCATGTACAAGACTGGGCAAAATCCGAAGACTCATACAGGAGGAAGATCACCTCACACATCTCGCGCTCATAGGGACACTTGAAGAAGACTCCACAGACCAAACAAGCGCATTCAACGCCCTCGTTACAGAAGCCGACCTCGACGCCGCGAAAAGCAGACGTTTGCGCTGGCTCTCTCAGATCTGCGAATACTGGCCTCTCCGCCGCCTTGCAAACATCACAGACACAGACGTCGATTCAGTCCTGAAATCCTATGCCACGAACCCAAGTACATCCACGCCCCTGCTAGATAGCACACAGCTCGAGAAACGCGGCTGTATCATACTAGCCGGCAGCGGCCCCGGACACCCCGATCTTCTAACCAGAGCAACACACAAAGCTATTCTCAGCGCCGACCTCATCCTCGCCGATAAACTTGTCCCCTCCGGCGTACTCGACCTCATCCCCCGCCGCACACCAGTACATATCGCGCGGAAATTCCCAGGAAACGCCGAGCTTGCGCAGCAAGAACTGCTCTCTCTGGGGCTAACAGGCCTGCAAGCTGGGAAGACAGTTCTGCGACTTAAGCAGGGAGATCCGTACATCTACGGTCGCGGCGGAGAGGAGTTTGAGTTCTTTAGGAAGGAAGGATTTGGAGATCGGGTTTCTGTCTTGCCAGGTATAACAAGCGCGTTGAGTGCGCCGCTGTTTGCGCAGATTCCGGCGACGCAGAGGGGGATTAGTGATCAGGTTTTAATATGTACCGGGACAGGTAGGAAGGGGAAGCCAAGTGTACCGCCTGAGTATGTGGATTCAAGGACAGTTGTTTTTCTCATGGCGTTACATAGGATCTCAAGCCTAGTAGCGGATTTAACGACGTATGATAGTATAGATGCGCAGATTGTGGATAAAGAGGGGGTACTAGATACAAGGAGGGCTTTGTGGCCAACAGAAACGCCGTGTGCGGTTGTTGAAAGGGCGAGTTGTCCAGATCAGAGGGTTATAAGGACAACGTTAGAGTTTGTAGCTGCTGCTATTGAGGAGGAGGGGTCGAGGCCGCCGGGTTTATTAGTAATAGGGAACGCGTGTGAGGCGTTGATTGTAGGAAAGAAAGAGAGAAAATGGGTTGTCGAGGAGGGGTTTAAAGGGTTTGAGGAGTTTGTAGGAACAGCTGGAATCAAGGAGTCGGTTAGTTGCGAGAAAAAAGAGAGTGTAGAAGGAATAGTGTCATGAGGAAGAAATAATAGCTTAATTTATTCTGACGCTTAGACACTCTTTACAGTACACACTTTTGAACACCTTTGAATTGAGCCTTTGATTTTGACGTATATCGATAAACACTTGGTATTTGTTTACCAGTACGATACCAACAGTATAATATTGTCCTCAGTCCCGCGGTCCCCTCTTTGGTAGGCAGACATACCTAGGCGAGCTAGGTACCTCTGTACTTGGTAGGGGTTTTCAATAAGGGCCGGCCAACTGAATAAGCGAGAATACTCCCAAAACCACTCACTTTCAACCTTGATATTACTATCGACTTTAGTTACAAACTGAGTCGACTTGTACGAGTCAGAAGGAGATTCTTTCTGCAGTATCGATCTCTTGCCGAAGGTCCTGTCGACAACCTGAGGCCTCAGCAAGAACCCCACCCAGAAAATCTCCAGCCAATGTTTATCCCGGACCCCAGCCCGGCGCGTATATGCAGATCACCGACCAACCACATCGTCAAGCCCACCTACTGCATCTCACATCCACCGCAATGGACTGCTAGCTTTGTCTTCCCATCACAACTCCAGGCGCTATTCCTGTCCCTCATGCAGGTTCCTGACCCAGCCCGTATCCAGAAGAGTCCATACACATCCCTTCCTGGTGTCTCTATCTTCAAGGTTGTCCAATCGTCGCCCAATGGCCGCCCAAGATGGCTTGTCCCGCCCGCGGGCACCATGTACCAGACCCTCACTCCCTCCTGGTATATCACATACAGCCGCCGCTCTCAGCTCGGAGTCGATCAACTCTATGTTGAATTTGTGTCACAGCACGTTTCGCCCTTTGGTGACGACCGCTATACGTACATATAGCAGACGTTTCAACCTCACGATAGCCAGAGTAACATGATGCAGACAGGGAGGGAGGTAGCGATCAATGCAAAAGCAATCCTGCTCCTCCTCTTCATCTCCCTCCCATCTATAAGTTCTGCGAATATCCTTACCGACATTCCCAAGAACAATCCTCTGAACATCAATTGGGACCCAGCACCAGCACCAGAAGACGGTCCGCCTATTTCAGCACACGCTTCAAGAGACAAGTCTCTTCTCCCAGTCCAGATTGGCGCAATCCTCGGATCATACCTCTTCTGTGTTTGTGTTGTCGGAATAGCACTTCTCTTTATCGGACGCAGACTACGAATTCAGATCCAGACGTCAGTCAGAGTACTTGATATAGAAATGGTAGAACCCGCCTTCCCGCAAACGGCTGCTTTCGAACCCTCTCCAGTCTCGCCTGGCGGACCAGGCGGTGGATCAAGGAACTTCTCGTGGCCTTCACCAGAGAAAGATACGAAAAATCCCTACATCTTCCCTAGTATCAACGAGTCGCCTACGACACCGAACGGTCTTGCAGATCCATACGTTGACACACGGATTGTTGAGGCAGACCGCGAGATGTTACAACGGGACTTGGAAGACATATATGCCCATGTTATGGAGCAGGAGGATGCAAAGGCCAGGGGCGTGATCTTGAAGGAAATGCCTCTTCCCCCGCAATTGCAGAGAGTTGGCCCGGTTCCAACAGGTCCACTACGAACAGATTTGCCTCTAAAGAAGATTGAGAAAGCTCGTCCAGCAACCCTCACTCTAGAGGAAGGAAAGCCGAAATCACACTCGCGAGCCTCTTCTCTGATCTCTTCTCTTAAGTCGCCTAGACGAAAGGGTATTCGGGGAATGCGTATCTCCTCGCCAATCGCCACACCTGTCTCTGCAACATTCCCAGCAAGTGCAGCATCAGACGAAGAACCACTCACGCCCCGCTACTACACACCACCACCACCTCCCCCAGTCCCTAAAGACCAAGTTCCATACACACACTCCCGCGGCCCCTCTAGCGACTCCGCAGCCCGCAGTCTAGCAGAGCAGCTCTCACCATACCGAAACGGCCCACGGCACAGCCCGAACCCGTCCCGAACCTCAGTCCAGAGCCAAAACTCCAACCGAGGAGGTGACCCATCTTCTGCAACCTCAGCAACATCCCAAACCCCCCTCTTCCTCTCCGCCCCCAAACCTCGCCACCTCCAACTCAACTCGCAAGCACAAGCACAACCTTCCAACCCACCCTCCACCAACTCCTCCTCCCGCGCCCTCCCCTTCCGCTCCTTCGAGCCAGCCCTCCAATCCCCGTCATTCGTGCCTACCACAAAGACCACAGTGCTGGAACGCAACATCAAACCGAACGGTCCGCAGACGGGGGGGCTAAAGACGCCGTGGAGCGCTGGTGCGGTGCCATATAGTCCGTACCAGCCCTTCTCGCCGATGATTCCCATCACGCCGCGGCTGGTGACGAAGGAAGAGCGGAAGCAGAAGAAAAAGGAGGAAGGGAGAACGCCGGTGTTGGAGATGATTAAGAGTGAGGATGATCTTTGGGATAGTGGGTACTAGATATGTATGGGTTTATTTTCAGTTGTATATTTTGACGCCCGCTCTGAACACGTGTTTCTCTTCCCTTATTTTGTTCTTAGGGTTTGGAGCTAGGGTGGCGCGAGCATTTGACATTGATTGCATTGATTGCTTTCTTTGTTTGGTTGGTTATTTATTGGATGGGACGGCGGACTCCAACTAAGACTACCTTTGTTGGTAGTTCGTTCGACAAGGTGTTCAGGGGCTTACTGCGAGGGAATAGGTAGCATAGGATTAGAGAACCTTAATGATACTATGATGAATGTGGATTACTACTATACTATTCTAAGTAATTACAGGATGTCAGATATACTGAGAATTTATTCTCTTCTTACTCCGTCTTATAATTAGTCCTGTCTAGCATCTCTTGTATTATGACTAGCATAAGGTGAGAGAGGACCTTAGGTTGACGCCAAGAATAACATGGCCTTAGCAGGTTCAGGTGGGAGAAAGCTTCGATGAGAGCAGAGGTTGTTAGAAAGTGAGTAAGTACACCAACAGATAGCAAGCCGGCTTTCAGCGGGGAGGCGGGATTAGAATACAGAACTGTAGATACAGCACGAGAAACGAGCTTTGCCGAACATTAAAATGAGAAATGCAAGAAGTTGTGTACAGCAGAAGTAAGTGTTCAGGGCATATTAGCGCATCAATCACTCACATTAAAGAGAGTTGCGCTGAACTGCATTCATAATAGAGATAGAGATAGAGCAATGAGTTTTGATTAATTTTGATGTTCATGTGCTATGTACAGTATACTTCAAGTTATCATCCCTCTGTTCGAATTCCCAACGCTATTATCATAAGCGGGGTAGGCTGAGCTGAGCTGAGCTGGTGCTATTTTCTGTTTTAGTGCTTTTCATACATCATGCTTTTGCTCAGCCGAGTTGAAGGAAGCCCTTAGTATTTTGATCGAGACAGTAGATATGTGCAGCTAATATTGATACTTTTCCCAAAGACTTTCAGCACAGCAATATCACAATCAATCATGTTAGCACCTGATTCTACAAAGAAGCGAGACGTGTAATGATGAATGTTACATGATCAACTAACAAACCATCTCTTTCAACCCCGACCAAACCTCCGATCAAAAAGCTTTAACACCCCCATCACACTCGCAGCCTCAACTTCCATCGGTGCCCGACCCGGATGCACAGGAGGAGTAGCATGCAGTCTCCCTAACCAGGTATTCAGCTCATCGCTAGCCTGCTCGAAGTTCTTGTGCGTAGAAAGCGTCTTATACGTATCTGCACACGACAAGCTTGGAGGCGGTTGGGACGGTGCAGCGACAGGGACAGATTTGCAACAGCCTCCTCCGCTACTGTTACCTCCACAGCAGCCATCCGGGACAGAGCCGCTAGATGCGCGGATGGCTGCTAAGGAGCGGCAGAAGAGGCCGGATTTAGGGTCCGATTGGCATTGTTGACATGTCCCGGGGCCGTTGGCGCAGGAGTTTGAGTTGGAATTTGATAGTACGGAGTTGACGGGAGAGTGCATTTGGAGGGGTTGAAGGGAGGGCAGTTTTCGTAATGGACCTTTGACGTCGGTGTCTGACTGTAGGGATGTGACTTCGTTGAGGAGTGGAGCGAGACGATTGTTATTGTTATGGTCTTGATTAGCAGCATTGGATGCGGTAGCAGCTGCTGCTTCGGCACACATGCAATAAGTGCCTTCTTCACAGAAACCACATGATTCTCCTTGAGGACGATGGCTAGTCTGGATGACGACTTCTTGAGACTGAGCTGGCTTGGAAGAGAACTGTGCTGTGAAATCCACTTCAAGCGGCGTTGAGGGTTCCGAGTAACGTTGACGCTTATCAGTGTATGGTTCTGATGGTGAGTGTGGTCTCTTCAACTCTAATTGGGAAATATCACCTGCTCCCTTAATGGTCTCTTCCAAGCACTCGCAGTGAGTATCAGGACTACACTTGCCACATCCGGATGAGTAGATTGCCATAGCTTGTTCAACACAAGAACAATTGCTCGTAGAAGTACATCCACCACATCCGAGATTGGTCTCAGGTTCAGGAGCCACATATTGTTGTGGTTCGGGGACCTTTGGCTTATTATGTCGAAGATGCCGAGGTGGGAGCGGAACAGCATCAGTTCCTGTTGTTCGAGCACCATTGTGAAGGTATGACAACTCCGCAAGAGCAGCCTCCTTCTCCTTCCTTTCATACTCCGCAATTTGATCCAAAGTCTCACATCGGACTCTCCAAGAGTGTATCTCCCCACTGAATCTCTCGATATCCGCCTCAAGCTTTTCAATCTTGCTCCTCAAGTCCGACTCTCGTTTCAATTGATCTTCCTTGACCTCCTCGAGCTGCTCCTCCAGTTCTCCCACCCTTGCAGCACGTCGTTCCCGGAACGCACGTTGAGCAGCTCGATTCTGAGCCTTGCGCTTTGTGGGCGGGGTATCAGTGGCGGGCTTGCGACCAGGCTTCGGACGAGGTGGAATGATCCATTCTTTACGTGTCACTATAGTCGGCGTACCTGCAGCAGGAGCAAGAGAGTTCATGTTGGCAGCATTGTAGTTCTGAATCGCGAGAGATGGAGGGGCTGGTGCGAGGGCCGGGGGAGAGCCTGCGGAGGAGGGGGTTGACACAGCAGGTGACGCCATTTTGTTTAGTGAAGATTCTAGGGCTGAGATATCTTGTGTTCAGTGCGAGGAAGACCGCTTCGAATTCGTCTGAGGCGATTATGGGGTAACCATCAAAGGTTAATGAAGCTGTAAATACTGTTCTGCAGGCCTGTGAGGCGTAAAGAAGTCGGAGTAATGAGGAAGAGGTATAGGGATGCGAAAAGATCTAATCAGATCAGATTAGACAAGAACCGCGCTAAGGAAGACACTAGTGCGTGAGCCGAGATCGGAAGAACAAAAACCCCTCACAAAGCTCAGCAGTGGACTTTTTCACATGAGGGGAAATCAAGTGCACCTTAGGTGGACATTCTGTTGATGTCTTTCTACTTTGTATTGTAGCTACTAATGAACTTTCGTTGTGCCGCCACAGCTTCCTCCACGGAATCGAAGGCTCCTCAGCTTGATATTCGCGCTAATCGAGAGGTCATCACCTGATCCGTGGCTATTTCGCTCACGTGGTAGCTAACGCTAAACCGTGCTACCTTATTACTAATAGTCCATCGGTATTTTGCTAATATTAACACCCCTCTCTTCATACCTAGGTAGGCTATCCATACCTCCAAGCTAGCCAGATATCACTGATCTCGTCTGGTACAGACCAAACTAAGAGCCCCAACAGCATTAGAGATAACGGTAGTTCCTCCCCTGCCTGTCCTGAGAGTCTAAAGTGCATTTGCCCCCCATGGCAGCTCTCAACTCGTCATTATCTACTGGGTCGAGGCGGCAAATCCTCCAGTCCTTCTCGTCACCACAAAATCCACTCGTCCGTCCTAGGTGCGTATATTGCTTTTCTAGGCCGTGGGCATCGAAAACTTCAGGTAAGTAGGATGCACTTTCGTTTTCCCTTTCTACAATGTTTGCTGCAGAAGATGGATTTGTTTTAGCAGGATAAGGAAGGTAAAAAGGGCATTTGGCTTTACTATAAGAGAAGGAAACCTCCGACCTCGGCCAAGTGCGGGATGGGCCTTATGCGTGATGTGTAGTGGGGTCATGCACAACAGATGCGTTGGTTTTTCTCTGTCTATTTTTCGTGTCTTCCTACAAGCTTTAAGGCAAGGAAGAGGAGGGAACTATTTTAATGCTGCATTTTATTTGCTTGGGAATCTGCCGCTTTTCTAATACATATCTTCACTTCTAGTCAACTCCCGGCGAGCTTCTATTGAAAGTCGAAACCTACGACAACAATTCCAATCCCGCGCTATGTCGTCCACTACTGCTCTCCGCAGTTTGAATATTAAGAACATCAACCCGCACGTCGTCGAGGCCAAATACGCTGTTAGGGGAGAACTTGCTGTTCGTTCCGAGGAGTACAGGGCGAAGCTTGCAAAGGGCGACACTAGCCTGCCTTTCGACAAAGTCATTTCTGCGAACATTGGAAACCCCCAGCAGCTGGATCAGAAGCCGATTACTTTCTTCAGACAAGTTTTGAGTCTGCTAGAGAACCCTGTTTTGTTGGAACACGAAGATGTGCTGTTGAATCAGTTGGGGTACAAGACAGATGTTGTGGAAAGAGCGAAGTGGCTATTGAAGACAGTAGGATCTGTCGGTGCATATAGTGCAAGTGCCGGAGCTACAGGAATCAAGGAAAGCGTTGCCAAGTTTATTGAGAGTATGTGGAATTTCCGTCCTTATGTAGCAATGAACTCACAGCTTCACCTTAGGACGAGACGGCTTCCCAGCAGATCCCAAAGACATTTACTTGTCTGCCGGTGCCTCTTCGGGAGTAAATACTCTCTTGCATATTATCTGCGCTTCGCCAAACACTGGAGTCCTTGTTCCCATTCCACAATACCCACTCTACACCGCCTCTCTCTCTGTTCTCAACGCCAAGTGCGTTCCATACTACCTCGACGAGTCGAAAGGTTGGGGAACAGATCTCGAGGCTATCAAGGGCGCATACAAAAAGGCTGTATCAGAGGGGACTGATGTCCGAGCCATTGTTATCATCAACCCTGGAAACCCGACTGGTGCTAGTCTGTCCGCAGACGATGTAAAGGCAGTTATTGACTTCGCAGCCCAAGAGAAGCTTGTGGTAATGGCAGATGAGGTGTACCAAACTAATGTCTTCAAGGGCAAGTTCCACAGCTTCAAGGGTGTTTTGAGGGAGATGCAGAAGGCCGATCCAGAGAAGTACAAAAATGTTGAGCTCGTATCGCTGCACAGTATTTCGAAGGGTATGGTTGGCGAGTGTGGACACCGAGGTGGATATTTCGAGCTCTGTGGCTTCGACCCAGAGGTACAGGAGCAGATCTACAAGTTTGTGTCCATTAGCTTGTGTGCCCCCGTTATCGGACAATGCTTAGTCGAGATGATGGTCAACCCACCTCAAGAAGGCTCGCCAAGTTACGAGCTATACAAGCAGGAGTATGATGGTATCTTCTCTAGTCTCCAGAAGAGAGCAACTGCTTTGTACGAGGCTTTCAAGGAAATGGAAGGTGTTGAGTGCGATGATCCTCAAGTAAGTCTTCTTTCACAATTCTATACTTACGTACTGACACTTGCAGGGATCTATGTACCTCTTCCCTACTATCAAGCTCCCTCCCAAGGCTATTGAAGCCGCTAAGAAGGAAGGGCGTTCACCTGATGAGTTCTACGCTTTCCGTCTCCTCGATGCGACAGGAGTCTGTGTTGTGGCAGGATCCGGCTTTGGCCAGAAAGAGGATACTCTTCATTTCAGAACGACCTTCCTTGCACCAGGTACTGAGTGGGTTGGCAGAATCACAAAGTTCCACAGTGAATTCATAGACGAGTTCAGATAAAGTTGTATAGTAATTGCTTTCTACGGAGGTACAACCTCTGCCACGCCTTCTCGATATGCAATCTACCGTACGCTGCGTGATTTGAGGGCTAGTGAGCAATAGTGTTATTCAATTCTATAATGATAAACAAACCCACCCAGCTTTAGAATTTCTTGAGGCTCGTGATACTACCTGCACACGAGGCTGCAAGGTAGGTCTGTAGGTAAGGTTACCTAGGTAAGAAGAAGCGTCCCCACTCACGTGCATGTGCTTGCGTTCCATGTTCTCTGCATTAGCCAATCAGCAGCCGTATCGAAGCGCTCACGGCGAACATTAAAAATAGCACTCAGATCGTGACAATCGCGGCTCATGCACAGTTGAGCAACTATCACATATCTCCAGCGGCTTTTATCGATTGTGATTGTGACAGTGGTATAACGTGAGCATTTATATATAATAGCTCCGCTCGCAGCTTTCGACAAACTGAGTCGAGGTGCATCGTGACACGGCACGCTCTTCTCATCATGCTGCTTCTGGCGTGTGTCCCGCGGTGAGGGCTTGGTGATAATGGCATGGCAGGACTTCAGAGGGAGAGCCAGTCGGGCTTGGGCTTGCGTCTGAACTTATGGCCACTGTGCAAGTCCACGCGCCGTCGTCTGTCTTCTTAAACACTCGGGCGGTTTGAGCTGTCCTTCACCAGAGCCTCCCGCTGTCGAGGCTGCCACTGCCAGTGTGACATAAATCAGATTATTATTGTCAAAACGGTCTGAAAAGCGAGCAGGGCAGAGCAGAGTTGTGTCAATGCAGATTCATGTGGTCATGGGAGGCTGAATCGAGGCTGCCGGCCGGAGGTTCTCTGACGTTCGGAGTTTGAGGGACGGGATCAAACCTAGCACGAGTCGAAGCGCTGTCTCATCCTCATCCCCTGCACTTTTTTTTCGATCGGATGGCAGCTTGTTCACGGGCTAACGTAGCAAAAGATGGGACCCTTGAGTTCATGCGCTGTCGCAGACGAGGCCGCCACGGCTAGATGATGAGACGGACAGCACGAAGGATGATACGGATGAAGTTTTCAGACTGGATGATGGCACACTGGGAGACCTGGGCGACCTGGGCGAGATGTGATAATGTAATAATGATGATGGACGATGGACGAGGGCAGCGCGGGAAGAAGAGTGCGGCGTGCCAGTGTGTGCCAGTGCCAATGCCAGTGCCACACGATAGCAGGGGTAGAGGATAGAGGATAGAGGGGGAGAGGGAGAGGGAGAGGGAGAGGGAGAGGGAGAGGGAGAGGGGCAAGCGAGGAGGAAAAGAGCTCTATTTACCTAGTCATACACCAATGTATCGTACCTCCGTACCGTACCTACTACGGAGTACTGTGCTGCAGCGGCCGGGAGGGCCATGCTTCCATGCACTGCATGACACCTTTCCTTGCTTGGCCTAAGGCGTAAATAATACTGTAATGCGGCCTGCTCGCACTACTGCACTTCTAACCGCCCCGCCCATGTTGTTCTGCTCACCAATCACAGCCTGTAGACCGCCTCGACTTTTCTCGTTACCGCCAACCACCACCCTCCACCCTCCACCGCTGCATTATTGTCCTGTTCCTTGTGCCTTTTACCAGCGCTCATAGGCTGCTCGCACTGTCTTCTAGATCTATTGGATCTGTTCTCGGAATTATTATTGTTATTGTCCTAACTACTGTAGACCGCCCTTCACGCTGTCCAGCCATTTACGCCTACTTTCGTGACCTGGCCATGTCTTCTCCATCTAGCCTCCAGCAACTCCCTGCTTCTCGAGCTTCTCTCGTCTCCCCCCCTCGTCCCCCCTCGTCTCTCCCCCTCGTCCTCTCCCGTCCTGGCGGCTTCAAGATGCATGCCCAGCATCCTACCATGCCTCCAAGCGGCCACATGCAGGCATCATTCGCCGGTTGCAACCGGACGACCAGTCTCGAATACTGCTAGCTCACTGGACCCCACAGTCCCTGTCTGTCCTTAAACTTGGGATCCCGCTGCATGGCCCATCTGGCAGATCATAACGCATACCCAGATATCCGTAACATCAAACCTCCTCACGACGTCTCATCGTGGAGATCGTACAACTCCTTGCCTTGCTGCTACCCATCATCCCAACTTGACCCGTCCTGAGTACTGACCAGACCAAAACCATCACCTCTCTCCACCACGAATCCTCCGATTCTCATCCGGATCCGACGAGGCCCGTCCAAAGCTTGATACAAACCGCTCCACATGCTCCATTGCAAGCCATAGCCCGGCAGTGCAAATCATCCTTTATTCTGCTCTCTCTGCCTGCCTTGCCTGCCTTCTCCCTGCGCTTCAAGATCCATCGCTCGGATGTCCGCTGTCATAGAAGATCGGATACCCAGTTCATGGTCTGTTCCTCTGGACACGCCCCATCTTAAGCCGCAATCAGGAAGGAGCGCCAGGTCTGATACAGCAATCAAAGCGGATCATACACTCTCGCCCAGTGACTCTGATCCTGGTGCCCAGAGATATAGACTACTGCATCCCCAGAGACTTCGTCGTTTGCAACCAGCGCTGTGCACTCGTCGTTGTCGATAGCATTCTTTCTCGACTTCACTTCACTTTCGTTCCTCCCTGTCCGCCGGTTCGGATCCTTTACCCAACCCACTTACTTCACTTGCTTCATTTATCTTTTTTTCGCCAACCCCGTACGTCCTTTAATCCGTTCGATTCTTTCGCCACGTTCTTTGAGAGGATAGGAGCAGATTTCTTTGGAAAAGGGAAAACCGAACTCGACAAGGGAAAGAAAAGGAACAGTTGGACAACTTGACGGCAAGAAATCTTTAGAAGCAAAATGGGAAAACTCATCAAGAACCACTGGGCTCGATTGATCGTCCTCACAGCAGCTATCTGTAAGAACACCACCCTTTAACATTCAAACCTGTGACATACTAACAGAATATATAGATCAAATAGCAGCCGGTATCCATGGATTCTTCTGGCCCAAGATCTTCTGGGACTTCATGACGAAGAACCTCGACGTAGCAGTGAAGCCTCTCCCGATCTTACAAACGATCAACCTGATTCTCGGCATCGTCCTATTCGCATGGGAATGGCCACTGGGCTTCCTGGCTGGCTCAGCGATGCACAGGAGCATTGAAGCGAGACTTGTTGTCCTGCCACTGGCAGCGCTGTCGGCAGCTCTTATCTACCAAGGGACGAATCCCGCCATCTACTACACGATCGCGATGGGTGTTTACTTTTGGGCATACAGTGAAGGCGAGGTACGTTCCTCTTTTAGTTTAGCTAATCTTTCCTGAACTCTTAAGGAAAGGCAAATAAGTACACAACAAAACTAACAGAAGAATTCCAGACCGTTGTTGCAACTCCATGGTCTCTGCCTCAACGGACCCGTCCAGGAAAGGTCTAAACTGACCATTTACCTGTCCCATCATCGCCTATCTCTTTTTCAGCAAGATTCTTTTCTCTCTAGATCTCAGGTTCTGGTTCATCAACGCTAGAGATCTACCAGACCGAAACTCGCCACTTGACGACCCTATACATACAATCTCCGCATCGAAATCACACAACATCATCAAATCAAATCAAATCCAACAAATCTCTTGCGCCTCTTAGGGAGAGAGAACCCAGTCTCTTCAAGGACTGGCATCAGCGTCGGCGTCTTGCATATTTTTTCCCCTAGTTACATTTTAGTGTTGTATTGTGTTTTGCCCGTTCCGTTCCGTTCCGTTCCGTTTCGTGGCCTTCTCCAGTATCAGTGTCAGTCTCGTGCGTGTACGGTCCTGTTCTCTGGAGAAAGGAGAAATTCAGAGAGAGAGAGAGAGAGAGTGTGTGTGTGTGTGTGTGTGCGCGTGTGTGTGGCTGAATGAATGAATGAATGAAGCAAAGGCATCCACACTCTTGCGCAAATGTGGGTGATTTCGTGAAGAGCTGGCTGGGAGGGGAACTCCTCTGGCCTTTGGCGCGTTCATTTCATTTTTTATAATGAATTAAAAGAATGAAAATGAAAATGGGATGATGATGATGATGATGATGATGATGATGATGAAGATGAAGCATTTTTTTTGGCATGGATGGATGGGTGGGTTTTACTGCGCGTTTCAAATGTGATCGAGCCTGTGAAGATTCATTGGTGACGATGATGTGATTGATTGCTCTAGCCTTGTCGGACATACGTATCGCTCCCCAGCTAAACCAAAAATCCCTCAGATTTTTTTTTTCAAGCTGGGAACTGTAATAGCACGGTTTAGCGTCAGGTAGCACGTGAGCGAAATAACCACGGATCAGGTGATAGGGCAAACGTCAGGCACGTCGGGTCACGTCTCACTATTCAGCTTTCAGTGGGAAAGGGGATCGGGAAGGGGAAATTGGGGAAAGGGGAAATGAAATAGAAAGAAGGTAAGGAGTCAGTCACATGCGTGGTAATAGCTCGATGAATCGTGGATTACCTTACCTTGCCTACTAGGAATTGCTGCATTCTCCGATGTTTTGATATTGATTCGATTAGTCGATCGATCAGTGGTAATACAATAAGTAAGTACCGGGTCTTACTGACCTATGATTGATTTAGCTTAGAGCCGCGGTATGGTTGTTGCTATAGAATATTTAAGACGGGGAGTTTCAAGGTGAAGTTGTGGCCTTTAAGAGGCATATGAGAAGATGAATCGCTCTGTTGATACTTGAGAAGTGAAAATATAGAAGACTTTACCCTGGAAATACTCGGGATTGATAGATAACAAATAAGGCTACGCGTAAAAGCACATCCTAGGTGTTCGGTAATTATCATCGATATCTGACCTGACGTTCCAACTAATCTTTGTCCTCTCTACAAATATCAAGTGATAAGAGTCCCCTGAAAATCAAATTCTACTACAGCTCCATACTAGTTTTCTCTCCCTATGCTTTCTGATTAGGCGTATGATATTGTATTCATAGATAGCAGCTATTTACAGTAACACCCTGCTCGTCTCATTTTTCTGGTTTTTTCTATGGAAAGGGAGATGAATCGTAAACAAAAAACACCAAAGATGCTTATAGAACGCCCGCAGTTATTCATACACCCATCGAATCCTGTATCAACCTATCCTACCCTCTTTGAAAGGTACTCATCACAACCATTTTCCGCTCCAGTATGATTTTCTCGTAGAAAAGCGCTGCTCTTAATGACCCCCTTTTCGGTCCATTCTCCTTGTCCAAATATTTGTTTACTTTAGTCGACATCTTGCTCAGTTTGCTTGCTCTTTGTGGCTTTGGGCGTTGATTTCGACTTGCTAGTAGCCTTCTCATGCTCAGCTGCTGATTTACGGGCTTCGATCTTACGCTCCTCTGCTGCTACCATGTCTGCTCAAACATCAGCCGTGTCCTTGCAAATTCCCAAGAGGAATTCTTTTACAAGGGAGAAAGGTAAGAGAAAAACGTACCCCTCCATAAATCCTCTCCCTCATACGCCTCATGATGAATTCTCTTCTCAATAATATGCTTATGCTCCGGATCATTCGGGTCCAGAATCTTCACCGTCTCCCACCTCCCCTTCCCTTTACTCGCATCCCCAACCTCGAACGCCGCAGTTGCAATCAAAATCGCCAGCGTCAACCCCTGTGCATAAACCCTCGCCTGCACCAACTTTTGCGCCCTCGTTAGATACGGATTCCTGCCTACTAGGCCTAGCGCGACCCCCAAACTCGCCACCCACGACGCTGTCACAATCGGGTATCTGTTCTCACGGCCCCAGTCCTTGAAGCGCTGGAAGGCGGTCTCGGATTCCTTAAGCGCGGCGAGGTCGCTGGAGGCGCGGTCTTTGTATTGGTTCGCGGGGTTACGGGCGGTTTCGAAGGACCGCGAGGAGCGGTCGGCTTGAATTATGGCTAGGAATGTGCCGGAGGAGGTTACGAGGAAGGTTTTCATAGGGAGGGTGAGGGAGCGGAAGGTAGGGAAGCGGTGGTGTGCCGCGAGGACGGTGGTTGTGCCCTGGAGGAGGAGGTTAGCTATGAGACTGGCATTACTGCGGAGGGAGAGGTATTAGTTAGAAATGGGAGGGAGAGAACGTACGACCACGAGACCGAAAAGGCCGCCTTTAATACCGCCTTTGAGAGTTGCATTGTAATGGGCTTCCTCTTCTTCTTTGGTGAGGATCTTCATCTTAGTGATACAGTGGGCGGGTCAAAAATAGCTCTACTGTCTTTATCGAGTGTTTATCCGTATGCTCAATTAGCTCAGTAGCTCTCTTGTTCAGGCGTGCTTGGATGTCTGTTTTGTTGCAAAGCTGTAGCTAAGGCTACTTCGTGGTGAGGAAATCGTATATTGATATCAGTCGTTCGTTTAGCTAGATAAGGTAGTTGCCAAATCACGAGATATCTCCGAGGAGTTTGGTAAGATACTTAAGGTAGGGAGGATCGATTTAAATGCTCAATGACAGAGATGCAAAGTCCTGGCTTCTCTATACTTATGTTTTTCTTCAATTGTCTGACAAAGATATTGTCTCCGAAATAGAAATCCGTCCAAACCCCGAGTAAGCTTGCGGTAGGTAGGTAATTATGGTGCTGGAATTTTTTGTAAGCTCGGTGCATGAAGCAGGCTTGCATGATGTCAATGAGTTGTGGTGTGACGACGTGAATTGATAGAAGCTATCGTCTTTCACTACATGCGCACCGAAAGGCGCCGGATTTTGGTGTCCAAGCTACCGAGGTGTTAATATTAACATTATCACTTGATAGACTCACGTTTCTCCGATCCCGACTTCAGGTCATATCCCGAGCGTTCACCGTTCCCGCAACGGGGGCATAGCGGGCACCGGCAACACCGCGTGCGCGTGCGCGTGCCAGGCATGGGCCAGCTTAGGGTGAGGTGAGTTCAGAATACTGTACCTAGAGAAATATCTGGTTTAGTAGGATAGAAAATTGTATTTTCGTTTAGTTCCTTCTTACTTCTGTTCTTGTTCCTTTAGCTCTTGATTATCAGCTTTAACACGACTTCGGCTAGATAACACAGTCCCTTAGTTCTGTCTGACTCTGACTTAATATCCCTAGGATAGAATCCCTTGTTGTCGATACTTACTGATGAGTTCACAGGTCTCTATAAATGAGGGTACAGGGATATACTAGAATACTGGAAAAACACTACTCCAATCCTAAAATGGATTACTAACTCGCAAATCAACGTAACACCTCTGCTTGCAGTAGAAAACAAAACTGGATATAGTCAGAACCTTACAAGAGTACTCCTAAAGCCGTTCAACCTTCACCTTCCACGTATTAAGCCACTCAAGGTGTGTGAGCTTCTACTGGTCCTCAAAGTATTGCCACTTCTTGAAGGGGTCAAGAACGACAGCGGCGACGTAAGCTAGCGAACTTATCTGTCAAGGCGTAGTAGTCGTTAAGCTTAGACTAGCCAGACTTGATACAGGGTGAGAGAATCAGTCTTCTTTGTAGGTAGTTTTACTAGTCTCGAAGTGATCTAGCACGAACTCTATTGTAGGAAGAACTCGATCCAAAGTACCGCTGTGGCCCTCAGTAAAAAGGATAACGTTATACATAGCTTAGAGGAAGAATCTGATCTTATGGAGCTCTGTAAAATCCTCTGCTGTTAATCGATCGAGAGGCTCAATTGTATCCGGATAGCGAATATAGCTTCTGTAGTGCCTTTTGAACATCCGGATCATCCAAAACATTCACCAGCTTATACATAGAGGTCCACCTTGTGCCATTGTCTCTAGGGAGCATCTTCCCACCTATATTGACCTAATAATCATTCTTCAGAGTACTCCGACTGAATTTGACCGCATAGTTGTAAGCTTTACCAATAGCCCCCTTCTTCCGCCACAGGACAAACTCGAGTTCAGTAAGGGCGTCGGAGGAGTTGTAGTCGTTATTATACTCTGCGAGAGCGTCGCCATATGTTTTAAACAGGAAAGCATCGCCGACAAGGTTAAGTATATAGCCATGGCAATGTAATCGGTGCTCTTCGGGGTCGTAGTCGATTCGTAGTTGATTAAATAGACCTGTAAAGGAAGAAGGGAAGTCAGCTAGGTCAAGAAGTTAGGGGTGCCCAAGAGCCGCAAAAGCGGGACCTAACCGTATATAGAGGGCGGTGAGATACTGCCACCAATCAGAACGCAAGGAAAGAGCCTCAACTTACGCTCCGCAATCCCCCTTATCGCAGAGTTCACTCTTGCATTATCCATTACCCAATAACCTATTCTCTCAGCAACCTCCCACTCTATCAACACATCTAATTGAATGCCTTGCCAGATTCTCACTATCGTGGCTCCCTCGAATTTCTCTGACCGCCAAATGCGCGACGACAAGCTTAGTGTGTTTGTCGACGAAGTGCGCCAGCCAGGCCATGATAGCGAAACCGTTGGTTGAGACTGTTATATTGCAAGAGATGTGAATAAGGACCGCGCCTTTGATATAGCGACCTTCTGTTTGGCCTTCTTTGCGACGAAGTGACGTATAATCCAAGTCTTGATTGTGTTACCGCTAGAGGGAAGCCAGGTTATACGCTATCATAGCTCGGAACTCATCGCTCTTCATAGTAGAGAGGGGAATAGAATTAGAGGTGAACCAGCGGACTAATAGTAACTCAAGGACGTAGGGATTAATTAAATACTCAGCTTTCACTTTAAGAGGCTTTATTCGATGCTTCTTATAACCTCTTGACTTTGCAATAGCATCTATAGGGCTCTTAATAGCTCCGCGAGCACGCTTCTTTCTCTCTTGACGAGGTGAGTCCTTCTCGATATAGTGCTCTCTCTTGAGGTGATAGCTGATAATTCTGGTGCCTCCAGACTCCCTATTGTTACGAATCCCTTAGCGCTACGGTTGGCACCCAGATGCTGATAGTACCATCAGTGGTACTATGGGGGCATTGGTACCGACGAAGGAACAGTGCTATCAATAGGGTAGTACCGACCAGGGAATGATACAGGACAGCGAGTGGTACCGTTGTACACTCACGCTCGGTAGTAATGGTTACCTAGATCACGGTGGACGATAGGTCACGTGATGGATCCCTGGATCCCTGGATCCCTTTGTGGGGGAACGGATCCAAGGATCCAAGGATCCAGTATCCAAGGATCCAGTATCTCAAGGGATCCAAGGAGAACGAAGGTTCTATATAAGACTGGCATGTCTGCCATTAGATAGGAGCTTCGTGCTCAACTTCAAATAGTATTCTGATACTTAGTAACTGTCTTCCCGTCTACGTGATACACCTACCTCTCGATCATCAGAGATCAACTGCAGCCTTCTGTATTTACAGCGAGTAAATACCGGACCGTTACACTTTGAGCACCTTCTCGTCAGAGGTACCGACTCACGAAGACAACATGTCCTCCGTCAAAGGATCGTCGAACGACCACTCGGCTCCCGCCAAGGCCTTCGACCCAAAGAACATACCCAAGATCGCCGCCCCGGATCTCTACAACGGAGACCGATCCAAGCTCAGAGCATACCTCACGCAGGTTAAGCTCTATACGGGCTTCAACGGTCACCAGTTCGCCACGGAGACTGACAAAGTCCTTTGGGCTTCGTCCTTTCTCCGGGGATCTGCCTTCAACTGGATCGAGACCTTCCTCTCGGACTACATTCAGAACCGAACCAAGGATGGGAGAGTCTCCACGGCAATGACCAAGGAATCCCAGAAGATCTTTATGACCTTCGAAGGTTTCGAGCATAGGATCAACCGCGTCTTCGGCGACATTGATCAGAACCGTACCGCCGAACGGAACATCCAGAACCTAAAGCAGGTCGGGTCAGCGACCACGTATACTGCCGCCTTCCAGCAATTCGCGAATCAGACCAGCTGGAATGACGACGCCCTTCGGGCACAGTACTACAAGGGGTTGAAAGACGGAGTGAAAGATGAGATAGCAAGATCGGACGCGCCTACCGACTTGCAAGAACTCATCGAGATGGCTGTCAAGATCGACAACCGAAATTACGAGAGGACACTCGAGAAAAAAGGCCAATACCGCTCCGGAACGCACATGCACCAAGGAAGAGGGGGCAATAACAAGAAACCATTCTACCCTCGGGAAATGGAACTCGATGCGACGTTCCGGAAGCCAAGTCATCAAGGAAAGCCACGCAGCGGCGGGCTATCTAAGAAAGTCATGAGCGAGCGACGAGAGAAGAAGCTATGCTTCGAGTGTGGCCTCCCTGGTCACATGGCCAGCTCTCATCGACAAAAGAAGTCGTGGACAGACAAGAAACATGCCAACGCAATGGGACGTGGCTCTTACAATGAACCAACACGACAACTCGCCGCGACGTATCGACACATGACTACAGACGAGCTCGAGGAGAATCACATCCACACCCAGTTGGGCGATTCTGACGACAGCGAGCGAGATTCCGCGAGCGTCGTGGATCAGCTCGAGCAAACCGTCGTCAGCACGCCCCCTGAGGACTATGTGTATCGAGACAACGACAGCTCTGGGCCAGACGACGACACAGAGCTAATGCCAAGTGACAGCGAGGAGGAGGCCCAGGAACCTGAGTGGACTCCAGAACCGGGGCCACCTCAACCTGAACTCTCAGGACCAGGAGTGGGTGAAACTTGGGAAGTTACCCAAAGAGAAGAGAGCCTGTATCAGGTTAGCTGTAACACTCGCCACTGGACCAATGTAGCCACCGGGGTTACTTATCAGGAACCAGGCCTTGTCGGCTTGGGGGGTCCACCGTGGGGGGCAAGGTACGAAGTAGTCTACCGGGACTATAAGCGTATCGGATGGAGAATGGCCGGCAGCTGGGAAGGACCGACGACCTTTATGCAGCACTTGCCACTCCAGAATACCGTCATTCTTAACACCAGCGCGCCACCAGAGGTGGGCGAGGAATGGGAAATCATGGCTGAGAACCGACATAATAGGACATGGGTCCACGTCAATGATAACGGCCGGTACTATTACGAGATGTACAACCCAGTAACATACACCGAACTCGGAATAGGGCTCGTATACAAGGTCAGCCTAAGCTATGGCAATCGAAGGGTATGGGAAAGTGTCCTCGACCATAGCGTGCATTGGGAATATTTCTGTGTGCGGCAACTTGCCGCCATTGGAGATAAACACCTCACGTTGGAGGTTAAAATCAAGGGAGTCAAGCTTCAGGCGATGGTAGACTCTGGGGCACAAGGGAACTTCATGTCTCCTACTGTTGTGCTCGAACACTACCTGTCAACCGAAGTAAAGGACAAGGGATACCATCTGGTACTGGCGGATGGCAAGATCGCCTCCGATGGACTGATCGAGGTCCAGACCGCTCCAGTCCATATGGGCATCGCCGGACACTCCGAAATAATCCAATTCGACGTCGTCAGGATTGGAAGGCACGACATCATCCTGGGGTTGCCATGGATGGAAAAGCATAATCCTGTTGTCGATTGGCAGACAGGAAAACTTGAGTTTAGTCGTTGCCAAGACTGCTGTTATCCACCGGGAACAGAAGCAGTGAGCATTCGAGAGGTTAGCGCCACCTCCAAGGAAGAGCTCGGACACCAAGACAAGGGTCCACTGATGAAGGATATACCATCAGCATACAAGAAGTTTGCGGCACTGTTCAAAGAAGAACGAGGCATCGAGGCCTTGCCGAAACACCAGGACTACGATCATCGGATCGAGTTAGAACCAGGTACCAAACCGATATTCCAACCACTTAGGGAATATTCGGCGACAGACTTGATGACGATCAAGCAATACATCGATGAAAACCTAGCGAAGGGATTCATCCGAGAGTCCAAATCCCCATGGGGAAGTAACGTCTTATTCGCAGAAAAGAAAGACGGAGGACGACGAATGTGCATCGACTACCGTCGATTGAACGATGCCACAAAGAAGGATCGTTATGCACTACCATTGGCCAAGGAACTGCGGGACAGACTCGTTGGAGCCAAGATTTTCACTCAGCTTGACCTAAGAGGAGCATACAACCTCGTGAGGATGGCTGAGGGTGAAGAAGAGAAAACAGCATTTCGCACTCGTTTCGGTCACTACGAGTACACGGTCATGCCCTTCGGCTTGACTAACGCACCAGCCACATTTCAGCGTCTGATCAACAATGTTTTGCGGCCTTACTTAGACGTAACGTGCATATGCTATTTGGACGACATACTGGTCTACTCCAAATCAGAGGAGCAACATGTGAAGGACGTCACAGCTATTCTCCAGAGGCTGGAGGACGCTTACCTGTTACTCAAACCAGAGAAGTGCAACTTCCACGTGGACGAGGTTGTCTTTCTAGGCTATGTGGTCACCACCGCAGGATTGGCTATGGATCCCAAAAAGATCAAAGCAATCATCGAGTGGACAGGGCCCACGAATGTCAAAGAAGTACAATCATTCCTCGGGTTTGCCAACTTCTACAGGCGATTCATCAAAGACTACTCGAAGATCGCCGGGCCACTCACGGAGTTGACCCACAAGGACAAGGAATTCCACTGGTCCGACAGCGCACGAAAAGCGTTTGAGGCACTCAAAGCGGCTTTCATCGCGGAACCAGTACTCACTTCCTTCACCCCCGACAAAGAAATACGCATAGAGACAGATTCTTCGGACTACGCTATTGGAGCCGTGCTCAGCCAGCCGGGCGAGGACGGAAGATAGCAACCAGTCGCTTACCATTCGCGGAAACTATCCCCAGCAGAACTCAACTATGACATATACGACAAAGAGTTGCTGGCAATTGTGGACGCAGTACGCGAATGGAAGGTCTACCTCGAAGGCGCCGCCCACGAGGTACAGATCCTAACGGACCACAAGAATCTCATTTACTTTACGACTACCAAGGAACTGAACCGACGCCAGGTTCGATGGTATGAAACACTCTCTACTGTAAAACTTCGAATTTCTTATGTCAAGGGAACGGAAAATGCTCGAGCCGACGCTCTGAGCCGGAAACCAGAGTACCTCGCAAACAAAACCCATGAATCCCACACCGTGCTGCGGAAGGATGGCGATTCATTGGTTATCAACAACCGACAGCTGGCCGCGACAGGACAGTTGGTCGCAGAGAAAGTCTGGAAAGGCTACGCCAACGACCCGGTCGTAGCCGAACAGCGACGCCAACTGGGCGAAGGGTTCTCCTTCTCCCCAGAAGGAACTCTCTTGTTCCAGGGACGAATGTATATACCCACTCGGGATCGGGCCGAATTCGTCAAGGACTTCCACGGGCTGCCTGCCCATGGACACCAGGGATTAGCAAAGACGCTGTCTAGGCTATCCAGGGAATACTACTTCCCCGGGATGAGGAAGGTAGTCAAAGACGTGGTAGCGTCGTGCGACACATGCATCCGGAACAAGGCGTCACACCATGCTCCGTATGGGCTCATGAAGTCACCAACAACACCACCTCGCCCATGGAAATCAATCGCTTTGGATTTCGTGGTCGAGCTACCACCCTCGAAAGACCCAGTCACAGGAATCATATACGACTCGATCTGTGTGATAACGGATAGGTTCACAAGGTACGCGTACATGGTACCAGTACTTGGAACACAGGACGCGCCCATGATGGCGCAGGTATTCCTCAGAACAATCTTCGCAAGCCACGGAATACCAGATGAGATCATCTCAGACAGAGACAAGCTCTTCACCTCGAAGTTCTGGAAAACTCTCATCGCGCTCTTAGGAATGAAGCAGAAAATGTCAACCGCATTCCACCCTCAGACCGATGCACAGACAGAACGAATCAACCAGATAATGGAGACTTATCTTCGGTGTTATGTGAACTACAAGCAGGACGACTGGGTGCAACTACTCCCACTTGCCCAGTTTGCATATAACAGCGCGGATCAAGAGACCATTGGAGTATCGCCGTTCTACGCGAATTATGGGCACAATCCCACGGCATACAACCCACCAATAGCCGGTCAGGGTACCGCGCAAGAAGCCATACTACAGGCAGGTGAGCTTAAACAGCTCCATGAAGAATTGTCAGCCGATATTCTCTTCATCGCGCAGAGATCTGCGATCTACTACAACAGAAAGCGTAGCATGGGACCAACGCTCAAGGAGGGGGATAAAGTCTACTTACTCAGAAAGAATATCGCAACCAAACGACCAAGTCACAAATTGGATCACAAGAAGCTAGGACCATTCAGGATTGCCAAAGTCAAGGGACCAGTCAATTATCAACTAGCTCTGCCAAAGACGATGAACATCCACCCGGTATTCCACATATCTCTCCTTGAACCAGCACCGCCAGGAGCACCGCCGGCTCCTGTCACCGAAATACAACCGATCAATCCGAACGCCGAATACGAAGTAGAGGCTGTTCTCGACTGTCAGTATTTCCATGGCAAAACAAAATATTTGATCAAATGGAAAGGGTACCCACAATCAGAAAACACTTGGGAACCCAAATCTAACCTCCACTGCCCTGGGCTTCTGCGGGAATTCCATCAAAGAAATCCAGGTTTGCCCAGAAGGAAGGGGACCCAAGGTCAGGGACCGGGCCCTCGAAAAAGGACGCTAGGTAGGCGTCAGGTTCGAAGGCAGGGAACCAAGAAGTAGGATCATCCTCGACGGGCTCAGAGGGAGGCGTCAGAAGGCGAGCCGGAGTCACGGTTTTTCCTATCTTGAACCGGCACACAGGTCGTTCAAGAGTGAACTTCTTGACATACCCCGAGGTGTTGCAATCGCAACGCTTTGAGCGAACACACTCGGAGCATCGTTTCGAAATAGACAAATCCAAGAAGCAGGTACGGGAAAGGCTGCGGCAGAAGGAACAAGGCTTTGCGAGTTGCGCAGCACGCTCGATACGGAGCGCGAGCTGGATACTCTGTTTTTTCTTTGTCTGGGCGACACTCGATTTCTTTGCGACACCAGACATGATGGATAAGGAAGATGGTCGTTGGCAACCATCGACGTTCCTCGAGGTCATACTTAAGCGTGGGGACCACGCTAGGCTAAGAGGGGGATAGTGTTACGAATCCCTTAGCGCTACGGTTGGCACCCAGATGCTGATAGTACCATCAGTGGTACTATGGGGGCATTGGTACCGACGAAGGAACAGTGCTATCAATAGGGTAGTACCGACCAGGGAATGATACAGGACAGCGAGTGGTACCGTTGTACACTCACGCTCGGTAGTAATGGTTACCTAGATCACGGTGGACGATAGGTCACGTGATGGATCCCTGGATCCCTGGATCCCTTTGTGGGGGAACGGATCCAAGGATCCAAGGATCCAGTATCCAAGGATCCAGTATCTCAAGGGATCCAAGGAGAACGAAGGTTCTATATAAGACTGGCATGTCTGCCATTAGATAGGAGCTTCGTGCTCAACTTCAAATAGTATTCTGATACTTAGTAACTGTCTTCCCGTCTACGTGATACACCTACCTCTCGATCATCAGAGATCAACTGCAGCCTTCTGTATTTACAGCGAGTAAATACCGGACCGTTACACCTATATCGACGAGTACAGTAGGCACAGTACCATTCGACCCAATGCTTGTCATTCCGGTAAATATGCTGGGGATTCTCGTTCGGCATATGGTTCCACACAAAGGAGGTGCGATAGCGCGCAAGAGACTGGTCCTCATCGGTGATTTAAGCATGTCCTGGCTCATTAGAGTAGTCTGAGGCCGTACTATCTTGCTCGGGGTTACTCTTACTATTCAGGACGGTGCCAATAGGGTCTTGAGAGAAAGAATCCTCTACCTGAGAGGCGTCGGGCGATTAAAGCTTCACGTGAGTAAATTAAGCTCTAGGCGTATACTGACCCTTATCTTTCTCTGTCAGATCAACAACCTCCTTCAGTGTGACTACTAGTGCTATAAAGACAGGACGTCACGTGGAGTACTGCCTCACATGCTAATCAATAGAATATGAAGACAAAGGTCGTCTCTTGAGAATCTAAAGCTGTCAAGAGAGAGAGGCTTGGAGGCTCTCGAAGCTATATACTCTAGAAAAGGGGCTAGCCGAGGCACTTCCCAAAGGGGACAGCTGTAGCTGTAGCCGAGCCAGGGGCAAAAGGGAGGTCTCCACACTCTATATACTACGCGGCGTCACATTCAGTATCTCTATAATCTCTGGAATAGGTTCCTCCCACTTCAATTCAGCGTCAGGATCAAACTCCGACAATGATTCAAACAGAATATCAAAGAGAATTAATAACAAAGTGCTTGCAGAGGTGAGAATAACAAGAGGCGACGACGAGGTACTGAGGGGAAGAGTAGCTTAGTAGATATAGTTAAAGGGGAATATAGGCGGCTTATATAGACCTTCAGGTAAGTATAGCCTCTCTATTATCCTCGGTATCCGCGTATCACTTTTGCCTGCTTTTTAGGAGAGAAAATGACTAATTTCCGCATCCAGGACCTTTAAACCTAACCCTCAAACCGCGATCCTACAAGTACACGAATATCCTTATTTCCTACAAGCCGTCCGGGCACTATATTCGTACTATTATCCCTCCTAAATATCGATAGTTTTGAAGCCCAGAACATAAACACAAGGGGCGGGATAGGTCTAGAGGGGTCAAAGGATGGAGCTATTGTATATCCTTATATCCGGAATATCTTGGGCTTACAGGAACCACCGATTTCCCTACCAAAAACAGGTAACGCAATGTCCGAATCACATATCCAGGGGCTCGCCTACCCTGCATCTTCTTAGACTTCCAGGGCATCAGAGCCCAGAGAAGCACCTTAAAAGAGGGACAAGGAGAGAAAAAGGAGAGAAAGAGGGGAAAAAGGGAAAAAATTCCTACAAGGCAGAAAAATTCCCCGACCCAGGGACATTTCGCAACCGGCCTACCCTTTAACACGTTATAGGCTCACCCTAAGGCTCTCCCCTGACCTTCTGCCTTAGCAGGGGCGGTCTAACCCCAAACCCTCCGACTAGTATCACCCCTCACGAGGTCTCCGCTAGTCGGAGAGTGCCCCCAGCTCCCACGCACCGAGGTAGAACACCTCGGTTCTGATCCAGGGCAGACAGCCCAGGACCTTGACCCTGATCTTACACACGGACTGAAGATCAGGGTAGTTCACAGCCCACTAAGCCTCGAGAGTCCCCGATTACCCACTTACAGCTGCTCTAGCTGGGCCTCTAAGATACCTATTCGTCCTTGCTCACGTACAACCTTTAAGGTTACCCACCTATCGACTTTCTTAGTCGCATCTGCCCCTCAATGTACCGCAATTATAGGGCCTGCATCCCCAGAACTCCCTCAAGCCACGCCCTTATACACCTTATAACACTTGTAATAGTACCTGCTATCACCCCTGAAAGTCTTACCCTGTCACTGTAGACTTCTTTTCTAAGGTACCCAGCTCTGTTGATACCTTCCCTTATATACCCACCGACTTCCTCTGGCCTTGAAAATCGTGTGCAAATGCCTTTGTGCAGAAACATGTTTTCCGATAAATTCTTTGTGTGCAAAAAGATTTAGACCCCCCCCCCCCCCCTCACCAAAATTTTTCGGGCAAATCCGCAACACCATACTGATGGTAAGGATCGCTTCTAGGTAAGAAGACAGCTTGATGGTAGCGAGTAGAGTGTTACAGTACTGGTAAAGATACCCTAAAGAGAGTCCTGTCCCTAGTACAAGCCTCAGGACTACTAAGGAGGTTTTAAGGGACTTACAAGTAATAGCTCTAAATCTACAAGCACGTAACAGTAGATAGGGGCGTCCCCGACTAGGTTCACACTTCACCTACCCTGAGAGCTGGGTCTGCTCTCACAATCGAGCTACCCTGTGACAATTTTCGGAGGGTAAGTCGGATGTGAAAATCCATCTTTCTCCGTAGCTACCTATAGTAACCAGGGCTAAGAAAGTATGGATAGTACGTTACTTGAGACGCTCTATCACGCTAGTTAAAAATATTTTTCTATGGGGAAGTTTTTTTTTTCCACCAAGTCTAAACTTCAAGATGTAAAATCTTTGCCCCCCCCTCGTTCAAACACCGCCAAATTTATATTCTAGACACTATCGATAGTAAAGAATAGGATACAAGCGTCAAAACATTAACAGAGGTAGGATTAATTAAAATAATGATATTTGACTTTTCCTCCAAGTCAGTTGTAGAAATTGATTTTTCTCCACAGTCACATCTAGTAACCGGGGCCAAGAAAGTGTGGATAGTACGTTGTTTGAGGCGCTCTATCACGCCAGCAAAAAATATTTTTCCATGGGGAATTTTTTTTTTTTTTTCACCAAGTACCCTCTCTCACATCTTACCTACCCTTCTGTCACATCCCACCTACCCTGCGGATCAGACCTACAGCGGCTACAGGCCATCTCCACAGGGCCAATAGCCTGTACTGAGAGCCTAGAAGCTCCTACAGCGTGCTCCTACAGGGTGGAACACGCTGAGACACCTTCCTATTGCCGGTGTTTTCAACTTCAGACAGTGATTGCGGGCGCTATAAGCACGCTAGCAGTATATGCTCTTCAGTCATATAGTCCCTATATTGAGGTCTATAAGCCCTGTAAGTGGTTT